>NC_134690.1:164147902-164750402 GCF_050947455.1 Rhinoderma darwinii | reverse complement strand
AAATTCATTTGATTGGACATGATCTGGAAAGACACCCCACGTCTATATAAGGTCTCACAGCTGACAATGAATATCAGAGCAAAAACCGAGCCACGAGCAGGAAAGAACTGCCTGTAGAGCTCAGAGACAGGATTGTGTGGAGGCACAGATCTGGAGAAGGGTACAAAAAAATGTTCTGCTGCACTGAAAGTTCCCAGGAGCACAGTGGCCTCCATAAGTCTTAAATGGAAGAGGTTTGGAGCAACCAGGACTCTTCCTAGAGCTGGCCGCCCCACCAAACTAAGCAATCTGAGGAGAAGGGCATTGGTAAGAGAGGTGACCAAGAACCCACTGGTCACTCTGGCTGAGATCCAAAGATCCTGTTTGCAGCTGGCAAAACTCCAGAAGGTCAACCATCAGTGCAGCACTCCACCAATCTGGGCTTTATGACAGAGTGGCAATAAAGAAGCCTCTCCTCAGTAAAATACACATAAGACTGCCTAGAGTATGCAAAGAAGCATCTAAAACGACTCTCAGACTGTAAGAAACAAGATTCTGTGGTCTGATGAAACCAAGATTGAACTTTTTCGTCTCAATTCTAAGCGTTATGTCTGGAGGGAACCAGGCACTGCTCTTTACCTACCCAATACCATCCCTACAGTGGAGCATGGTGGTGGCAGCATCATGCTGTGGGGTTGTTTTTCAGCGGCTGGGACAGGGAGACTGATCAGGGTTGAGGGAAAGACGAATGGAGCAAAGTACAGAGATATTCTTAAAGAAAACCTGATCCAGAGTTCTCCGGACATCAGACTGGGTCGAAGGTTCACCTTCCAACAAGACTATGACCCTAAGCACACAGCCAAGACAACACAGGAGAGCCCTGACTTTAACCCAATCGAACATCTCTGGAGAGACCTGAAAATGGCTGTCCACCGATGATCCCCATCCAACCTGACAGAGCTTGAGAGGATCTGCAGAGAAGAATGGCAGAATATCCCCAAATCCAGGTGTGCACACCTTGTGGCATCATACCCAAGAAAACTGGAGGCTCTTATCGCTGCCAAAGGTGCTTCAACTAAGTACTGAGTAAAGGGTCTGAAGACTTATGTCAATACAATATTTTAGTTTTTATTATTCAAGAAATTAGCAAAGATTACTAACATTCTGTTTTCACTTTGTCATTATGGGGTATTGAGTGCAGAATGATGGGGAAGAAGTTTATTTTTTATTTTAGCACAAGGCCTCAAAATAACAAAATGTGAGAAAAATTTAAAGGATCTGAAGACTTTCCGAATGCATTGTATATGTATTTTTCTATGTAATTTTAATTTTACTGAGATTTGATTTGAAAAGCAAAAAATAAGCAGAGTATTGGACTGATATAGGAATAGACATTTATACAGTTTGTAATCTCATCCAGATAGCTGCATTAATGTCACAAAATGAAATGGGGTTGCAGGTTGCATAGGACAGATATGAGTTAGGGGTACCCATGAGATATGAGTATTGAATAATTGCAGAAAGGTAATGCTGATAGTGTGATGTGTTTCCTAGAAAAGTGCAGCAAATTATTCATCTGGGATTAACAGTTTCCGCCGCCAGATAGCCCTGCAGCTGGATCAATCCATCCTCCCCTCTTTGACTTGAGAAAGGAAATCCTAGGACATCTGCTGACACTTGTACAGTGTGTGTCACCAGTTACGGCCCAACACTGAGCATATAGGGACATGCGATACTGAGTGGGTGGGTTCTATTTTCAGAGTAACCCCAGACCCAAAAATTCTAACACTGTAGACAGAGGACAGAAGAGTGAAGTAAAGTGTCAGAGAACAATATTAACTCATTAATTTCTTCATTTTATATTTTTAAGAGAACAATGGGGCATATTTACTGAGCAAAATGCATGAGAATTCATTCACAAGTGTCAAGAACGGGGCGTGGCTAAGAGAAGTCATTAAATGCGCCATATTTGTTAACTGTGTATGCCATCTTCTTGGTGTAAAATATTTATGCAAGGTAAGCCAGCCATGAGGTGGTGTACGGAAGAGAAAAGTGTCTAACGTGCCAAATTTATCATACATTATGTACCACTTGGATAAATTAGGCACAGTTTCTTCCGGTCTAGTCTAGTTTTATGCTGTCTAACTTTAAGACACTATTAATAAATCTTCCCCCAATATGTTTCCCTCATGTTTTGTCTACATATCAAAGGCTAATTGTAGAAAAGCAGAGTATACTTGTAAACGTAACGTAAAGAAGGAGCTGGAAGGAAATAACTGAATTTAGCATTCCTTCATAAAATATTGGTCAATATGTCATGTTGTATATGCAGAAAATCTCAAGTTCTTTATGCAGAAAGTTATCATATAAATGTGACTCAACTATACCATAGTTTGCAGGTATTTAGACACAGGGGGTGACATGCTAATAAAGAGTAAATATCTACAAAACACAAATTTGCCTTTAGTTGTTAGCATGCAACTTAGGGTATGTTCACACGGCGGGGGTCCGTAACGGCTGAAATTACGGGGATGTTTCAGCATGAAAACATCCCCGTATTTTCAGCCGTACCGGCATGTGCAGGCGCTTGAACGCCGCGTCAATTACGGCCGTAATTAGCGCTGCTATTCATTGGAGTCAATGAATAGCGGCTCCATTTACGGCCAAAGAAGTGACAGGTCACTTCTTCTACGCGGGCGTCTATTTACGCGCCGTCATTTGACAGCAACGCGTAAATATACGCCTCGTGTGAACAGACAAACGTCTGCCCATTGCTTTCAATGGGCAGATGTTTGTCAGCGCTATTGAGGCGCTATTTTCGGGCGTAATTCGGGGCAAAAACGCCCGATTTACGTCCGTAAATAGGCCGTGTGAACATACCCTTAGGCTAAGTTCACACTAGCGTTAATATACGTTTACCTCTCTTCCATCAGAGGAAGAGAGGATCGATACATTAAACGGAAAGCAACGGTTCCGTTAGAATTACCATTGATTTCAATGGTAATTCTTTTGTATCAGTTGCTTTCCGTTTGTCTCCGTTCGCTAGGTTTCCGTTTTTTGAATGGAAACAAAAGTTCTGCAGACTGCACTTTTGTTTCCGTTCAAAAAAATGGAAACCTAGGGAATGGAGACAAATGGAAAGCAACTGAAACAAAAGAATTACCATTGAAATCAATGGTAATTCTAACGGAACCGTTGCTTTCCGTTTACTGTATCGATCCTCTCTTCCTCTGATGGAAGAGAGGTAAACGTATAGTAACGCTATATGAATAATGAAATGCAAGTCACACACACTGCAATGCCAGTCTGTGAAAATAGTTGAAAATGGCTGCTGGCCCCTTTCATTTCAGTCTGCAATGGGGTTAAAGGGAACCTGTCACCAGCATTTCACCAATTAAATCAGCAATACCTGGTGGTAGTGGGTGAAAAATCATTTTTATGTAACCTATAATTGTCTTCTTAGTCGGCTCTGTACCTTAAGGCCCCATGCACACGACCGTGTTTTTGCGTCCGCAATTCCCCCGCAAATCCACGGGAGAATTGCGGACCCATTCATTTCTATGGGCCCATACACACTATCCGTATTTTCACGGGTCTCCACATGTCCGCAAATCCGTGCCGCAGATACTCAGGACATGTCTTATTACGGGCCGCAAATTCGATGCGGACATGCCAATAGAAGTCAATGGGCCCGTGGAAATTGCGGATACACCTCCGTGTGTCATCCGCAGTTTGCGGATTTGCGGAAATGTTGCTAGGCGACGACCGGGAATGAGTTCTGTCGTCATCCTGTTTTACCTAGGCTTTTTTTTTTTCATCCGCATTTTGCGGATTACATACGGATGAACTGCGGATTACATACGGATGAACTGCGGATGACATTTCACGGAACACGGTCCTGGAATTTGCGGACCAGAAAAACACTACGGTCGTGTGCATGAGGCCTTACTATTCACTTTTTTAGTGTTCCCGTGCCATATACAAATGACCATAAAAGAGTCATATCTTCATTAGAAAAAAGTCATATCTTCATTACTCAAGCTTTTACGAGTTAACCCCGCCTCCTTACTTTTGATTGACAGCTCCTCACGGCCCCCCAGCATACACAAAATCCTAAGCTTGCGCATCAATGTCCTGTTCTGGTGCATGCGAACAACGGGACACTATAGCAATGCATGCGCAGTAACTAAATTTGAGGCCTGGACGAAGCAGGGAAGGGTTTCATGCCATACATGACAGGCGTATGCGCGCTATCTCAGATGAGATTTCAGCATTCAGGGCAGGTCAGTTTTCGGCGGTGGGCGGGCATAAGAACGAACAAGACTGCCAGATTATTACCATAAAAGGCAAAAATGTTTTCAGACCGTTATTTACGGTCGGAGGAGGAGTTTAGGAGAGGGGATAATGGCAATGAACTTTGACAGCAGCGGCCAGCGAGGGGTGAGTAGAGTTCAATAGGTGAAATGCTGGTGACAGTGATGATGGTTCTCTTTAAACAAAGGTGGATTAGATGTTTTTTTAGGAATTATTGCTCAATGTGAAGTAGTAGAATGCTGGTTTACATGGCACCACTAAAGAAAGAAGCTCTGTCATCCCTCCTTACATGTCCTATTTTTTGCATTTACGGACTCTTATATCTTATACTTATTACTGTAAGCACGGTCTAAAAATGCGGGTGACACTCTGTGGCCCGCTCGTGCAGTATTAACTGACCGTAAATACTGCACAGTCATGTGCATAAGGCCTAAACGGCAGGTCTGTAAAGTCAAACTACAGACCCATGAGATATCAGGTTTAACACTTTTTGAATAAAAATTCATTGCAATGCATAGGGGGGAAAAAAATTCAGATTTTTGGAGAATTCCATAGCAATGTGACTGGAGGCACCCTTTAAGGCAGATGCCAGAGAAAGATAGAGGCAAACAAGAAAATGTCTGGCTTTTGTTTTATCCTGACTTGGGTTCATCTTCATCAGCTCCAATCAGGCAAAACATTATTTTTCTTGCCATTAAGAAATACAGAAAAATGGCACGAGCAGTACCTATCCATCTTTAATCCATTTAATTTTCACAGAAAAATTGGCTAGAGAAGGATGCTAAAATAATGTCAATGGGGGTTGTTTGCTTCCCTTACTATTTCATTGGAAGCATTTTTTATTCTTTGCATCCAACCACACTATAATTACTTACTGGTCATCCAGTCTACTCAATCTCGTGAAAACAAGTACTTCTAAAAAACTGTGGTGCACATACTCCGATAACATGGTTGATAGATGAGGACATATTTCTAGGACAAGTTCTTTTTCCAAATTTAGATTTTTAAAAAAGGAAGTGGCCCCGTTCCAGCAGACCGATATTCCAGACAGGGCACAAAACTGAACGTTGCGGGGCTGTACAAGGCATCTGTGCACCTTGTCCTCACTTTTCCATAACAAAAATTCTATCTATATAATGTATGAAAAAAATTCACAAAGTAGGCAGCACTCCCAAGTAGGTGAAAAAAGGAGTTTTTATTAGCCCTGGTGCGACATTTCGGCTCCACACACTAGAGCCAAAACGTCCCACCAGGGCTAATAGAAGCTCTCCTTTTTTTTTTTCCACCTACTTGGGAGTGCCGCTTACTTTGAATTTTTATCTATTAGGGACGACAGTGAAGTTCCGAGGCGCGCACCCACCCACTATCACCAGTGCTGCTAGACTGTGGACTGTTTTATATAAAGTACGATTATTATTCTTTTAGATTAATTCTAAAATATCATATTTATACAGTTATGACCAATTTGAGCTTTCTCCACCTTACTGTACAGGCAGATATTTCCAAGATATAAACCATAACACATTTTTCAGCAGACAATGTAGGGCCACTTTCACACTGCATTCATGCCCTATGTTTAGCTCCTGACGTACACGTTAAACGCGCCCATTAGCCCAATGGAGGCCAAAAGAGTGTCATTTTGGTCTCCGTTGGGCTGGTATACATCAGTATACTTTTTTTTTAAGAATGGAATAAAGTAGGCTATGATTTTCATATATCATGAACAGGGTCATGAGAGTTCATGATGTGTACAGCAACCATATGCAATTAATGCCTATGGTTGAAGATGCCACTGTTACGCATCCATCTCAGCCACATTTATCGCATACTCTGGGAGATTTTCCTGGCGTATACGTCAAATATAGGCTATAAAACGCAGTGTGAAAGAGGCCTTAGAAAGATTTTTCACAGCAAGGGAATTATTATGTGGTCAATATTTGCTTACCTTACTCATCCAGGACTTACGTTTACACATTGCTTTCCTTCTCTTTACTGCCTCCCAAAGTCGCCTCTGGCCTATGAGAAAACAGGTAAAGCATGACTATGAAACATGCCTGTATACTATATGATTGATTTTATTAATAGAGACAGAGAAGTTAAATTTACTAGGAAAATACCTGTATAAGCTAACACAGAAAAGTACAACATAGATTGTGCTTTCGAACAGTGAATCTCAAGTTTAAACAACACTGCTGGTTATGCAAATCTCTTGACAGAAAATGTAATTACAGGAAAGTCTTTAACCCTTTCATGACGAAGGGTCATTTATACCCCTGTGTCCAGGTCAAATTTCCATTTCTGATATGAACTTCTTTAAACTATAATATCTCTGCAACCGCTTTGAATATCACAAATATTTTTACTTTGTTTTTTTGCAAGACTTATGGAGGCTTTCACCTTCTAGATTAGTTTAATTCCATGTTTTTAATTTTTATTATGAGAAGACAAACCACTAATAATGTGATAAAATACTTTTTTTGTATTTTTTTTATCTATCTATCTATCTATCTATCTATCTATCTATCTATCTATCTATCTATCTATCTATCTATCTCTAATTATCTATCTATCTATCTATCTATCTATCTATCTATCTATCTATCTATCTATCTATCTATCTATCTATCTATCTATCGTCACCCTGGATCGCTGTGAGCGGATAAGAGGTCTATAAGGCTATATTCACACGATGTGAAAAAAGGGCAGTTAACAACGGATCAACTGTCAGTTTTTCATGGCTGCTTTGCATCAATGTGTCTAAAAATTTGACTCCATTTCCCGGCCGTCTGACCGTTTTTCACCGACATTTGGTATCTAATTTTCATGGACGTTAAAAAAAATGGATGAATTTTTTGGTCGCAGCCACCTGAAAACACCACAGTGCCCATGTAGATAGTGAAGCAATACCACTGTAGATAGCAGGGGCGTAGCTAGGGGTGGGGTGCAGGCGGGGCATGAGCCCCGGGTGCAACTAAGAGGGTAAGGGGGGGGGCGTCAGGGCTGCACCGTCAATTCCATGCCCGGTCATTCAGCTCCTTTTACCGACTCAAGCGGCGCGATTACTTCTTTGCACTGCTTGCATCGTTGAGAGGCGCTGATTGACAGGGAAAGTGATAGTGCCCTGCCAATCAGCGACTTTCATAGACTCAAGCGGCGCGATGACGTCATTACGCCGCTTGCGTCTATGAAAGGCGCTGATTGGCAGGGCAGAATGACTTGCCCTGTCAATTAGCGCCTTTCAACGACGCTTGCGTCGTTCAACCCCAACAGACCTGCTCAGAAGAGAGCAGGTCTGCATTGCCACCGGACGGCGCGGGAACGGGATTAAGTTCAGTATGTAAAGTTTTTTTTTGTTATCCTAATAAAAATGTGAGTGACATTATCTACAGGGGCCGGCTCTATCTACAGGGGGGCTATATGTGGAGCACTATAGGGGGAGCTATATGTGAGGCACTATACAGAGGGGCTATATCTGGGGCACCATCTACAGGAGGGGCTACATATGGGGCACTATTTTTAGAGGGGGCTACATATGGGGCACTATTTTCAGAGGGGGCTATATGTGGGGCACTATATACGGGGGGATATATGTGGGACACTATCTACATGGGGCTCTATGTGGGGCACCATCTACAGGGGCTCTATGGAGGTCACTATCTACAGAGAGATCTTTATAGGGCACTATCTACAGGGGGATCTATGGGGGGCACTATATACAGGGGGCACGGTGTCTGTGTGGGACACAGTGCATGTTGCTATTATATTTAGGGGCACAGTGTCTGGCACCATGATAACTTTATCTTTGTTGATAGGTGCAGAAAAGTTTGAAAAGTGAGAAGCTGAAGACATCTGAGTTGCAAACTGCAGAAATGGGCTGTGGCCGAGAGAAGTCGTCATAGAGGTCTAGACCGGATGGAGAAAAGAGAAAAAAAGAGAAAAAAAGAGAAAAAGAACAACTAGAATCTGACATCACCAGTGAGTCACTTAATGTAAATGTTTATTCTGCCTCTAATCAGCACTGTAGTCACTGTATGATCTGCAGCGAGATGATGGGTGGTATGATTATTTTTTGTGTGAAATACCATCTCCCAGCATATCCTTACCATTGTTTGGGCCATGCTGGGAGCTGTATACAGTTTAGTGCAAACCAATAGAGCAGGGGTTGCAGTAAATTGAGCTGTATTTCTGCTGGTATTGTATTTATGTACTGAGCTTTGTTCTGGTGCTGTATATATGTACTGAGCTTTGTTCTAGTGCTGTATATATGTAATGAGCTTTGTTCTGGTGTTGTATATATGTACTGAGCTTGGTACGGATGTATATATCTAGTGAGTTTGGTTCTGGTGTTGTATATATGTAATGTGCTTTGTTCTGGTGTTGTATATATGTAATGAGCTTTGTTCTGGTGCTGTATATATGTACTGTGCTTGGTTCTGGGGCTGTATTAATGTACTGAGCTTGGTTCTGGGGCTGTATTTATGTACTGAGCTTAGTTCTGGTGCTGTATATATGTACTGAGCTTTGTTCTGGTGCTGTATATATGTAATGAGCTTGGTTCTGGTGCTGTATATATGTAGTGAGTTTGTTTCTGGTGCTGTATATATGTACTGAGCTTGGTTCTGATGTTGTATATATGTACTGAGCTTTGTTCTGGTGCTGTATATATGTAGTGAGCTTGGTTCTGGTGTTGCATATATGTAATGAGATTGGTTCTGGTGTTGCATATATGTAATGAATGAGCTTGGCTCTAGTGTTGTATATAGAACTATATTGCTTGTAAAATCTACAAATGGCTTTATGGTCGATTTACAATAAAAAAAATGTGGAAAAATAATGATATCTCATTGGTTGGTAGAGAAAAAAACATGGTGAGGCGGAAGGTGATGTCGGGAAAGAGGTTGGGGGGGGGTGGAGAAACTGAATCTTTGCCCCGGGTGCTGGAGAAAATACGCCTCTGGTAGATAGTGCCACATTGCCCACTGTGGACAGTGCCCACATGGTGCCACACAGTGCCCATGTAGATTGCGCCAGTGTCCCCTGTAGGTAGTGCCCATATAATGCCACAGTGACCATGTAGAGTGACACACCCCCTGTATATAGCACACCCTGTAGACAGCACCATACCCCCTGTAGATAGCGCCACCCCCTGAAGATAGCACCTCCCCCTTCAGATTGCACCATCCCCCTGTAGATAGCGCCCCCTCCTGTAGATAGCAACATCCCCCTGTACATAGCAACATCCCCTGTAGATAGCAACATCCCCTCTGTAGATAGCAACATCCCCTCTGTAGATACCACCACCCCCTGCAGATAGCGCCACTTTCCCTGTAGATAGTACCACTCCCCCTGTATATATCAGCACCCCCCGTAATCGGCAACCCCTTCATGTAAATAGCACCTCTGTAGCTCCGTGCAGGATCGAAATCCATCTGGTCAGGGATTCCGCTCCTAGAGGGAACCCGATGTCTCTGTCCATATATGTACAGTGACTTTAGGGACTTCTCCAGTAGCGGAATCCCAGGAACAGAGAGATCTGACACCGGGGATTCCACTCCTAGAGAGAGACGCAGATGTCACTGTCCATATAAGGATAGTGACGCCAGGGGCTTCTCCAGTAGCAGAATCCCCGGTCAGAGTGTCGGCCAGGGATTCCGCTCCCAGAGAGAGCCCATGACGGTGGACAGTGACGTCAGGGGCTCTCTCTAGAAGCGGAATCCCCGGCACAGACCAATCTGACACCGGGGATTCCGCTCCTAGTGGGAGTTTAGGTGGCGCTATCTTCAGGGGGGGGCACTATTTGCAGCGGGGATGTCGAGACGTCGGGGGCTCCCTCTAGGAGGGGAATCCCCGGCCAGAGAGCTATCCGGGGATTCTGCTCCTAGAGGGAGCTTAGGTAGCGCTATCTGCAGGGAGTTTTGCGCTATATAGTGGGGGTTGTGTGTGGCGCTATCTACAGTGGGGGGTGTAGTCCAGGGCTCTTAAAGCCCCGAGAGACATAAGAGTGCAGAGCTGCTCACTCCGAAGCAGCACTGCAATCATTAAACCCTGTTCAAGGCTGTCAAAGTTTATACACGTGGCAATTGCACAGGGCATCGGCAGTTGGAACGTATATAGCCGTATGCCAGTCGTGAAGGGGTTAATCTGGAATTGGATAATCAATAAATTCTGATAGACCAGCACAGAACTGAATTATAATATTGAATTTCAGAACCAGAAGACTGAGCAGAGAGAATCAATTCTGGAGCGGGCTGCACAGGCGGGTACTGTTGTGATAATGGGAGATTTTAATTATCGGGATATTAATTGGTGTCATGGTTCGGCTTCAACTGCAAAGGGGAGACATTTCCTCAACCTGTTGCAGGAAAATTTTATGTGCCAGTTTGTGGAAGACCCGACTAGAGGTGAAGCTCTGTTGGATCTGGTCATTTCTAATAATGCAGAGCTTGTTGGGAATGTCAATGTTCGTGAAAACCTTGGTAACAGTGATCATAATATAGTTATATTTTACCTATACTGTAAAAAACAAACGCAGGCTGGGAGGGCAAAAACATTTAATTTTAAGAAAGCCAATTTCCCCAGGATGAGGGCGGCAATTCAGGATATAGACTGGGAAGAACTAATGTCAAATAATGGGACAAATGATAAATGGGAGATTTTCAAATCTACTTTGGGTAATTATAGTGCAAAATGTATTCCTACAGGTAACAAGTATAAACGACTAAAATTAAACCCCACATGGCTTACACCTTCTGTGAAAGGGGCAATACATGACAAAAAAAGGGCATTTAAAAAATACAAATCTGAGGGTACATCTGCAGCCTTTGTAAAATATAAAGAGCTTAATAAAATCTGTAAAAATGTAATAAAATCAGCAAAAATACAAAATGAAAGGCAGGTGGCCAAGGATAGTAAAACAAATCCTAAAAAATTCTTCAAGCATATAAATGCAAAAAAGCCCAGGTCTGAACATGTAGGACCCTTAGATAGTGGTAATGGGGAGTTGGTCACAGGGGATCAAGAGAAGGCAGAGTTACTAAATGGGTTCTTCCGCTCTGTATATACAACAGAAGAAGGAGCAGCTGATGTAGCCGCTGCCGGTGCTGTTAATATATCAGTTGATATACTGAATTGGATGAATGTAGATATGGTCCAAGCTAAATTAAATAAAATAAATGTACACAAGGCCCCGGGACCAGATGGGTTACACCCTAGAGTTCTTAAAGAGCTTAGTTCAGTTATTTCTGTCCCCCTCTTCATAATATTTAGAAAGTCTCTCATGAGTGGTATAGTGCCAAGGGACTGGCGCAGGGCAAATGTGGTGCCTATTTTCAAAAAGGGCTCTAGGTCTTCGCCGGGTAATTATAGACCAGTAAGCTTAACATCAATTGTGGGGAAAATGTTTGAGTGGCTATTGAGGGACTATATACAGAATTATGTGACAATAAATAGTATTATAAGTGACAGCCAGCATGGTTTTACAAAGGACAGAAGCTGTCAAACCAACCTGATTTGTTTTTATGAAGAGGTAAGCAGAAGCCTAGACAGAGGGGCCGCTGTGGATATAGTGTTTTTGGACTTTGCAAAGGCATTTGACACTGTCCCTCATAGACATCTAATGGGTAAATTAAGGAATATAGGTTTAGAAAGTATAGTTTGTAATTGGATTGAGAATTGGCTCAAGGACCGTATCCAGAGAGTTGTGGTCAATGATTCCTACTCTGAATGGTCCCCAGTTATAAGTGGTGTACCCCAGGGTTCAGTGCTGGGACCACTATTATTCAACTTATTTATTAATGATATAGAGGATGGGATTAATAGCACTATTTCTATTTTTGCAGATGACACCAAGCTATGCAATATAGTTCAGACTATGGAAGATGTTTGTGAATTGCAGGCAGATTTAAACAAACTAAGTGTTTGGGCGTCCACTTGGCAAATGAAGTTTAATGTAGATAAATGTAAAGTTATGCATCTGGGTACGAAAAACCTGCAAGCATCATATGTCCTAGGGGGAGCTACACTGGGGGAGTCAATTGTTGAGAAGGATCTGGGTGTACTTGTAAATCATAAACTAAATTTCAGCATGCAGTGTCAATCAGCTGCTTCAAAGGCCAGCAAAATATTGTCGTGTATAAAAAGAGGCATGGACTCGCGGGACAGGGAGGTAATATTACCACTTTACAAAGCATTAGTGAGGCCTCATCTAGAATATGCAGTCCAGTTCTGGGCTCCAGTTCATAGAAAGGATACCCTGGAGTTGGAAAAAATACAAAGAAGAGCAACGAAGCTAATAATGGGCATGGAGAATCTAAGTTATGAGGAAAGATTAAAAGAACTAAACCTATTTAGCCTTGAGAAAAGACGACTAAGGGGGGACATGATTAACTTATATAAATATATGAATGGCGCATACAAAAAATATGGTGAAATCCTGTTCCATGTAAAACCCCCTCAAAAAACAAGGGGGCACTCCCTCCGTCTGGAGAAAAAAAGGTGCAACCTGCAGAGCCGACAAGCCTTCTTTACTGTGAGAACTGTGAATCTATGGAATAGTCTACCGCAGGAGCTGGTCACAGCAGGGACAGTAGATGGCTTTAAAAAAGGCTTAGATCATTTCCTAGAACAAAAAAATATTAACTGCTATGTGTAGAAATTTTTTACTTCCCCTTTCCCATCCCTTGGTTGAACTTGATGGACATGTGTCTTTTTTCAACCGTACAAACTATGTAACTATGTAACTTTAAAAACAAAATTTAAATAAGGAGATTTATCAAAACTGGTGCAAAGAAAAGGATTCTAGGTATAATTTTTTTTTAAAATAAATGTGATTTGTTGCTATGGGGAATGTCTCCACTTTTTCTACATTTCCCCCAAGGTTTTAGTGGTATATTTTGTATTAGTATTTTATGTTGGGCTGTCTTCCTCGAGGTTCTCTACCCTGAGTACATTTATATACATTTAATGGACAGTCTAATAAAAGAGAATATCTGATAATCCTGATAAAGACAAGAAAGATAATCCTGATAGATCCACTACTAATTCTGGATTAAAGGAATTTGCATTTCTACTTCAAGCCACACTTTGTTTGCAAAGAGAACTAAACCATTAGTACAGTTGGTTTCTATTGCAGAGGAATTACCCTCTAAGCGCGGTGGAGTGGAGCGTGCTAACAATGAGCTAGACTCTTTCTGGCAGACCTGCCCCATCCATGTATTACACAGGCATGTAATAACTACATTTCCCCTGGAGCAGCCACCGCTGGGGAAAGGTATAGACAGCCGTGATGGGGCAACCAGCTCATTGCTAGACTGGTTTTTAATTGAAAAATTGGGACTTCATGGTGAGACAGCCCCCTTTAAGGCTAAGGGTGATTTCACCAGTGCGGTTTTGATGCAATATTTTAGGGTAGGAACACACACAAAGTGGTCAGGGCGGATACGCTGCATCAAGCTACGCAGCGTATCCGACCTGAACACCGCAGGGAGTGCCGTCCGAAAAACTGCACCAAATTACGCACTCCCTCTTCTCTGCGCGTAGTCCGGCCTGCTGGGATGACGTTGAAGGCCATGTGACTATTGCAGCCTGTGATTGGCTGCAGCGGTCACATGAGATGAAACATCATCCCAGGAGGATGGACTGGAGAAGAAGCAGGGTACTCTGGGTAAGTAAAACTTTATTTTTTTCTTACTTGCGATTCTTATGGTGGAATCGCTGTGATTCCGCTGCAAATGTTGAGACACACACTACTTTGTTGCGGGTTTAAGCACCCCATTGAATTCAATGGCGAAAACTGACAAGAGCTGCGATTCCGCAACATTAATTGACATGCTGCGGCTGAAGAAACCTCAAGGCAGGTCAATTTATGTACGTTTTTTTTTGGTGAATTTTTTCCGCTGTGTGGGGACGAGATTTGTTGAAATCTCACTTACACTGCTGCTACTGTAATATGCTGCAGATTTTCCCACAATGAATCAGTTGCATCCGCAGTGTTTACGCCTAGTGTGTTCCTACCCTTAATGCTGTTTTTGCAGCCAATGGCGGGTGTGGATCATAAAGGGAAGTATATAGGAAAGATTCTACTTCTGCTCTTCTTTTAATCCACTTGTGGCTGTGGATTAAAAAACAGCATCTAAATGACACGTGCAGGTTTTAGGCCCTGTTCACACAGAGTTTTTTTTTGCAGGCAGAAAATTCTGCCCCAAAATACCGGCCTTTTGGCGCGATCTTCGCAGGCTTTTTCGCCCGCGGTCATTGATTGCCGCAGGCAAAAAACGCAGCGAAATACGCTTTCCCTGCCTCCCATTGATGTCAATGGAAGGTTAGAGACGTAAACGCCCGAAGATAGGGCATGTCGCTTCTTTTTCCCGCTCGCGGAAAAAACGCCTCCGCCTCCCATTGAAATCAATGGGAGGCATTTTCGTTTTTTGGCCCATTTTCTGACGCTGTTCCTGCGTAAAAAAACAACTCTGTGTGAACAGGGCCTTATCATGTTTTTTTGTGGAGTTTTTTAAGCCAAAACTAGGAGTGGATTGAAATAAGAGAAGTAGCATCTGTCCTTTATACTTCCTCTCCCTAAAAACCTGAACAAAGCCTACATGTGTACTAGCAACTATAAGGCCCCATGCACAAGACTGTGCCCGTAATCACGGTCCATGATTACGGGAACGGCCGACCGGGGACAGTCATCATTGCGGACCATGCTCCTATTATAAAGTATGGGAGCACGGTCCGTAAAATAAAAAACAGGACATGTCCTATTTTTTATGGAAACTTCTACGGCATAGACACCTTCCTGTAAATATACGGGAAGGTGTCCTTCAGCCATAGAAATTAATGGGTCCGTAATTAAAGACAAAATCTACAGTCGTGTGCATAGGGCCTAAGCTACAGTGAGCCTTTTTGTAGGGCTGATTGATTTGTTGCTATTCACTTCCAGCTGCAGTCCAAAGTAATACATTGAGTTTCATGCAGTCTTGTACTGCAGATGTCACTCGATAGTTAAAAATCAATTAATAGCGCTACATAAAGTCTAGGGGTAGTCTTAGCCTTAGGGCTTATTCAGACGAACGTGATATACGTCCGTGAAACGCGCGTGATTTTCACTCGCCTCGCACGGACCTATGTTAGTCAATGGGGCCGTTCAGTCAGTGATTTTTACGGAGCGTGAGTCCGCTGCGTAAAACTCACGACATGTCCTATATTTGTGCGTTTCTCGCGCATCACGCACCCATTGAAGTCATTGGGTGCATGAAAATTACGCGCAGCACACGGACGCACTTCCGTGTGACGCGCATGATTCGCGCAACAGCAGTAAAAACTATGAATGAAAACAGAAAAGCACTACGTGCTTTTCTGTTTACAAACAGAGTGTCATAATGATGGCGGCTGCGCGAAAATCACTCAGCCACGCATCATACGCTGCTTACAGACGGAGCTGTTATGTACCTTTTGCTTGCGCAAAACGCACCCGCTCGTGTGAATCCGGCCTAAGGAAGTGTGAACACATGGCTTCTTTTACATGCAACTGTTTTGAATTACACATAAGTTTGGTCTATACAGTTCACCAAAAATATAAATCACTGGTTTCCATACCACAAAGCAGTTGGATTAAGTAACGATTTATTTTTTTCTAAATACCAAGCCAAATCTGAATATGAAAACAGTTTAATCAAATTAATACCAGGAGCGGTAAATTTATTTTTGAATTGGAATAAATAACTACTTGAAAAAAACATGACAACTTCGCATTAGGCTAGATTCACACGAGCGTGGGTACACTCGGACATGAAAAACGTGACGTTCTTTACATCCGAGGTTTCCCCCGTGAGGGTCCCCTTTTCACGGATTCCCATAGACTTGAGCCTATGGAGGGATCCGTTAAAACGGAACAAAATAGGACAGGTTCTATTTTTCAACGGACCCTTCACACGGTCCGTTGAAACAACGGCCGTGTGAACTGCCCCATTGAAAAACATGCGTTCCTAAAGGAACATACCCTAAGGTCTTATTCAGTGCATGTCCTATTTTGGTCCGTATTTGCGGAACACGTTGCCCATTGAAGTAAATGGGTGCGTGAAAAACACGTTTGTGTGCTGTCTGTGTTTTGAACGCACCAGTTGCTAAAGAAATTATGAGAAAAAGAACCCCCAAAAAACAGTAATACTGATGCCACACGGAAAGCACACAGATACCACTTGGAACAGAATGAAATACGCTGCGTCCACACTTAGCGTAAATACTATGGATTTTTCCCTACGGATTTCATTGCGGAAAATCTCCAGCGTATTACAGTAGCAGCAAAGTGGATGAGATCTGAACAAATCTCATGCACACACTGCTTAAAAAAATAGCCCAAAAAAAAACCGTTCATAACGACCTGCGGTGCCTTTTTTTTATCCGCAGCATGTCAATTTATGCTGCGGAATCGCGGGTTTTCTGTTGCGGATTTTCCCCATTGAATTCAGGTAAAACCTGCAACAAATAGCAAACGTTGCGATTTTTGCGGCGGAAAAGCGTGATTCCGCTGCAAAAAAACGCTACTCTGAAAAGAAAAAAGATTCTAATTACCCAGATCTCTTTGCTTCTACGTCCAGCCCGGCCTCCAGGGATGACCTTTCATCCCATGTGATTTCTGCAGCCAATCACAGGCTGCAGTGGTCACATGGTATGAAACGTTGTCCCAGGAGGCCCGGCTGCAGGATGTCAGAGGAAGGCGTCGACATGGCTACGGGTAAGCATATACGTTTATTTTTACGTGCTGTTGAACACAGATTACATTCAAGCCGAATTTGCAAAATCGCTGCAAATCACGGTAATAACGCACGTGTTTTTCAATGCGGTTTTCGGTTTTGTGAATACACTCTGTTCACACAGGTTTTTTTGCCGCCGATTTTGACGCGGAATGATTTCAATGGGAGGTAGAGTTGTTTTTTCCCTGGGCAGCTTTTGTCCGCTCGTGGGAAAAAAAAGTGGCATGTCCTTTCTTGCTGGGGTTTTAAATCAACGGGAGGCAGAAAAATCCTGCGCCGCTCCTTTCTGAGCGTTTTTCCCCCGTGGTCCTTGAATTGGCTTCAATGGCCACAAGCGAAAAACGTTGTGAGAAAACCCGACCTGGGCCGTGTAAACTAGCGCTGATCAACGAGTCAGCTCGTTGATTGGCGCTCGTCTGCTCCTTTCACAAGCCGGTAGTGTGTGGACGAGCACTCGTTACTCTGATCGCTCGTCCCCATACATTATTATCATGTCGGCAGCGCGTCTCCCTGTTTACACACGGAGACGTGCTGCCGAAAATGATAATAGTTTCAGTATTTAAAATGATATGACCATCGGCTGATCGTTGCCACACAGGGCAATTATCAGGAACGAGCGTTATGTGGACGCTCGTTTATCCGATAATTGACAATGTAAAAGGGCCTTTAGAGTGCAGTGTGGTGACAACCACAATGTAAACAGTGCCAAAGGGGGCTACAGCTTCAAGAAGTGAGAAATAGTCCATTCATAAAAATGTGAACCATTTGATTGGACAACTTTAGGGAAGTTGTCTAGGATTTTAAAACTTTTTTAAGCTAAGCACAAACTATAAATGTACTCCAACTTACCAGTATACTTTTAGAATAATTGTGCTCCAGGTATCTGTTCTCCCAGCACCATGCACATCTATACCATGTTGCTGCTTTACCTGACAGTCACTTTAGTGCCTCATCCAATGGAACCCTTAAACACTGCGGTCACATGATCGTGTCAGAGTCCCTTGGTTACCTGACATCCCCGTGAATGATCCATTACTATGGCTGTATTATTTACATACTGCTGCAAGGTTCAAAGAGCGGAGGCCAGGGGCACAATTGTTGATAAAAATCTATTGATAAATTGTCTGTTCTAATAATTGCAGCACATTAGTGTAATTTGTTTAATGTAAAAGACTGCAGCTTAGACCAGCCAAGAACATAAAAAAATAAAATGCTTTCTCATAGCTAATTTATTGTATGTGCAGACAACCACCAAACATAGGTCAACTCACCAGGCCGGCCCATGCCGATCTTTTCCAGATCTTCATTCTTGACGTAATCAAAGTGGGAAAGACGTGTGATGTTGAGATCATCACGTATACATAGGAAATACTGCTGTAGCTGCACCTCGCTCAAGAGCTCCAGAAGCCATTCTGAGCCCTCATCTGCCTGCATGCTACTGCCCAACCTCTGTGGAAGAAAGGAGAGGAAAACCGAATGAGACGCATGTCAAATATGTGATACACAACGATTAGACACTCCTCAAGGACGGATCCCTGAGGCTATGTTCACACGTAAACTCAAAAACGTCTGAAGGGAAAACAGCTCCTGATTTTCAGACGTTTTTTAAGCCACTCGCGATTTTTGCGGCGTTTTTTACGGCCGAGTCTATGAAAAACGGCTCCAAAAAGGTTCCAAGAAGTGACCTGCACTTCTTTTTCACGGCCGTTTCTCAAAACGGCCACGTAAAAAAGCGGCCTGTCGGAACAGAACGCAGTTTTTCCAATTGAAATCAATTGGCAGATGTTTGAAGGCGTTCTGGTTCCAATTTTTCGGCCGTTTATGGGCCGAAAAACTGCCTAAAATAGTCCGTGTGAACATACCCTTTTTCTCTCTCCAGGCACTGTAAGGCCGGATTCACACGAGCGTCTGAGTTTTGCACACGCAAAAAACGTGGCATTTTGCGCGCGCAAAAGGTCCATAACAGCTCTGTGTGTCAGCAGCGTATGATGCGTGGCTGCGTGATTTTCGCGCAGCCGCCATCATTATGACACTCTGTATATTTGTAAACAGAAAAGCACGTGGTGCTTTTCTGTTTTCATTCATAGTTTTTACTGCTGTTGCGAAAATCACGCGCGTCCCACGGAAGTGCTTCCATGTGCTGTGCGTGATTTTCACACGCCCATTGACTTCAATGGGTGTGTGATGCGCGAAAAACGCACAAATATTGTGCATGTCTTGAGTTTTACGCAGAGGACACACGCTGCGTGAAAATCACGGACTGTCTGAACGGCCCCATTGCGCGTGAAAATCACGCGAGTTGCACGGACGTATTATACGCTCGTCTGAATAAGCCCTAAGGCTGAGTTCACATGGAGCGGATATGCTTAGTAAAGTGACACTGCATATCTGCCCTGGTGGCCGCAGAGAATTCCAGGCGAAAAACTGCACCAAACCGTGGTGCAGTTTTTCGCCCGAATGTCAGCTGCAGAAAACTGCAGCATTTTGCTGGCCTGCTAGCAGGTTGGTCTCCTGGGAAGAAACTATTTGCTGCAGCGGCGGTCACGTGGGGTGTAACGTCATCCCAGAAGGCCAGCCCTCAGACATCATCATCCAAAATTCTGTTGCGGAAAATTTGCAGTATTTACACAACGTGTGAACTGACCCTTAGGCTGGAATCACACATGCAGTTTTTGTAGCAGGTTTTTTATTAGCTAAAGCCAGGAGTGGATCTGAAAAGAAGGACAAGTATAAAGGAAATGTTGCTTCTCTTTTGAATCCACTCCCGTGGTTGGCTCAAAAGAGTGCTTTAAAACCTGAATGTGTGTTTCCCGTCTAAACCTTACATGCTGTTATAGCGGATTTTTATTCATTCTAATTCTAGAGAGTGAGAGATCTTACTTGGCGTGTGAAAACCTGTGGGATGCAAAGGGTTCTACAGAGAAGCTGTTTAGCTGAAGGAGATTAGGGGCATAAAATCTGTCAACTACTATACTATCTTTCCTGCTCCTCTGAAGCCAACAATTTTCACACTTCTCCTAGACTTCTACTTGTTATGGGCTGCAGCAACACAAACTGATAGTACAATATACATACAAAATACAGTACAAATGACACATTTGTGCTATTGCTTCTGGTTAAAACGGAAGTCACGACGTAGTGCCGGATACATCAGACAACACAAACCAGTGACACCTGAGGGATCCTATTGGCTTACTATGAGGTCCGGCAGGTTCTGCTGAGGTGTGTCGTTTTGCAGAACTATTTTTCCCATCAGATTTGATGGAATCTGCGATGGAGGCTCTGAACGGCTCCGAATAACCGAAGTCCTTCAGTTCACAGGAACCCCAAAGCAAAATATGTAACCCGTACCTACTATATGCCATTTAGAATACTGGTTTCTCATCCAGATTTCCCAGAAAATGATATAAACTCCAAAATTTATGAACAGAATTTTGTTTAAGAGGACAAGTCCAAGACTTCTATATTTTGGGAGTTTTAAGATGCATTGTAGATGAAAATAATAATCATGGACATCGTGAGGAAAAAACATTTATTGTAAATAATTTTTCGGCAAGGCTGTAGAAATTTTCCCCATGACATACAATAGGCATCTTGGGAGTTGCAGTAAGTACATTGCTAAACATGACTTTAAGCTATTATTTTTCACGCTCTAAACATCCTCAACCCACTGTCTACATCTGTGTTCACATTAGTGTATATTTTGCTTCCTGTGCATGTGGTCACAAGTTACTGTGATTTCATAACCAGAAATGCCTGCAGCTCTCTAGATACAAGTGCATTCACTTATACAAAGACCAGACAGGGAAGAAAGGTAGTTCATGCTGCAGGTTGGTTTATAATAACCAAAATACATCTTATGACTTAGTTCTAACAGCCGTCATCAAATAAAACATATTTAGAAATCGATATGTATGACATTTATACAATACTTTATTAAAATCTTCGTTAAAAACCGTACTCTCAGAACCAAGGCATCCACCAATGTGGTCTGACAGATCTGATTCACTTGTCAGAAGATCACTTTATTGGTGTGTTCTTTACCAAACCTTCTGCCCCTCACCTCATCCACTATCACAGACACACAATCTTCACACTCCATAAGTATGTGAGTGGCTATGCCAAAAATATCTGGCCAATTCTCACTGCACCACTTGTAATCTGACCCTGCACATGCTATACACTATATATTTGCTCTAATATATCAGCAAGATACAAGGTTTTTATATATTTATACAAATAAAGTATTTTTTTGTGAATTAAATGTTTGATTGGTGGAGGTCCGACCCCTGGGACCCCCACTAATCAGCACAATGAAGGGACCGGGACGCTTCAGCAACCACTGTGTACCCTTTATTGTTTTCATGGGCATATCAACGCGCTTCCACGTGTGGCTGTTCCTTGTAGTGCAGCTCAGTCAAATTCACTTGAATGGGACTGAGCTGCAGTACCAGGCACAACTGCTCGAATAGATGAGCCACTGTGCTTGTGCAAAGACTGAAGGGGATGTGGCACTCGCAGGAGAGCCGTGTGCTTTTTCATTGTGCTCATCAGCGGACATCTCGGGAGTCGGACTCTCACCCAAGGATAGGCAATCAATATTTGGCCCCTTTATTATTTAACTCCATTAATAACTGTGTAATAAAAAAAGTTATGCACTCTTATAATATACTCACAGTCTGGTTTCAGGCTCAAAACTCAGAGAACTAATAATTCTCACAACCAATCATTAGCTCTAATTGTAACTAGTCTAGGCAATTCTATATAAGTTAGGCTTCGTTCACATCTGTGTTGGGGTCCCGTTCTGACATTCCGTCGGAGGTTTCCGTCAGAACGGAACCCTGAGCAAACACAAACTGACACCTACGGAAAAAAGTGGTTTCCGTTTCCATCACCATGAGCCGATGCCCGTGGTTTCCGCTTGTCTCTTTTGTGCTTTTTGGCAAAATGACGGGTCCGCTGCACAACAGACACAAACGGAAACCAAGGGCACCGGAACCGTCACTATTGAAATCAATGGTGATGGAAATTGAAACCTCTGGTTTCCGTTGGTGTCAGTTTGTGCCTGTTCAGGGTCCCGTTCTGACGGTAAGCTTCGACGGAATGTCAGAACGGGACCCCAACGCAGAAATGAACAAAGCCTTAGGCCAAGTTCACACAGAGTTTTTTTATCACGTTTTTTCATGCGGAAACCGCGTCGGAAAATGCGCCAAAAAAACGGGTGAAAATGCCTCCCATTGATTTCAATGGGAGGCGGAGGCGTTTTTGTCCCGCAAGGGGAAACACCGTCTTGCGGGAAAAAGAAGCGACATGCCCTATGTTCGGGCATTTACGTCTCTGACCTCTCATTGACATTTTTTGACCGCGGCGCTCAATGTCGAAAATCGGCGTGCAGGTAGAGCAAAATCTGCCTCAAAATTCCAAACGGAATTTTGAGGCAGATTTTCTGCCTGCAAAAAACTCTGTGTGAACCCAGCCTTAAAAACATTAGCATCACAAATCTCTCTCCTGTTCTGACAGTTTGCTACAATGTATGAGTAAAAATGGAGACCAGACGGTTTTGGCACACAGAGGCTTGCCTACACTAGATATAATTGTAGTAAACGGCTACCTGTGAGAAGAGTTAGGGTATGTGCACACACACTAATTACGTCCGTAATTGACGGACGTATTTCGGCCGCAAGTACCGGACCGAACACAGTGCAGGGAGCCGGGCTCCTAGCATCATACTTATGTACGATGCTAGGAGTCCCTGCCTCGCTGCAGGACAACTGTCCCGTACTGAAAACATGATTACAGTACGGGATAGTTGTCCTGCAGCGAGGCAGGGACTCCTAGCATCGTACATAACTATGATGCTAGGAGCCCGGCTCCCTGCACTGTGTTCGGTCCGGGACTTGCGGCCGAAATACGTCCGTCAATTACGGACGTAATTAGTGTGTGTGCACATACCCTTAGGTGTGTACCATTCTTCAATCTATGGATGTAAACAAAAATGTTCACAAAAATTCACTGACAGCAAGTATAGATTTTAAAAAGTCCATAAAACCCATACTACCATACTAATACTTTTTAGAGTTTGCTATAAATGAATCTAGTTTAGACAATCCTTTCTGAACAAAATTCATTAGTAGGCCAAATCTCTTTCCTGTCCTAGATTTTTAGGCTATGTTCACACGGAGTATTTTGGGGGAGGAATATCTGCCTCAAAATTCCGTTTGGAACTTTGAGGCAGATATTCCTCTCCCTGCACGCCGATTTTCGCGGCAATTATCGCGCCGTTTTTCGCCCGCGGCCATTGAGCGCCGCGGGCATAAAACAGCGAGAAATACGCTTTCTCCTGCCTCCCATTGAAGTCAATGGGAGGTCAGAGGCGGAAGCGCCCGAAGATAGGGCATGTCGCTTCTTTTTCCCGCGAGGCAGTTTTACTGCTCGCGGGAAAAAGACGCCGACGCCTCCCATTGAAATCAATGGGAGGCGTTCTCGGGCCGTTTTTGCCGAGTTTTGCGACGCGGTTTCCGCGTCAAAAAACTCTGCAAAATACCCCGTGTGAACATAGCCTTAAAGAGCAGCAGTGAATTTTAAATTATATCAGCGTAGCATTTAGGATTTTTAGCTCACAGAGGATTCGGAGCCTGATAGCCCAAACAGACCTAATATTTCTCAAAGCTGAAACACAGTGTAGCTACAATGTATTAAGTCTAGGGAGTCTTCTATGAATCTGTCACTATGGCAGATATATTACATTAGGGACATTAGTATGATCCTCTTAGGCTATGTTCACACGGTGGATTTTGCACTGCGGCACCCGCCGCAGAACTATTCCTGCCGTAGGCAGGAAGATTCCTCCTCCCATTGGCTTCAATTGTAGTTTTGGGCTGAATCCGCCCAAAGATCGAAAAGAATGCTTTCTTTTTCCCGCTAGCTGAAAAAATCAACTAGGGGAAAAAGAAGCGTCTGACTTCCTTTGAAATGAATGAGAGGTAGAATTTTGCGGCAGAATCCGCCTCTAAAGTTCCTCTGTGTGAATAGGGCCTGAGAGTAATACTGGTAGAGTACAGTTACACCCACTAAACAGACCCCTAAAGGGCCAAACAGCTGAGCAGAAAAGAAAGCAGTGTATTTGACTACAAATCATACGCAAAAAATGATAATCTTTGTTCATCTCCTGGCATTTTTATTTCAGTAAATACTTGTATTCCCCATGAAATAACTATTCTGGAATAAATTTTCTTAGAACTCTGCATTGTGCCATTCCTCTGTTTTTCCTCCCAGAAATGTATAAATAAATTGACAACTGGGTGTTACCAGTTGGGGGAGCTGACAGTGTCAGTCTTTGTAGGGACATGCTCCTTTGACAAGAGGAATGGTAATACCCAGTTGTCAACTTATTCATAAATTTCTAGAAGGAATAGTAGAGGAATAGCACAACGTAGAGTTCTAAGAAAATATTTTCCAGAATTTTTTATATCATGGGGAATATAAGAATTTACTAAAATAGACATGCCAGGAGAAAAGATAAATCTTATTTAGGATCACAATAATATAATGCTTAAACACGGGGGGCGTGGCCTGGACATGGCGCTGATGTGGTGTGAGAGCTCCTGCTTCCTGACTGACTTCCAGCCCGATTAACTGCGTCTAACCGCAAAATTCATCGCACTAATGCGACGGGGAGCACGCAATAAACTTACCACACCGGCGAGAAGTGATCAAGGGAGGACGAGGAGCGGCATTCCTCATTGTTTTGCGGACTCTGTGTCGCCTAATTCCCCGTCTCAGCACTCCAACATGGCGGTCCGAGCTGATGTTGCGTCTGCAGTGCCTCCAGAGTCGAGGTCGTCCTCGGAGCTGACGCAGGACTTTCCATCTCTCCTGGTCCGGGGTGAGTCTCCCATGGCCCCTTCACGGGGCACTGAGCTGGGTTCTGACTTATTGGCGCTCACATCGCAGATGGCGGCCATTCCTACCAAAACAAATATGGAGGGATATATTTCCCGCCTTGAAGCGGTGTGCAAAACGGAGATACGTTCTCTGAAAGAGGACATTCATCATATTAATACTGCTGTGGCGGCCATTGAAGTGACTATGCAGACACTCCAACAACAACAGGTCTCTCAACAAAGTTTATTAGACCAGCATTCTGCTCACATTCAATGGCTGATGATGCTGAAAATCGCAACAGGAGGAATAATATTCGAGTTAGGGGTATCCCTGAAGCCACAGGACCCCAGGATCTCATTCCTACGTTAATTGGGATATTTAACACTTTATTGGAAAAACCGGTCGGAGATTGATAGAGCGCATCGCACGCTGGGTCCGAAAAGCACAGATTTGGCGAGACCACGTGACTTGGTGTGTAGGATACATTTCTTTTAACTCAAGGAATCCATTATGCGTCAGGCACGTAACAAGGGTGTGCTGGACTTTGACGGTGCTCCGGTGCAATTGCTAGCAGATCTTTCCCGTTCTACACCGGCAAAGCGTAGGGCCGAGAGGCCAATACTGCTGGCACTTCGTGAGTAAAATATTCCGTACTCGTGGGGGTACCCGTTTCAATTACAAGTTCGACGAGGATCCTCTATCTACTCGGTGTACTCTCCAGATGACATCCCTGCTTTCATTGCTGCCTTGGATTTGCCTCCTATTTCTATTTCAGATTGGCCGTTTTTCCCGCCTCTGCCGCAGCACTTGGCACGTCGCGACTCCAGGATGGGGCACCACTCGGCTCCGGCTCGACGACTTCAGGCTCCGATGGTTCCAGAGTCGTCTCTTATGGAACCGTCATTTTGCATAAGCATTTTCCATGGCCTCTTAGGACTTCCTTGGTCGAGATGCTGCTTTTTGAGGCTATGGGTAATGTGTTGATATGGACCTGTCTTAAACATAGTGTTTATCTTGTTGTTGCATCTCTTTTTCTCTGAATACTGAGTTAAATGTGTATTATTTTTCACTCTGCAATATGGTTCTAGATGTCCTGAATTGGAGAAGGTAATTACGGTTTGAGCATGAGCACAATTCTCTCTTATTTGTCGCCGGGCTCTAAGATGAGGCTGACGGTGGAGCGATTCTGGGATGTAACAGTTCACCGTTTTAGATTTACCACTCCCTCTGGCATTCTTCACCCCTAGTTCTGTTTAGGAAGTCTCTACATATGGTATGGGGGGCTGCCCCTGATATAGTTGAGGCGCCCTCCCCCTCTTAGATAGCTACATGTGTTTATTACAGTAGAGCCCCTTCAGTATTGACAGGGGTGGGATAGAGAGAGGGCTCTTAATCCTTATTCCTTTTTGCTAAACGGAGTATAGGATTGGGTTCATGTAATGGCAGGGGGTCTTACCTTGAGCTCTCTGTGGGGTGTCTATTTATCTATACCCCATCCACTACTTCGAAATTTCACTACGGCCTATTATCTGATGGATGTGTTTTTTGGGAATAGGGATGGGGCTGATGGAGGCTGGCTTCCTAGCTTTTTTGGTGGGGTGGTGGGAATGACTCAATCTGTGCCTTGGTTTTTGGATCCCATGGTTAGGTGTACTATATCATGTTCCGGTTACTCCCGCTGAGCGAGATATTATTATGTATGGTTGTGGTTCCTTTACAGGTGCCCTTTAAGGGCTAAGCATAAAATTGCCCCGTTACAATTTTTTATTTTGTGGATGTGTATATAAATGGTCTCGGGCTTCTGGAAGTTGGTTGGGATCATCCTTCTTCCATAGTTCAGTCAACTCCGTAAGTAGGTTGTGTTCTGCTACGCATTGAACACTTTACAATTACTTCTTTCCCCTCAACTTAGTAGTTTTGGGGCTGGAACACCGTCTGTGGTGATTTCCTTAGAATCATTCTTGTCTCGGTCTTTCTTTGTCTTTTTTGTTTGTTTTTTCTCCCCTCCCCGCTTTCTTCCGTCCTCTTCCCTGACGGGGTCCCTAAAATGTTGTTCGTTAAATGTACGTGGATTTAATACGCCACAAAAACGCTCTCAGATTTTGTACCATATGCATAAACATCGTGTCCAGATTTTATTTCTACAGGAGACACATTTCAGGAGTGATCATGTGCCTGCTCTGAATCATAGATACTATACACAGTGGTTCCATAGTACCAATCCTGATGCCAAGTCCAGAGGAGTGAGTATTGCGATACATAGATCTCTTCCGGTTTCTATTGTTGCGACTCAATTTGATGCTCAAGGGCGTTTTTTGTTTGTGAAACTTAAAATATGTGGGAAACTGTTCACTGTGGCTAATCTCTACCTCCCTAATCATGACCAGGTGCGCATTTGCAGGAGTTACTTGACAGAACTCTCTAACGTTGCAGAGGGTCTCTTAATCGCAGCTAGTGATTTTAACTTCGTTTTGGACCGAGTTATGGACTCGTCCTCGGTCGAAGCTACACAGTTATCTGCCCTTAAGACTAAACTTTTTACCATGCAGCTGGTGGATATTTGGAGGATACTTAACCCTCAAACAAAGGACTACACCTTTTATTCTCCGGTCCACGACATGTACAGCAGGATAGAAATGTTCTTTGTGAGTCATCACTTATTGTCCTGGACCCCGTCGTCTCAGATCGGTTCAATGATCTGGGCAGATCACGCGCCAGTTTTCTTCTCGCTTAGGATTCCAGATGGGGGAGTGACGGAATGGAATTGGAAGCTAAATCCTCTTCTTTTGAGAGATTCGGTGTGTCAAACGGCTATCACCCGATCTATTTCTGAGTTTTTAGACCATCACGCGTCAGACGCCACCCCCCCTTCCGGTGCAGTGGGAAGCGATGAAGAGTGTTTTGAGAAGCATATTTATCCAACAAGGTTCCAGACTGAAAAAGGTGAGGGGCTTTAAAATGCAGAAGCTGCTAACTCGTATTCAGTCCCTAGAGTCCAATCATAAACAGTCCCAACAACCTCACACGTTAGCGGAGTCATTAGAGGCTGGGAATTCGTTGAGAAGTTTGCTGGATCAGGCTCATGCCTCTTTCAGGGATCGTGCTACGCGTTTTTATTATGAGCCCTCTAATAAATGTGGTAGAGCGTTAGCTAGAGCGCTTCATCCGCGGGTTCCTACCTCTTTTATTCCGATGAGTAAGTCGGGTTCGTGTGAACTTAGACATAAGCCAGAGGAGATCGTACAAACCTTTAGGGAGTATTACCACTCCTTGTATAATCTTAAGGGTCCATTGAGGGATATGTCTCCTAGTGCTCTGCAAGGGAAAATTGACCAGTATGTGGCGAAGACGGCTTTGCCAGAATTGGAAAGGTCTGAGATTT
Organism: Rhinoderma darwinii; assembly: GCF_050947455.1. NCBI lineage: Eukaryota > Metazoa > Chordata > Amphibia > Anura > Rhinodermatidae > Rhinoderma > Rhinoderma darwinii. Next base: position 164,722,094 of record NC_134690.1, on the reverse strand, counting down.
CTGAGCTGTGTGTGGCTTTCTCAGAATCAGAAATTCATGGAATCATTAAGTCCGCCCCGTCGGGTAAGAGTCCGGGCCCGGATGATTTGCCGACGTCCTTTTACAAGGCTTTTCTTCCTCAGCTTCTTCCCTTTATGACTAAGGTATTCAATTCTGTCACATCCACAATGCCATTTATTCCACAAACGCTGGCGGCTACCATCACTGTTATCCCCAAACCAGGGAAGGTTCACTATGTCTGTGCCAATTATCATCGGATTTCCCTAATAAATGTGGCTGTTAAACACTACTCTAAAGCAATTGCGAATAGGTTAGCCCCTGTTCTTCCGAGAATCATTCATACAGATCAAGCGGGGTTCGTTCTCCGTAGAGAAACGAGGGACAATACCAATAAAACTCTTCTCTTGATGTCTCATGTGAAGAAAATGTCCATACCCACTTGTTTAATTTCTGTAGATGCAGAGAAAGCTTTCGATCAGGTGCATTGGGTATTTCTGAGTTCAACCTTACAACAGATAGGTGTTGGTCCGCTAATGCTAGAGAGGATCCTTTCTCTATATCAGCAACCTACGGCTAGAGTTAGGGCCAATTGTATCTTCTCCACGTCTTTGCAGATTGCTATTGGAACTAGACAGGGATGCCCTCTGTCCCCACTATTATATGTTAGTACAATGGAACATTTGGTGGTGGCTATCCGTAATTCTCCGGATATCTCTGGGATTCGGATAGGCCGGGAGCACCATAAACTGGCGTTATATGCGGACGATCTCTTACTATTCATTACTAACCCTGTGATTTCCTTTTCGGTGCTCATTCGGGAATATGAGGAGTTTGGACAGGTCAGTAATTTTAAGGTGAATTATACAAAGACGGAAGCACTTAATGTATCACTTCCGCAAGCGTTGATCGATCTCCTAAGACCATCCTTCTCTTTTAAATGGCAAGCGACATCTATCAAATACTTGGGGGTTCAGATTCCTGGTGCTCTGGCGGATCTGTACTCCCTTGATTATCCTCCCTTACTGCAGCGTACGCTCAAGAATTTACAATCTTACGATAGAGCGCAGTTGTCATGGTTTGGTCGTATCAATGCTATCAAAATGGATATTCTCCCTCGGTTTTTGTTTTTATTTCAGGCTATCCCTGTTCTGGTTCCTAGGGCTTATTTCAAGAATTTGGAAGCAGCATTTCGTAAGTTTGTCTGGGGCACTCTCAGGCCGCGCATCAGCCTGAGCTCGCTGTCTCGCCCTAAACTGAAAGGAGGAGCTGAACTCCCTGACTTAGGGTTGTATCACCAAGCTGTCGTTCTTTCCAGAGTGATAGATTGGTTTCACAACGGCCTTACTAAACAGTGGGTAGGGATTGAGATGTCCATCGTGGCTCTCTCTCTGAGATCGCTGCCGTGGATTTTACCGGACCATAGACCATCCCTTTCGACCTTTCCTATGCTTACTCATCACTTTCTCACTCTCTGGGACAGATTGATGGTTCGAAAGGACCTTTCCCATAGACCGGGGCTTCTTAGCCCTCTATTTGATAATCCAGAATTTCCGCCAGCTGTTAACAAACTTACCTTTCTGGGTTGGTCTTCTTCGGACGATACTAGGCTATGTCAGGTGATGTCGGATGGGGGTCGCCTCCCTCCCTTATCTGTGTTGCGGGGGACCTGCCCATTGGTGGACTCTTTCCCGGATGCAATATGCATAATTGTCTACCTTCCTGCACTCTGCCCTGCAGGATGGTATGCACATCTCCACGAATACGGCCTTTGAGTCGCTGCTGCTTCAACAAGAGATACCGACTCGTGTGATTTCCACGTTGTTTGCCATTCTCTTGGAGACTTCTGTTACTCAGCCATCTGCATATGTTAGCGCCTGGGAAAATGAACTAGGCTTCTCCAGCTCTTTGCCTGATTGGGATTGGGTTTTCTTCCTGACTCATAAAATGCCTATCGCATGCCACGGCCAGGAGAAAAATTTTAAAAACCTAACTAGGTGGTACCGTTGCCCACAGATTTTGCACAAAATTTACCCGGCAGTTTCTGAGGTCTGTTGGCATTGTGGCAACGAGACTGGAACAATGCTGCACATTTGGTGGTGAAGCCCGGAGTTGAGGACTTTTTGGAAAGCAGTTTTTGACATCTATGCATTGATAGAGAGTGCTCCTATCATACTTAATCCTCAGTTGGCTCTATTATCCTTGATTCCGGGTCCTTTGCCAGGCATAAAAAGGGGCCTCTTCAGACATTTTTTGACTGCAGCACGGACAGTTATTCCTAGATATTGGAAGACTACTGTCGTGCCTAAGATTAGTGAATGGGTTGTGGAAATGGACCTACTGTGTAGAATGGAGTCTCTTCTTGCGGAAGATAGGGATTGCTATGATACGGTTCTTTCTCTGTGGAACGCATGGTCATCTTTCAAATCTGGTCCTCATTTCTCTGACTGGCTGGGCTGAAGGTCCCTTCATGGTGGTATGGCTAGCCAGGTCCGAATACGATTGTGACTATCATCAGGGATGGGGACGGACGGATACTCCTTATTTGGTGATGCCTTCTCTGCTCCTAGTACTCAAGAATATCCCTCCTCCCCCTCTCTTCCCTTGATTGTTTTGTCCTTTCCTCTTTGTTGTCTTCTTTTGGTCCTGTCTCTACTTTTCCTCTTTATACCTGATATGAGGCTGGTGGGTCACTTTTTGTAACATGTTTACTGTCAGGATTGTGTGGCTTACAAATTTTGGGTTGCATTTTCTACCTCATATGCCATGTGCCTGACTTTATATTTCTATACTGTATGGGACAGCCGTCTCTGGGTAACAAGGTTATTGTTATATAAAAGCTTACTTTTTTATTTTTGTTGATATATGATATGTGATTGTTTTCAAAAGTATTCATTTACTTTGTTTCTTTTGTAGTTGTAAGCTTTTCAATAAAAATCTAAATTATGAAAAAAAAATAATGCTTAAACACCATCAAATGGATGAAATAGATGTAGCAGTTGCAAAATCTTTGACTGGACTGCGGGTCTCCTAGTTCGTTAATGGTCTGTATTTCTGAATATAGTAGTATCACATTGTACACATCTTTTGATGTATTATATTTTTGGTTTATAACAGTATATACATTACTGTTTGCAGAGTTTACTAACTTTTAAGAGTGAGATCATATGTATTTTCTCTTATATGTATTTACATATGTTTACTTACATACTTTTTGTTAGGCCCCATGCACAATAACATATTTTTGCGGCGGCAATTAATTTCAATGGGCCCAGGCACACGACCGTGGTTTCCACGGTCCGTGCATGGCCCAGGAACCTGGACCGCAAAAAGAACGGACATGTCTTCATACAGCCGTGTTTTGTGGTCCAGGCTCATTGAAATTAATGCACGTGGCCATGTGCACGGCCCGTGATTTGCGGGCGGCTCGCGGGTGACACTCCACGGCCGTCCGAGCCGCAAATCACTCCGTGCACACACTACGGTCGTGTGCATTGGCCTTGGTATGTATTATTAAAGGGGTTGAATAAGCTTGTGAAAAATACCGAAAAGTACCTATATGTGCCTGAATACTCATCAGATGATACCACAATAGCTCAGAAGTTTTCATTTTTTATGTTTATTATCTTATCCAGCTCTGTACCTAAGCTTTGTTAAGATTGTGGGTGTGATTATCATGTAAATGACTACAATTCTTATCATTCCTCTCCACTCTCACAAACATTACCTATATTTACATATGCCTGCATTCCCCTCTATTACAAAGTGTAAGGTAATACCGTAATAGCTCTCAAGACAGGCAGGGAGCAGTGGAACATGGAGTGGGGAGATGTGAACACCTGTTCAGCCATGCAGGAGATAAACACCAGGAACATGGTCATGTGACTACATGAGTCTAAGGCTTCATTCACATCTGCATCGGGTCTTCATTCATGGGTTCTGTCAGACCTTTCCGTCAGGGGAACCCATAAACGTAATCCAAATGGAAACCATAGCTTTCGGTTTACATTACCATTGATTTCAATGGTAATGCTTCCGTTGCTAATGGTTTCCGTTTGCCTCCGTTCTGTAAGGTTTCCGTTTATTTGGCAGAATCAAGCGCTATTGAGTCCGCCGAAAAAACGGAAACCTTACGGAACGGAGACAAACGGAGACCATTAGCAACGGAAGCATTACCATTGAAATCAATGGTAATGCAAACAGGCAAGGTCGGGAAAGGTCAGGTGGAACCCATGAACGGAACCCAGATGCAGATATGAATGAAGCCTTACAGAGGCATTTCACACATACAGACATTAGATTAGTAAATTATAAAGTTTGTACGGTTGAAAAAAGACATGTCCATCAAGTTCAACCAAGGGATGGGAAAAGGGAAGGTAAAAATCTCTACACATAGGAGCTAATATGTTTTTGTTCTAGGAAATTATCTAAGCCTTTTTTAAAGCCATCTACTGTCCCTGCTGTGACCAGCTCCTGCGGTAGGCTATTCCATAGATTCACAGTTCTCACAGTAAAGAAGGCTTGTCACCTCTGCAGGTTGAACCTTTTTTTCTCCAGATGGAGGGAGTGCCCCATTGTTTTTTGAGGGGGTTTTACATGGAACAGGATTTCACCATATTTTTTGAATGTGCCATTAATATATTTATAGAAGTTAATCATATCCCCCCTTAGTCGTCTTTTTTCAAGGCTAAATAGCTTTAGTTCTTTTAATCTTTCCTCATAACTTAGATTCTCCATGCCCCTTATTAGCTTCGTTGCTCTTCTTTGTATTTTTTCCAACTCCAGGGCATCCTTTCTATGAACTGGAGCCCAGAACTAAACTGCATATTCTAGATGAGGCCTCACTAATGCTTTGTAAAGTGGTAATATTACATCCTGTCCCGCGAGTCCATGCCTCTTTTAATACACAACAATATCTTGCTGGCCTTTGAAGCAGCTGATTGACACTGCATGCTGTTATTTAGTTTATGATTTACAAGTACACCCAGATCCTTCTCAACAAGTGAATCCCCCAGTATAGCTCCCCCTAGGACATATGATGCATGCAGGTAGTTGGTACCCAGATGCATAAGGGTATGTTCACACAAGGTCATTACGTCCGTAATTGACGGACGTATTTCGGCCGCAAGTAGCGGACCGAACACTGTGCAGGGAGCCGGGCTCCTAGCATCATACTTATGTACGACGCTAGGAGTCCCTGCCTCGCTGCCGGACAACTGTACCGTACTGAAAACATGATTACAGTATGGGACAGTTGTCCGGCAGCGAGGCAGGGACTCCTAGCGTCGTACATAAGTATGATGCTAGGTGCCCGGCTCCCTGCACTGTGTTCGGTCCGGTACTTGCGGCCGAAATACGTCCGTCAATTACGGACGTAATGACCTCGTGTGAACATACCCTAACTTTACATTTATCTACATTAAACTTAATTTGCCAACTGGATGCCCAAACACTTAGTTTGTTTAAATTTGCTTGCAATTCACGAACATCTTCCATAGACTGAACTATATTACATAGCTTGGTGACATCTGCAAAAATAGAAAAAGTGCTATTAGTCCCATCCTCTATATAATTAATAAATAAGTTGAATAATAGTGGTCCCAGCACTGAACCCTGGGGTACACCACTTATAACCGTGGACTAATCTTACTGCAGTTAAACCATTTACACTAATTTTTTTAAAGATTGCAAAACCGCTTTAACCCTTTGAGGACATCACCTGTTTTGGCCTTAAGGACCAGGACAATTTCTTTGAATCTGACATGTTTCCCTTTATGTGGTAATAACCTTGGAATGCTTTTATTTATCCAATTAACTCAGAAAATGTTTTCTTGTGACACATTGTACTTTATGATAGTGGCAAAATTTGGTCGATACATTCAGTGTTTATTTGTGAAAAACACCTACATTTAGGGAAAATTTGAAAAAATCTGCATTTTTCAACATTTTAATGTATCTGCTTGTAAGACAGACGGTAATACAACACAAATTAGTTACTTGTTCACATATCCCATATGTCTACTTTATGTTGGCATTGTTATTTGAACATTCATTTATTTTTGGAGGACTTTACAAGGCTTAGAACTTTAGCAGCAATTTCTCACATTTTTAAAGTGTAGCTAAACTTTTGACAAACTTAGTGACATGTCAGAAGTTTGAATTGGTGTGAGTCCGAGCACTGAGACCCCTGCCAATCGCTAGAACTAAGCAGCTGAAGCGCTCAGCCGCTTCGTGTCTGTTCGGCTTTTTCCGGAAATAAATGTATCGTGTACGGACTCAACAAAAAGTCTATGACCCCTTACTTCGATACATCATGTTTCCAGAAAAAGCCGAACAGACACAAAGCGGCTGAGCCCTCACACGAGAACTTCAGCTTATTCGGTCTAGTGATTGGTGGGGGTCTTGGTGCTCAGACCCCCACTAATTCAAACTTCTGACATGTTACTATGACATGTCAGAAGTTTGTCAAACGTTTAGCTACACTTTAAGAAAATGTCAAAAGCCTTTTTCTTAGGGACCAGTTCAGTTCTGAAGTGGCTTTAAGGGCCCTATATATTAGAAACCCCCAGAAGACACCCCAGATTCTTTATCCTTTAGGAATTTCACAGCAATTAAAGCAAAGTTAAGGTGAAATTTACAAATTATTTTTTTTTTTAGAAATTCCATTTTTATTTTTTTCTGTAACAGAAGATTTTACAAGAGAAATACAACTCAATATTTATTGCGCATATCCTTCCGTTTTTAGAAACATCCCACATGTGGCCCTTGTGTGTGCTAATGGACTAAAGCACATACTGGATTATGGCGCCTCCTTTTTATTAGAATATATCTTAGGCACCATGTCAGGTTTGAAGTGGTCTTATGTTGCCAAAACATAGGAAACACCCCCAAAATACACCATTTTAGAAACTACACTCCCCAAGGCATTAATCTAGGGGTACAGTGAGCATTTTAACCCCACACGGTTTTTGCTGAATTTCTTGGAATTAGGCCATAAAAATAAAAGTCTAGATTTTTTTCACACAAAAATTCGTTTTAGCCAAGATTTTTTCATTTTAGCAAAGAATAAAAAAGAAAAAGCACTCCAACATTTGTAAAGCAATTTCTCCCGAGTACGATAATATCCCATAAGTGGTCATAGACTGCTGTTGGACACACCGCAGGGCTCAGAAGTGAAGGTGCGTCATTTAACTTTTGTAGCTCAAATTTTGCTAGAATGTTTTTGGATGACATGTCGCAATTGCAAACCCCCGAGGGACCAAAACAGTGGAGACTCCCGAAAAGTGATTCCATTAGGGAAACTGCACCCCTCAAGAAATCTAACTAGGAGTATAGTGAGTATTTAAACCCCACAGGTTTTTTGCAAAATATATTGGAATTCGGCTGTGAAAATAAAAAATACAAATTTTTTCCACTAAAATGTAGAATTGTTTCATTTTCATAAGGATTAAAAGAGAAAAAGAACCCCAACATTTGTAAAGCAATTTCACCTGAGTACGGCAATACCCCATATGTGGTCTCATCCTGCTGCTTGGACACACAACAGGGCTTGGAATGGCAGGAGTGCTGTTTGGCATGCAGATTTTGCTGGATTCGTTTTTGGGTACCATGTCAGATTTGCAGAGCCCCTGAGGTACCAGTACAGTAGAAACCCCTGAGAAGTGACTCCATTTTGGAAACTACAACCCACAGGGCATTCATTTAGGGGGGTAGTAAACATTTTGACACCACAAGTGTGTAATAGATTTTATTAGAATTAGGCAGTGAAAATTAAAAATTGCATTTTTTCCTCAAAATTTTGTTTTAGTTCCCAATTTTTCCAAAAACCGCTCCAAAAAACTCAGTGTGAACGCCAGTGACCGCCGCATTTAAGGAGTTAATCGGCGTGGACTACCGCCGTGATCTGGCCCCGATGTCTTCCTTCACTACTAAGGCTGGGATAGTGGTCTGCAGACGCTTAGTATAGACAGTATATTAATTCTACTGCTGTTAGCAGAGACTGACCTGTAGGCCTCATGCACACATCCATTGCCCGTCGTATGGCTGCTAATGACGGAGCTGTGAAACACGAACCGCACACGGATGGCTTCCATATGCAGTATGTTGTTTCAACAGACCAAATTAATGAAATGGCGGAGACTGTTCCGTAAAAACGGACAGGAGTAGGACCTGTCCTATTTTTGTCGGAACGGCCACACGATTCCGTTATAACAACGGAAGTGTGCATGGCCCATACAAATTAATGTGTCAGTGTGCTATCCGTTAAAAAATAGCACACTGAAGAAAATAACTGAAATGGGCATGAGGCCTTAAATCTTTTTTGAGTGATAATGTTTCTGGGCTCATGGGTTGTTTTTAGTATATAGGCTACAAGCGTTTGATAAAGGTTATTTTCATTATTAGGTTATGTTCACACGGCCTATTTACGGACGTAAATCGGGCGTTTTTGCCCCGAATTACGCCCGAAAATAGCGCCTCAATAGCGCTGACAAACATCTGCCCATTGAAAGCAATGGGCAGACGTTTGTCTGTTCACACGAGGCGTATATTTACGCGCCGCTGTCAAAAGACGGCGCGTAAATAGACGCCCGCGTCAAAGAAGTGACCTGTCACTTCTTTGGCTGTAATTAGAGCCGTTATTCATTGACTCCAATGAATAGCAGCGCTAATTACGCCCGTAATTGACGCGGCGTTCAAGCGCCTGCACATGCCGGTACGGCTGAAATTACGGGGATGTTTTCAGGCTGAAACATCCCCGTAATTTCAGCCGTAACGGACGCCCTCGTGTGAACATACCCTTAGGAGTTATGTGATGGAACAATTCAATATCTTCTGTTAGTAGTGTGGAAAACAGGGTTAGTTGCCTAATAGGCAAATTAAGTTTGGTCATAAAATGTACTTGCCACCTACTGGGGCAAATATTTTTGTTTTTCTTTATTTTCTGTTTATTGTAAGGATACATTCACACGAGCGTATCAGATTCACGCACGTGAAAAAAAACGCATTGACTCTGGTCCGCGTGTGTTGCGTTATGCATCAGTGTGCTTTGTGAGTGACGTGCGTTATTCATGCACTCGCAAAGCACATTTTTTTAAATTATTTTCAAATTAATTGATGCGCAAATCACACACTGCACACGGATGTGCATCCGTGTGCTGTGCGTGGTTTTCATGCACCCATTGACTTCTATGGATGTGTAGGTGCGTGAAAACGCACCAATATAGGATATGCAGTAAGTTTCACGCAACAAACTCTCGCTGTGTGAAAACTCCTGCATGTGTGAACGGCCCAATTGAAATCAATGGGTCCATGTGCTGCGCGTGATTTCCATGCGCAGCACACGGACGTTATTCACGTTCGTCTGAATGAGCCTTTATAGAAATTCAACTAGAGGCACTATAAATATGCCTAATTCTGGTCTAAATTATAGTAATTCCTCTAAGCCCTGCCCACTTTTAAGAAAAGTGCTGAGAGAAACATTAAATCACAAAAAAAACTAAATGTTTTGCGCAAAACAGGCATGCGCCAAAATTGGCTACTTTTTTTCTGCCAGAAAACTGGTTCAAATTGCTAAATAAATGTACACCTATGACTTTAAGAGCATAAAAATCAGAGAGAACCTTTTCTTTAAAACAGGGTAAAAATGTAATCAAGTTTATAAATCTTTAAGACAGCCAAAGTAACACAAATGAGCAGAACTAAGTCTTAAATTCCTCTGCCCTGATTGCTTTCATAAAACAATTAAAGAAAAATGTGCATACAGTACAATTGGAAGCATATGCCTGTGTTGTAGGTCTTGGACTGCTTTCCTTCTACTTAAAGACTTAAAAGTAAACACAACACAAACAAAGGGCGAATTTTCACGTGCGGAACGGCATTTTTTTTACGAATTACCACAGTTTTGCAATGAGGGTTTTGTGGCACACTACCGATGCCTTTTGGCTTGTAAGAATGCACCCAAAACATTAGTGCCCATGAGTGCTTTTACAGAGTGTGGTATTAAAGAGGCTCTGTCACCAGGTTATCAAATCCCTATCTCCTATTGCATGTGATCGGCGCTGCAATGTAGATAACAGCAACGTTTTTTTTAAAAACGATCATTTTTGGCCAAGTTATGAGCAAATTTATATTTATGCAAATGAGCCTTTCTAATGGACAACTGGGCGTGTTTTCTCTTATTTCCAACTGGGCGTGTATTGTGTCTGTAACATCTGGGCGTGTTTACTTGTTTTACTAGCTGGGCGTTGCGAATAGAAGTGTTTGTCAGCATCACATGTCAGCATCATTCACTTCTATTCACAATGCCCAGCTAGTAAAACAAGTAAACACGCCCGGATGTTACAAACACAAGACACTCCCAGTTGTCCATTAGAAAGGCTCATTTGCATAAATATAAAATAGCTCATAACTTGGCCAAAAATGATCGTTTTTTAAAAAACAAAACGTTACTGTTATCTACATTGCAGCGCCGATCACATGCAATAGGAGATAGGGATTTGATAATCGGGTGACAGAGCCTCTTTAATGTTGTGTTTTGCTACAAAACTGAGATGGGATTTAACTAAAAAAATAAATAAAAGGAAAACTATTTCCTCAATACTTGCTTTCTTTAGCTTCCACTTTTGGTTTTAGTTAAAACATGCATAAAAAAATACTTTACGAGATTGCATTGTGTAAACTAGACCTGAATCTTATCCCTTTAGGCTGGACTCACACATGCAGTTTTTGATGCAATTTTTTTTTGGCCAAAACAGGAGTGGATACAATAGATACAAAAGAGAGAAAGAGTCTTTGGAACAAATCTATTATTAGCGTTCCACTCCTTTTCTGGCATAAAAAAAATTAGCAAATTTTGGCGCACGCCACATAATATTTTTGACAAAGGGCATTGTTACCCCACGTTCAGCCCCTCCTAAATGTACAGGAGCCCAATTGTGTCTTCTGCTGATTTAAGAGCTGGTGGTACTTTATTCTTTAATTTTAAAGGGACACGTTTATGGTAGTACAAACTGAATTATAATAAAAACATAAAATAGACAAAAGCACCACATAACGTAAAAGTACACTAAGGCCTGCTATTTTGGCTCTGTATTCTGTCTGTATGCAGTAGGTCTTGAATACAAATCCAATGTTATTCCATGGAGCTATTCACTGTATGTAATATGGCATAAATCCCTACTAAATGTACGTATGCCTCTGATTTCATTCTGTAGGTCGCCGACAGAAAAAAATATTGTGCCATATTTTATTGGATGTCGTTTATTGGACTACAGAGGTATAAGAAAGTATTGCTTCCAGGGAAGAATATTTTTGGAATATGGCATGGCCATGTGTATGCAGCCTTAGGACATAATTCTACACCTATTCTGCTGTAGATAAAAAAAATACAGCTACTATCATATGTTGTCATTTAGCGTAAAAGGGTTCATACATACCTTCTAATCTCCTGCCACTCCCAGCATTCCCGCCAGTCTCTGTTTACATTGTCTGGAGCTGCGACGTGCCATACTGGCACATGACCACTCCAGCCAATCTCTGGCTGCAGCAGTCATGTGCTGTACTTACTGGGATCACCACTGAGGCCAGCTGGAGGCTTAGCTATAGCGGGCAAGTGCCCGGTACGGCACGTGATAACTACAGACAATGTAAACAGAGATTGGGGTAGAACCGCGGAGTGGGAGCTGGAGCGGCAAAGAATTAGTAGAAGAGTATGAACAATTCTACAGTAAATTATGGCAAACGGAGGTAGAGTAAATTATTATTTTTTTAAATAAAGCCCAGATAACCCCTTTAATGGATTATTATATCATAAGGAAAATATCACTAATAACAAAGTGCATGCAAACTGCACAGTGTATGACTGTTCACCACAGATTGTCCAAAATGTAATAAATGCAACAGCAGCTTACTGTTATATAACAAGTGGGTAACATATAAAATGGAGTGCATGTGAGCTATTGCCTTCCAAGCATTGCTTCATTATGTATTAACAATCTTTAGGCCACGTTCACACGTGGCAGAATTTTTCCGCTGCAAATGTTGGTGCAGATTCGGGGCGATTACGCAACGAATTTGCACCAACATGTGCATATTTGACAGGAAATTCAGACGTTGCAGATATCACAGCGGACTTGCCACAGATTTCAGTTTTTGCATTGCAAAGGCTGAAATCTGCAGTGAAAGTCTGCTTCACTAGTATAGGCTCTGCACCAGAGCTCTCGGGAAGCCACTGACAACAGTGTCCATATATGGACAGTGATGTCAGGGGCTTGCCCAGACCTGGGGTCCCAGAGCAGAGCCACTTCTAGCCTGGGATTCCATCTCTGCTCCTGACATCACTGTCCATATATGGACATGGATGTCAGGGGCAACCCCAGAGCTGGAGTCCCGGGCAGAGTGCTAGTTTGCTCTTCCTGGGACTCCTGCTTTGGGGAAGCCCCTGACATCACTGTTGATGTATGGACAGCGATTTCAGAGGCTTCCCCAGAGTCCCGGAGCAGAGCCTATACTAGTGCTCTGCCCGGGACTCCAGCTCTGGGGAAGCCCCAGACATCGCTGTCCATATGTGAACAGCGATGTCAGGGGATTCCACAGAGTCCCGGAGAAGAGCCTGTACTAGCGGCTGTGTCCCGCGGGCCACAGATGACAGCCTCAGGGGCCCCATGCGGCCCACGTGCTTGAGACCCCTGCCTTAAAGCAAACCTCCAGCCCAAAGAACATATTTTTTGTATACAGCGCTGGTCGATCGGAGGGCAGTTGAGGGGGTGGGGGCATGTCTCAGACTTTCAAAGGAGATCTCCATAGGGAAGTCTGAGACAGGGGCGCCCATTTTGGAATAGAATATTATTATGTTAGACAAGGTTCTTTACACGTGCTAATTTATCATACCAAAAAAATTTAATAAAACTAGGGTACAGGGTGGTAAATACTAAAATCATTACAGCATGTCAAGCTCTAAATAATATCGTACTTACTTTATAAATATTAAAATGTGACAGAAAAGGGAGCGAGTTCTTCCATGCTTGAAAACGTTTCATATTTACAAAATTCATAATCCACAAATAGACAAGGAAAGTAAAATATGAAAGTTTTTCCTCAAAATATAGAGCATCCGAGTCCTTGCGGTGGGACAGAGAGCGAACAGTATGCTGGTGATGGACATTCCACTATCCCCTCCTGTGCTGTTTATGGTAAAGAGATGCTAGTCCCATTGGATAAGTCATCTTAGGATGGATGTAGGCCTGTGGAGAGCACAAGCTTTATTCCTTGAGATGCACAGATATATTGTGGGTTCTTTTGTTGACACTGTTTTATCATAGCTCTTTTCTTCTAAAAACACTAATTACATAAACAAGTCAGCTAAAGCACACATTTGCCTTTTGAGAAAAATAAAAATGTACGTTTTATGATAAAAAATTAAATGACGTAATATAGTTAAGAGCTACAGATGTAAACAAAAAAAAACAATGGTTGTAGCATTGTGAAAAACAAGGGAGAAAATTCATGAAATCCCGAAAAGTTTTAAGATTATCCTGGTTATGATGAGAGTTCTACATTTAAAAAAAAATCCAAACTAAATAAGGAAATAAAAAATAAAAATCAAAGATCCATACAATAATATATGTTGAAAATTGTCCAAGGTGCTTGAAGACTCTGAGATGATGTTGTGAAAAGCAAAAATAAATTGAATACATTGATCAAATTTTACAAATGGAGTACGAACCATCATTAAAAAATATAGAGTGGAAATTTCCTCCACCATCTGAGCCCATGCCGACACTTTAGAAATAACACATAAAATGCTATTTCAGTGGCCATAGATGTTGTCTTTCGGTCCAGTGGGTCACTTGTTTTTCATCGGGAAGGAAGAGTTCTAAAGTGAAAAGCAGATCAGCAACCGTGATCAGAAGTGTCAGATCCACTCCAGACTCTACTAGGACATTTCTAGGGCCCTGATTATGACTGTAATCTCCTTGCAGTGAAGTGGATCTAGATGCGTGCAGAATAAACAATAAGCGCGATCCATTCCAAACTACAGAAAATCCCAGAAGGAATCCATTTGTGCTACATTACAGGGCAACAGTGGATCATTCTGGTCTCTTGCGTTTGTAGCTGCTCCAGCCAGAGCTGTGATTTCAGTCTTCCAGTTTGTCGTTTTCCTCAGCGTCCGTGTATCCTGGCCCTCTCTGTGCCTCTGACAGCACACTCAGAAACAACTTGTTCAGAGGGTGTAGCCTGTGGTCCCAGCTCATTCCTAGAAGCACAATCTACATGGGCTATGCATTTGCCCTGCTAAAAACAGACGCTCTATGGTGTTCACATGGCTAACTACTTGAATCAAAGCCAAAGGGTCAGATTTAACTGCAGGATGGAGAGTTAATTTCCTGTGGGAGCCTCCATTGGGATTTAAAACAGTCCCTCTCTCTCATCTGTCAACATCCCCTTAACTCTCTCACTGCCAAAATAGACTACCACATACTGGGCATTGTAGGCATTAGCATCCAGGGTAAGGGCACGCAGCACAGGAAATTAATGGAGAAATGAGGAATGTACCACATGATTGCTTTCAAACTGAAAGATGCATCTCTATTTGTAGTGGAATTTTTAAGCCTGGATTTACACATCGCGTATTTGTTGCAGATTTTGATGCAGATCTTTGAGCCAAAGCCAGAAGTGGTTTCAAAAGGAAAGAGAAATGGAGGAACTTATACTTCTTCCTCCTACATCCATTTCAGGCTTTGGCTCAAAAATCTGCAACAAATAAGCGACATGTGAACCCAGCCTTGAGCATTAAATGTATTATAATTTTGTTTCCAACACCTAACAAGTGCTAATGTATGTGTGTATGTGTGTATGTGTGTATATATATATATATATATATATATATATATATATATATATATATATATATATAAAATCAGGGCCGCACTGTCCATGAAGCGAGGTGAGCCTCTCACCGCAGACGGCCTGCTGCTTCACTGAGGGGGCGCAGCAGCACATCTAAAACAGACCGCCGCCCACCCTCTCCTGCACTATAATTGTATCTACGTCTATGGGATGCAGTTGGGTTTGAACGGAGCTGGCAGGGCAAGGAACATGAGTTCATTGCCCTGCCATTCAGTGGCTTTCAAAGATGCAGGCGGCGCTATGCCATCATCGCGCCACTTGAGTCTTTCAGCTGCAGCAGATCTACTCAGAAGAGAGCAGGCGTGCATTGCTAGAAGACAGCACAACAACGGGATTAGGTGAGTATGTATATTTTATTTATTTTCAGTTAACAGTGTGAGTGGCATTATCTACAGGAGGCTCTATCTACAGGGGGCTATATGGGGGCACTATATATAAAGGAGACTCTATAGGGCACCATCTACAGGGGGATACATGTAGGGCACTATCTACAGGGGCCTCTTTCTACAGGGGGCTATATGGGGGCACTATATAAAGGAGACTCTATAGGGCACTACCTACAGGGGGATACATGTAGGGCGCTATCTACAGGGGCCTCTATGGGAGGCGCTATGTACAGGGGCTCTATGGGGAGCAGTATCTAAAGGAGGCTCTATGGGGGCACTACCTACAGGGGGCTCTATGAGTGGCACTATCTACACGGAGCTATATTGGGGGCACAATCTACAGGGGGCTCTACGGGGGTCACTATCTACACGGAGCACTGTGTGTGTGTGTGTGTGTGTGTGTGTGTGTGTGTGTGTGGGACACAGTGTATGCTGCTATTATATTTAGGGGCATAGTGTGTGGCACCATGTGAATTTTATCTTCATTTATAGGTGTGAAAAAGTTTGAAAAGTGAGAAGCTAAAGACATCGGAGTAAAAAAAACTGCAGAAATAGGCCATGACCGGGAGAAGTCATGATAAATGTCTGGACCGGATAGAGAAGAATAGAGAAAAAGAACGACTACAATCTGAGAAGACGACACCTGTGAGCCACTGTTTATTCTGCCTCTAGCTAATCAGTACTGTAGTCACTGTATGATCTGCAGTGAGATGATCGGTGGTATAATTTGCAAATGATCTCTGTACTAAACTGTATACTATGTACTGAGCTTGGTTCTGGTGATGTATATATTTTTAACAGTCTGAGGGGGTTAATCTGCCAAGGGCGATATATCCCTAGATGCCTATTAAGGCGTTAACATAGGGTCTTCACTCCACACAGTGGAGGGTAATTAACTCAGAGAAAAGCACTGCTGGAAGTGTGTCAGTAAGAGAGAGGAAGCAGAGAAGGTGGAGACTGGTTTACTACTAAACAGATCTGACATTTACAGAGGGGTGAGAGCTAACCCCTGCAAAAGGCTAGACTATGTGAGTTATACCTGGAGTTTTGTTACGTGAAATGTTTCCTGCTATTCTAATCTTTGTGTATGCTGATGAGACAAGCTATCGTTGCGTTTATTGGATTTCCCTGATTGAAAGAGAAATAAAGCTTCTAAAGTTATGGTTAAACAAGAATACTGCGCTGATTCTCTTTGCCAATCTACATTCCCCAAACTGCTACAATATGTAATTAGTTCAGTTCCGGTGCTGTATATCTGTAATGAGCTTAGTTCTGGTGCTGTATTTATGTACTGAGCTTTGTTATGGTGCTGTATATATGTACTGAGCTTGGTTATGGTGCTGTATATATGTACTGAGCTTGGTTATGGTGCTGTATATATGTACTGAGCTTGGTTATGGTTCTGTATTTGAGCTCGGTTCTGTACATATGTACTGAGCTTTGCTCTGGTGCTGTATATATGTACTGGGCTTTGTTCTGGTGCTGTAGATATTTACTGAGCTTGGTTCTGGAGCTTTATTTATGTACTGAGCCTCGTTCTGGTACTGTATTTATAAACTAAGCTTGGTTCTGGTATTATAATTATATAGGATACATTTATAATAAAATTGCAGGGCAGAGGGTACTGTTGCATTTCATTGTATATTTAATGGGAACCTTTTAGGTAGTTTTAACCCCCTGAACCAAAACCATGAAGTAAACCTGACAATATTTCCAAACATTACCTCTGTATGATTTTTTCAGATGCACAATACGTATAAAATCAACTTTTAAAATTGTGTGCGCTGTATGCTAATTACTTTTTAAAGGGTCATGGGGCAGTGTTGCTTTCCTGAAGAGACAGAAAGCCTGGACTTCTAACCCACCTATTCCATGCTTGACTGACATCCCCCTGGCTGTTCTACATCACTACCAGTCTCCTTCAACTTTCTTGGACGTGCAATTGCCTTGTACTCCATGGGCACGCACAGTGCAGCGAGGTTTACTCTGCCTGGCATCATCGCTGCACTGCGTATGCCAGCGGAGTACAAGGCAACGGCACATCTGCAAGAGTTGGATGAGGTTGGTAGTGATGTAGAACAGCCAGGGGAATGTCAGTCAAGATCTGGGAGGGGGGCGCTATTTCAATTTTCGCCTCAGGCAGCAGAAAAATCTAGAATCGGCTTTGATATATAGTGAACATATAAAATGCATCATTCTGCACTAAGGCCTCCCACACACGAGCGTGTTCGGTCCGTGAAATATGGACCGTATGTTTGCAGTATTTCCCGGACTGAACACACTGAGGGGAGCCGGGCTCCTAGCATCATAGTTATGTACGACGCTAGGTGTCACTACCTCGCTGCAGGACAACTGTCCCGTACTGTAATCATGTTTTCAGTACGTGACAGTAGTTCCGCGGAGAGGCAGTGACGCCTAGCGTCATAGATAACTATGATGCTAGGAGCCCGACTCCCTGCACTGTGTTCGGTCCGGGAAATGCGGCCGACATATGGACCGTATATGACGGGCCAAACACGCTCGTGTGAATCCAGCCTAAAGGTGATAAATTGCAGGCCAAGGTGAAAGCACATAGTTATGCAATTGGAATAAGGTACAATGTGTTAAATTCAACATTACTTTCAATTCTACCCATTTTTCTGTAGCTGTAGTCGTCTTTATGGTTTGCACAGAGATTTGAAGGTTTTATATAAGAACATGCCAGGTCATCTAAAATTTTCCCTGGATTATGTATAGATCTTGGAGCTTCATATGGATAGTCAGTTATCCACAATAGTGCACAAGATTACGTGTGTGGTTTTGCAAAAATGAAAACTACAAATGACTCTGACTGTCTGTAAATTGCACATATTTGTAAATTATCTCAATGTAATGGAATGAACAATGCTTCTTGCCCACAAAGTATTGTTGGATTTTGACACTTGGAAGTTTTTGCAAATATCTCACATTTCTCAGCTTAATTGTATAATAAAAGTCTGACATTTATATGCACAACCAAACCGATATATAAAATAATGAGCAATATTCCCTTGTGTTTTTGAAGATGGGGAGTAAAATCAGTGTAGAGACTGGTGGTATATCATATGATGCATTAAAATTTTACTTTAAAAAAATCAAACATAATTTCATTGACCTCATACATTGTGTCCCAACACACTCTGACACTGTTCAATCAGTGCTGAGAGTAACAAACTGCGTAGGGACATGTCCTATCGACAAGGGGTAAGGTAACGCCCACTTCTCAATTCATTCATGCATTTCCCAGAGGAACAACAATGGAATTTCACAATGCAGCGTCCTAAGAAAAGATGCTCCAAAATTGTTATTTCATATGTAATACAAGTATTTACTAAAACAGATATGAGCAGGCAGGTTCTCGTTAACGCTTTTTATGACTGGTGTGATGTCAGGATCTACAATGCCAGAGTCCACGGCCAGAAAATTGCAAGCGCTCAGGCTGGGGACTCCGGTCTTGGAGGAGCCCCTCACATCACTATCCATATATGGACAGTGATGTTAGGAGCTTTAAGATGCCGGAATCCCCTGGCCAGAGCATCAGCAATGATCTGGCCGTGGATTCCAGCCCCTGACGTCACTGTTCACAGTGTCTGCAGAGTAAACCTTGCTTCCAAAAAAATGGATTAATAAGTGATCAAAAGGTTACATGTACCTCAAAACGACAGCTAATCCCACAAAAAACAAGTCCTGACACAGCCCTATTGACGGAAAAATAAAATGTTATGGCGATACCAAATGATTTTTTTTATGGGAAAAAGATTTTATTGTGTAAAAGTAGTTAAAAAAAAACAACCTATATGAATTTGCTATTGCCGTAATCGTATTGACCCACGTAATAAAATTACCATTTCGATTATACCACACAGTGAACGTCAAAAATTAATAAATAAAAACCAGTGCCAGGATAGGTACCAATAAAAATGACTGCCTTCGCGCAAAAAAACAATGATTAAGCAATACGGGATCGCAGATATTTTGTACAATAACCTGATTTACCACATAGCCATGTCCTATGGTACAAAAAGATGGCCTTGTACATCGTACAGATTGCATTGTCTAACGCTTACGTGCTATGCCCATGTGCAGGCCAAATGGGAATATTCCTTCAGTTTCAAGAGATGGTTATCAGGGCCGTAATATTTGTGAACCAGAAAGGTGAGGGCCTGTGCACATCTGCCCAAAAACGTTACGATATTCATTAATAGCAATGAAGCAGGGCCGCCCATATTGTACAAGGGCAACACCTTCCCAGTAAAGTTCCAAAAAATGAAAACAAGGGAAGGACCCAAAAAAGGTGACGGGGGTATAAGAATGGATAGCATTTATCAGTATGACACCTGCCCTTAAAAATCTGGTCTGTGCATAAAAGATTGCTTCAAAGTGTACCACATGAATTAATAATTGTATTATTTTTTACTCCATTATTATACCACCTTATTATGTCCGGATATACTCCGCCCAACTTAAATATGCCCCCACTTAAATTCCAAAACCAATAAAACCCCAAACAAAACTAATACAAAGCAAATTGCGTGCTCCAAAAGCCAAATGGTGGTCCTTCCAAGCCTGGAAAAACTCAGAAGACCCCTCTGAACTATTTATGGAGTGTGTGTCTCCTGTGGCATAAGCTTGGCACAACATATGTGGCACTAAAATAAGCATATCTGTAGAAAAATTAGCAATTTTCACTTTGCAAGAGTGGAAAACACCTATGGGTTAAAAATGCTTATTACACCCCTAGATGAATGCATTGAGAGGTGTAGTTTTTAAATTGGGGTCACTTCCCTGTGGTTTCTTTGATTATTTTACATCAGAACCTTTGCAATAGTGGACCACTTAGGCCTCACGTAATGCGCTTTCAATTCTAAGCCCTGTCGTATATAATAAGGCAAAAGATTATGACCACATGTAGGGTGTTTTTAAAATTAGAAAACACAGCATAATTAATAAATAAAGAGCTGTCTTTTCACAGTGGAACAAGCTGGGCGCAACATATTGGTTACGAAAACAGAAACATTTTCACTCAACATCAACAATTCCTGCAAAACATCTCTGGGGTCAAAATGCTCACTGCTCCTCTAGATTAATTCCTTGACAGGTGTAGTTTCCTGAATGGGGTCACTTTTTGGGGGTTTCCAATTTACTGGTACCTCAGGGGCCTTGCAAGTGGCCATGGCGTCAGAAAGCCATTCCAGCAAAATCTGCAATCCATTAGCCAAATGGAGCTCTTTCCCTTCTGAGCCCTGCCGTGTGCCCAAACACCAGATTATGACCACATATGGGGTATTGCCATGCTCAGGAGAAATTGGCTAACAATTTTTGTGGTGTTTTTTACCCCGAATTACTTGTGGAAATAAAATATTTTGAGCTTAACCTACACTTTATTGGAAAAATATATTTTTTTTCCTTTCGGGGCCCAATTCTAACAAATTCTATTATTCACCTGTACGGTCAAAATGCACACTACATCCCTAGATACATTTTTTGAGGGGTGTAGGTTACAAAATGGGTCTTTTTTTTTAGGGTGTTTTTTATGTTTTGACACCTCAAGGCCTCATCAAACTTGAAATGGTGCCTGGAAAACATCCTAATAAACAGGAGGCTGCAAAATCTACAAGGTGCTCCTATATTTCTGAGGCCTGCGTTTGAGTCACGTAGTACACTAGGGCCACATATGGGATATTTCTAAAAACAACAGAATCTGGGTAAAATACAATACTGTGCAAAAGTTTCAGGCATTGAAGTCAATGGGTGCGTGAAAATCACGCACGGCACACGGAAGCACTTCCGTGTGTCGCACGTGATTCGCGCAACAGTAGTTAAAGAAATGAAGGAAAAAATAAAAGCACTTCCTTCATTTCTTTTTCTAAACATCAAAACCGCATGTCATAAGGATGGCATATGCGTGAAAATCACGCAGCCACACACCATTGACTGACACACGGAACTGCAACGCGCGCAAAACGCATGTTTTTTCGCGCGCAAAACACACACGCTTGTGTGAATCCGGCCTTAATAGTTTTTTTTATCAAGTAACAAAATGCAAAGTGAATGAACAGAAGAGAAATCTAAATCTAATCAATATTTGGTGTGACCCACCACCTTGGGAGACACTATGTTCTTATCTTCATTTGTTGTGAAGATAGCTCACCACCTGGCGGCCATCCAAGACTGTTGCTAGCCCGACTTCTCAATTGTAGATACTGTGACATTGCCCTGAGACAGGCCACAGTAAAAAGCCCTCTGAAGTAGAAACTGAAGAATTGTTTTATCTTCCCGGATTTCTCGGCTGACTTACAGAAACAGAGAGCCTTATTCACTGCAAGCAATAAGAAATTTAAAGACAGGGTTTATGTATACTCCATGGCTTATCCGACTCGTCTACGTATAGTCGCTGACGCAAAGATCATCTTTCTTCATAGCCCAGCTGACGCTTCAAAATGGTTAGAGCTATATCCTGCTGGTTCCTGAGAACTTTCTGGATTATATGACTACTACTTCACTGATGATATATCCTTTTCTCAAATAGCGTTGCATCTACCCTATTGATGTGACATAGTTTTCTCTCTGTTAAAATGCCATGCCTTACTGTTTGTCACTTAGGCCTTATTCACACGAGCGTGTGAGTTTTGCGCGCACAAAAAAATGCTGCGTTTTGCACGCACAAAAGGTCCATAACATCTCCATGTGTCAGCAGCATATAATGCGTGGCTGCATGATTTGCACGCAGCCTCCATCATTATGACACTCTGTTTGTAAACAGAAAAGCACGTGGTGCTTTTCTGTTTTAATTCATAGCTTTGACTACTGTAGCGCGCATCACGCACGGCACACGGAAGTGCGTTTGTGTGCGGTTTTCACGCACCCATTGACTTTAATGGGTGCGTGATACGCAAAAAAACGGGCAAATATAGGACATGTCGTGAGTTTTACGCAGCAGACATACGCTACGTGAGAATCACTGACAGTCTGAACGGCCCCATTGACTAACATAGGTCCGTGCGAGGCACGTGAAAATCACGCTCGTTGCACGGACGTATTATACGTTCGTTTGAATAAGCCCTCATACTCAAATGTTCCTTATCCTGCTAAATGGTAGCTATATTACCCCTGATTACCAATATGCCACTTTTGTACGATTATATGGAGTGGGTCATTGATGCTTGTTTTCCTATAATCATATGACCAACAGTTCTATTTTATATATATCTGACAAGTATAGTGTCAGGGGGCTATAGCATCTGCCCACCAATATGCTAACGCACATATTATATGTATGGGCGACGTTCAGCAGGTGATGGACCCGACTCTAGACTGATTTCAATCGGCTCTGAACTCTCAATCAGTTAATATCCCAATTCAGACGGATGATTGATATTGTGGGTTGGATCGATCTGTGGTGGCTTCATAATCCAGATAGTCATGAATACACTTGCCACTCTATTGGACGACACTCGTCTAGAATTTACTATTTTTGGCTCCCCAAATGTCTCTCTGCATTTACATTCAACAACACATGGGGTGCGCGGGATCTCGGACCATAACCCTGTAATTCTTTCCTTGGAATTCCTAGGTTGCCGAATACGGCCAACTTGGAAGGTTCATCCGTTTTGGCTTAACCTATTTAGTTCCAATAACCATATTTCTGACCAAATTAATGTCTTTCTTCAGATTAATAACTGAAATTTCTCACACCCTTAGATGTGAATCGTTCAAAGCCTACCTTAGAGGCTGTTTTAAATCCTCTATTTCGCATGTTAAAAAGACCACAACCAAAAAGAGCTACTGTTAGAGTCCTAGATGCGGGAGGCAGAGCACCAATATGTTGCTGATCCCACTGACACCAATTGAGACAAATGGCATAATCTCACTCGCTTATAACAACTACAGGTTCACCTTAACACAAGAGGAAATTGGTTTTTACACTTTAAAACTTTTTTGAAATGAGTAACTAATCTAGCCAACTATTAGCCCATTTAATTAGGCAGGAACAATCCAGCAACACTGTCTTAAATATTAACCCCTTCCCGACATTTGTCGTATGAATATGTCATGTAAAGCTAGTGCTTCACGCATTTTGCTGTACCCATACGACAAATGGTGGACACCGGCTCAGATGCTGAGTCAGTGCCTCCATCCCGTCGGCTGCCTGTTATACACCCTGGGGTAATGGCGAGGACCGAAGTTTGCTCCGATCCCAGCCATTAACCCCTTAATTGCAGCAGTCAATAGCGATCGCTGCATTTAAGGTGTTCGCAGCTCATTGGCATCCCAGCAATGAAATTGCCGGGATGCCGGTGGCTACAAAGGCAACCGGAGGCCAAACACTAGTACGGAAGAATTTCAGGCCCCGACCGGAGGCGGGGCCTAAAAAGCTTCAGCAGCTGCTGGCAAGGAGCTGAGCCGGCGTCATCAGCGGTGGATGTCAGCTATATATGTCCACCTGTAATGGCAGGAACCGGAGCTAGTGGTTGGCAGATCGGCAGCAATTGCCCAGTTAGTAAAACAAGTAAACACGCCCAGTTAAAAACACAATACACGCCCAGTTGGACATACGAAAAAAATCACGCCCAGTTGTCCATTTCAAAGCTCATTTGCATATATATTAAATAGGTCATAACTTGGCCAAAAATGAAAGTTTAAAAAAAAACAAAAAAACATTACTGTTCTCTACATTGCAGCGCCGATCACATGCAATAGGAGATAGGGATTTGAGAATCTGGTGACAGAGCCTCTTTAAGGCTCCAATATGGAAGGAAAGAAAAATATGCAGTTGTGCAGGCCCGAGGGGAACATTTCAAAAGGCGATTTATCAGGGCCCTAAAATTAAGGAACCAGGAATGGTAGGGCCCAAACATATCTGCTGGAAGCGAGGGCGCCCGTATTATATCAGGACAACCCTGTCCCAGCAAAATTCCCAAAACTGCAAAGGTGCGGAGTGTGGACCAAAAGAGGATAAGAGAGGACATTTATCAGTGCGACACTGGCCTGTGCAGAAAGGATTGCTTCACAGCGTAACAAATATTTATGGATTATTTTATTATACATTATTATACCACCTGACTATGTGCCTGATGTACTCTGCCCAGCTTACATATGCCCCCACATTATAAACTGAAATACCAGTAAAATTCCAAAGAAAACTGCTACCAAGCAAAATCCACGCTCCAAAAGGCGCTACCTCCCTTCTGAACCCTACAGCGTGCCCAAACAGCTGTTTAATTCCACATATATGGCATCGCCATACCCGGGAGAACACTTTTAAAAAATTTTGGGGTGTGTGTGTCTCCAGTGTCACAAGCTGGGTATGGCATATTTGCCACTGAAATGGCATATCAAGGGAAAAATTTCAATTTCTACTCTCTCATCCGCAGCGCAATCATTTATGGAAAATACATGTGGGGTGAAAATGCTCACTACACCCCTTAATAAATGCCTTGAGGGGTGTAGTTTCCAAATGGGGTCACTTCTCAGGGGTTTCTTTTATTATTTCACATCAGAGCCTCTGCAATTGTAAACCAATACTTTGTAAGTCACCAAATTAGGGCTCAACTTCGAATGGTACTCTTTCACTCCTGAGCTTGGTCGTATGTCCAGGCAAAAGATTAGGGCTACATGTAGGGTATTTCTAAAACCGATAAACACGGCATAATAATTAGAGAGCTGTCTTGTTATGGTGGCATAAGCTGGGCACCACATATTGACATATCTATGCAAAAAATCTAATTTTCACTCTGCAACATTGAGTGCACACTAATTTCTGCAAAACACCTGCGGGGTTGACATGTTCACTACACCCCTAGGTGAATACCTTGAGGGGTGTAGTTTACAACATGGTGTCACTTCTGGGGGGTTTCCACTGTTTTGAACCAATCCAGCAAAACCTGCACTCCAAAAGCCAAATGGAGCTTCTTCAATTCTGAGTCCTGCCGTGTGTCCAAACAGCAGTTTATGGTCACAAATTAGGTAATGCCGTACTCTAGAGAAGTTGCTTTACAATGTTGGGGTTCTTTTTTTCATTTATTTGTTGAGAAAATCAAACATTTTTAGCTAAAGCTACATCTTATTGAAGAAAAAGGATTGGTTTTTTTCAATGCCCAACTCTAAAAAAACCTATGAAACACCTGTGGGGTCAAAATGCTCACTACACACCTAGATGAATGCCTCAAAGGGGTGTAGTTTCCTAAATACAGTAACTTCTTGGGCGTTTTTACGGTTATGGTCCCGTAGGGGCTTTGCAAATGCGACATGGCAAACCATTCCTGCTAAATTTGAGCTCCAAAAGCCAAATGGCGCTCTTTCACTTCTAAACCCTGCCGTGTGTCCAAACAGCCGTTTACGAACACATGTGGGGTATCGTTTTACTCGGGAGAAATTGCTTTACAAATGTTGCCGTGCTTTTTCTCCTTTAGTCCTTGTGGAAATTAGAAAAAATGAGCTAAACCTACATTTTCTTTGAAAAAAAATTAAAATTAAAATTTCATTTTCACAGCCTACTTCCAATAATTTCTGCAAAAAAGCTGTGGGTTCAAAATGCTCACTATACCCCTAGATAACTTCCTTAAGGGTGTAGTTTCCCAAATGAGGGATTTCCACTGTTTTGGCACCGCAAGAGCTCTTCAAACCTGACATGTAGTAAACGAGCGCTCGTCTCCATACTAGCTCCTTGTGAAAGGAGCAAACAAGCGCCGATAAATGAGCGGTCTCGTTCATCGGCGCTTGCTTACATGGCCCACGTCGGGCCGTGTAAGACCACCTTAACACCTCTTTACCACTTGCTATACATCTTACTGATGCCTTCTCTTAACTGTCTGGATTATAGGTTAATTGGCAAAAATCTGCTATTCTCTATACCTTCGATGTTGGTCCCATGACTTCACAATGTGCCTTACCAGTGGTAACTTCATTCAAATTCTCAGATACAATTAATGTAACTATAACTCCACTTTTATAATGCGTTAAATCTAAATTGAGAACATGGTCTAAACTACCATTTTTAGTAGCAGGCCGGACTTAAAATTGTTATATAACCCAAATGTCTTTCCATTTTACAACATATGCCGGTTCCAGTACATAGGTGTTTCTTCTGGTCCTTGAACGCTCTCCTTATAGCCCTCTCCTTTATTTGGTGCTCATCCCGCTCCAAACTCAAATTCTCTACATTACAAAGACCAAAACCTTAAGCGGATATGGCTTTACCCGACTTTTACCTTTTATTAGATAGCAGGCCAGTTGCGGACCCTTAGATCTTAGACTGGACTTCTGCTTAGCCCAACTACTACCAGGTCACATTTTATTCAGCTTCTTTGAAAGGTCTGAATATGATAGATCGTCTGATTTACTACCTCTACATAAACTAGCGTTTTTTTGGGGGAAAAAAATCCATGATGTTTAATAACATGATACTTGATGTCCCTTTGTGGCATAACCCCACCTTTCCATCATTACTCACACTGTTTGACCCTCAATATTGGTCTACATACAATGGGTGACATTTACTCTGTAGAAGGCCTATTGTCCTTTACTCAAGAATGTCATACACTCAAAAAACCTTCTCTGAAACCATATCGCTACTTCCAACTCCAACATGTCCTCAATACACAATCCCCTCCTCCCCTTAATTCTTATATCTGATTACCCTTTAATAGGTATATTAAAATCTCAGGGCCCTACAGGGCTAATATCAGCACTATATATTTACCTGCTGTCAGTCGATGTTAAAGAGGCTCTGTCACCAGATTTTGCAACCCCTATCTGCTATTGCAGCAGATAGGTGCTGCAATGTAGATTACAGTAACGTTTTTATTTTTAAAAAACGAGCATTTTTGGCCAAGTTATGACCATTTTTGTAGTTATGCG
Source organism: Rhinoderma darwinii (assembly GCF_050947455.1). Taxonomy (NCBI): domain Eukaryota; kingdom Metazoa; phylum Chordata; class Amphibia; order Anura; family Rhinodermatidae; genus Rhinoderma; species Rhinoderma darwinii. The sequence continues at coordinate 164,694,927 of NC_134690.1, read as the reverse complement.
AATGAGGCTTGCAAAAGTCCAAGTGGGTGTGTTTAAAAGTAAAAGTCCAACTGGGCGTGTATTATGTGCGTACATCGGGGCGTGTTTACTACTTTTACTAGCTGAGCTTTCTGATGAGAAGTATCATCCACTTCTCTTCAGAACGCCCAGCTTCTGGCAGTGCAGATCTGTGACGTCACTTCCCCAGGTCCTGCATCGTGTCGGCACCAGAGGCTACAGTTGATTCTGCAGCAGCATCAGCGTTTGCAGGTAAGTAGCTACATCGACTTACCTGCAAACGCCGATGCTGCTGCAGAATCATCTGTAGCCTCTGGTGTCGATGTGTCCTCGCTCGTCTGACACGATGCAGGACCTGGGGAAGTGACGTCACAGCGTGATCTCTCGAGAACACGGCTGTGTCTGCACTGCCAGAAGCTGGGCGTTCTGAAGAGAAGTGGTTGATACTTCTCGTCAGAACGCCCAGCTAGTAAAAGTAGTAAACACGCCCCGATGTACGCACATAATACACGCCCACTTGGACTTTTGCAAGCCTCATTTGCATAAATACGAAAATGGTCATAACTTGGCCAAAAATGCTCGTTTTTTTAAAATAAAAACGTTACTGTTATCTACATTGCAGCGCCTATATGCTGCAATAGCAATAGCAATAGCAGATAGGGGTCTTAACGACACATACACAGATGGTATACGGCAGCTACACGGCATAGGACATAACGAACAGACCCGTTCATTGCGTCCTCCGCATCTGCTGTCTCACTCTGTACTGCGCACGCGCCGTTCAGAGCGACCCAGCATAGAAGCTGGTTTGTAGGGGGAAAGCCGGCACCATTTTGAAGGCAGGCCGCACTGCAGGTAAGGGGTGTGTGTGTGTGTCTGTCTCCCTCTCGCGACCCCCTCCCACCTGCTGTAAGCGTGTGTTTGTGTCAGAGCTCTGTGTGTGTGTGTGCATGTAGCAGAGATGTGTGTAGCAGAGCTGTGTGTGTACAGAGTGCTGTGTGTCAGAGCTTTGTGTGTGTGCGCGCGTGTGGCAGAGCTATGTGGGTGCATGTGGCAGAGCTGTGTGGGTGCGTGTGGCAGAGCTGTATGTGTGCGTGTGGCTGAGCTGTATGTGTGCGTGTGGCAGAGTGGTGTCTGTGCCCGCGTGTGGCAGAGGCCTGTGTGTACGCACAAATGTGGCATAGCTGTGTGTGGGCGCGTGTGGCAGAGCTGTGTGTGGGAGCGTGTGGCAGAGGCCTGTGTGTACGCACAAATGTGGCATAGCTGTGTGTGGGCGTGTGTGTAGCAGATCTGTGTGTGCGCGCGTGTGTAGCAGACCTGTGTGGGCGTGCGCAGCAGAGCTGTGTGCGTGCGCGCGTGTGTAGCAGAGCTGTGTGGGCGTACAGAGCACTGTGTGTGTGCGTGCGCGTGGCAGAGCTGTGCGCACACGCGATTCAGAGCTGTGTGTGTGTCAGAGTGGTGTATGCGCGCGCGGCACAGCTGTGGGGGGGGCTTGTGTGCAGGGTGCTTGTGGGGGGTTGTGTGATGGTGGACATGTGTGGAGGGGTGTCCGTCGGGGGTGCGTGCAGGGTTCTATAGTATTTACTGTGGGGCGAAGACAGAAGTAGCTGTAGGAGAGTATGAGTATTTCTATTTTTCATATTGCTAACTTTATTTTTTTGGGTTTGCAGGTTCCACTGGACATATTGGACTACATCGTAGATTCGTTGGACTACTGCGATGATCTACGTTTTTGTTTTTTTAATAAAATGGTTAGCGAGGATTGTGTAGGTGAGTTTTTATTTCAATAAAAATATTTTCTTATGTCTCTGTTTTTATACTTTATTAGCGCCTGTTTGACGACATCCATTACTAAGGTGGGACTTAGTGTTAGCCAGTAAAAAGCTAGCACAAACCCCCCATTGTTACCCCGTTACCCACCGCCACCAGGGGTATCGGGAAGAGTTGGGTACGATCCAGTACCCGACCATTTGTTGTGATGACCAGGGATTGGAGCGGCCGCAGGCTGGTATCATTAGGCTGTGAAAGGGCCAGAAACCGTGGGCCTTCCCACCCTGGTAATGTTAGGTGGCTGCTGCTGTGTTGTATCTGGCTGGTTATGAAAACAGGGGGGGACCCCACGTAATTTTTTTTTTAAAAATAAAAAAATGACGTGGGGTCCCCCTCATTTCTTATAACCAGCCAGACACAACACAGCAGCAGCCCCTAGCATTACCAGGGTGGGAAAAGTACCGGTTTTTGGCTCTTCCCAGCCTCATAAAACCAGCCTGCAGCCGCCCCTGTGCCCGACCATCACTACAGATGGTTGTCTACTGGATCGTACCCGGCTCCTCCAGATATCCCCCTGGTGGCGGTGGGTACCACTGTAATAATGAGGGTTAGAAAGTCAGAAAGACTTGAGGAATGAAGATATGACTCTTTTCTAACGAAGATTTGACTCTTTTCTGCTCATTAGCATACGGTGTGGGAACACTAAAAAAACGGAATACTAAAGGTACAGAGCCGACTAAGAAGAGAATTATAGGTTATATAGAAATTATTTTTTACCCACTATCACCAGGTAGTGCTGGTTTAATAGGTGAAATGCTGGTGACAGGTTCCCTTTAACCCCTTCCTCCGGCTTGCATTCTGGGCCCTAATGACCAAGCCATTTTTTACATTTTCCCATAGTCACATTCAAAGAGGTATAACTTTTTTATTTTTGCGTCGACATAGATGTATAAGGTCTTGTTTTTTGCGGGACAAGTTGTATTTTTTAATAGCACCATTTTGGGGTACATATAATTTATTGATTAACTTTTATTAACTTTTTTGGGGGGGGGATAGAAGAAAACCTGAAATTTTGCCACTCTTTTTTGCGTCCTAAATCTATGCCATTTACCGTGTGGTATAAATAACACAATAACTTTATTCAATGGGTTGTTACGATTGCAAAGATACCAAATTTATATAGTTTTTGTATGTTTTTCTACTTACACAGTGAAAACACTTTTTTTTTCAAAATTATTTGTTTTTGTGTCTCCATATTTGAAGAGCCATAACTTTTTTTTATTGTTCTGCCGATGCAGTTGTATGAGGGATTTTTTTTGCGGGACAAATTGTAGTTTTTATTGGTACCATTTTAGAGTAGATGCAAATTTTTGATCACTTTTTATCACATTTTTTATTAAGTCAGGATTCACAGAAAACAGAAATCCGATCGCTTTTATAATATACTGCAATACTTTTGTATTGCAGTGTATTACTGCCTGTCCGTTTAAAATGGACAGGCATCTGATAGGCCATGCCTCCGGCATGACCTAGCAGGCATTCACTACAGGCAGAACTGGGGGCCTTTATTAGGCCCCCGGCTGCCATCGGAGACACAGACACTCGGAAATCTTATCGCTGGGTGCCGGTGGGATGAGAGGGAGCTCCCTCCCTCTCTCCAAAACCACTCAGATGCGGCGCTCGATATTGATCTATACTATATACTATATCTATACTAATATCGATCTCACACGTTCGAGCAGGGATGCCCCCAGCCCTCTGGCAGCTGAGAGCAGGGACATTTAACGGCTCCCTGCACTGTTTATTTATCCAGATGCAGCGCCGTGAAAAGGCTATTGCATCAGAATAAAGCCCACTAATGACCGCCGTGAAAAGGCTTATCGGCGGTCATTAAGGGGTTAAACAAAAACTGTAGATCATCGCAGTAGTCCACCGAATCTACAACGTAGTCCAATAGGAACCTACAAAAAAAAATAAAGTTTGGCCTCAAGCACACTTCAGTGAAATGCTTCAGTGTGCTATCCGTTTTTTAACGGATAGCACACTGACCCATTCATTTCTATGGGGCCATGCACACTTCCTTTTTATTTGTGGGGTTTTTATTGCAGTGTGTGCAATATTTATTTATTTTTTGTGTGCGCTTTTTGCACGTTTTTGGGCACGTAGTTAGGACTCCCACTGACTGACTACCAAAGAATTGATCCAACGCTTCTTTTTTACGCAACACGTTTTTTAAAAACGCTTGCTTTTCCACTGATGTAAATGGGAAGCTTAATCAAGTGTTTGATGCTTTTTTCGAGAGTTTTTTTATTACGCATTTTGAGTGCGCTTTTTGGCGCATAATTAGGACTCCCATTGACTATGGGAATATTTGGCACGTTTTAAGTGCAAAGAAATTGACTCGATACTTCTTTATTTACACAAAGCGTTTTTTTAAAACGCGTGTGTAAAAAGCGCGTTGTATGAACTAACAGCGCGCTTTACCAATTATGTAAATGAAAAGCGTAATCAAGCATGTTTTTATGCGGTTCTTGTCACGTAATATGCGGGGGGAAAAATGCGGCAAATACACGCCGTGTGAACCTGTCAACTGAAAAGTCATACACCACAGGGTCTCCCCTCTTGACTTTAATCATTCTTAGGCCTCATGCACACTTCCATCACCGTTTTCACTGCCATTTCTCACGGATCCGGGTGTCCGTTATGGTATCCGTGTGTACTCCATGTCCGTTCCGTGTTTCCGTTTCAAACGGACGTGCTTCAGTGCTATCAGTGAAAAAAACGATAGTACCCTGAAGGAAAAAACTGAAGTGGGCATGAGACCTTAGCCATTTGGTGTGTCCTATAGCTTCTACCAGCTATATTTTAAAAGCTCTCCCAAAATGGGACAATGCTTAGCAATTTGAAGACACTTTTTCCTGGCTTGTAGCCAAAAATAGGGTGGGGGGTTGAGATTCCTTCCCTCATTTACAGCAGCTGTGAGTCAGCTTGCTTTTCCTTATTCACCTTGCTGTAATTCTGGGAAGTGCTCCCTCTGGTGACCAATATAGGAAAAAATATCAAAATATTATTTAATTTTTAATACTTCCCACCATGTGGAAGAAAAAAACAAATGCAGCAAAAAACTTAAAAAATATAATAAAAATAAATAACTTACTTAAAGGGAATGTGTCGCAAATTATTATTATTTTTATTTTTTTTAAGTGGACTTCCACTGGGTCAATAGGGGTAAAACAAAGTTCTATAGTTTACCCATATACCTTGGCTGAACTTGATGTACATATGTCTCTTTAGAACCGTACTAATAACTATGTAACAAGTAACCAAGAATAGCAACAGAGGGTTGGGAAGCCTGGCATAACCCATTGTTAGAGATTGCTACATGGCGACTTATTTATCTACATTAAAAAAAATTTTTAATTAAGAATACTGGGAAAAACTGGGTACAATTGGAAAACCATTTTGCCACAGAACATAAATTGAAAGCTCTACTCTTAAACTCATTATAGGAGACTAAACCTTCTAAACCACTTCCCAATCTTCTCAAACAATCGATTGATCTATGGAAGAAATTCCAGCCTTTTTTTTTTAAAAAAACAACAACAGCCCTCAACTCTTAAAGGGAAGGTGTCACGAAAAATATTTTTTTTATGTTATTGCTTTTAGTATGTCATTAAAATACATTTTATTTATTTGTGTTTTTGTGTTGTACTTTTTTCTTTTTTCTTTCTTTTACTCCTCTATGTGGGCTGCCATTTTTTTTCTCATCTCTCTATGTATCGATTAACGACACATACAGAGATGGAATACGGCACATACATCCCCATAGAGAATGCGAACGGGAGCCGTTCCATTCACTATAGCGTACTCCGTCTGTGTGGGAACGGCGCATGTGCCTCTCCCACACAGTCCAAAAGGAAGGTCTTCGGCAGAGCGACATCCGGCGCCGTTTTCATGTGGACCGGAAGCCGCGGCCGGACAGTAAGATGACTACTTCCGGTCGCGGCTTCTGTCCATATGTTCAGAAGCAAGGACTAGGAGTAGGAGGGAGCGGAGGCAGCGGCAGCGACGGCGGCAGGTAAGTTATGTTTGTGTATGTGATGTGTATGTATGTTCGTGTTATAATGTCTGATTACCACTGTATCTAACCCTCACAGTGTACGAGGTTTGAACATTCAACCCCCTCCTTTCTCCTGGCACTAGCCAGGATAAAGGAGGGGGGATTGTTTGAGGACACTAGAGCGAGTGTGACCGCCAATTTTGCAGCATAAAGCAATGAGGTTGCTTTACCACATGCCAATGCTGCAATTTTGGGAATTGCTCCCTCTAGTGACCAGCACATGGAAATGATATAAATTAGAATCTAATTTATAATATTTCCTGATTTGTGAAAAAATTTTAAAAATTAGAACAATGTGTAATCATTTATATACTAACAGTTTTTTTTTTCTAGCAACACATTCCCTTTAAAAAGCATTATCATGGCATGTTCAGACGTGCCAGAATTTTTCCACCGCAGATTTTGCCGCACATTCGCGGTAATTACACAACGAAGCTGCTGCAAATTTTGCATATTTGACCGGTAAGTCAGACGTGGCGGATATCACAACAGACTTGCCGCAGATTTCAGCCTTTGCATTGCAAAGGCTGAAATACGCAGTGAAATTCCGCTGCTTCTCCGCAGCAGACAGTGCATGCTCCGGAGAGAAAATTCTGCACGGTTATTTTTTGCAATGTCTGAACTAAGTTCCCTAAAAAGGTAGAGAAACCAATCTAAAAAAAAAGGCTGCTGCGGATTTCCACTGCGGACTGTCCACAGCAAAATTGAACAGCAATTCCGCCACATCTGAACGTGACCTTACACTATTCCATAATAATCTCCAGATACAATGATCCGAATAAGGAATTCTTTAACTAAGGATCAAACACTTCTTGGAGAATGTTTCCAGCAGATTAATCTAGATATACTTCAGATATATCAGACATCTTCCAAAAATTCCAAAGTTTTAAAACCAATATATGATTTGATAGAAAGGAAATTCTCTAAAACAGAACCTATCCTGACCTGGCAGAAATAACTTATCCCATTTTAGGATGGCGTAAGGCTGCCACCTTTATAAATAAAAACTAAGTGTACAACGCACTATAAATGAGCCATGAAGACTCTCTATTACGGTGCTACCTTACCCAAGAAAAATCAATACTGAGATGCTTTAAGAAACCCAGATGCTTCAAGAAAAAGATAGAGAGGGTGAGGACAAAAAGGAACCTTATTTAATATTTTATGACATGCCCTCAAATAGATGGATATTGGGCCAAAGTGATTAACTTATTATAGGAAGTAGTAAAATTGAAATCAAACCCGTCCCTAGAATTAGCGTTGCTGTTTATTAATATACATTCATATCCATTTATTATAAGTCACATCTTATTAACGGTTAATCTGGTCCTCACTAGATACTGACTCAACGACGCCTAGAATAGATTAACTTTTTAATTGTATTAATATAACATACAATTTGTGAAAAAATACTTTGTATAGTGTGAGAAAACAAAAATAGAAGAGGATTGGAATCCATGTTCCCTTTATCCAAAAAGTTTATTAGAGTTGTCCTAATATACCATTTACCATTGCATATTGAAATATGTATCTGACAATTAGGGCTGGGAGATTCATCAAATTAATTAGCTTAATTCGCTCTCAAGGCCTCTCACGATTTTGTTTTTTAACAGAATCGCTGAGTCGATTCTTTAGTGGTGCCATCGCGCGGTGCTGCAGGAGGAAGAACAGACCCCCCCCCACTGCCTGGTCCGCCCCGTTTTGTCTCTCCTTCCCCATTGAACAGCTATTCTGTACTGAGCAAAATGATTCAGTACGGAACAATAGTTCCGTGTGGAAGCAGAGACTCCCAGCATATAGCCTCACCATCCTGTAGATACCGCCCGCTGTAGATAGCACCCCCGTTGCAGATCACAATACCACCTCACTCCCCTCTTGCAGATCGCACCACCACCCCATCTTGCAGATCATCTGCAGCTCGCCGGACACAGAGCAGCTACTAAAGGCTCTGCTAAGGGACTCTGTGGAATTCCCTGACATCGCTGTCCATATATTGACAGTGTTGTCAGGGTCTTTCCCAGAGTGAAGTCCTGGACAGAGCGCTAGTATAGGCTCTGCTTTGGGATTCTGAGGAATCCCGACATCGCTGTCCATATATACACGCGCGATGTCTGGGGCTTCCCCAGAGCCGGAGCCCCGGTCAGAGCGCTAGTATAGGCTCTGCTCCGGGACTCTATGGAATCCCCTGAAATTGCTTTCCACATATGGACAGCGATGTCTAGGGCTTCCCCAGAGCTGGACAATGATGTCAAGAGAACAGCTGGAGTCTCAGTAGAAGTGCTACTAGCGCTCTGCCCGGGACTCCAGCTCTGGGGTTGCCCCTGGCATATCTGTCCATATATGAACAGTGATGTCAGGAGCAGAGCTGGAATCCCAAGCAGAGTGCTAGAAGCAGCTCTGCTCCGGGACTCCAGCTCTGGGAAAGCCCCTGACATCACTGTCCATATATGGACACTGATGTCAGTGGCTTCCCCAGAGTTCCGGAGCAGAGCCTAAACTAGTGCTCCGCTCTGGGACATCAGCTCTCGGGTTGCCCATGACATCACATTTAGGTCCAGGAGGATCCCCTGATGTCACAGTGTATGGACAGTGACGTCAGGGGCTCCCCCAGCAAAGGAATCCCTGGCCAAAGCGTCGGCAACGCTCTGGCTGGGGATTACAATCCTAGAGGGAGCCAAAATAGAGCTATCTACTAGGGTGTGTGTGGCACTATCTACAAGGGGTGTATGTGGCATTATCTACAGAGGGCACTGTGGAAACATCTAGAGGGCACTGTGGCAGCATCTACAGAGGGCACTGTGGCAGCATCTACAGAAGGCACTGTGGCAGCATCTACAGAAGGCACTGTGGCAGCATCTACAGAGGGCACTGTGGCAGCATCTACAGAGGGCACTGTGGCAACATCTACAGAGGGCACTGTGGCAACATCTACAGAGGGCACTGTGGCAACATCTACAGAGAGCACTGCGGCAGCATCTACAGAGGGCACTGTGGAATTATCTAGAGGGAACTGTGGCATTAACTACGGGTGGGTGTGTGGCAGTATCTACAGAGGACACTGGCATTATCTAGGGTGGGTGTGGCATTATCTACAGAGGGCACTGTGGCATTATCTATAAAGGGCTCTGTGGCATTATCTAAAAAGGGGCTGCCCAATCCGGACATTTGTGTGTCTGCCAAACGCTGCCAACTGAGCCGTCGGACTGCATTTAGCGACACGAACTGGAAAACTGGATTGTTAAACCCTTCCCGCCGCAGCCCTTTTTCAGGTTTTCATTTTCGTTTTTTCCTCCCCACCTTCCCAAAGTCTTTATTTTTCCAGCAATATAGTACTATGAAGGCTTGATTTTTGCGGGACGAGTTGTAGTTTTTCGTAGCACCATTTATTTTGCCATATAATGTACTAGGAAACGGTAAAAAAATTATTTGTGGGGTAGAAAATGAAAAAAACAGCGATTCCTCCATGTTTTTTTGCATGCCGTTTTTACGGAATTCAGCGTGCAATTAAAACAACATGTTAACTTTATTCTCTGGGTCAATACGACTACGGCGATACCAAAAAGCTCGTTTTTTCTATATTTTACTACTTTTACAAGTAAAAACATAGGTGTAAAAAAGAAAATGAATTTTGTGTTGCCAAATTCCGAGAGCCACACTTTTTTTTATTTTTCCGTCGATTAAGTGGTATGAGGGCTTATTTTTTGCGGGATAAGCTGTAGTTTTTAATACCATTTTGGTGTAAATGCGACGGTTTGATCCCTTTTTAATTTCATTTTTTGTGGGAGATTAGATGACCAAAAAATAGAGATTCTGGCGTTTACAATTTTTTAAATTTTTACGGCGTTCACCGTGCGGGTTAAATAATGATATATTGTAATAGTTCAGACTTTTACAGACGCGGCGATACCAATTATGTTTATTTATTTTTTTACTATGCTCTAGGGGAAAATGGGAAAAGGTTTTTTTTTTAACTTTTAATATAATTTATTTATTTTTTTACACAAGCCCCAGTTACAGGGGAAATCAGCCCTCTCATAGTGACTATTGTCACTAATAGGGCTTTGCTGGGTCTAGTAAGACCCAGCAGCAGCCTGCGGCGGTCATGTGACCAATCAGCCACTGCCTCTATCCATATATACAGTGCTCATTGAGCGCTGTGTAAAAGAGATCAGAGAAGATAGAAGCAGCGAAAGCTATCTTCTCCTTGGGGTCCCTGGCAGCCACTGACTGCTGGAGACCCGACATTCAGCTGCCCGATCACTCAGGCAGCAAGCTAAAACCCGCGCCGTAAATAGTCTATGGGTTTTAAGGACCCTCAAAGCTGGCCGTATATACACAGCCAGCGGTCGGGAACTGGTTAAAATGTTATCACAGAATACCAGAATAAGGGTCTATTCACACGGTGCGGTGAAATCACAATTTATTGTCGCCATTAGGGATGCACGATGCATCAAAACTTCGATACTGCTTCGATACTCTGCATCCTCAAACGGTTCGATACCGCTATTTCATGTATTTCGATACTTAGCTGTGCAGCCGCACAGCTCAGTATAGTAACACATGAATGTATGAGAGCGGGGCTGCGGCTCTGTAATACAGCCATTGCCCCGCTCCGGAGTCCTGACAAGAGTGCGCTTGGTCAGCATGAGGTGATGCGACCAGCGCTGCACTAATGATTGCCGGCACTGAAGACAGAACATGGCGGGCGCGCTACAAAACACTCCCCACGTTCTGTCTTCGGTGCTGCCCCGCTGCTCATTAGTGCAGCGCCGGCCGCGTCATATCATGCTGACCGCACGTGCACTTGTTAGGAGTGGGGCAATGGCTGTATTACACAGCCACAGTCATGCTTTAACGACGGAGATGAGAGATTTAGTATTGCGATTTAGATACCAAAACGATACTTTACCAATAGTAATAAAAAAAAAAGTTCTTCCATTTTGTGATGTGAGGTGCGAGGTGTGATGAATTTTGAATGTGCCTCACACTAGTAGTAATTAACCCCATCATGTTTCTCAGTCATAATGCGTTAATGTGTAAGGTACATGATGGGGTTAATTACTATTAATGTGAGGCACATGTAGGTTAAATTAATCACACCTCGTGCCCCACAATAAGTGAAAGAAAGCAGTTTTTATGTTATTTTTTTTACAACGTACTCATCATAAATGATGCAAAAAAAATTGTTGTGCAGGTTATTACGGCCGTGCCAATACCGAATATGTGTACACTACCGTTTAAAAGTTAGGGGTCACCCAGACAATTTTGTGTTTTCCATAAAAAACTCACACTTATATTTATCAAATGAGTTGCAAAATGACTAGAAAATATAGTCAAGACATTGACAAGGTTAGAAATAATGATTTTTATTTGAAATAATAATTTTCTCCTTCAAACTTGAATGCTCCATTTGCAGCAATTACAGCATTGCAGACCTTTGGCATTCTAGCTGTTAATTTGCTGAGGTAATCGGGAGAAATTTCACCCCATGCTTCCAGAAGCCCCTCCCACAAGTTGGATTGGCTTGATGGGCACTTCTTGCGTACCATACGGTCAAGCTGCTCCCACAACAGCTCTATGGGGTTGAGATCTGGTGACTGCGCTGGCCACTCCATTACAGATAGAATACCAGCTGCCTGCTTCTTCCCTAAATAGTTCTTGCATAATTTGGAGGTGTGATTTGGGTCATTGTCCTGTTGTAGGATGAAATTGGCTCCAATCAAGCGCTGTCCACAGGGTATGGCATGGCGTTGCAAAATGGAGTGATAGCCTTCCTTACTCAAAATCCCTTTTACCTTGTACAAATCTCCCACTTTACCAGCACCAGAGCAACCCCAGACCATCACATTACCTCCACCATGCTTGACAGATGGCGTCAGGCACTCTTCCAGCATCTTTTCAGTTGTTCGGCGTCTCACAAATGTTCTTCTGTGTGATCCAAACACCTCAAACTTCGATTTGTTTGTCCATAACACTTTTTTCCAATCTTCCTCTGTCCAATGTCTGTGTGCTTTTGCCCATATTAATCTTTTCCTTTTATTAGCCAGTCTCAGATATGGCTTTTTCTTTGCCACTCTGCCCTGAAGGCCAGCATCCCGGAGTCGCCTCTTCACTGTAGACGTTGACACTGGCATTTTGCGGGTACTATTTAATGAAGCTGCCAGTTGAGGACCTGTGAGGTGTCTATTTCTTAAACTAGAGACTCTAATGTACTTGTCTTGTTGCTCAGTTGTGCAGCGGGGCCTCCCACTTCTCTTTCTACTCTGGATAGAGCCTGTTTGTGCTGTCCTCTGAAGGGAGTAGTACACACCGTTGTAGGAAATCTTCAGTTTCTTGGCAATTTCTCGCATGGAATAGTCTTAATTTCTAAGAACAAGAATAGACTGTCGAGTTTCACATGAAAGCTCTCTTTTGCTAGCCATTTTGAGAGTTTAATCGAACCCACAAATGTAATGCTCCAGATTCTCAACTAGCTCAAAGGAAGGTCAGTTTTATAGCTCCTCTAAACAGCAAAACTGTTTTCAGCGGTGCTAACATAATTGCACAAGGGTTTTCAAGTGTTTTATAATCATCCATTAGCCTTCTAACACAGTTAGCAAACACAATGTACCATTAGAACACTGGAGTGATGGTTGCTGGAAATGGGCCTCTATACACCTATGTAGATATTGCATTAAAAACCAGACGTTTGCAGCTAGAATAGTCATTTAGCACATTAACAATGTATAGAGTGTATTTCTGATTAATTTAATGTTATCTTCATTGAAAAAAACTGTGCTTTTCTTGCAAAAATAAGGACATTTCTAAGTGACCCTAAACTTTTGAACGGTAGTGTATATTTTATGTATTGAGACTTATTTTAATGTTTATTGTAAAAAATGTGTATGTGTATTTTTTTAAATTTAATATTACTTTATGTCTTTACTTTATTTTTAAACTTGAATGTACTGGCATATATCTATATGCCAGTACATTAGCCTGTGTACTGATAGTACACAGGCAATTGGAAGGACATACCTAAGTATGCCCTAACAACAGGAAATATGGTAAGACAGCCCTGGGGTTCTTCAATGGACCCTGAGCTGTCTGCCCATATATGGTATGTCCCTCAATTGCGTCACAGGGATTCCTGTGATGCGATCCAAGGGGCATCTCCCCTTCTCATCATTCAGGGGAATAGCGGTGGAGATCAGGTTTCTCTGATCTCCACCAGTATAGAGCGGGGCTGCGGCTGTGTAATACAGCCATTGCCCCGCTCCTGACAACAAGTGAGCGCGCGGTCAGCATGAGGTGATGCGGCCGACGCTGCACTAATGAGCGCAGGCACTGAAGACACAACATGGGAGTGTTTTGCAGTGCGCCCGCCATGTTCTGTTTTCCGTGCCACTGCTCATTAGTGCAGCGCTGGCCACATCACATAATCCTGACCGTTTGCACTTGTCAGGACTCAGGAGCAGGGCAATAGCTGTATTACACGGCCGCAGCCCTGCTCTCATACATTCATGTGCTACAATACTGAGCTGTGCGGCCGCACAGCTAAGTATCGAAATACATGAAATAACGGTATCGAACCGTTTGGGGATGCACAGCAATGAAACAGTATCAAGGTTTCGATGCATTGTGCATCCCTAGTCGCAGCGATAAACCGCAATTTGGTCACACCGTGTGAATAGACCTAAACAAGTGAACAAAGTCTGGTTTTAGGACTCAAGGTCGTACAATTGTTCGCCTACTGGTCACCCAGGTCTGCAAGTGTAGATTCCATATTATAACTGCACCCCTGACATTAGCAGGCAATGGGGAGAATTTACCAATCGTTCTACACCAGAAAAATGACATAGAAAAAGCAAAAAAGCACAATTTCTGAAAAAAATTGAAACTTTTACAGAATTTGTGCCGCTAATAGCACTTTACCAAAAGATGGGCGGGATTGCAACCCAACAAATATACTAATTGTTTTTTCTTTTTTCCTTCCCACCTTCTAAGACACAGCCGTATGAGGACTTATTTTGTTTGCGGGAAGAGTTGTATTTTTTAATGGCACCATTTAATGTACCATATAACGTACTGAAAAACCGTTAAAATCATTTTGTTTATGGAATGGGGAAAAAAAACCTTGAATTTCTCAATTGTTTTTTGGGGTTTTGAGTTTACAGCATTCACCGTGCAGAAAAAGATGGCATAAAATGTTAACTTTCTTTTGTGGGTCAATACGATTACAGCGATACCAAATTTATATAACTTTTTCAGAATAAAAAAAATTTGTTAAAAAAAAAATAGAAAAATGTTTTCTGTCAACATATTCTGAGACATGTAACTTTTTTTCCGCAAATAGAAGACGGTGTGAGGGCTTGTTTTTTTGCCGGGCGAGCTGTAGTTTGAGGTACATAAGACTTTTTGATCACTTTTCATTCCATTTTTTGGGAGGCAAAGTGACAATTTTTATATATGTACACATATAATTTGTTTTTTTTAATGGCTTTCACCGTGAAAAGATAATGTTATTTTGGAATACGTAATTGGTGATTCCAATTGTGTTTCTTTTTTTATTGTTTACATTATTTTATGAAAAAATGGGAAAAGAGCTTTTCTTTGATTTTTAATATCCATTTCTTTGTATACTGTTAAAAAGTTTGGGGGAGAAATTGTCAAACAATCTATGCCAGTTTTCTGGCTTGTAGCTAGCGTAGATTTGACATTTTGGTGCTTGGATAACCAGAGATGCGTGGTATGCATTAAGAAACTTGTGCCTCTTAACAGAAGCAACTTACTAGCGTATGAAACGGCAGTCTTTATAAATTCCTTCTGAAATTTTCACTTTCTCTTTTTTAGTCCCACTAGAGGATTATTTGATCGATGGTACAATACACAGCAATACTTATGTACTGCAGTGTATTGTACATTTAACGGTCTCCTATTAAGCCATGACAACACATCGGCACCCGTTGATCGCGTCTAACGGCTTAGATGCCGCGGTTTTTATTGTCCGCAGAATCTATCTAAACAGTTAAACAGCCATGATCATAGTTATCTCTGATCCCGGCCATTGGAGCGACAGCTGCAGCGTAAAGAGCGGGTTCAGCCTGTGAGCCTGCTCCATACTTCGTCTCCTCGCACTATGAGAGACATGTACATCGTTATGCGGGAAGGGGTTAAAGAACCCTTCTGACAAACAAATGCAGACTATAGGCCAAGCAAAATTAGCTCTGATGGACAAACCTCTGCATCCTACTAACGAAATAATTTGATGTACATTACCCATAATGCAATTATAATACTAATTGCAAATGAGATGAATCCCTGGAGACACACATATAGTAGGTTAGAACTTGCGTCACATCCTTGTACTAAGAGGCACATCATAGTTTGTAAGATATTCCAGAAGTAATGCAGAAATGTATATTGATAAACCGTGCACCTCAGTAACAGACATGACATAGAAATAGCTTGGAGTTTGCCACTCACCGTGTTCTCCCGTTCACCACTAACAAGACTGTATTTTTTCTTCTAATAACACCTACGTATTCCCCCACTGAGAAGCTCTTACTTCCCTTTTGAAGAACATGTGACATTTAGCATTTGCTTGAGACAAATCTCACGGGACCTTAATTAAAGTGCTACTTTATACCATACATCTCTAACCCTATTACAACCAAGCCGGTCTCAAGCATTCCAAAAATAACCACACTAGGTTCTGCAGAACGAATAACATGTTGTACATCCAAGTCGCTGGAATGAAGACTGAACAATTGGCAAAATGTAAAATGCTTGACCCTCCTAACTCATTATTTTATACTGAGAAGTTCCTCCCCCAATATCAGATCACTCCCAATAATTAAGGGATCTGTTCTAATATTAGAAGTATATTGCACAATTTCTATATATATGTAATTGCATAGTTGAATTTATTTTGAGTAATTCCAAATAATTTTTTGACTATTTACTATATCAAAACATGACTGGCCTACGGCCTCCAGCACACTTCAGTGATTTTATTTAGAGTGCTATCCGTTTCTTTTAACGGATAGCACACCGACCCATTCATTTCTATGGGACCATGTACTTTTTGCGTATCGTAATTTTTGCGGATCTGTGTGTCTGCTCGGCAAATAATAGAACATGTACTACTCCTGTCCATTTTTGAGGTTCCATCTTGCCCATTGTAGCCTATGGGTCCTTCAACATAACGGACCTCACACGAAAGGCATCCGTGTGAGGGGCGTTATTTGTGGATCCGTTGCCAAGCAACAAACTCAAACTATGCTCTGAAAGCTACAGAAAACAGTGCCAAAACGATCATGTGACCTTCCTACGGGTGTTCCCTGTGACATGTTCAGCTCAATTTTACATTCTTAAGTTTTTTTTTTGCAGACCGTATAAAACGGATGACATACGGTAACACAGCGGACGCAAAATACGGAGCAACGGAATGAGTGCAGAGTGAAAACGGAAACCATATGGGTGTCACAGATCTATTTTTTATTTTATTTTTTTTAAATCAGATCTATTTTCTACGGCCGTGAAAACGGTGAAGGATGGGTGATAAGGCCTTATCCTAGACGTCAAGAATAAAACTATATGGAGTAATGCTTGGTTTTGTCCACACTAGTACACATCATAAGCTATATTATTACAACACATATACAAAACATATGCATTCTGTCATTCACCCAGGATAATGTTAAAAGGACAGAAAAAGTCAAATATTGTTTACAGGGAAGTATTAGGCTGGATGCACACACGGCGTTTTGATGCTATTTTGTGTGTTTTTTTGTTGTTTAAAATTGTGTTTTTAACTGCATTTTTTGTGTTTTTTAGAGTGGCCAAGTGTTACATTAAAGTTTATAGTGAAATGTAAAATGCACTGAACACAAATGTGTTTTGGTTTGTGGGTTTTTGAGGCAATTTTGTTATTAGTGGCCTTATATTTCCAAACGCAGCATGCTCTGGGTATAGCGTTTTTTCAGATGCTTTACCCAAAGGCTTCCCTATAGGACTTCAAAAACACCATTAAAAAAAATTTGCGAAATAAAACAAAATAAACAGTGCCACCAAAAACACATTTTAATAACGTTGGCATTTTAGAAGCATTTTTTAGTACACTTTAAATTGGCAGAGAGATTCTGTGTGTAAAGGAGGCCTGATGCAGCATGCTTTTTGTAATAAGATTGATTCAAGGAAAAAAACTTGACTTAATAAGTGGTTAGTGCGCTTTTGTACATACATATTCCCAAACTATTCCCATAGACAACTGAAAGGTCCTAAAAATAAATAAGACATGTTATACTCAAATGGTAAGTGGAAGCCACGACGCAGATGTAAACAGAGCCTTAGACTCTGTTCACACTGGCATCATGGCTTCCATTTTTACAGGAGCGCTAACAATACCATTATGAACAGTTTTGTAATTAATCCTGCTGTAACCTGAAGGATCTCAATAACTTGGAATATGTCTGTCAGAGGAAATATGGTAGAAAAATAAATAAAAATGGAGCTTATAGGGGATTTCCCATCAGAGACATTTATGACATATCCACAGGATATGTCATAAATGTCAGATTCATGTGGGTCCCACCTCTGGGACCCGCACCTATCTCTAGAACGGTGACCCCTGATCCGGCTTCTACTGCTCTGTCTTATGGCTGAAGCGTGTTATTCCCAACCATTTCCGTAACTCCCATAGTAGTGAACGGCAGTTACAGAAGCAGCTACGCTGTTTCCGTAATTCATGGTCGGAAATCACACGATTCAGCCACAACACAGAGAGTTAGAACAGGGTTTAAAGGGCCCCATTCTGGAGATAGGTGCGGGTGCCAGAGGTGGGACCCGCATCTATCTGACATTTATGACATATCCTGTGGATATTCAAAAAAGTAGTAGGACAACAGCACACGTCTTCAAATCATCAAAGTGGTTTTATTGTCGAGACATCCACAAACGACAGGCAACGTTTCGACCCATAGTGAGTGTGGGGTCTTTGTCAAGCTCACTATGGGTCGAAACGTTGCCTGTCGTTTGTGGATGTCTCGACAATAAAACCACTTTGATGATTTGAAGATGTGTGCTGTTGACCTACTACTTTTTTGAATTTACATCGTGCCGGAGTGGGTTTGTCTGGCTTGACAGCGTGCACCGCACCAGACTCGGGACTTGTGCTGCTTCAAAAATCCTTTTTCTCTTGATATCCTGTGGATATGTCATAAATGTTTCTGATGGGAAAACCCCTTTAAGGCCTATTTCAGAAGGCCACGATACCGCTGCAACAGCAGGGACCCCATGGTCTAATCAGTAGAACCGCTCCGGGTCGTCTTATGGAACATGTCACAGGGTTGTTTTGTGTCGGATTCATGTGGACTCCAACAGATAAAACCTTTGTATGAAATCTGAAACACACAGGGGTACTGTAGGAACCCATAAAGGTCGGTGGGTGCCCTATTGTGACTCTACAACTCGAAGGTTGTAGGGTGTTGTAAGGGTGTAGTCACACACGATTTTGTTGCAGACATTTTCTGCGACTGAAAATCAGTTCTATTTATCTGAATGTAACTTGCAGAAATCCATGCACCTACTGCAGAAACAATCCCATATTTATTTTCTGTCGCAGAAATTTCTGCAACTAAATCTGCTGGGTGTGACTGCACCCTTTAGAGTTGTCACGATACCAGAATTTGGACTTCGATACCGATACTTAGAGTAGTATGCAATACTCAATACCAAAACGATACTTTGCCAAAAATACAAAACCCACAAAAATATAAGGTCCTTCCAGTTTCTGATGTGAGGCACATGATGCTGTCTATTTTGAACCCTCATGTGCCTTACATTAATAGTAATTAACCCCATCATGTACCTCACACATTAACCCAATGTTGCCCATCATAATCATTATAGTTAAGGATCCCATCAAGAACCTTGCTCACAGTCATAACGGGCAACATTGGGTTAGTGACCAAGGTTCTTGATGGGATCCTTTACTATAATGATTATGATGGGCAACATTGAGTTAATGTTTGAGGTACATGATGGGGTTTATTACTATTAGACCTTATTCACATGGCTGTGTTCGGTCCGTGATATATGTACTGTATGTCCCCTGCAAATCCCGGACCGATCACAGTTCAGGAAGCCTGATTTCTAGCATCACAGTCACCCATCACGCTGTGAGTCACTGCCTCCCTGCAGGATTACTGTCAAATATTGAAAACAAGATTACAGTACGTGACTCCTAGCATCATATCACGTATATCACGGACTGATCACAGCCGTGTGAATTATCCCCATCATTTCCTTCACACGTTAACCCAATGTTGCCATTATAGTCATTATGGTAAGTGATACCATCAAGTACCTCAATCACAGTCATGATGGGGTTAATTACTGTTAATGTGAGGCACATAGAGGTACTAAATTCATAATACCTCGTGCCTCACATTAATAATAAGTAACTTCATAATTTCCCTCACATAATAGCAACATTGACGTTAATGTGGGTCACATTAACCACTAAGTTCCTCAATGGTGGCTGCAAAAAATACTAGTGCCTACTCTAGTGCCCTTATTTAAGCTTTTGCTTAAACTAATCCCTTTCTAGGGCTGGGCTGTCACTGTACACTGCAGCAGGGTCCTGATTCCACACTAGCGGCACGAGCGACAGAGGCATGTCATGAAGAACCTTGTGCCGCTCGCGACATACCCCTTCCTCCCTCCCTGTCCTGTCTTTCAGTTCATCATTGGTGGCAGTGGAGAAAGGAGGGAGGAGCGTTTCTCCCGCCTACTGTGACGTGGCCGACACTAATGACGAGCGGATCAGTCACTGAAGGAAGAGAACATCGCGGGCACTGTACAGTGAACGTGCCATATTCTCTTCATTTATTTCAATACTAAGCTGTGCAGTGGGAATCGCATCTATTAGACATTTATGACATATCCTGTGGATATGACAAATGTCTGAGAAGGGAATACCCATTTAATAGGAGGATCAAAATTACAGAATTCGGGGGTCGATTTAATGACAGAAGGAGCCCCCCTCTTTCTAACAGCTTAGATGCCACAATTGCTATTGACCGCAGCATCTAAGTGGTCAAATGGTGTGGATCTAAGTTTTCTCAAATATTCCAATCATTACAGTGAGGTGTCAACTGTAATATGTGTAATTCAAGAAAGCATCCAAACATTTCTTGAAGCAATCCGTTGTTTGTGCCCGTTTATTTGGCAGACAATTTCACATCTGCACAGCCCATCCAGTAAAGTACCCTTTCACAGCTGGTGATTGAACCTTTTTTCCTAATGTCAGAGGGAATGAGCCCTTGCCTTTTGGGTTGACCTCCTCAGAGAGAACAGCTGCATAGACCTAGATGTGACGTCCCCATGGACGACATGTCACCACAGCTGTGTAGTTTACATAAAGCCACACGTTTAGAACGGTCAGACAGGGACAGAATATTTAATAAACACTAAAGGGTAAATTGATTCATGTTACTATCTTTGCAATGCTATGTACACCTCTGAGGGGCAGTATTTTTTATATTTTTTTTAATAAACAGGTCAATGTGTTTGGTGTAACTTTTTATTTAGTCTTTAATAAAAATTAGTTTTACTTTTTGAGATGCAGCTGTTCTGTATTCTCTATACAGAGCAGCTGTATCTTCCGCTATGACCTGAACCGGTCAGTAACACGGGCCTGACGGGTTCAGTGTCAGCGGGTTCTGCGTGTCTCTGACACACAGGATCCACCTGTAAGCAATCACATCTAAGTTACGAACTTAGATTTGATATATTACAGGTGGATCCAGTGTGCAGAAACACGCAGGACCCTCTGTAACGGAACACGTCAGTCCTGCGGACCTGACGGGGACAGGATTTAGCACTACATACAGCTGCTCTGTATAGAGAATACAGAGCAGCTGTATCTAAAAAAAGTAAAACTAATTTTTAATAAATACCAATTAAAGTTACACTAATTTTATGTACACATGCACACGACCGTAAAAACTCCCGTTATTACGGGTCGTAATTACGACCCGTAATAACGGGCTCATAGACTTCTATTGGCCACGGGTACCTTCCCATTTTCTTACGGGAAGGTGCCCGTGCCGTTGAAAAAGATAGAACATGTCCTATTTCAGGCCGTAATAACGGCACGGGCAGCCCATAGAAGTCTATGGAGCTCCCGTAATGATGGGTGACTACGTGTGTGCACCCGTCATTACGGCAGCGTTGCTAGGCGACGTCAGTAAATAGTCACTATCCAGGGTGCTGAAAGAGTTAACTGATCGGCAGTAACTCTTTCAGCACCCTGGACAGTGAATTCCGATCAGAATATAGAGCAACCTGTAAAAAAAAAAAGACGTTCATACTTACCGAGAACTTCCTGCTTCCTCCAGTCCGGTCTCCCGGCCGTTGCCTTGGTGACGCGTCCCTCTCGACATCCGGCCCGACATCCCTGGATGACGTTTCAGCCCATGTGACCGCTGCAGCCAATCACAGGCCAATTACAGGCTGCAGCGGTCACATGGACTGCCGCGTCATCCAGGGATGTCGGGCTGGATGTGAAGAGAGGGACGCGTCACCAAGACAACGGCCGGGTAAGTATGAATTTCTTTAACTTTTATTACAGAAAGGGCTGTCCCTTCTCTCTATCCTGCACTGATAGAGAGAAGGGCTGCCGATTAGTGCAGTGCTATTTTGCAGCCAAAAACGTGCCCGTAAATACGGGTGGAATACGGGTGACACCGGACCCATATTTACGGGCACGGGTCCGTAAATACTGGTGCAAAACGGGTCGAATACGTGTGACACCGGACCCGTATTTACGCCAGTATTTACGGGTGGGAAAAAATACGGTCCTGTGCATGAGGCCTAATATTGAGACCTTTTTATTAAAAAGAAAATGGCCATCAAAGGTTTACATAGCCTTTAATATGTTTCTTAGAGCACACTTTCGATAATAGGCCCACATTCGGCAAGTAGAAAGTAAAGTGAAGTTCACCCTTTGTAAAACCTTTGCTTTCCTATTATAATTACATATTCAGAAATTTCCTAATATACGCAAATTATCCTAGTCGCTACTTTTACAAGTGGGAGTAAGGTAAACAAGGTGTCTTTTATCAGTCAGTTGTGATCAGTCAGGGTATGTTCACACGTACTAATTACGGACGTAATTCGGGCGTTTTTGCCCCGAATTACGTCCGAAAATAGCGCCTCAATAGCGTTGACAAACATCTGCCCATTGAAAGCAATGGGCAGACGTTTGTCTGTTCACATGAGGCGTAATTTACGCGCCGCTGTCAAATGACGGCGCGTAAATAGACGCCCGTGTCAAAGAAGTGACCTGTCACTTCTTTGGGCGTAATTGGAGCCGTTATTCATTGACTCCAATGAATAGCAGCGCCAATTACGTCCGTAATGGACGCGGCGTTCAAGCGCCTGCACATGACGTTACGGCTGAATTTACGGGGATGTTTTCAGGCTGAAACATCCCCGTAATTTCAGCCGTTACGGACGCCCTCGTGTGAACATACCCTCAGACATGATAGCCTTTGCCAATTCAGAGTATACAGATGCTGTAAGATAAAGCAAGGAACCAGCAGGATGATTTGGAGCTTTTCTTAGATGCAGCTGAGGTTTTTACAAGTATGTCTTTGGAGGAAAGAAGCATCAATGTTCCATACTTAAGAAACTAAGCACCAATAAATGATTAAATATGTTATTGAAGAAAATGTTCAATATCATTTACACTGCTGGATATCAAACAAGGTATAGTGGTAGGTACACTTCTAGGAAAACCAGCATAAAGCGATTTTGTGTAATGCAACTACTAATCTAACAAGAAGAGACAAACATGAAAAACTCATAAAAAGCGATATGTGTGGGGAAGCGATATGTGTGGGGAAGCGATATGTGTGGGGAAGCGATGAACCACTAACTACTTTACATTCAGTGCACACTTCAATGCAGAAGGGAAAGGTGAAAACATGCACCAGGAAGCACCTATAAACATGTGACAGAGAACATTCAAACTATAGATGAGAAAGGCATTGGACACAAAAGACACGGTCATGTCTAAAAAGTGCAAAAATACTAAGGTGTGTGCGTGGGCGCGCGTGCGTGCATATGTGTGTGTGTGTGTGTGTGTGTGTGTGCGTGTGCGTGTGCGTGCATGTGTGTGTGTGTGTGTGTGCGTGTGCGTGTGTATCCACAGAGAAAAGTCTCTTCGGCCCTGTATGCTTAACATAAACCAGAAGAATCTAGACATTTATCTTATATATTCCTAATCACTGAATGGTCAGTAATGCTCACACAAGGTAAAGGACTTGTGCCGGGGCAATACATAAATCGGTTACAACTTGGTTTATGATTTTAGTAAATGGAAGCCATTGTTTTACCCATCTGAACTATGCCATAGTGTCGATAAGATGTGGCCTTGGTGGCACTTGAATACAAACATGACAATTGGTCTAGTTACTCGTCTCATCTAAACATCATGTGATCTAAACGCCTAAGTCCATCCCTTGAGGTAAAAATAGTTGTGGATAACATCTAAGTAGGTAACTATATTACTCTCAGTCGCAAATAGCCGGTTTTAGGGTCAGAATACATCAATTACTTAGACGGTTCCTATGTATAGACTCTCATACAAGTACAATTCATTTAAGTCCATAAAACTTCCGCCAAGTGATATTTTGATTCCTATAGATTTCTTCTGTCTTACAAATGTTACTCATCAGTTATCATAGCTTCTACGTAACCTAGTTTATAAAACGTAGTGATCACAGAAACTAAAAAAGTAATGTGAAGATAACTGCGCACTCATAATGACAAGTTTTCTTTTTTTTTTTTAAGACATGCTGTAATTCTCTCTTTTCCTGTCACCACACCCAACCCCATGGAAAATCACTCATCGTTTTCATGTCGGCATCTATATAACTCTATATAAGATTCATTTTTGAAGGTTATGACTACTGCTTTATACCCTCAGTATATCCTTGTACATTATAAAATAATTTAGAACATGAAGTTTAGAAATGCCAGTATTTGCAGTTCCTGGTTGTTCCCATTATTGCTTTTGGGGATGTCAGGTATCGGGGATATGCGCCACATATGGTGGCTTTGCCCCAGAGTACGTCAACTTTAGATACGTGTATATAACCTTATCCTTACCCTTATGGGATGTAATATAGTTAAAAATCCTTGGGCGGCTCATCTCAACAAAAAAATAGCCAAAATTTCTAGGCATACCCATGCTTTAATTTATTTTGTCTTCCTGGCTGCGAAACCAGAAGAAGCAAGCCCTTGACTTTTTCACAGTAAAATTAGGTTTATACTGGTACAAGTTAATTCCTAAAAATATGGTCCCCTTGTGTTGATTACGTCAGTAATACTCCTTTAGCTTACTCCATTTTTTCATTCCATACTAGATTTGTTTGCTCCATGGCTTCTTGTCAGTGGACTACGGCCTCCCCAGTTTTATTAGTGCGCTTGTCGGACTCCTTGTATGATCTAAGTTTAAGGTTACGATTAGCTCTCATGTTTCTCGCTATGCTTATTTCATTTGTTGTCACTGTTTTTCCAGTGTGTTTCTATTGGGCTTGTGGTCAAGCCTGTTAGGCCCCCTGCACACGTAGCTTAATTCCTGCAGATTTTCCGGCCAGATTTGCGGGTGGAAAATCCGCAGCGTATAATAGTAGCAGTAAAGTGGATGAGATTAAACAAGTCTCATCTACATGCTGCAGAAAAATTTCCATGCATAAATTAACGTGAAGTGGGGAATTTTCAATTTATGCTGCGGAATAGTTGCGCATGTGTTGAAAATTTTCCCAATTGTGGAAGTAAAAAGCTGCAACAAATGCCAACTGTTGCGATTTTTGCTGTGGAAAAGCGGCAAATTTGCAGCAAAAATCGTTCGTAGGAAAATAAAGGAAGCCCCATTTATAGTCCTAAATTTAAAAAAAAACAATCATACTCACCTCCCCTGGTCTCCCAAAGCGATGGCTCAATGACCCCCGGTCTGGACTCTGTGCTACCGCCCTCCTGGGATGAAGTTTCATTTCCAACCAGAGGCTGCAACCAGCCATATGGCAGGAGACCGGCAGCACAGAGACCAGCCGGGGAGTAGAGACGTGGGAGACTACAGGAGGGGAGTATCATTTTTTTTTCATACCCTCTTCTGCAGCAACAAATCCGGCTGAAAATATCTGCACCAAATGAAACACGATTTGGTGTAGACTTTCATCAATAATTTCCTCTGGACTCTCGGATGGATCTGACCTTCTGTATTTACCCTTATTTTTCAGGCTCTGTACACATAACATTTTTGGCCTAACGTTTACGACGGGAAAAGCTTCTGACGTTAAATGTAGGCTGTGACCAATGCCTTAATCAGTGGCATCCGTCACCATAAAGTTTACTGGTACTGTATACGTTAATACGGGAAAGCTGTTCACATGGTATTCATTCATCTTTTGTTCCAAGAGTCAGACAGTAATGTTGTGAAGATAATTTGGGCACCATCACTGCAGATACAGAATTACAAACTCCTCTAATAGCAGCTTTCACCTCTACAGGACTCGGGGGGATGATCAATGCAAACAATGGTCAAAGTGTGCTTGGCAAAGGCTATGTTCACATCTGCGCTATGAATTACATTTTTATATTACGTCATATGAGCAGAAAAACGGAATTCAATGTTGTGACTGATCTTTGACACGACGGACATTAACAAAGTAACAACAGACCCCATTGACTTTAATGGGTTCCATCCAGTTACCGGAGAATAGAGTGCAGCATGCAGCGCTATATTTTATGGCATCTGTGATGGAGGTTCCTAACAGAGCCTCCAACGTAGATGGGAACACCGCCGTTCTATTTGCATGCCTGAACAATGAATACCTGCAAGATCACAAGTCACTATACCATGCATTTTACCCCATGTACAGTAGGTCAGAAAGTTGTGTCCTGAAGGCCAAAGGCAGGTAACTTATCACTACTCACTGATTAAAACCTATAACGGTTTCCTGCAGAGGAGTTCATGGTATGTGGCTGTTGTGGATTCATGTGCTTTTGCAATTTCACTAACTGCTGAACTATATAAGAATATATACGATACAATGTGCACAAACTGCACTGTGGTCATGATTTTGTGACAATGTTTACATACTATGAACATTTATGCATGTTAGAAGAGCAATCATAAGTAAATGATCACCTGATCGCAAATGACAAGTTATGAGACATTGTCTGTAAAACATTATTGAGAGGAAGATGAAAAGCTTTACTTCACAGTAGGTTTAGTCAAAATCATTAAAGTGCTGTTATCCTAAGGCTGGGTTCACACGACCACTTTAACGTCCGTAATCGACGGACGTATTTCGGGCGGAAGTCCCGGACCGAACTCAGTGCAGGGAGCTGGGCTCCTAGCATCATAGTTATGTACGATGCTAGGAGTCCCTGCCTCTCCGTGGAACTACTGTCCCGTACTGAAAACATGATTACAGTACGGGACAGTTGTCCTGCAGAGAGGCAGGGACTCCTAGCATCGTACATAACTACGATGCTAGGAGCCCGGCTCCCTGCACTGTGTTCGGTCCGGGACTTCCGCCCGAAATACGTCCGTCGATTACGGACGTTAAAGTGGTCGTGTGAACCCAGCCTAATTGTAATAAAACTTCATGCGAACGCTGACTGGGTTTTTTTTTTACAGCACTGACCAGAAGTAACATATTGGCCAGAATAATTTCAATAATTCTTCTCAGTATGTTCTATATATTATACCCTATCCCTGACATTTTTATCATGTTTTTCCCCCTATTGACTTTAATGGGGAAAAAAAACACATGGCAGGGAATCTTGATTGTACAGAATACTGCTGAATGCAACACAACTGCTACAAAGTGTGAATAGGGCCAGACAAGCACATTGTAAGATCTCTGCATGATTTATCTGCATAAAGTTCACAGTATCTTCAGATGTTAACAGTTACGATCAGCCTATCGTTAACCACTTACTGAACTACCATAGGCCAGTTTAGTTTAGTCTGCAGGCTTGCATGGAGTACAATGATAGTTTACATTGAGCTATTATGATATATAGGATTGCAGTGATAAGCCAACGTCCTAGTGGCCGGCTATGATAAGCCAAGGATTGTTATTATGTCATTACAGATAGCCACCATCGATCAGCTGATTGCATAATATTCAGAACTTATGTTCAGTAAAATGGGAACTAGATGGAAGTGAATTGGATATTTTGACAATGGATTTTTGCCTAGGCTCAAAGGATATCACCGTTTTAAATACATCGCTGTGTGAAGATAAATCTGTAGCCTGAATAGAATCATCTTATAAAACAACATTGAAAGCTAAAAACAAAAACCAAGATTAATAAAGAAGTACAATATTTACAGTACGCAGTGACTAAAAAATTGTATGAAGTAGGTTTTTGTGCTAACAAAGAGTTAAACAAAATGCATCCACACCATGCGGCCACAATCTATACTGATCTCCAGTTGGCTGTCACTGCAAAAAACATCAACCAACCAACAAATAGCAATTGAAGAGTTGCTATAGAAACCACAGGGCAACTAGGGAGAAATTGTAAGGTCCGCTTAGCAAGCATGATGGGGGAGCATATTAAACTGGTGTTTGCAAGGAGTATCCAATACTCTGACCGTTAGGAAGAAGAACTATGTGGTAGACGCACATTTGAGCCCCCCTTCCCAAATAATGCTGTCAAAACATGAAAAAGGCACGGCCCTCGATGTTTATAGCATAAAATGCTGTGTAAGTGGGATAAAATACAAGTGAAACACACAAACTAGCCTGGTGTACGAACATCAATAAGACTACCACCACCATTATGTCAGAGTACACTGAGAGCAGTGTTACCTCATTCTCCTCTGTCAGCTCCTTGCTAGGAAGTCTCTGATAGTCAGACTTCTCCCCCATATTCTCCGGTATGCCGATGAGGGGGCAGTCTGTCATGGGGAAGTCATCGATAAAGAAACCACTTTGAAGACATAATGACCATTTTCAGGTAAGCAGTCACACAGCGAGATAATAATCACATGGCGAGAAATACTTTCAAATAACTTCCGCCATAAAGAATCACCAGGCAGACATTCCGCTGACCCGAGCTCCGGATTTATGGAGTCTCCTCATCTCAATCGCAATGTTGTCAGGAGATTCAGCATTGCCGGACTGACAGCAGAAAGGAGATTGTCCACAGCACCAGCAGAGCAGCTAGGAGGGCACAGGTTGGCAGCTTCAGATGCACAAAGGGAGCATGTGTACAGATGCTAGAAGCACTATTGTAGCCATTTCAACAATGTTTCTTCTGGCAAGGACACTGGACGCTGAGTGTAACAATAAAAGAGTAGCAGAAAAACTGCATGCAGCATTCTATTTCAGTGACAGTTCACACTGTGACATTGCAGACATCCTGTATGACCCTGAAGCAGGAGCAACAACATGTATTGTCCCGGCAGGGGTAGATGCAGTTGACAATATTGTGATGTATCCTTCAATGCTGCTGACATCAGGAAACAAAGAGTGCATGAGCAGCAAGGGATGCCGGCATGTTAGTCCAATTTGTAAAGTGCTCCTAGGAAGCCCGTCTATATAATAGATGCAACTGGACATGCAAAAGCCTGTCGCAGTTCTGCACTGCAGCTTCAATGCTGGGTACAACATTCACCCTCCCTCTCTGTGTCCGTGCCAGCAACTCCTTGCTGTCTCCACCTCTCACTGCAGATTAGTGAAGGTTGAGCAGCGCCTCCACCCAGAGCACATCTGCTGGGCAGCACCACCCCCACATCCATGCATCTTCATGATAATAAATAGGAAGAAGAATGAGCGAGGGGATGCTGAGCAAAGTGAGTGAGCTCCAGTGTCTCCTGCTGGTAACTCCGCATCTTTACCCGACAGACGTAAATGTGCGCTGAAGATAAAAATGGAGAAGATACTACACAAAGGAATAGAACATGGAAGTACATGAGGAAATAACTACATAGTGCATAGAAATATGGAACACTTCTAAAATGACAAATTGAATTACGGCCTTGATTCCAGATGAATAGATTTCTAAAAGCTTTGCTCATGTGGTCACTGCAATGTCTCCCCATTCAATCTCTATTCAGCTAGAATTCCTCATTTGGATTTAGGTTGAGGCTCTAACTTGGTCACTCTAGGACATTAAAATTGGTCCCTTTTACCCACCTAGAATCGGTAGCCAGTGGCCACCTCACCAGGTAAAACGGAGTTGGTTGACCCCTGTTCTCGATATAGGTGCAGGTACCAGAGCCGGGACCCACAACTGTCAGACATTTATGGCATATCCTGTGGATATGCCATAAATGTCTAAATTGGGAATAACCCTTTAACTATGATTATCTTGTATCCAACCCCTGACTTGTACTATTCAGTAATCGTGTCACTGAGATGTTTAGAGTGTTTTTTTTTTGTCTTCATGGTGTCAGCTTTAGGGCTGATTCAGACGGACGTGCCGTTTTTGCGCACACAAAAACCGCGGCGTTTTGCGTGCGCAAAAGGCACTTGACAGCTCCGTGTGCCCTGTTAATATGGATGCACGGCTGCGTGCTTTTCGCGCAGCCGCCATCTTTATGACACTCCGTTTGGATGTTTGTAAACAGAAAAGCATGTGGTGCTTTTCTGTTTACATTCATTCTTTTACTGTTATTGCGCGAATAACGCTTATCCCACGGAAGTGATTTTCACGCTCCCATTGACTTCAATGGGTGGGTGATGCGCGAAAAACGCAGACACATAGAACATGTCGCGAGTTTTACGCAGCGGACTAACGCTGCGCAAAACTCACGGACTGTCTGCACTGCCCCATAGACTTCTCTAGGTCCGTGCGAGCCGCGTGAAAATCACGCGGCCGGCACGGACGCAAAACACGTTCGTCTAAATCCGCCCTTACACTAAACTACTCGGGATAAACAGTACTGTGCACAATATTTAGGCAGTTGTGGAAAAATGATGCAATGCTTTAAAAAATAGAAGTGTTAATATTTTTTTTTATCAATTAACAAAATGCAAAGTGAATGAATAGAAAAGGAATTTAAATGAAATCAGTATTTGATGTGACCACACTTTGCCTTCAACACAGCATCAATACTTATATATAGACTTGCACAGTTTTTGAAGGAACTCGACAGGGAGGTTGTTTCAAAAATCTTGGAGAACTAACCACAGATCTTCTGTGGATGTAGGCTTCAGTAAATCTTTGTTTCTTCATGTAATCCCAGACAGACTCAATGATTTGGAGATCAGGGATCAGTGGGGGCCATATCATCACTTCCATGGCTAATCCAACTATGTGGCAAACTCAAGTGTGTTCAAAGGTAAATAAAAACGCCTGTAACGCTACCATGAGAAGTTATTTATCATAGTGACTGGTCATACGTCTTCATCAATCCCTGTATGAGAAACTAATGCGCCAAGCAACGCAGTAAATCAGAACAGGCGTCTTGTAACTCTGCCCTTCACTATGCTCTTTGACTGTTTTCATTTTTCATTTTATATCTTATCTAAGGGCAGCACAAATGTCATGTCATGAAGGCCCTTTTACATGGCCCTTTTACAGTGAAGGAAATAAGTATTTGATCCCTTGCTGATTTTGTAAGTTTGCCCACTGTCAAAGACATGAACAGTCTAGAATTTTTAGGCTACGTTAATTTTACCAGTGAGAGAAAGATTATATTAAAAAAAAACAGAAAATCACATAGTCAAAATTATATATATTTATTTGCATTGTGCACAGAGAAATAAGTATTTGATCCCCTACCAACCATTAAGAGTTCAGCCTCCTCCAGACCAGTTACACGCTCCAAATCAACTTGGTGCCTGCATTAAAGACAGCTGTCTTACATGGTCACCTGTATAAAAGACTCCTGTCCACAGACTCAATTAATCAGTCTGACTCTAACATCTACAACATGGGCAAGACCAAAGAGCTTTCTAAGGATGTCAGGGACAAGATCATAGACCTGCACAAGGCTGGAATGGGCTACAAAACCATAAGTAAGACGCTGGGTGAGAAGGAGACAACTGTTGGTGCAATAGTAAGAAAATGGAAGACATACAAAATGACTGTCAATCGACATCCATCTGGGGCTCCATGCAAAATCTCACCTCGTGGGGTATCCTTAATCCTGAGGAAGGTGAGAGCTCAGCCGAAAACTACACGGGGGGAACTTGTTAATGATCTCAAGGCAGCTGGGACCACAGTCACCAAGAAAACCATTGGTAACACATTACGCCGTAATGGATTCAAATCCTGCAGTGCCCACAAGTCCCCCTGCTCAAGAAGGCACATGTACAGGCCCGTCTGAAGTTTGCAAATGAACATCTGGATGATTCTGAGAGTGATTGGGAGAAGGTGCTGTGGTCAGATGAGACTAAAATTGAGCTCTTTGGCATTAACTCAACTCACCGTTTTTGGAGGAAGAGAAATGCTGCCTATGACCCAAAGAACACCGTCCCCACTGTCAAGCATGGAGGTGGAAACATTATGTTTTGGGGGTGTTTCTCTGCTAAGGGCACAGGACTACTTCACCGCATCAATGGGAGAATGGATGGAGCCATGTACCGTCAAATCCTGAGTGACAACCTCCTTCCCTCCACCAGGACATTAAAAATGGCTCGTGGCTGGGTCTTCCAGCACGACAATGACCCGAAACATACAGTCAAGGCAACAAAGGAGTGGCTCAAAAAGAAGCACATTAAGGTCATGGAGTGGCCTAGCCAGTCTCCAGACCTTAATCTCATCGAAAACTTATGGAGGGAGCTGAAGATCCGAGTTGCCAAGCGACAGCCTCGAAATCTTAAAGGAACAGTGTTACCACAATTTTTTTTTAATATGTTAAAGATGTTAGTGCTTTATTAAAAACGTTTGGATTAATTTGTGTGTTTGTGTGTTACTTTTTCTTATTTTTACACTTTTTCTTCCCTATGGGGGCTGCCATTTTTTTTTCCATTTCTGTATGCGTCGATTAACGACACATACAGACATGGAATACGGCAGCTCCAGTCCCGTAGGGACTGCGAACGGGGCCCGTTCCATCCACTAACATGTACGCCGCTGTGTGGGAACGGCGCATGCGCCGCTCCCACACAGTTCAATTTGAAATGCGCGCCGTCCGGCGCCATTTTCCTGTGGACCGGAAGTCGCGGCCGGACAGTAAGATTACTACTTCCGGTCGCGGCTTCCGGACTTGTGCACATGGAGCAGCGGCAGCAGACGGAGCGGATGGACCGGAGGGAGCGGCGGCGACTGGAGCAGGTAAGAGATTTCTATGTATGTTTGTGTTTCAGTGTGTGTTTACTACTGTATGTAAACCTTCTACACTGTGTGTTAGCTCAAAAAATGGCGACACACAGTGTAGGAGGTTAGACCGTTCAAACCCCTCGTTTCTCCCGGCACTAGCCAGGATAAAGGAGGGGGGGATGCTGAGAGCTCACTAGAGCGAGGGCTTTTTACCCAATTTTGCAGCATAAAGCAATGTGGTTGCTTTACCACATGCAATGCTGCAATTTTGGGAATGGCTCCATCTAGTGACCAGCAATGGGAAATATTATAAATTAGAATCCAATTGAATCCAATTTATAATATTTCCTGACTCGTGAAAAAAATAAAAATTAGAACAATGTTTAATCACCTATACACTAATTGTTTAACTAAAAAAAAAAAACACATGTTTTGCTGGCAACACATTCCCTTTAATGATTTACAGATGATCTGCAAAGAGGAGTGGGCCAAAATTCCATCTAACATGTGTGCAAACCTCATCATCAACTACAAAAACCGTCTGACTGTTGTGCTTGCCAACAAGGGTTTTGCCACCAAGTATTAAGTCTTGTTTGCCAAAGGGATCAAATACTTCTTTCTCTGTGCACAATGCAAATAAATATATATAATTTTGACAATGTGATTTTCTGTTTTTTTTTTATATAATCTATCTCTCACTGGTAAAATTAACCTAGCCTAAAAATTCTAGACTGTTCATGTCTTTGACAGTGGGCAAACTTACAAAATCAGCAAGGGATCAAATACTTATTTCCTTCACTGTATATGCCGTTCATGCAAATGCTCATTCCTAGTCATAGCCGATGATCGCATCTTTTATGCAGCCAAAAAATGGTCGCTAGTTAGAAGCAGATCTCCTTGTGAGATGAGCTGCCGACAAGGTGCAAATTGTATGTAGCTGTACTATTGTATTAACGATCGCTCTTCCCCATACATTCCGATGGGCGCTCGTTTACCGTCCAGGAAAGCTGGCCATGTAAAAGCACCACTAGAGGTGGTTTTACACTGGCAGATATCGCCCATGTTTACAGTCTTTAAAACAAGAGCTGATAGACAATAGTCTAAAAATCACATACATCACCAATGTGATCTTCTCACATCAAAAAATCATTTTACTCAGCTGAAAATACTCCTAAGTATAGATCGCCTTGACACAGAGAGACACAAGGAAAAAGCGACAGATCATTTTTTTAAAAAGTGGAAACCATTTATCATTACTCAATTTAATAGACAGGAAATCAAGGACCTGGTGTCTCCTTTTAGATATACAGCATGGTATGCAAAAGAGTCACTAAGTGGATCCCTGAGACATTTAAATATTTCGGGGAGGGGATAAGATATAGTTAGATTTTACAAGGGAGTTACCCGAGGTCCATATAGGATTGGTTAATATATATAGGCGGCACGTGGCTGTCAAATGTGGATATCTGCCTCTTTTGATATATGTGTTGCTAGAAACATGTCTTTAAAGTTTGATGTAATTCTCTAGCTGCGACCCAGAGGAGAAGTGTCATTGATTAATATGTGTACCACATATATTGTACTGTACTGTCAATATTATGATACTGTTTGCATTGTCATTTCTGTATGTTTTTTCACATGACATTGATGTAATTTGGCAATTTTTGTATGTTCAACAAATAAAATAAAAAATTTTGAATGGATTTCCACCTAAAAGTTTCTAAGCTGAGTTTCCAGCCCGACTTTTGATAACCGTTCTACATGACAATCCTGTTGTCAACTCTGTACCATAGGAGCGTTTGGAACGGCCACCCAAAGAATAAAAGAATATCACAATTTTGTCGCTTTTTTGCCACGAATCGCGGCAAAGACCGCAACAAAACTGGTTTGTGTATATCCTCAGGGACACGCAGGGGGGTTTCCAGTTGGCGTAATATTTACGTGACAAGCGCCAAAAGGCCATTACATACTGTTGGACTCAATTGTATCCGCGTCCTTACAATTAAAAGCGCTGGCGAGGTAAGGGAACTATCAGTTCCTTTCCTCGCAATTCGGAGCTTTTCTTCTAATGAAGGAGGCACGATGACGCCATCACGCCACCTGAGACAATCCACTGGAACAGGCCTGGTCAAAAGAGACTAGTCCTGCATCCCTGGAGAACACGGTACGGGAGAGGGGACAGGTGAGTGTGGCACTATCTACATGGGCACTGTATGTGTCACTACCTTCATGGGTACTGTGTGTAGAACTGCCTATATGGCTACTGTGTGGCACTATCTACAGGGGTACTGTGACACTGTCTACAGGGGATACTGTGGAAATATACATGGGCACTGTGGCACTATATAGTTGGGCACTGTGGCACTACCTACATGGCACTGTGTGTGGCACCTTCTATGGGGGGCACCGTGGCACTATGTACAGAGAGCAGTGTGGGGCACTATCTACAAGGGGCACTGAGTGTGGCACTATCTATGCCGATTTTTACGCTACCAGTAGTGGTCAGCAATATCCACAAGCCTTGTCCTTTTTTTTTATTAGAGCTTGTAATATAAAGGGCTAGGCTGCTGGCTACGTGCAGACCACTACTCGCAGTGTAAAAAACAGTGGGTAGCAGAAGCGTGGTGAAAGTAATTTGGTTTAAAAAGTATTCTTTTGGAAGCCCCCCTTTAAAAATCCTGCGTTTGCCCCTGGTCCTGCAAAAAGACCTGCAAACATATGGTCAGATGACCATGTAGGCAGGTCCTTAACCCTTCCAGCTGCAGACACTTTTGGACTTCCTGACAGGGCCCCATTTTATGTGGTAATAACTTTGGAATGCTTTCACCTATCCAAGCCAGTCTGGGACTGTTTTCTCGTAACAAATTGTACTTTTTGTGAGAGGTAAAATTTGGTTGATAAATTCATTGCTTATTTGTGAAAACCAGAAAAAATATATAAAAAGAACCAGAGTTTTTATAAAATATAACTTTTACTATTTTCCATATAAAAGCTGTCTGACGTCAGACACCTGAACCAGGCGCCAATCTTTGAATCTGGATTAAATATGTGCCAACAGATCCTTATGCCACTGCAGGATCTTTGCCAAAAACAAAAGACAGCTTCAATCATTTCTATCAGCACCGCCGAATCATAGGTACAAGTCGTTTGGCCAGTCTCCCCTGATGAATCATTTGGCCATGAGGAAATGCGTTGGGAGGATTGAAACATTATAAAAAAGAGGAGGTTCCCTGATCCCCTTGCTTCTAAAGGAGTTAAGCGTACCGGATGTCAGAACGGGTAGGGGGGTATTGACTCCATCTTTATTTATCATGTTTTCACTCTGCTGTCTGACGATACAATATATCATGCCTGAAGTTCACATCTGATTATATGCATGAATTGATAACGAATGGATCTACTGTGAAAACATAAAAGTTTACTGTTTGTTAATATTTTTATAAAAAATGTTATATGGAAATTAGTACGTTTTATTTTTATTTTTTTTAAAAACTTTATCTCTACATTTTTTCTGCAATTACTACGGAGGACTGTATAAAAATAAAAGTCCATGTGGAGGACTGCAAACTTAACCATCATTGCTTATTATTTGTGAAAAACATCAATATTTTTAGAAAATTTGCAAACATTTGCATTTTTCTAAATTTTAATGTATCTGCTTGAAAAACAGATAGTAATACCACACATAATAGTCACTAATTAACATTTCCCATATGCCTAATTTATGTTGGCATCGTTTTTTGTACATTCTTTAATTTTTCTAGGATGTCACAAGGCTTAGGACTTTAGCAGAAATTTCTCACATTTTCAAGAAAATTTCAAAAGCCTATTTTTAAAGGGTCCAGTTCAGTTCTGAAGTGGCTTTGAGGGGCCTATATTTTGGGAAACTCCCATAAATCATCCCATTTTAAAAACTGCACCCCTCAAAGTATTCAAAACAGCATTTATAAAGTTTCTTAACCCTTTAGGCGTTTTACGGGAATTCAAGCAAAGTGGAGCTGAAATTGACTAATTTAATTGTTTTCGCAGAAATTCAATATGAATAAATTTTTTTCTGTAACAAAGCAAGTGTTAACAGAAAAACACAACTCAATATTTATTGCCCAGATTCTGCAGTTTTGAGAAATATCCCACATGTTGCCCTAGTGTGCTACTACACTCATACACAGGCCTCAGTAGCAAAGGATCACCTAGTGGGTTTTGGGCCTTCTTTTAATGAGAATATATTTTAAGCCCCTTGTCAGGTTAGAGGTGGTCTTGTGCTGCCAAAATAAAGGAAACACACCAAAAGTGACTATTTAGTAAACAACACCCCTTGAGGAATTCATGTAGGGGTGTAAGTGAGCATTTTGACCCCACAGGTGTTTCAAAGATTCTATTAGATTGAAAACAAAAATGTCATTATTCTCCAATAAGACGTAGCTTTATTTCTCAACAAATAAAGGAGAAAAAAGCACCCCAACATTTGTAAAGCAACTTCTCCAGAGTAGGGAAATACCCCATGTGTGGTCATAAACTGCAGTATGGTCCTTGGGTAGGACCTAATAGGCTTCCGTACATGGCCGACCAGGAAGCCATTGATTGACAGGCTTCCTGGTTGCCATAGCAAACATCTGCACCCCGCAAATCGCTCGCAGGGGGCAGATGTGGTACAGGGGGAGTCCCCCCTCTGTCAACCACTAAGATGTCGCGATCGACTGCAGCATCTAATGGGTTAAACGGTGGTGATCGAAGAGAATACCAATCACTGCCGTTGCAGCGGGATGTCAGCTGTACATTACAGTCGACACCTGCTGCAGATGGCTTGGGCACAGCTGTGCCCGCTTCATCTTCAAGACATGACTGTAAGCCCATTTGCACTAGGCTATGCTTAACATGGATGTACAGTCACGCCTATTTGCGGGAAGGGGTTAAACAAGAGAGTAGAGCAACGAGACTCCATAGAAAAAGAGTGTGAGCTGCTATCGGCCGTGCCTGTAATCACAGCCTCGGTTATCTGACGCAGATCCACGGGTCGGAATTGCCTACAGCCTATCCGACCTGTATGAATATAGCCTTACTATTGATGTTCAGCTCGGACCTTCACCTAACAGCAGACCCAGGTAAATGAACTGTCACTAAAAATAGTTGAGTACCCCTGCTCGAGGCCAGTATCCTTGATTACTCAATTTATGAAGAACATTACCAAAGCTATCTATTCTCCTCTACTGAAAAGTCTAACAGGAATACACAGCACATCCGTTTGTAATATTTAGTTCTTAGCCGGGGATATTATATTCTAATATTAGGTTTAATGTGACAACTTCTCTTCCATGATTAGTAATATTCTCCATTTATCATCAAGACTTGCAACGAATGCAGCATAAACTCAGTAAGCTCTTGCATTAAGTGTGTTTGAATTCTCCAACATTCATTGACTAAGCACAGGGTCTCCCTTTTTGATCTTTGACATGAAAACACTGGAATCATCAGACCATTGTAATGAAAGGACTACACACCATTTGTACACAGTCAAGTTGAGCAATGAAAATAAAGCATTAAAACCCATGAGCTATTAGACTGTTTAATTTAGTTAGTTTAGTTGATACAGTTCTAATAAAAGAAACTCCTTCAGATTCTGGTCATGCAGCGCTCAACTTTAAGTGGAAGTGAAGAAGAAAATAGTTACACTGAAAGAGTTAAAGTGAAAAGAAGGGTGTTTAACACAGGACAGCGCCTGCCTTACCTCCAGCATGATGCGGAGCTCAGGCGTCTCACCTGAAGCATGAGACAGCAGCCGCATACACAAGCCTATGTGCTGTGCTCTCAAACACGTGAGTGATGTCACAGAACCCTTAAAGGGACCGTTCATGGACAAGCATGGACATCAGTCACTACCAATTCTATGCAAAGTTTTCCAGTCTTCAGTGTTTTCTTCAAATTTACACAGCCGCCCACCAGTCTAAAGACATTTACCAGTGAAAAGGCGAGATGACAGTAGACAAATCCTGCCCTTTTTTGGGAGAAAAACTCTAATCCACAAAAATGTTATGGTATGATGTTTCTTAGGGGTGTGAAAACTAGATGAAACCTCCACTGCTACTAAAGTTGTTTTTCCCCACTGTTCACTTATGCTAAATGTAGCAAAGCAGTCTGTAGTCTCTCTGCTCAAAATAAATAAAAAAATATACAGATCCTTTCATCTCCTTCAATCTTAAAATGTAAGCTATTGGCGAACATTAAGAATGCAAATAGAAAATCTTTTTGAGAAAAAACAAAAAGCTGTGTAAATGTATATTTTTGGTATTTTACAGCACACAATAATTTGCTGTGTATGTGTTGGTGAAGATAGTCAAGGTTAGGAGGTATATTGGTATGCAACAACATAATATCGGAAGGCTACAGGGCAATTTTGGAGATTTTGAAACCGTCCTCCTAACTTGATCGGGATGGCACGCACAAACAGGAAGCTGCATCTTCAATCAGGCAACCCCCCCCCCCCCAAGTCTGGTAGGATGGCACCAAGTCAGTATCAGGGCTCCATTGATAACTTTAAGCCAAGAGTATCAACCCGTCAACCGTGTTTTGCCGCCTGGCCTTTATAAAGCTATTAGGAAAGTTATGAGGGAACTGTGCCTTCTGGGGAAGTAAGGGGGCCTGCTTTCATGCCTGGGGATGTGTAGAGGAGAGTGGCGAACGTCATTTTTACTGCTAGAGAGGTGGGAGAGTACATTGCTTCGACTACGTAACGTGTAAGGCTAGGCTCACACATCACCAGTTGCAGTGTGCTTGCTCCAATTAATTTTTTTTTTATATGTTCAGAAATCGCTCCTCAAATGAGTTGTGTGGATCCAGCCCTGTAGCCTGTCATGGCTGGCTCTTGAGATTAGAAGCTTGAAACTAGACCTGTCTACGACTTATTCCAGGCCTAAAAAAATACCACTTATGCTGTGTGCAATGTATATACTGTAGCATCAGGGCAGGACACTCTATACAGCACTAATAAGTGTCATATAATATTTGTGTGTGGGGCTACTACTATATACACGGCTGCCATAATATTCTATATAGATGGGCCCTGTGAAAGTAGATCCCATAAAGTTCAGCACTTGACGCTGAAGTTTGAAGCGAAGGGGACCACATATACTGCTGTGGTTAATCACTTTTTGGATTATTTCACTAATAAACTATTAGTCCTATGATCTGTGACTGCAAAAACAGTAAAATATACAATGCCATTAAAATTATACATGAACCAATTCTGTACAATCATTTCACCTGCTGGGTACAAGATAACCTAGTCCAACAAATTCAGATAACATATAATAATATAGGAGTGTTAATAAAAAAGAATAAAAAAATATTATATATAGCATGTTAAGTGAAGAAAGTTGTATTCACCCATACAATTCATATATATAGCAAGAAATGAGAGCACGGAAGCAGCACTCAAAGAAAAAAAAGTGACATTTATTCACCCAAAAGATGCATCGTTTCACTTCCGTGAAACGTTGCATCTGTTGGGTGAATAAATGTCACTTTTTTTCCTTGACTGCTTCTTCCATGCTCTCATTTCTTGCTATACACTATATGGGGAGAAGTCACTCCTACCATCTGAAGCTTAGCACCAACCATTTGCTTGTTTCTTTACACAACTGCTGCTCCTATTTTGCCCTTTGTCTATATATATATATATATATATATATATATATATATATATATATATATATATGCAAACACTAATGCCACCTGAGGCACTAAATGTAAATAGGTATGCATTACTGCTAAATCTACTTAAAATAGTGAGGTTCTTAGCGCACATTTTGACCAAATTGTGTGAGCCCACCTGCTACGACAAGGCGACCTCTGAGGTGGGAACCTACGCTGCACATACATAGTTAGACAAGCAGAAAAAATGTGACATAGATAAAATCAAAACCACAAAAAAGGCCATACTTACCAGGTAGGTGGGTGGGTGAAAACCCGTTCCCAGCAGGACGCAGACAGATCAAAAAATGCTTTTGTGGTTTTGACATACATAGTTAGCTCCAGAATTATTTGGAATTATTTGGACAGTGACACAAGTTTTGGAATTGTAGCGGTTTACCAAAACATATTGAATATACAGTTAAATAATCAATATGGGCTTAAAGTGCAGACTCTCAGGTTTAATTTGAGGGTATTCACATCCTAATTTGAGGAAGGGTTTAGGAATTACAGCTCTTTAATATGTAGCTGCCTCTTTTTCAAGGGACCAAAAGTAATTGACAATTATCTCAAAAGCTATTTAATGGGCTGCATGGCCTATTCCGTCGTTCATTCATCATCAATTAAGCAGGTAAAAGGTCTGGAGTTGATTCCACGTGTGGCATTTGCATTTGGCAGCTGTTGCTGTGAACCCACAACATGAGGTCAGAGGAGCTCTCAATGCAAGTGAAACAGACCATCGTTAGGCCTTATTCACATGAACGTGTTTGCGTGCGTTGCAGTTCCGTGTGTCATCAGTGAATGGTAAGTGGCTGCGTGATTTTCACGCATATGCCATCCTTATGAAACGCGGTTTTGCTGTTTAGAAAAAGAAATGAAGGAAGTGCTTTTATTTTTTCCTTCATTTCTTTATCTACTGTCGCGAGAATCACGCGGGACACACAGAAGTGCTTCCGTGTGCCGTGCACGATTTTCACGCACCCTGTAATGACGGGGGTGGGGAGACAGACAACTGAGCCCTAATCTACCCGCCACTCAGTCCCTGCCTACTTGCAACGACCCGCCCTAGGCGACGGGGTACAACTGGGCGACGGTCCCTACGCTCAATAAGTGCACGACAGACAGACAAGGGTACACAGAGCTAGGGGAAGAAAGGGGCAGTTGCCCACGGCAACACCGTGAGCAAAAAGAGAGGTGAACAAGCCGAGTCAAACAAGGAGAGTACGAGGTGCCAAACGCAGAGCAGGAGAGTAGTGAACAAGCCGACTCAAACCAGGAGAGTACGAGGTACCAAACGCAGAGCAGGAGAGTAGTCAGCAAGCCGGGGTCAATATGAAGCAAGGACAATAGTACAAGAAGCTGCAGCAGGGCCAGGAAACCAAACGAGAAGAAATCACAAGCAAGGAGGAACAGGAAAGGCAGATATAAATAGACAGAGGGCGGGAGCTAGCTCCGTCTGGCCAGGCTGTGATAGGTTCTCCCACTCCTAAGCCTGCCACCTTGAGTGGTGGAAGATGGAGTCAGTCTCACAGACATAGAAGCAGGTGCAGACTGATTATCTATGGCCGTTAACCCCGAAGCTGTGCCTGGCAGATCCTTTACAGTATCCCCCCTTTTATGAGGGGCCACCGGACCCTTTCTAAGTGGACCTGGTTTACTGGGGAAACGAAGGTGAAACCTCCTGACCAATATCCCAGCGTGAACATCCCGAGCGAGTACCCAAGTCCTCTCCTCAGGCCCGTATCCTCTCCAATGGACCAGGTACTGGAGGGAGCCTTGGACCATCTGTAAAGGATCTGCCAGGCACAGTGTATACGCCCATGGGTAATCAGTCTGCACCTGGTTCTATGTCTCTGAGACTGACTCCATCTTCCACCACTCAGGATGGCAGGCTTAGGAGTGGGAGAGCCTATCGCAGCCTGGCCAGACGGAGCTAGTTCCGCCCTCTGTCTATTTATACCTGCCTTTCCTGTTCCTCCTTTGCTTGTGATTCTTCTCGTGTGGTTTCCTGGCCTTGCTGCAGCTCCTAGCTATTTGGCCTTGCTTCATACTGACCCTGGCTTTCTGACTACTCTCCTGCTCTGCGTTTGGTACCTCATACATTCCTGGTTTGACTCGGCTCGTTCACCTCTCTTGTTGCTCACGGTGTTGCCGTGGGCAACTGCCCCATTTCCCTTTGCTTGTGTCCACTTGTCCGTTTGTCTGTCGTGCACCTACTGAGCGTAGGGACCGTCGCCCAGTTGTACCCCGTCGCCTAGGGCGGGTCGTTGCAAGTAGGCAGGGACTGAGTGGTGGGTAGATTAGGGCTCACTGTCTGTTTCCCTACCCCCCTGTCATTACATAATCACAAGCCCATATACCTAGACTACCATGGTCCCTCACTCTATTATGGACCCCCTTGAGACCCTGGCTCAGCAAATGCAGGGTCTCTCCCTACAGGTCCAGGCCCTGGCTCAGAGGGTCAACCAGCCTGACACTGCCATGGTTGTACCTCTCACCTCACCTCTTGTACCCCACCTCAAGTTGCCTGACCGGTTCTCAGGGGACCGGAGGACTTTTCTCTCCTTTCGGGAGAGTTGTAAGCTCTACTTTCGCTTAAAG
The DNA here is from genome assembly GCF_050947455.1 of Rhinoderma darwinii. Taxonomy (NCBI): domain Eukaryota; kingdom Metazoa; phylum Chordata; class Amphibia; order Anura; family Rhinodermatidae; genus Rhinoderma; species Rhinoderma darwinii. The sequence goes on along the minus strand of NC_134690.1, from coordinate 164,652,470 downwards.
CCCCACTCCTCAGGTTCTGAGAGCCAGCAGGTGGGTATAATTATGTCCCGGCTCCAGGAAGGGCCCCAAGAATGGGCCTTCTCCCTGGTCCCTGACGCCCCTGAACTTTCCTCCGTTGACCGTTTCTTTTCTGCTCTCGGACTCATTTATGACGAGACTGACAGGACTGCCTTTGCCAAGAGTCAGCTGGTGACCTTACGTCAGGGTAAGAGACCTGTGGAGGAGTATTGCTCTGACTTTAGGAAGTGGTGCGTAGCTTCTCGGTGGAATGACCCTGCCTTAAGGTGCCAGTTTAGGTTGGGTCTGTCGAACGCTCTGAAAGACCTGCTAGTTAGCTATCCCTGTTCGGACTCCTTAGACCAGGTTATGGCTTTAGCGGTACGATTTGACCGACGTCTCAGGGAACGACAACTTGAACGGTTTTGTGTTTTCCCCTCTGACTCCCCGATGATGCCTCCCGAGGTCCCGTTGCCTCGCTCTTCCACGGAAGACTCGGAGATACCTATGCAACTCGGGGCCTCCGTGTCCCCCCAACAACGCAGAGAGTTCCGCAGGAAGAATGGTCTCTGCTTCTATTGTGGGGATGACAAACATCAAGTGAACACCTGTCCTAGGCGTAAGAATAAGCAGCCGGAAAACTTCCGCGCCTAAGTGATCATCGGGGAGGTCACTTGGGCGCACAGGTATTTCCCGTAAATATGAAACGTAATAAAATCTTGCTTCCCTTTCAGGTCTCTTTTGGTGGTAGGTCTGCTACCGGCAGTGCCTTCGTGGATTCAGGGTCTTCTGCTAATATCATGTCTGTGGAATTTGCTATGTCTCTAGCTATGCCTTTCATTGATTTGCTTAAACCTGTCCCGGTAGTGGGTATCGACTCCACTCCCCTTGCTAATGGTTATTTTACTCAGCAGACCCCTGTTTTTGAACTCCTTGTTGGCTCCATGCATCTGGAGCAGTGCTCTGTACTGTTGATGCAGGGATTATCGTCCGATTTGGTTTTAGGCCTTCCCTGGTTGCAGTTGCATAATCCCACGTTTGACTGTAATACTGGGGAGCTTACCAAATGGGGTAATGAATGCTTGATGTCATGTTTTTCTGTTAATTCTATTTCTCCCCCTGAGGAGGTGAACACGCTACCTGAGTTTGTTCAGGACTTCGCCGATGTTTTCTCTAAGGAGGCCTCCGAAGTGTTACCTCCTCATAGAGAATACGATTGCGCTATCGATTTGGTACCAGGAGCTAAACTCCCTAAGGGTAGGATATTTAACCTTTCTTGTCCCGAACGTGAAGCCATGAGAGAGTATATCCAGGAATGCCTGGCCAAGGGTTACATTCGCCCCTCTACTTCTCCGGTAGGTGCTGGCTTCTTCTTCGTAGGGAAGAAGGATGGTGGTCGTAGGCCATGCATTGACTACCGTAACTTGAATAAGGTCACTGTAAGGAACCAGTATCCCCTTCCTTTGATTCCTGATCTCTTTAATCAAGTCCAGGGGGCCCAATGGTTCTCTAAGTTTTATCTACGGGGGGCGTATAACCTTATCCGCATCAAAGAGGGGGATGAGTGGAAGACTGCGTTTAACACGCCCGAAGGTCATTTCGAATACCTCGTCATGCCCTTTGGGTTGTGTAATGCCCCCGCGGTCTTCCAGAATTTCATAAATGAGATTTTAAGAGATAACCTGGGGGTATTTCTTGTAGTGTACCTTGATGACATACTTGTGTTTTCCAAGGACTGGTCCTCCCACATTGAGCATGTCAGGAAGGTGCTCCAGGTCCTTCGGGAAAACAAACTGTTTGCGAAGACCGAAAAATGTGTGTTTGGGGTGCAAGAGATACCATTTTTGGGTCAAATCCTCACTCCTCATGACTTCCGCATGGACCCCGCCAAGGTCCAGGCTGTGGCGGAATGGGTCCAACCTGCCTCCCTGAAGGCGTTACAGTGTTTCTTGGGGTTCGCTAATTATTACAGGAGATTTATTGCTAACTTCTCGGTCATCGCTAAGCCTCTTACGGACCTCACTCGCAAAGGTGCTGATCTCCTCCACTGGCCTCCTGAGGCTGTCCAGGCTTTTGAGGTCCTTAAGAAGTGCTTTATCTCGGCCCCGGTGCTGGTCCAGCCCAACCAAATGGAGCCATTTATCGTGGAGGTTGTCGCATCTGAGGTGGGAGTGGGGGCTGTCTTGTCCCAGGGTACCAGGTCCCTCACCCATCTCCGTCCCTGTGCCTACTTCTCCAGGAAGTTTTCGCCCACTGAAAGTAACTAAGATATTGGCAACCGCGAACTCTTAGCCATTAAATGGGCATTTGAAGAGTGGCGCCACTTCCTGGAGGGGGCTAGGCACCAGGTAACGGTCCTTACCGACCACAAGAATTTGGTTTTCCTAGAATCTGCCCGGAGGCTAAACCCGAGACAAGCTCGATGGGCGCTATTTTTTACCAGATTCAACTTTTTGGTTACCTATAGGGCTGGGTCTAAAAATATTAAGGCCGATGCACTGTCGCGTAGCTTCATGGCCAGCCCTCCTTCGGAGGAAGATCCTGCTTGTATTTTGCCTCCTGGTATAGTCGTTTCTTCTATTGATTCTGATTTAGTCTCTGAAATTGCGGCTGATCAAGGTTCAGCTCCCGGGAACCTTCCTGAGAACAAGCTGTTTGTTCCCCTGCAACTCCGGCTAAGGGTACTTAGGGAAAATCATGACTCCGCACTATCTGGTCATCCAGGCATCCTGGGTACCAAACACCTCATTGCCAGAAACTATTGGTGGCCTGGGTTGCCTAAAGACGTTAAGGCCTACGTCGCCGCTTGTGAGGTTTGTGCCAGGTCTAGGACTCCCAGGTCCCGACCAGCGGGCTTACTACGTTCTTTGCCCATTCCCCAGAGACCTTGGACCCATATCTCCATGGATTTTATCACCGATTTGCCTCCATCTCAAGGCAAGTCGGTGGTGTGGGTGGTAGTAGACCGCTTCAGTAAGATGTGCCACTTTGTGCCCCTCAAGAAACTACCCAATGCTAAGACGTTAGCTACCTTGTTTGTCAAACACATCCTGCGTCTCCATGGGGTCCCTGTCAATATTGTTTCGGACAGAGGGGTACAATTTGTTTCATTGTTTTGGAGAGCCTTCTGTAAAAAGTTGGAGATTAATCTGTCCTTCTCCTCTGCCTTCCATCCTGAAACTAATGGCCAAACTGAGAGGACTAATCAGTCTCTAGAACAATATTTAAGGTGTTTTATCTCTGACTGTCAATATGATTGGGTCTCATTCATTCCCCTCGCCGAATTTTCCCTTAATAACCGGGTCAGTAACTAGTCAGGGGTCTCCCCCTTTTTCTGTAATTTTGGGTTTAATCCACGGTTCTCCTCCGTTTCACCTGGTAGTTCCAACAATCCCGAGGTAGAGGTCGTTCATCGGGAACTGTGCACAGTCTGGGCCCAGGTTCAGAAGAACCTAGAGGCGTCCCAGAGTATACAAAAAACTCAGGCTGATAGAAGACGTTCTGCTAACCCCTTGTTTATGGTCGGGGATCTGGTGTGGTTATCATCTAAGAACTTGCGCCTTAAGGTCCCGTCCAAGAAGTTTGCTCCCCGGTTTATAGGGCCGTATAAGGTCATCGAAGTCCTCAATCCTGTCTCCTTCCGACTGGAGTTGCCCCCATCTTTTCGTATACACGACGTGTTTCATGCCTCCCTCCTTAAACGCTGCTCCCCGTCCTGGGCTCCCTCGAGGAAACCTCCTGTTCCCGTTCTCACCCCTGAGGGGGTGGAATTCGAGGTGGCCAAGATTGTGGACAGCAAGATGGTCCAAGGCTCCCTCCAGTACCTGGTCCATTGGAGAGGATACGGGCCTGAGGAGAGGACTTGGGTACCCGCCCGGGATGTTCACGCTGGGGTATTGGTCAGGAAGTTCCACCTTCGTTTCCCCAATAAACCAGGTCCACTTAGAAAGGGTCCGGTGGCCCCTCATAAAAGGGAGGGTACTGTAAAGGATCTGCCAGGCACTGTGTATACGCCCATGGGTAATTAGTCTGCACCTGGTTCTATGTCTCTGAGACTGACTCCATCTTCCACCACTCAGGATGGCGGGCTTAGGAGTGGGAGAGCCTATCGCAGCCTAGCCAGACGGAGCTAGTTCCGCCCTCTGTCTATTTATACCTGCCTTTCCTGTTCCTCCTTTGCTTGTGATTCTTCTCGTGTGATTTCCTGGCCTTGCTGCAGCTCCTAGCTATTTGACCTTGCTTCATACTGCCCCCGGCTTTCTGACTACTCTCCTGCTCTGTGTTTGGTACCTCGTACATTCCTGGTTTGACTCGGCTCGTTCACCTCTCTTGTAGCTCACGGTGTTGCCGTGGGCAACTGCCCCATTTCCCTTTGCTTGTGTCCCCTTGTCCGTTTGTCTGTCGTGCACCTACTTAGCGTAGGGACCGTCGCCCAGTTGTACCCCGTCGCCTAGGGCGGGTCGTTGCAAGTAGGCAGGGACTGAGTGGTGGGTAGATTAGGGCTCACTGTCTGTTTCCCTACCCCCCTGCCATTACACCGAGAGCAGAAAAGAAAAGATCAACGGAGGAAAGTTCAGGGGCGTCAGGAGCCAAGGAGAAGGCCCATTCTTGGGGCCCTTCCTGGAGCAGGGACATAATTATACCCACCCGCTGGCTCTCAGAACCTGAGGAGTGGGGCTTTAAACGAAAATAGAGCCTACAACTCTCCCGAAAGGAGAGAAAAGTCTTCCGGTCCACTGAGAACCGGTCGGGCAACTTGAGGTGGGGTTCAAGAGGTGAGGTGAGGGGGACTACCATGGTAGCATCAGGCTGGTTGACCCTCTGAGCCAGGGCCTGGACCTGTAGGGAGAGACCCTTCATTTGCTGAGCCAGGGTCTCAAGGGGGTCCATAGTGGTGTCAGGGACCAGGGTAAACTAGGTATGGGCTTGTGATTATGTAATGACGGGGGTGGGGAGACAGACAAGTGAGCCCTAATCTACCCGCCACTCAGTCCCTGCCTACTTGCAACGACCCGCCCTAGGCGACGGGGTACAACTGGGCGACGGTCCCTACGCTCAATAAGTGCACGACAGACAAACAGACAAGGGTACACAGAGCTAGGGGGAGAAAGGGGCAGTTGCCCACGGCAACACCGTGAGCAACAAGAGAGGTGAACAAGCCGAGTCAAACCAGGAGAGTACGAGGTGCCAAACGCAGAGCAGGAGAGTAGTGAACAAGCCGAGTCAAACCAGGAGTGTACGAGGTACCAAACGCAGAGCAGGAGAGTAATCAGCAAGCCGGGGTCAATATGAAGCAAGGACAATAGTACAAGAAGCTGCAGCAGGGCCAGGAAACCAAACGAGAAGAAATCACAAGCAAGGAGGAACAGGAAAGGCAGGTATAAATAGACAGAGGGCGGGAGCTAGCTCCGTCTGGCCAGGCTGTGATAGATTCTCCCACTCCTAAGCCTGCCACCCCGAGTGGTGGAAGATGGAGTCAGTCTCACAGACATAGAAGCAGGTGCAGACTGATTATCTATGGGCATTAACCCCAAAGCTGTGCCTGGCAGATCCTTTACACACCCATTGACTTCCATGGGTGCGTGATGCGCGAAAAACAGCCAAGTATAGGACATGTCGTGAGTTTTATGCAGCGGGCATACGCTGCGCGAAAATCACGGACTGTCTGAATGGCCCCATTCACTAACATAGGTTTGTGCGACACGCGAGATTTTCACGGACGTTAAATACGTTTGTGTGAATAAGGCCTTCGGCTGAAAAAATTAAATGAAGAAATTCATCAGGGAGATAGCACAAATGTTAGGAGTGGCCAAACCAACAGTTTGCTACATTCTTGAAAAAAAAATGGCGCACTGGTGATCTCGTGAACTCCAAAAGGCCTGGACGTCCATGGAAGACAACAGTGGTGGATAATCGCAGAATCCTTTCCATGGTGCAGAAATACCCCTTCACAACATCTACCCAAGTGAAGAACACTCTCCTGGAAGTAAGTGTATCAGTATCTAAGTCTACCATAAAGAAGACTTCATGAGAGCAAAGAGGGTTCACCACAAAGTGCAAACCATTAAATCAGCCTTAAAATAGAAAGGCCAGATTAGACTTTGACAAACAACATCTAAAGAAGCCAGCTCAGCTCTGGAACAGCATTCTTTGGACAGATTAAACTAAGATCAACCTGTACCAGAATGATGGGAGGAAGAAAGTATGGAGAAGGCTTGGAACGGCTCATGATCCAAAGCCCCCCACATCCTCTGTAAAACATGGTGGAGGCAGTGTGATGGCATGGGCATAAATGGCTGCCAAAGGCACTGGGTCACTAGTGTTTATTGATGATGTGACTGAAGACAGAAGCAGCCAAATGAATTCTGAAGTGTTCAGGGATATACTTTCTGCTCAGATTCAACCAAATGCAGCAAGGTTGATTGGACGTCGCTTCACAGTACAGATGGACAATGACCCAAAACATACTGTGAAAGCAACCCAGGAGTTTTTTAAGGCAAAGAAGTGGAATATTCTGCAATGGCCAAGTCAATCACCAGATCTCAACCCGATCGAGCATGCATTTCACCTGCTTAAAACAAAACTTAGGGCAGAAAGAGCCACAAACAAGCAACAACTGAGGACAGCTGCAGTCAAGGCCGGGCAAAGCATCACAAAGGGGGAAACCCAGTGTTTGGTGATGTCCATGGGTTCCAGACTTCAGGCAGTCATTGCCTGCAAAGTATTCTCTAAAAAGTATTAAAAAAAAACGTTTTATTTATGGTAAAGTTAATTTGTCCAATTTGTTTTGAGCCCCTGAAATGAGGAGGCCGCGTAGAAAAATGGTTGCAATTCCTAAACGTTTTACAAGATATTTTTGTTCAATCCCTTGAATTAAACCTGAATGTCTACACTTCAATTGCATCTCAGTTGTTTCATTTCAAATCCAATGTGGTGGCATGCAGAGCCCAAATCATAAAGATTGTGTCATTGTCAAAATAATTCCGGACCTAACTGTACATACAAGCCTACACATATGTGGGGATGGTAGGAACAAACATTAACCCTTTCAGGACCAGCCCCACTTTTTCAAATCTGACGTGTCATTTTATGTGGTAATAACTCTGGAATGCTTTTACCTATCCAAGCGATTCGGAGATCGTTTTCTCGTGACATATTGTACTTTATGTTAGTGGGAAAATTTGGTCAATAAATTCATTGCTTATTTGTGAAAAATGTAAAGAAAATTGTGATTTTTCTAATTTTAAATGTATCTTCTTGTAAGACAGATCGTAATACCACACAAAATAGTTACTATTTCACATATTTCATATGTCTACTTTATGTTTGCATCATTTATTGAACATTCTTTTATTTTTCTGGGACGTTACAAGGCTTAGAACTTTAGCAGCAATTTCTCAAATTTCAAAAGGCTATTTTTCAAGAACCAGCTAAGTTCGGAAGTAGCTTTGAGGGCCTTATATACTAGATAGGCCCCATAAATCACAATATTTTAAAAACTACACGCCTCAAAGTATTCAAAACAGCATTCAGAAAGTTTCTTAACCCTTTAGGCATTTCACAGGAATTAAAGCAAAGTAGAGGTGACATTTACAAATGTTATTATTTTTGCTGAAATTCATATGTAATAAATTTTTCCCTGTAACACAGAAAGTTTTACCAGAGAAACGCAACTTAATATTTATTGCTCAGATTCTGCAGTTTTTAGAAATATACCACATATGGCCCTACTGTGCTAATGGACTGAAACACAGGCCTCAGAAGCAAAGGAGTACCATGAGGCCTCCTTTTTTTAGAATATATTTTAGGCACCATGTCAGGTTTGAAGAGGTCTTGTCCAAAACAGTGGAAGCTCCCCAAAAGTGACACTGTTTTGGAAAATACACACCTCAAGGAATTTATCTAGGGGTATAGTTAGCATCTTGACCCCACAGGTCTTCTGCTATATTTATTGGAATTAGACTGTGAAAATGAAAATCTTTGTCTGAAAAAACATAGAAATGTTTAATTTTAACAATGAATAAAGCAAAAAAAGAACACCAAAATTTGTAAAGCTATTTCTCCTGCTTACGGCAATACACCACGTGGTCATGAATGTTTTTTTCATTATAAATTAATTAACTCTTTCAGGACTGATCCATTTTTTGCTTTTTCATTTGAGTTTTTCCCTCCCCGCTTTCCAAGAGCCATAATGTATTTTCTTTTTCCTTCAATAGAGTGGTTTGAGGGCTTATTTTTTGTGGGAGGAGTTGTAGTTACTAGTGACACCATTTAAAGTACCATTTAATGTACTGGGAAACTGAAAATAAAATTCTTTGCAGGCTGAAATTGGAAACAGCTGCGATTCCGCCATTGTTTTTTTGGGTTTAGTTTTTAAAGCTTTCACCGTGCGGTAAAAACGACAACTTAAATTTTTTCTGAGACTTAATACAATTAAGGTGATACCACATTTCTACAGGTTTTTTTTTATATTTGACTACTTTTACAAAGCAAAAACTATCTGTTAAAAAAAAAAAAAAAGGTTTTGTTTCACCACATTCCAAGAGGCATAACTTTTTTTATTTTTTAGTCGATTGAGCGGTGTGAGGGCTTATGTTTTGCGGGACGAACTGTAGTTTTTATTGGTACCATTTTTTTGGTACATACAACTTTTTGATCACTTCTTATGACATTTTTTTTTTTTAAAAGCTAAGGAGACCGAAAAACAGCGATTTGGCGGTTTAAATTCTTCATTTTTTACGGCATGCACAGTGCGAGTTAAATAATAGTATATTATAATAGTTCGGACTTTTACGGATGCAGCAATATTAATTTTGTTTAATTTTTTTACATTACTTTAGAGGAAAAATGAGATTGTTTTTTTTTTGGGACTTTAAATATATTATATATTTTTTTCACTAACAATAACTTTATTTACTTCTTTTTTTACACATTTTATTAGTCTCCCTAGGGGACTTGAAACGGCAATCATTAGATCGCTGGTACAATACACTGCAATACTAGTGTATTGCAGTATAATGTCATTTTTACAGGCTCCCGTAACAGCGCGATCGCTGATCCTGTCCGTTAGTCCCGGGTGTGAGCTGTAATACACAGCTGACACTTGCAGCATATGTAGCGGGCTCAGCGAATGAGACTGCTCCTTATACAACCCCCCCCCCCCATCATGACATGCTATTAAGTCGTGGTGCGCAAAGGGGTTAATTCGCAGCGGATGGTGTAAAGTGAAAATTACAATTTTCCACTGCTCTGCACAATTTCTGTCGCCACATTCTGAAAGCCAGGACTTTTTATTTTTCTCCACCAGAGCTGTGTGAGGGCTTACTTGTTGCAGGATAACCTGTAGTTTTCATTGGTACCATTTTATGCTACTTACGATTTTTTGATCACCTTTCATTCCATTTTTTTGTTAAGCAAGGTGACAAAAAAACAAATTCTGACAATGTGTTTTGTCCCTTTTTCTATTACAGTATTCACCGTGCGCTATAAATGACATTTTACTTTATTCTGCGGGTCGATACGATTACGGCGATACCATATGTATATAGTTTTTTAATGTTTTGTAGCGTTTGCACAACAAAATCACTTTTCTATAAAAGAATTTATTTTTTGTGTCACCATATTCTGTGTAAGGCCTCATGCACACGACCGTAGCCATGTGCATGTTATGGGTCGTTATTTTCAATTAGCCCGGAGCGCAGAACACGGCCGTAATAAGGCTTGCCCGTTCTTTCTGCGGTCTGGGCTCCGGGGCCATGCACGGACCGTGGAAACCACGGTCGTGTGCATGGCCCCATAGGAATGAATGGGGCCGCAATTCTCCCGTGGATTTTCGGCGGAATTGGCCGCAAAAGCATGTTCGTGTGCATGGGGCCTAAGGCTGTTTTTTTTTGCGGAACAGATTGTAGTTTTTATTGGTACTATTTTGGGGTACACTTTTTATTCTATATTTTGAGAGGGGTAATGGCCAAAAAATTGTGATTGTGGCATTGTTTTTTACTTATTTTATTTGCAGTATTCACCGCCCGCGTGGGAAAATTATACTTTTATAGTTTGGGTCGTTATGAACGCAGTGATACCAAATATGTGTACTTTTTTTAATGTTTTAATTTTTTTTCCTATAATACAAGACTTATTATAGGGAAAAAAAATCATTTTTTGTAACTTATAACTTTTATAAAACATTTTAATTACCTTTTTTTTTTACTCTTTACTTGAAGACCTGCAGCACTGATAGCTCCTATAATACATTACACTACCTAGGTAGTGTAACGTATTATAAACGGTCAGTGTGACGCTGGGAGTCACACTGACAGGAAGCCTATGAGGATCAGCCTCTGGCTGGTCCTCATAGGCTTCCGTGAATGGCAGACCCGGAGGCCTTTGAATGGCCTCCGGTTTTGCCATGACAACCAACGGCAGCACTTGTAATTGGTTCCCGGGAAAGTTTGTTGTAGCAACAAACTTTCCAGTTTGTTGCTACCACAAACTTTCCCTGCGATCACATGATCGGGACCTGAACTAATCAGGTGTCGATCATGTCTCCGGGACCAGAGGCCGTGGTTAACAGTGCAATCCGGGTGTCAGCGCTACTCTAAGATACCCAATCGCGCTGCTAACCCTCACAGTGAATTCAGGTCAACGCTGCCCAGCAAGCGCCAACGTGAATTTACAGTGAGCGGTCGGGAAGCGGTTAAACAAATTAAAATCACCCAGGGCAGAATGGGAGTGCAAAATCAAAAATGGCAGTCACTAACCACACATATATGAAACAAAACATACACAACGCCTGTGACTGCAAATTTATACAGCACACAAAAAAATGGCGACAGCACACTGCGAACACTAATGCCACCTAAGCCACTAAATATAAATAAATATGCATATTAACCCGATCCCGCAAAATGACGGGTCTGGTACGTCGGCATTTCCTAGTAAGTTACCGCAATCCGATGTACCAGACCCGTCATGTAGATGAATTGGGCACAGGAGCTGTGCTCGTTTCATCTTCAGCGGGTGTCATTTGTAATATACAGCTGACATGCCGCTGCAACGGCGGCGATAGCAGTTACTGCCGATAGCCGCCGTTTAACCCCTTCAATGCGGCAGTCAATGGCATCTGCCGCATTAAAGTGGTTGACAGAGTGAGGGTGCTCCATTTGTACCCCCCCCCCCACTATAAAGCGAGGGTGTCGATGGTTGCTACGGCAACCAGGAAGCCTAGCAACGTCCCAAGGCAGGACCTAATAGGCTTAACTGTCAGGTGAAAAATGACAGCAAAAGTATGTACACACGCACAGTTTTCAGACGTAATTCGGGCGTTTTACACCTCGATTTACGCCTGAAAAAACTGCTCCATTACGCCTACAAACATCTGCCCATTGCTTTCAATGGGTTTTACGGTGTTCTGCTCCAACGAGGTGTTATTTTATGCGTCGCTGTCAAATGACGGCACGTAAAAAGACGCCCACGAAAAAGAAGTGCATATCACTTCTTGGGACGCTTTTGGAGTCGTCATTCATTAACTCCATTGAAAAACAGCTCCAATAAGGCCCGTAAAATACACCACGAAAAACGCGAGTTGCTACAAAAAGTTCTGAAAATCAGGAGCTGTTTTCGCCTGAAAACAGCTCTGTATTTTCAGACGTATTTTGCTAAGCCGTGTGAACATACCCTTACAATACACTGCAGCACATAAGTAGTGTAGTGTATTGTACTGGGGATTAGAAGATCAGATCTTCAAGTCCCCAGGTAAGAGTAAAAGAAAACTAATGAAAAGAAGTAAAAATAAATAAATAAAAAGTTTTAAGTAATAAAAACAATAATCGCCCTGTTTCCCTGATCAAGTCCTTTTTAATTGGAAAAAATTAAAAAAAATACATAATAGGTATCGCCGCGTTCGTAACGGCCTGAAATATAAAAATATCACTGTATTTTTACCACACGCTGAACACAGTAAAAAAAAAAATAATAAAAAAACAATGACAGAATTCCTTTTTTTGGTCACATTGCATCAGAAAAAATGTAATAAAAAGTGATCAAAAAGTCGCAAGTACACTAAAATGGTACCGATAAAAACTACAGTTAGTCACACAAAAAACACACAGCGATAGCAACTGAAAAATAAAAAAGTTATGGCTGTCATAAAAATGGCGACATTAAAACATGATTTTTTTTTTAGAAAAGAGTATTTTTATAGAGTGAAAATAGTAAAACGTAAAAAAAACTATAACTTTGGGCTGTAAACGTATCGACCCACAAATTGATGTTAACATGTTGTTTATACTACAGTGAAAACTGTAACAAAAGAAGAAACAAAACAGTGCTAGAATTGCTGTTTTTTGGTTTCCTCGTCTCAAAAAAAATGGAAAAAATAGTGATACATTTTTTTTATTGTATGTACCCCAAAATGGAACCAATAAAAATTACAGCTCATTCCACAAAAAACAAGCCCTCACACAGCTCCGCCAACGGAAAAACAACATGTTATAACTCTCATAACGCAATGAAGCAAAATTATGCTAAATTACAGCCCAGACAAATATTTTAGGTCCAGTAGTTTTTCACTAAAAATACCACATCATAAATTACTAGACCCCAAAGGAGGACCCTTTAAGGGAGCAGAGGAGATGAGGAAACTTCGGGGCCTTGTGCTGCTTATAGGACTAGTGAAGAAGTCAAAGATTAGGCAATACTGGAGCGCAGATATTTTGTACAATACCCAAAAAAAACGGCCTGTGCATAATATTGGTTCAAAGCGACCACACCAATCCATGGATTATTAATTTTATTATTCATTCACAACATTATTACATCATCCTATTATGCCCTGATGTACTCTGACCAGCTTACATATACCCTGATGTATACCTCACAGATTACATATACCCTGATGTACTCCGCACAGCTTACAAATCCCCTGATGTACTCTACACAGCTTACATATACCCTGATGTACTCTACACAGCTTACATATACCCTGATGTACTCCGCACAGCTTACATATGCCCTGATGTACTCTGACCAGTTTACATATACCCTGATGTATACCTCACAGATTACATATACCCTGATGTACTCCTCACAGCTTACATATACCCTGATGTACTCTGCACAGCTTACATATACCCTGATGTACTCTGCACAGCTTATATATACCCTGATGTACTCCACACAGCTTACATATACCCTGATGTACTCTGCACAGCTTACATATACCCTGATGTACTCCGCACAGCTTACATATACCCTGATGTACTCCGCACAGCTTGCATATACCGATGTACTCCGCACAGCTTACATATACCCTGATGTACTGCGCCCAGCTTACATATACCCTGATGTACTCCTCACAGCTTACATATACCCTGATGTACTCCGCACAGCTTACATATACCCTGATGTACCCGCACAGCTTACATATATCCTGATGTACTCCTCACAGCTTACATATACCAATGTACTCCGCACAGCTTACATATACCCTGATGTACTCCGCACAGCTTACATATACCCTGATGTACTCCGCACAGCTTACATATACCCTGATGTACCCGCACAGCTTACATATATCCTGATGTACTCCTCACAGCTTACATATACCGATGTACTCCGCACAGCTTACATATACCCTGATGTACTCCGCACAGCTTACATATACCCTGATGTACTCCGCACAGCTTACATATACCCTGATGTACTCCGCCCAACTTACATATACCCTGATGCACTGCGCCCAACTTACATATACCCTGATGCACTCCGCCCAGCTTACACATACCCTGATGTACTCCTCACAGCTTACATATACACTAATGTACTCCGCCCAGCATACATACGTATACACTGATGTACTCTGCACAGCTTACATATGCCTCCACATTATAAGCTGAAATATCAGTAAAACCCCCAAAAAACTACTACCAAGCTAAATTTATGCACCAAAAGCCAAATGCCATATCAGTGGAAAAATTACAATTTTCAATCTGAATCATCCAGTGTGCAATACTTTCTGCAAAAAACTTGTGAGGTCAAAATGCTCACAATACCTCTAGATAAATTTCTTCAGGGATGTAGTTTCCAACATGGGATAATTTTTCCAGAGCTTTCAACTGTACTGGTACCTTAGCTCAATGCAACATGGTGTCAGAAAACTAATTTTGTAAAATCTCCACTCCAAAAACCAAATTGCACATCTTCCCTTTAGAGACTTGCTGTGTGTCCAAATAGCAGTTTATGACCACATATAGGGTGTCACAATCTGTGGGTATGTGGACTCACTGGGCTGTACTGCTGTAGCAGGATAGCTGTTGGCCAAACAGGGTACCAAATAAAGTCTATAGTACGTGCAAGGGTACCTGTGATAGTTCAGACAGTAGCGATGGCTAGGCTCAGATGGGACCTGACAGCAGACACCAGGTGTGGTGTAAAACAGCACGACTCCAACTCTTTAAGGCACATCAACAAGGCAGCATGGGATACAGGTAGCAGGAACGGGAACACTGGGAACAGAAAAACACCAAGGGACCATTTGCTAGACTGACAAGGAAAACACAACAACGCTCAAGCAATGAGTGAAGGGGCAGGGCCCTTCTTATAGTCTAGGGTGATCTGGAAACAATCAGTCAAATCTTTAACATGTGTGCGCTGGCCCTTTAAGGTCGGAAATGAGCTCGTGCGCGCACATCCTAGTTGTCACTGCAGGACAGGATGGCCGCACGTGTTGGCATCTTCGGCGAGGAAGACGTCTGCAGGATGATAGGACGACCGCGGACGTTACATGTGGTATTGCTGTACTCTCTTTTCAAATGTTGGGCAGCTTTTTCTCCTTTACCCCTTGTGAAAATTAAAAAATGAAACTTTTTATTGGAAAAAATGTGATATTAATTTTTACGGCCTAATTTCAATAAATTCTGCAAAAGATCTGAGGGGTCTAAATGCTCACTATACCACCAGATAGATTCCTTAAGGTATGTAGTTTCCCAAATGGGGTCACTTTTGGGGGGCTCCTACTGTTTTGGCCCCGCAGGGGCTTTTGAAATGTGACATAGCACCCGAAAACCATTCCAGCTAAATTTGAACTCCAAATGGTGCTCCTTCCCTTTTGAGCCCTGCAGTGTGTCCAAACAGTATTTTACGACCACTTATGGAGTATTGCTGTAATCGGGAGAAATTGCTTTTCAAATGTTGGGGTGCTTTTTCTCCTTTATTTCTTGTAAAAATGGAAAATGTCCACGTATTATCGTAAAAAATTTAGCTTTTCAATTGCATGGCCTAATCTCACTAAATTCTGCAAAAAAACTGTGGGGTCAAAACGCTCCCTATACCCCTAGATAAATTCCTTCAAGGGTGAAGTTTCCCAAATGGGGTAATTTTTAGGGGTTTCCACTGATTTGGTCCCGCAGTGACATTCCAGCAACATTTGAGCTCCAAATGTTAAATGGTGCTCCTTCCCTTCTAAGTCCTGCTGTGGGGCCAAACAGCAGTTTATTGCCACATATGGGGTATTGCTGTGCTCAGAAAAGGTTGCTTTTCAAATTTTGGGGTCCTTTTTATTAGAAAAAAAAAACCTTAGATTTTCATTTTCACGGCCTAGTACCACTAAAGTCAGCAAAAAAAACTGTGGGGTCATGGGCTAGTAAGCCACTAAATGTAAATAAATATGCAATACCGCTATATATATATATATGTATATATACACACACACATACACATTGCTGCCCGGATGCAGATGATTTCCAAAAGTGCAGAAAAGTGTCAGCAAACTACGCCGGCTAGATGCAAAATATTCCTCAATAAATGTGTGCCATCTTGAGTAATACGGAGTATGCTTAAATGTAATTATATTCTGTAGTACTGCTCAGTAGTATGGCAGTATTAATACTGTCCACAACTGCACTTGTTGCTTGGTAACATGTCTAATATATTTGACTACCGCAAAGAGTACAGAACAAGAAACAAATTACCTATGAAAGAGTTTTGAAAACTATCTAATAAATAAAATGGTAAACCATAGTTTTGAAGAAACTTCAATATTCCATTTCCAAATGTTATGGGTTCATTTTAAATTACCATATTCATGGCAAACAAAATTATAATTTAAATACGTGTTTAGTGTACATACTTTTTTTTCTCGCATTGTTCAGACTTAAAGAGGATCTGTCACTAGTTTATTAATGCCCTACCTCCTAACTAATCTAATAGTTGCTACGAAGCAGAGACGTTTATTATTTTCAAAGTTATGAGCATTTTTCTAAATATGCTAATTTGGCTATACTTGCCAAATAGTAGGTGACTCTTTCTTTTCACTCTGAGCGGTATAATATTTTCTTTATGACGCTGTCCAATCGTCATACAGCTTCTCCCCCTTCCCTGCCCAGCAACACAGCTCGATCATATACAGCGTGTTCCAAATTATTATGCACATTGGATTTAAGGGTCATAAACATTTAATTATTAGTTTTTCAATTAATCTCATGGATGGTATTGTGTCTTAGGGCTCTTTGGATCATTGTAATCAATCTCAGACACCTGTGATAATTAGTTTGCCGGGTGTGCCCAATCAAAGGAAAACTACTTAAGGGCAAGGCCCCACGTGGCGGAATTGCTCTGGAATTCCGCTGCGGACACTGCACAGCGTTAAACCGCAGCGGACCCGCTTCTCCATTGCCTTCCACTGCTTTTTAGTAGTGAAAACCAAAAGTAATACCCGCGGAGGGATTTAATTCATTAGTAATAGTACAATGTCTGATATTCAGGCTATTAAATGTGATGCATCTGTATAGATAAATTGTACTAATGAAAAACAATCCGTGGTAATGACCAAGTAACCTTGGTGCGTTGATCAAAATGTAGCTATAGGAATACTCGAGAGAGAAAAAATGATCAACTTCAACACAACAGTAATCGAAATATAAAAATATGAACTTTATTACACATTAGACATGACAAAGATAAAAAAAGATGAGTCACAACGAAAAAGGCGTCAACCATTGCTAGACCACGAATATTGCATTGGTTGTCATAAACATATATCGTATGCAAATGTAGGATTATATAAACACGTGCATACCAGAAAGTCTCAAAAAGTTACAGCCAAATAGTCTGCAAGGAATATCACAATAATTGATGAAGATAAATAAGAAGTTCTGAGGTTATAATAATTACTATGCAATATTTGTATTATGTATACATAAAGAAAGTCAATGATTGCTGTACTCAGAGGCTAGTACCGTGTTTCCCCGATAGTAAGACACCCCCGATTGTAAGACGTATCGGGGGTTTAAGGGGGGTCGGCTAATATAAGCCGTACCCCGAAAGTAAGACATATGTCTTACTTTCGGGGAAACACGGGGGTATTGCCGCCTCCTGCCCACTTCCGCGCCGCCCCCCTCTCCATACGTCTCCATACGTCACCGCGCCGTCCCCTGCACTTGTCAATGAGAGTACCAGAATAAGTTGATGCGTGTCAAAAGTGATTACCTACCCAAGGTCATGGTTGCACACAGGAGACGCCCACACCCGACGCCCACACCCCCAGACGAAGGCATTTGCCGAAACGCGCATCGCCCTCAATACGCAACGGCCAGTCTGCATCAATTTACTGCACATTTTGGGCAGATCCGCAACAGAATCTGCAACGCAGATTCTGTGCGGCATTGATGCGGACAGCTGCGGAAGAAATCCGCCACGTGGGGCCATGCCCTTAGAAGGACGTTCCACATTATTTCGCGGGCCACAGGTTTCAAGCAATATGGGAAAGAAAAAGGATCTCTTTGCTGCCGAAAAGCGTGAAATAGTGCAATACCTTGGACTAGCTATGAAAACATTGGATATTTCAATAAAACGTAAGCGTGATCATCGTACAGTGAAAAGATTTGTGCCTGATTCAGAGCACAGACGGATTCGTTCAGATAAAGGCATAATGAGGAAGGTTTCTGCCAGACAAATTAATAGGATTAGGAGAGAAGCTGCTAAAATGCCATTGCAAAGCAGCAAACAGGTTTTTGAAGCCGCTGGAGTCCCGCGAACCTCAAGGTGTAGGATCCTCTAGAGGTTTGCAAGTGTGCATAAAGCTATTATTCGGCCACCCCTAAACAATGCTCACAAGCAGAAACGGTTGCAGTGGGCTCAGAAATACATGAAGACTAATTTTCAAACCGTGCTGTTTACTGATGAGTGCCGTGCAACCCTGGATGGTCCAGATAGATGGAGTAGTGTATGGTTGGTGAATGGCCACCATGTCCCACCAAGGATGCGACATCAGCAAGGAGCTGGCAGAGTCATGTTTTGGGCTGGAATCATGGGGAGAGAGCTGGTAGGCCCCTCTAGGGTCCCTGACGGTGTGAAAATGACCTCTGCAAAGTACGTAGAGTTTATGACTGATCACTTTCTTCCGTGGTACAAAAAGAAGGACCGTGCCTTCCGTAGCAAAATTATCTTCATGCATGACAATGCACCATCTCATACTGCAAAGAATACCTCTGTGTCATTGGCTGCTATGGGCATAAAAGGAGAGAAACTCATGGTGTGGCTCCCATGTTCCCCTGACCTCAACCCTATTGAGAACCTTTGGAGCATCCTCAAGCAAAATATCTATGAGGGTGGGAGGCAGTTCACATCAAAACAGAAGCTCTGGGAGACTATTCTGACATCCTGCAAAGATATTCAAGCAGAAACTGTCCAAGTACTCACAAATTCAATGGATGCAAGAATTGTGAAGGTGATATCAAAGAAGGGGTCCTATGTTAACATGTAACTTGGCCTGCTAATTTTTTTTTTGATTGAAAGAGATTTTGATTTCTGTAAATATGACCTCCTGATGCTGCAAATTCAACAAATTACCATTTTAGTTCTCTTTACAACCTTTAAAATGTTTTGATCTCTGTTGTGCATAATAATTTGAAACAGTGCGTCTTGAGTTTTTTACTTCTAAAAAAAAATCTGTTATCATTAGGAGATTTGTTCAATAAAATTTGCATTATACTCCAACGGTTGATGGCTTGAAGATTATACTGACTGTCATTTGCATCGACTATTTAGGAAAATCAGCAAAAATAACAATTGCAAAGTAATTTGGAACGCGGTGTAGTAAACAGCTTTTATTCCCAACTGTGTTTTAAACTGGCGATATCTCCGATTGTTTCACAGCTAGAACTGCGATCAATTTGAAAGATTAGAATATCATCTTTCATATGCCACCAGAACCACTTATCTAGGTGGTCCACAGCCACCACAGAGATATGACTATTTGAAATGATCACCGTTCCCTCCAGCCTCAGTCTCTCACACTGTGTGAAGCAACTTTATGCTGACAGCGTCAGAGGCTGTGAGGTAGCAGCACCTCAGGAGAATCAATGGGGTTGACACCCACTTGTCTTGTCTTTAGCCTCATTTGCATTTTTAGGTAAAAAGCTCAAACTTTTAAAATAAACTTTTTGGCACAGAATTTACACTAGCTTTATCAGTGTGACAGCGAATATTAGATTAGCTAGGAGATTTGGCATTACTAAACTAGTGACAGATCCTCTTTAACACTTTCCCGCCGCTGCCATTTTTCGAATAATTTTTTTTCATCAATATTGCCGTATGAGGGCTTGCTTTTTGCGGGACGAGTCGTAGATTTTCATGGCACCATTTATTGTGCCATATAATGTAGTGGGAAACTGGTAAAATAATATTTGTGGGGTGGTTGGGAAAAAAAACAGCGATTCCCTAATCTTTTGGGGGAATTTGTTTTTACGGCTTTCGCCGTGCGGTAAAAACGGCATGTTAACTTTTTTCTGCAGGTCAATACGATCACGGTGATACCAAATTGATATAGTTTTTTTATGTTTTACTACTTTTAGAAGGAAAAAACTGATTGTTAAAAAATACAATTTGAGTTTTGTCGCCATAACTTTTTCATTTTTCCATCGATTGAGCGGTGTGAGGGCTTATTTTTGCGGGGCCAGCTGTATTTTCCATTGGTATCATTTTGGTGTAGACGACACTTTATGATCACTTTTGATTCCATTTTCTGTGGGAGATTATGTGACCAAAAAAACGATACTGGCGGTTTTATTTTTATATGGTGATCACCATGCGGACTAAATAATGAAATATTGTAATAGTTCAGACTTTTACGTACGTGTTGATGCCAGATATGTTAATTGTTTTTTGTTTTTTTTATATTGTGCTTGAGGAAAAATGGAAAAAGGGGGGGTTTTAATTAAAAAAAAAAAAGCCTTTATTTTACTTGTCCCTCTAGGGGACTTGAACCAACGATTGTTGGATTGCTTGCATGATATACTGCAATACTAATATATTGCAGTATATCGCATATCCAAAACAGAGAAAACGAAGCAGCACTCAAAAAAACTTGGGTTTATTCATCCAACACCCACTACAATGTTTCACCCTCTCTAAGAGGGCCTTATATATATATATATATATATATATATATATATATATATATATATAGGGGTGGGATCCTACCGGCTCACCCAAACTGGTTGTTAAAATTACAGCCGGTTCGCAGAATCGGGGTGAAGCGGGAAACCGGAACTGGTCCACTGCACCCAATTGTATCCGCAGATACAAAAAGACGAGAATACAATTGAGTTGTTTAACGCTGCCCTGGGGAGGCACAGGATGCCTCGCCATTCGGCACTTTAGCGATGCGTCGTTCTGCTGGAGGTCTAGCGTCGCTGGAGGACGGCGCAGGAACGGCACAGGTAAGCATGTTTTTTTATTTCCTTATACTGAGGGCAGTGTTTGGGGCCTTATCTATTGGGTACACTTAGTACAGGGGACTATATAAAGGGCACTAAATACAGGGGACTATAGAGAAGGCACTAACTACAGGGGACTATAGAGGGGACACTAACTACAGGGGACTATAGAGGGGGCACTAACTACAGGGGACTATAGAGGGGGCACTAACTACAGGGGACTATAGAAGGGCCACTATCTACATGGGACTATAGAAGGGCCACTATCTACAGGGGACTATATAGGGGCCTTAACTAGAGGGGACTATATAGGGGCCCTATCTACAGGGAACGCCACAGGGTGCACTATCTACAGGGGACTATATAGGGGCCTTAACTAGAGGGGACTATATAGGGGCCCTATCTACAGGGAACGCCACAGGGTGCACTATCTACAGGGGATGCTACAGGGGGTACTAGCTACAGGGCACACCACAGGGGGCCCTATACAGGGAACGCTACAGGGGGCACTATCACAGGGAACGCTACAGGAGGCCCTATCTACAGGGGGCACTATCTACAGGGAACACTACTATCTACAGAGGGTTCTATGGGGAGCACTATCTACAGAGGGCTCTATGGCGAGGACTATCTACCGAGGGCTCTATGGGGAGCACTATCTACCAAGGGCTCTATGAGGGACACCATCTACAGGGGGCACTGTGTGTGTGTGGTGCATTACTTTTCAGTGTTTGACACAATTTTACTCATGGGCAGAGTGTGTGGTACTATTATACTCAGGTGCACAGTTTATGGTACTATTATATTCAGGGGCACAGTGTGTAGCTCTATTAAATTCAGGGGCACAGTGTATGATACTATTAAATTTAGGGGCATAGAGTGTGCCACCATGACAATTTTTGTTCGTTTAAAGGTGCGGAAATGTTGGAAAAGTGAGCTTCCGAAGACATCTGAGCAGCAAACTCTGCAGAAATGGGTCGTGGCCAGGAGGCGTCATCATAGAGGAGATTCCAGATGGAAAAGAAAAGAGAAGAACGACTCCAATCTGAGCAAATGTCACCGGTGAGTCAGTAAATGTTTATTTTCTCTGTGACTGATCAGTACTGTAGTCACTGTATGATCTGCAAAGAGATAATAGGTGTATATTTATTTTTTGTGAAACAGCAACTCCCAGCATATCCTGAACATCGTTCTGGCTATACCGGAAGCTGTAGTTTTACATGACAAGCTTATATGGCAGGGGTTAAACTGAATTTGCAAATGATCTCTGTACTGAGCTGTATTTGTGTGTGTGCTATATTTATGTACTGAGCTTAGTTCTGGAGTTATATACATTGTAACAACCAAGCTCAATACATATATACAGCACCAAAGGGAAGCTCAGAACATATATACAACTCCAGAAGCAAACTCAGCATATAAATACAGCACCTGAACCAAGCTCAGTCCGTATATACAGCACAACAACAAAGCTCAGTACATAAATATATTGGCATGGTCTCTCTAAGGGTATGTGCACACACACTAATTACGTCCGTATTTGACGGACGTAATTCGGCCGTAAGTACCGGACCGAACACAGTGCAGGGAGCCGGGCTCCTAGCATCATACTTATGTACGACGCTAGGAGTCCCTGCCTCGCTGCAGGACAACTGTCCCGTACTGTAATCATGTTTTCAGTACGGGACAGTTGTCCTGCAGCGACTCCTAGCATCGTACATAAGTATGATGCTAGGAGCCCGGCTCCCTGCACTGTGTTCAGTCCGGTACTTGCGGCCGAAATACGTCCGTCAATTACGGACGTAATTAGTGTGTGTGCACATACCCTAAAAGAGCAATGGTAAGAGAGAAGGATTTTCAACCTCTGTATATTTGGAACTGGAAGCTAGGATTTTTCTGGCAAGAAGAGTACAATTTGATTCCTAGAAAAAATAAATAAACTGAAAATGGAGAAGGTGCTGATATCTACCAGTTCATGTCCCAACCTAGGCTTTACATGGTTGAACATGTTTTGCCATGTTTTTGCCCATTCTGCCAGCTTAACTAGTATCAGTTTATCTTTCTGTAATATTTTACAATCAAGCTGAGCTTTAGGCTATGTTCACACTGAGTTTTTTTGAAGTGGAAACCGCGCCTCAAAACTCGTCAAAAACGGCCCTAAAATGCCTCCCATTGATTTCAATGGGAGGCGGTGGCGGTTTTTTCCCGCGAGCGGTAAAACCGCCTCGCGGGAGAAGGAAGCAACATGCCCTATCTTCGGCCGTTTACGCCTCTAACCTCCCATTGACTTCAATGGGAGGCAGAGAAAGCGTATTTTGTGGCGTTTTATGCCCGCGGCGCTCAATGGCCGCGGGCGAAAAACGCAGCAGAAAACGCTGCGAAAATCGGCGTGCAGGGAGAGGAAAATCTGCCTCAAACTTCCAAACGGAATTTTGAGACAGAAATTCCTCCTGCAAAATACTCCGTGTGAACATAGCCTTAAGGCAGATTTTTCTCTGCCTGCATGCCGATTTTCGCAGCGTTTTTCGCCCGCGGCCATTGAGCGCCGTGGACATAAATCGCAGCGAAATACGTTTTCTCTGCCTCCCATTGATGTCAATGGGAGGTCAGAAGCATAAACGCCCAAAGATAGGGCATGTCTCAAATCAATGGGAGGCATTTTCAGACGTTTTTTGGCACGTTTTCAGACGCGCTTTCCGTGTCAAAAAACTTGTCAAAAAACTCAGTGTGAACTCAGCCTAAGTATTCTACAAAGTTTTGACGCATCTGCAGAAACTGACACCTAAGGGCTTATTCACACGAACGGGGCCGTTCAGACTGTCAGTGAATTTCACGCAGCGTATGTCCGCTGCATGAAACTCATGACATGTCCTATACTTGGCCGTTTTTCGCGCATCACACACCCATGGAAGTCAATGGGTGCGTTAAAATCGTGCACGGCACACGGAAGCACTTCCGGGTGCCGCGTGTGATGCGCGCTACAGTAGTAAAAACTATGAATGAAAACAGAAAAGCACCACGTGAGAGTCATCATGATGCCAGCTTCGCGAAAATCACGCAGCCGCGCACCATATGCTGATGACACACGGAACTTTTGCGCGTGCAAAACGCAGCATTTTTTGCGCGCGCTAAACACACACACTCATGTGAATCAGGCCTTACTCTCAATCCAATCCCAAAACGTATTAATAAATAGATTGCTAAGAATTGGGCCTAGCACAGATCCTTGTGGCACGACTCTGCTGACATAGCCCATTTTGAGTAAGTACCATTGATAACGACTTGCTTTTCTGTCCCTTAGGCTACATTCTCACGAGCGTATCAGATTCACAACAGAATCACACTCGCAAAGCACATTTTTTTAAAATTATTTTCAATTTAATTGATATGCAAATCATGCACCGCACACAGATGTGCACCCGTGTGGCGGTGCGTGGTTTTCACGCACACATTGACTTCAATGGGCGCGTAGGTGCGTGATAACGCACCAACATAGGACATGCAGTGAGTTTCACGCAACGAACTCTCGCTGCGTGAAAACTACTGCATGTGTGAACGGGCCAATTGAAATCAATGGGTCCGTGTGTTGCGCGTGATATTCATGCACAGCACACGGACGTTATTCACGTTCGTCTGAATGAGCCCTTAACCAATTCCTCACTCACGTGCATACATTGTCGCCCACTAAAGTGTCAAATGCACATGTGAAATACAGATATATATCAGTCGCATGACCAACATCCAGATTTGTACTTACCTCCACATGGAAACGAAACATGTTAGTTAGGCACGACCTGTTTGTCATAAATCCATGCTGGCTATCAGTTATTAGATTATTCACCAATCTACACTTTTGCAGTTAATCTCTTAGAATACCTTTAAATAATATTCATACCACAGATGTCAAACTTATTGGACGGTAGTTACTTGGTTCCACCGAGTGCTTTTTTTTCCCCACAATGCTCTGACAGTATGTTATTTGGTGATGAATTTTCCCACAAATCTCAATGGAGAAAAGCCATGATGTATTTTTTTTGTATCTTCCTTGAGAACTCAAGATTGTTGTAGGTCCAAGCTGCCATACCGCCACCACATTGCACTTTTATAACGTCTGATTGAAGTGATGTCATAAAAACACCTCTCTTACACTTACATGTGGCATATACAGTGATAATAGATTGCTGTAGACAAAAAAAACATTTTAACAATATAGTTACACTGGTTATGTGTAAAAGGTATTTGGTATATTTTTTACATGCCTGCATTTAAAGTGTTGTGCAGTAAAGAACAAAACAAAAAAAAAAAAGTATTTTTTTAATAACATTGTAGGTATTGATTTTTTAACCCCTTAACGCAACTGTACGTCATGGCTTGCACTGCATTAAGGCACCATGAAGTACAGTCACGTCATGGTGCTTTTCTGTCACCATGTCAAAACACATGGTGACAGAACAGTGACATCGGCTGTCATAGACAGCCGATAGTCACTGTGACTCGTCGGGGGAACAATCGCGGCGCCACCAGTAGTGACTGACCAATCACAGTATTGCAGCATGGGGCTAAAAGAGTTGGATAGCCACACTAGCCGATCGGCTGTTGGCAACAGGAGGCCTAACAATGGCCCCCTGTCTGCCAAGTACGGCAGCCTGTTAGGCCCCGCCTGGAGGTGGGGCTTAAAATGCTTCCGGCCGCAGATGAAAGATGGCGGCGGGCTCAGAAGCGGAGCCTGCGCCATCAGTCGAAGGATGTCAGCTGCATGTTACAGCTGACATCCTGCTGTAACGGCAGGGAACGGAGCTAGCTCCACTCCCTGCCATTAACACCTTAGATGCAGCGATCAAAAGCGATCACGGCATCTGAGTTATTTACAGGACACCGGCATCGCTGCTATGTGGTCGCACGGATGCCGATTGTTACTATGGCAACTAGAGGCCAACAGTGGATTCCGGGTCTGCCATGTACGGAAGCCTATTAGGCCCCACCCAGAGGTGGAGCCTATTAGGTATGCTGTCAGTGAAGAGCTGACAGCTCTAATGCATTGCATTACGTGGGTTGTGCAATGTATAAGAATAAAGATGAGAGGTGCAGGTCTTCAAGTCCCCTAGTGGGACAAAAAAAGTTATAAATAAACGTTATAAAAAAGTAAAAAAATTAAAAACTTCCTTTTTTTCCCTATAATAAGTCTTTTATTATAGGGGAACAAAAAAATGAAACCATTAAAAAAGTACACATATTTTGTATCACCGTGTTCGTAACAAACTATAAAACTATAATGTTATTTTTCCCGCATGGTGAACACCGAAAAAAAAAACTAAAAAAATAAACAATGCCAGAATCGCAATTTTTTTGGTCACCATCCCTTCTAAAGTATAGAATAAAAAGTGATAAAAAAAGTTGCATGTACTTCAAAATAGTACCAATAACAACTACAACCCATCCCGCAAAAAACAAGCCCTTACACAGCCTTGTCAATGCAAAAATAAAAAAAAGTTATGGCTCTCTGAATATGGGGACACAAAAAAATATATCTTTTTCAAAAAAAGGGATGTTTTTTGTGCAAACGCTGTAAAACATAAAAAAAACAATATACATATGATATTGCCGTAATCATATCAACCTGTAGAATAAATTAAAATGTCATTTAAAGCGCACGGTGAACACTGTAAGAAAAAACATTGTCAGAATTGCTGTTTTTTGGTCATCTTCCTTGCCAAAAAAATGGAATAAAAAGTGATCAAAAAATTGCGTGCACCCCAAAATGGTACCAATGAAAACTACAGATTGTCCCACAACACATAAGCCCTCACATAGCTCCTGTGGAGAAAAAATAAAAAAATGATGGATCTTGACGAAAAATATGCAGTGTTCAAAAAGCGGATAAGATTGGGCACCATTTATCAGTGCGACACCGGCCACACATATGCGCGTTATTATTTATTTACCGCATTATTATACCCTCTTATTATACCCTGATGTACCCCGCACAGATTACATACGCCCCCACATTATAAACTGAAATACCAGCAAAACCCCAAACAGAACAACTGCCAAGCAAAATCTGCAATCCAAAAGCCAAATGTCGCTCCCTCCCTTCTGAACCCTGCAGCGTGCCCAAACACCAGTTTACGTCCACTTATATGACATTGCCATACCCGGGAGAACCCGCTTAACAGTTTATGAGATATTTATCTTCAGTGACACAAACTGGGCACAACATATTGTGCACTAAATTGGAAAATCAGTGAAAAATTGCAATTTTCACTTTGCACCATACGCTGGGCACTAATTTCACATTTAGAATCACCTGTGGGGTCAAAATGTTCATTACACCTCTTAAAATGCCCTAAGGGGTGTAGTTTCCAATATGGGTCACTACTTGGGGGTTTGTTTTACTATTTGACTACCAAGCCCTACAATTGTGGGCCAATGCTGTGAAAACCACCGAAATAGACCTCAAATGCGCATGGTGCGCATGCTTATTTGTCCAGGGAAATGATAAATGCCTTGAAGGGTGCAGTTTCCAAAATGGGGTCACTTCTTGGGGCTTCCACTGTACCTCAGGGGTTTTGCATATGTGACATGGTGGTCAAAAACCAATACAGCAAAATCTGCATGCCAAATAGCACTCCTTCCCTTTAGAGCAGGGGTCTCAAGCACGCGGCCCGCAGGCCGCATGCGGCCCCTGGGCTGTCATCTGCGGCCCGCGGGACACAGCCGCTAGTATCGGCTCTGCTCCGAGACTCTGGAATTCCCTGACATCGCTGTCCACATATGAACAGCGATGTCTAGGGCTTCCCCAGAGCCGGAGTCCCGGGCAGAGCGCTAGTACAGGCTCTGCTCCGAGACTCTGTGGAATTCCCTGACATCGCTGTCCACATATGAACAGCGATGTCTGGGGCTTCCCCAGAGCCGGAGTCCCGGGCAGAGCGCTAGTACAGGCTCTGCTCCTGGACGCTGTGGAATTCCCTGACATTGCTGCCCATATATGGACAGTGTGTCAGGGTCTTGCCCAGAGCGGAGCAGAGCGCTGGTGTCAGCTCTGCTCCGGGACTCTGTGGAATTCCCTGACATCGCTGTCCACATATGAACAGTGATGTCTGGGGCTTCCCCAGAGCCAGAGTCCCGGGCACAGCGCTAGTACAGGCTCTGCTCCGGGACTCTGTGGAATTCCCCGACATCGCTGTCCACATATGAACAGTGATGTCTGGGGCTTCCCCAGAGCCGGAGTCCCGAGCAGAGCGCTGGTGTCGGCTCTGCTCCGGGACTCTGTGGAATTCCCTGACATCGCTGTCCACATATGAACAGCAATGTCTGGGGCTTCCCCAGAGCCGGAGTCCCGGGCAGAGCGCTAGTACAGGCTCTGCTCCGGGACTCTGTGGAATTCCCTGACATCGCTGCCCATATATGGACAGTGTGTCAGGGTCTTGCCCAGAGCGGAGCAGAGCGCTGGTGTCGGCTCTGCTCCGGGACTCTGTGGAATTCCCTGACATCGCTGCCCATATATGGACAGTGTGTCAGGGTCTTCCCCCGAGCGGAGTCCTGGGCAGAGCGCTATTATCGGCTCTGCTCCGGGACTCTAGGGAAGCCTCCGACATCGCTGTCCATACATCGACAATGATGTCAGGGGCTTCCCCAGAGCAGGAGTCCCAGTGATGTCAGGAGCACAGCTGGAGTCCCAGGAAGAGCCTACTAGCGCTCTGCCTGGGACTCCAGCTCTGGGGTTGTCCCTGACATCTCTGTCCATATATGGACAGTCATGTCAGGAGCAGAGCTGGAATCCCAGGCAGAGTGCCAGAAGCGGCTCTGCTCCGGGACTCCAGCTCTGGGCAAGCCCCTGACATCACTGTGGCAGCATCTGCAGAGGGCACTGTGGCAGCATCTACAGAGGGCACTGTGGCAGCATCTACAGAGGGCACTGTGGCAGCCTCTACAGAGGGCACTGTGGCAGCCTCTACAGAGGGCACTGTGGCAGCCTCTACAGAGGGCACTGTGGCAGCCTCTACAGAGGGCACTGTGGCAGCCTCATCTACAGAGGGCACTGTGGCAGCCTCATCTACAGAGGGCACTGTGGCAGCCTCATCTACAGAGGGCACTGTGGCAGCCTAATCTAAAGAGGGCACTGTGGCAGCCTCATCTACAGAGGGCACTGTGGCAGCCTCATCTACAGTAGGCACTGTGGCAGCCTCATCTACAGAGGGCACTGTGGCAACCTCATCTACAGAGGGCACTGTGGCAGCCTCATCTACAGAGGGCACTGTGGCAGCCTCATCTACAGAGGGCACTGTGGCAGCCTCATCTACAGCGGGGACTGTGGCAGCCTCATCTACAGAGGGCACTGTGGCAGCCTCATCTACAGAGGGCACTGTGGCAGCCTCATCTACAGAGGGCACTGTGGCAGCCTAATCTACAGAGGGCACTGTGGCAGCCTCATCTACAGAGGGCACTGTGGCAGCCTCATCTACAGAGGGCACTGTGGCAGCCTCATCTACAGAGGGCACTGTGGCAGCCTCATCTACAGAGGGCACTGTGGCAGCCTCATCTACAGAGGGCACTGTGGCAGCCTCATCTACAGAGGGCACTGTGGCAGCCTCATCTACAGAGGGCTCTGTGGCAGCCTCATCTACAGAGGGCACTGTGGCAGCCTCATCTACAGAGGGCACTGTGGCAGCCTCATCTACAGAGGGAACTGTGGCAGCCTCATCTACAGAGGGCACTGTGGCAGCCTCATCTACAGAGGGAACTGTGGCAGCCTCATCTACAGAGGGCACTGTGGCAGCCTCATCTACAGAGGGCACTGTGGCAGCCTCATCTACAGAGGGCACTGTGGCAACCTCATCTACAGAGGGCACTGTGGCAGCCTCATCTACAGAGGGCACTGTGGCAGCCTCATCTACAGAGGGCACTGTGGCAGCCTTATCTACAGAGGGCACTGTGGCAGCCTTATCTACAGAGGGCACTGTGGCAGCCTTATCTACAGAGGGCACTGTGGCAGCCTTATCTACAGAGGGCACTGTGGCCTTATCTAGGGGTGTGTTGCATTATCCACAGAGGGCACTGTGGCAGCATCCACAGAGGGCACGGCGGCAGCATCCACAGAGGGCACTGCGGCAGCATCCACAGAGGGCACTGCGGCAGCATCCACAGAGGGCACTGCGGCACTATCTAAAAAGGGGCTGCCCAATCTAGACATGTGTGCTAACTGAGCCGCCGGACTGCATTTAGCGACACTTAAACTGGAAAGCTGGATTGTTGAAATAAGCACGTGGAGAAATATCTCAAATTTTAAACCTAGCGGTATTATTATAGTAATGTAGTATTATTATTCTAGTAATATAGTGTTATAGTAGTTCAAATAACTAATTGATTAACAATAATTTTGTATTGTATCAAATTTGAAAGTAATGCGGCCCGTCAACTTCCCATTTTTTCTATATGCGGCCCACTTACCCGGCCGAGTTTGAGACCCCTGCTTTAGAGCTTTGGTGGGCGTCCAAATAGCAGTTTATGACCACATGTGGGGTATTGCCGTAATTGGGAGAAATTTCTTTACAAATGTTGGGGTGCTATTTCTCCAGTATCCTTTGTGAAAATGAAGACATTCTACAATTTAGTGGAACAAAATGTAGATTTTCAATTTCACGGCCTATTACCGATAAATTCTACAAAAGACCTGTGGGGTCTAAATGCTCGCTATACACCTAGATAGATTCCTTCAGGGGTGTAGTTTCCCAAATGGGGTCACTTTTGGGGGTTTTCACTGTTTTCGCCTCTCTTGGGCTTTGCAAATGAAACATGGCACCTGAAAAACAATCAAGAACAATTTGAGCTCCAAAAGCCAAATGGCGCTCCTTCCGTTCTGAGCCCTGCCGTGGGTCCCAACAGCAGTTTATTACCACACATGGGGTATTGCCGTACTCAGAAGAGTGTGCTTTACAAATGTTGGGGTTCTTTTTCTCCTTTATTGTGAAAATGGAAAAATCTGAGCTAAAACAACATTTTATTTGAAAAAAACTTAGATTTTCATTTTCAGAGCATAGTTCCACTAAATTCAGCAAAATACCTGTGGGGTCAAAATGCTCACTATACCCCTTGATAAATTCCTTGAGGGGTGTAGTTTGCCAAATGTTGTGTTTTTTGGGGTGTTTCTTTGTTTTGGCCCCACAAGACCTCTTCAAACCTGACATGGTGCCTAAAATATATTCTAATAAAAATAAGGCTCCAAAATCCACTAGGTGCTCCTTTGCTTCTGAGGCCTGTGTTTCCGTCCAGTAGCACGCTAGGGCCACATGTGTGATATTTCTAAAAACATCAGAATCTAGGCAATAAATATTGAGTAGCGTTTCTCTGGTAAAACCTTCTGTGTTACAGAAAAAAATGGATCAAACTGATTTTCTGCAAAAAAAAAAATGACATTTGTAAATTTCACCTTTAATTTGCTTTAATTCTTGTGAAACGCCTAAAGGGTTAAGAAACGTTCTAAATGCTGTTTTGAATACTTTGAGAAGTGCAGTTTTTAAAATGGGGTGATTTATAGGGGGTTTATAGTTTATAAGGCCCACAAAACCAGTTCAGAACGGAACTGGTACCTAAAATAAGGCTTTTGAAATTTTCTTGGAAATGTGACAAATTGCTGCTGAAGTTCTAAGCCTTGTAACGTCCTAGAAAAATAAAAGGACGTTCAAAAAAGTAGACATATGAGAAATGTGAAATAGTAGCTATTTTGTGTGGTATTACTATCGGTCTTACAAGAAGATACATTTAAATTTAAAAAATGCTAATTTTTGCAATTTTTCGCAAAATTTTGGTGTTGTTCATAAATCAACACTGAATGTGTCGACCAAATTTTACCACTAACTTAAAGTCCAATGTGTCACGAGAAAACAATCTCAGAATCGCTTGAAAAAATAAAAGCATTTCAAAGTTATTACCACTTCAAGTGATACATGTCAGATTTGAAAAAAATGGTCTGGTCCTTAAGGCCAAAACAGGCTTAGTCACTAAGGGGTTAAAGTGAAAATTTGGAATCATTATAGTCAAGTATAAACAAATCAAGTAGCTCAGTCAGACTTCACAGCAGAATTGTATAATTAACACAATACACCTCTTCCTTCATTCATCTAATGCAGAACTGTATATTCC
Organism: Rhinoderma darwinii; assembly: GCF_050947455.1. Lineage (NCBI taxonomy): Eukaryota > Metazoa > Chordata > Amphibia > Anura > Rhinodermatidae > Rhinoderma > Rhinoderma darwinii. The sequence continues at coordinate 164,620,623 of NC_134690.1, read as the reverse complement.
CAGGAAAAGCTTTAGTCTAAGTATAAATCCTGTGATATAAGCAGCTTTTGTCAGATAAAACCCTCCATATGCCAGGCCTGGTGCTGCAGTACTGGATAAAACGTGAGAGGACCACAGGGACTGAAATGGATAGAAGAGTTAACCACCCTGTATAATTCTTTTCTTTGAACTTCAGATCAGCTGCTCCATCTGCTTATACCCGAAAAAGGTGTGAAATTAAAGACACAATGTGTTACATTTATAAAAAGTGTAACTTTGTGGACAGGCTTTTGAGGGCTAATATAGCAAAAAGCAAACAAACAAAAAAACAACTTAATTTGACACACATTCTGCACTATACAAAACACTTCTATAGTAGTCAGTCCAGCAGTTTGGTGAATACCTTATCTATATAGTACACATGCTTGTGCCATTCATTATCTACTCCATATTTATGTTAAAGGGGTTTTCCGCGAATATGGGGGAAAAAAACAATGCTATAATATAAAAAATAAACAATACCCCAAATAAATAAACCAGAAGTCAATATAATATTATGGTACCATCGGTTGATTTCTATGATGTCTGCTATTTGACAGTTGTTCAAAAGGGATACTGCGTCACAATCTCAAGACGGCTGACAATGGATACTACAATTCCCATGAGCACACACACATACTCACGTGTACACACACACACACACACACACACATTATATATATACATACACACACACAAGCACATTATATATAAACATGCACACACACTTCAATACACACACATATAAATATATGTCTACATATGTGTAAATAGCCAGAGGCTGTTCACTTTCTCAACCCCCACAGTGAGCAGACATGCAAGGAAATGTGATTGACCATGGATGCAACATATATCCTCAGTTTACAAGAAATACACCCCCCCCCCCCCCTGTGAAATCTTTATTGAATCCTCATACCTGAAAGGGTAAAGTGGTCTATTGATCTACAGCTCAGGCACACTATGCAACTTGAATAAAATAGCAGATCGGCTGTCACATGACCACTTGCAAGATCATGTGATCTGTGAATAGTCAAATCAAAGAACATCTTAGTTTGCAGTGCTTTTCTGATAAAGAGGAGCCAATGAATGCATCTGATGTTAGAGCCATCCTTTTCCCGTGCCTGCTACTGTGGGATGAAGCCACAGGACGATTTAAAGTGACAGTACCTTTTTTTTTCTTTTTTTACCACAGCAGCCTAGAATTTCTGTTTTAGCTAGTAACTTATGTAAAGTAACGTAAATAATAACAGTTTATTTCTAATACTTTTATTATTTTATTCATTTTTTTAAATATAATTTGTTCTGATTCCTGGAAAACCCCGTTAAATATGTGTGTCCAATGCACCAAGGTGATGCCTTAGTACAAGCAGCCATTATATCATACAGTACCATTGCCCCAGCTGCTTTAGAACCTCTTTAGCTAAGAAAAGATTAATGTAAAAAGGGTATTCCATTCCCTATTCGGACATTTATGGCATATCCACAGGATAGGCCAAAAATGTCTGATAGATGCGGGTCCCTACTCTCAGCCTGGTACCTATCTCCAGGATGGTGTCACCTCTCCATTCACTTCGATCAAGACTCTCTCAATTCACTTCTATGGGAGTTACAGAAACAGTCGTGCAATCAGACATTTGGATGTCTGCATATTTACTGAAATCAACAAAAATGTCATCTATACAGGCAGGTTCAGTATCCAAAAGTAAATTCATTTTAGCGTTAACTTATAAGTAAATTCTTATATTTAGAAGCTTTTGTTTTAATCCTTCAGAATTTAAGAGCTATCAAATGCACATAGCTGTACTTTTATGGCCTCAATATAATGAAATTGTTAAGAAACGTCCGTCACTTGTCATGATTACTAGCCAAGCTTTTGGGTGGCCCTGGTGTTTGATGCAGAGCCAATCTAATTCCTCTGTCTGCGTCCTATCAGGGCCAAGGGTGGAGTATTTAACTCCTTGGAGACACAGCCAGTTTTGGCCTTGTGGATTTTTTCAAATTTGACATGGGTCACTTTATGTGGTCTAACTCTGGAATGCTTTTACCTATCCAAGTGATTCTGAGATTGTTTTCTCGTGATATGTTGTACTTTATGTTAGTAAAAAAAAAACTTGGCCGATAAATTCAATATTTATGTGTGAAAAAACAACAAAATTTAGAGATAATTTGCAAAAATTGCAATTTTTCAAAATATAAATGTATCTGCTTGTAAGACAGACAGTAATACCACACAAAATAGTTACTATTTCATATATCCCATATGTCTACTTTATGTTGGTATTGTTTTTTTAACATTGTTTTATTTTTCTGGGACGTTACAAGGCTTAGAACTTTAGCATCAATTTCTCACATCTTCAAGAAAATTTCAAAAGGCTATTTTTTCAGGGACCAGATCAGTTCTGAAGTGGCTTATATATTAGAAAGTGGCCATAAATCACCCCATTTTAAAAACTGCACCCCTCAAAGTATTCAAAACAGCATTCAGAAAGTTTCTTAACCCTTTAGGCGTTTCACAGGAATTAAAGCAACGTGGAGGTGAAATTAACAAATTTCATTTTTTTTTCCGAAATTAATTTGTAATAATTTTTTTCCTGTAACACAGAAGGTTTAACCAAAGAAACACAATTCAATAGTTATTGCCCAGATGCTCCAGTTTTATGAAATGTCCTACATGTGGCCCTAGTGTGCTAATGTACTGAAACACCGGCCTCAGAAGCAAAGGATCACCTAGTGTATTTTCAGGCCTCTTTTGTATTAGAAAATATTTTAGGCACCATGTCCGGTTTGAAAAGGTCTTGTGGTGCCAAAACATAGGAAAAACCCTCAAAAATACACCATTTTGGAAACTCCCCCCCCCCCCCAAGGAATTAATCTAGGGGTATAGTGATCATTTTGAACCCAGTTTTTTTGCTAAATTTTTTTCATTAAGCCATAGAAATCTACATTTAAAAAAACAAACAAACCTTTCAATGTTTTAATTTTTACAAGGAATACAGGAGAAAAAGCACCCCAAAATTTGTAAAGCAATTTCTCCCGATTACGGAAATACCCCATATGTAGTCATAAACTTATATTTGAACACACCGCAGCCCTCAGAAGGGAAGGAGCGACATTTGGCTTTCGGAACCCAAATTTTGCTATAATGGTTTTTGGTGCCATGTCGCATTTGCAAAGCCCCTGAGGGCCGAAAACAGTGGAAACCCCCCAAAAGTGACCTCATTTTGGAAACTACACCCCTTATGGAATTTATCTAGGGGTATAGTAAACATTTTGACCCCACAGATTTTGGTTGCAGAGTTAATTGAAAATAGGCTGTGAAAATGAAAATCGATATTTTCATTTTCACAAGGGCTAAAGGAGAAAAATCACCCCAATATTTGTACAGCAATTTCTCATGAGCATGGTAATATCCCATATGTGGACAGGAGCATTATTTGGCTTTTGGAACTCAAATTTTGCTGGAATGGTTTGCGGGGCCATGTCACATTTGCAAAGCCCCTGCAGGACCAAATCCATGGAAACCCCCCAAAAGTAACCCCATTTGGGAAACTACACCCCTGAAGGAATTTATTGAGAGGCATGGTGAGCATTTAACCCCACTGTTATTTTGCAGAATTTAGTGTACTTATGCTGTGAAATTAAAAATTTAATTTTTTTGGGATAAAACATGGAAATTTTCAATTTTTACAAGGAATAAAGGAGGAAATGCACCCCAACATTTGTAAAGCAATTTCTCCCGAGTACGGCAATACCCCACATGTGGTCATAAACTGCTGTTTGGACACACTGCAGGGCTCATAAAGGCAGGAGCGCTATTTGGCATGCAGATTTTGCGGATTTGATTTTTGGGCGCAATGTCGCATTTGCAAATCCCTGAGGTACCAGAGTACAGTGGAAGCGCCCAAGAATTGACCCCATTTTCGAAACTACACCCCTCAAGGCATTTATCATTTGCCTGGACAAATGACAGGGCTCAGAAGTGAAGAGCACCATACGCATTTGAGGCATATTTTGGTGATTTTCACAGCATTGGCCCACAATTGCAGGGCTCCGAGGTCAAATAGTAAAACAAACCCCCAAGTAGTGACCCCTATCTTAGAAACTACTAAAGTAGGGCATATTAAGGGGCGCAGTGAGCATTTCGACCCGACGTGTTTTTTCATTAGAAATTAATGCATAGCGGATGGTGCAAAGTAAAAATTTAAATTTTCCGCTGATATGCCATTTTAGTGCACAATATGTTGTGCCAAGTTTGTGCCACTGAAGACAAATACCGCCTGAACTGATAGAGAGAAGGGCTGCCGATTACTGCAGTGTAAATTTGCAGAGAAAACGTGCCCGTAAATACGGTCGTGTGCATGGGGCCTAAGGGCTTGTTTTTTGCGGGACGGGTTGTAGTTTTTATTGGTACTGTTTTGGGGTAAATGCGATTTTTCGATCACTTTCTATTCTATGTTTTGTGAGGGGTGGTGACCAAAAAAATAGCGATTCTGTCATAGTATTTTATAAAAAAAAATTTGCAGTGTTCACCGTGAGGAAAAAATAACAGTTTGGGTCGTTATGGACGCGGTGATACCAAACATGTGTACTTTTTTTTAACGGTTTCATTTTATTCCTATAATAAAAGGCTTATAGGAAAAAAAGGCTGTTTGTTTTTTTTAGCTTGAAACTTTTATTTTTACACTTTTATTCAACATTTTTATATACTTTTTTTTTTTTTGTCTTACTAGGGGACTTGAAGGCCTGCACTTCTGATCTTTACTCTAATACATTGCACTACCCACATAATGCGGGGCCTAATTGGCTTCCATACGTGGCAGACCAGGAGGCCATTGTTAGGCCTCCGGGTGCCATAGCAACGATCGGCAACACTGCGCATCGTAGCCATGCCGATTGGCTAAAAACAACAAAGATGCCGCAATCTCTTTTGATCGCGGCATCTAAGGGGTTAATGGCAGGGATCGGAGCTAGCTCCGTTCCCTGCCATTGCAGCACAGTGTCAGCTGTAACATACCGTCTGAGCCTGCGCCATATTACTTCTAGGGACGGAAGCCTTTTAAACCCCGCCTCCGGCCGGGACCTTTCAGGCTTCCATACTTGGCAGACAGGAGGCCATTGTTAGGCCTCCGGTCTGCCGGAGAAGTCATCAGAACCTCGCGATTACATCGCTGGGTTCCGATCTGCTGGTAAAACCCCAAAGCTTTTGAGCGCTGCATTTTAGGGCTTAATCGGCCGGATCGGAGACTAGCTCCGGTCCTGGCCATGCAGCAGGGTGTCAGCTGCAATATACAGACGACACCCACTGGCGATGGTGCGGGCTCAGCTTCTGAGCCCACACCATCATCATCGCGTACTACTACATTGCTTTGCCTTAACCGGCCCATCGTGTTTCTACGTCGGTCACTAACGGGCTTTATTCCGATGCCATAGACTTTTTACGTCGCGGCATCGGAATAAAATAGCGCCGCCGGGGGGAGGTTTAGCTCCCTGCTCTCAGCTGCCGGAGGTAGCTGAGGGCTTGGAGCAGTGACTGGGGACCGCTGTTTGCGGTCCCCATACCGGCAATCGCCGTTATTCAACGAATACTGGCGACCGCCGTTACAATAAATGTGCCGATGCAAATGATGATTTTATCTCCGCTCACCATGTATGTTTGGTGAGAGGAGATAAAAAAAACTGCTGCTTAGGCCCCCTGCTGCCTCCGATCGTGTCCCCCCCCCCGTCCCTAACTGCCGGGAAAAAAAGAAAAATGGCGCACGCATGCGCCGTGAGTCTAAGGCAGCTATACTGCCTGTACATAGAAACTGATCAGGGACCCTGATAATTGGTCCCTGATCAGATGGTCACTGTAATATACCTATCACAGTGACCATAGTCCCATATTTTCACAATACAGCACAAGATTTGTGCCCTTTCCCTCTCTCCTCTCACTGTAGTTGATCTGTGAGAGGAGAGAGAGAAATACTATAGAAATCTTGTGCTGTATTATACTGTAAAATACACCACATACTTACTCGCCAGTGTTCCGATATTGTCCGTAATCAATCCCAGATTACCCGTAATCACCCCAGATTACCCGTAATCACCCCAGATTACCGGTAATTACTTGTTATCTCCGTAATTCTCTTTTTTTTTTCGCTGAATTCGTTTTAGTTGCTGTAATTAACTGCGGTTTACCGTATTTTTTTCTGTTAGTGATGTGTCTATATTATATAAAGAAAAAAATATACAAAAAAAATGTAAAATGCAAAAAAAAATAAAAAATTTACTTGTTAGTTTAGTATTGGAAAATAATGAACCGCAGAAGCCGCAGAATGTTCTCTGCAGAGCAGGCATACGCCATGCTAAGCTCTAGCGGTTCCGGCAGTGATACGGACAATGCGTCAGAAGCAGAACTTGGCTCAGAAAGCGACACAAGTTCTGCTTCTGCCACTGGACCCCCCAGCCCTATGGTGGTGGACGCAGCGGTCACCGGTGAAGCGTCAGGAGCCGGGCCTAGTACTGCAGTCCCTCCCGCAATGTGGGATCCTGCAGTTTCTTTCTCCCCCCAAATTCCGCCATTTACAGCGACTCCAGGCATCAACTCTGATGTCACAAATTTTACCCCCTATAATTTTTTATATTTGCTTATAGGCGATCAGGTACTGGAACTAATCGTCCAGCAGACGAATTTATACGCCAGGCAATTTGTCACCCAAAATCCCAGTCCTTACTATTCCAGAGGATGGATCCCCACAACCGTCTGTGAAATGAAAACATTTTTGGGAATTACACTAAATATGGGGATAGTAAAAAAACCTTCTATCTGCTCTTACTGGGCTACTAGCGCTATCCATAGCACCCCTGTATTTGCTGCTGTCATGACCCGAACGCGCTATGAGACGCTAATGCGCTTCATGCACTTCTCGGACAACTCCCAAATCCCCCCAAGAAGTGACCCAGGCCATGATCGCCTCAACAAGTTGAGACCCCTCATCTCCCTCCTATCTGAGTCTTTTCTAAATTTGTACACCCCAGGCCAAAAAATAGCGGTAGACGAGTCCCTTATGGCCTTCAAGGGCCGTCTATCGTTTCGCCAATATATCCCCTCCAAAAGAGCCCGATACGGAGTGAAACTCTATAAGGTGTGCGAGAGCACAACGGGCTACACCTGTGCCTTTTTTTTTTTTTTTTGTAAACAAATTTTATTGGATTTTATAACATTACAAGAAACATAAAATCAAAGAGAAATCAAATATTCTACATCAGAATTGATCCCTGAGAAAAGGAAATGTACAGTAATAGCAACATATTGCATAAGATACAGCAGAGAATACGATATTCTGCAACATTCGCAGTATCGCCAATGACCATTGAGGTACTTGTTGTTACAAATGACATTAGACCAAAGTAACTTAAACAATCAAACAAACATACCCCCCACCCCCCACCATAGCTCAGGGTCCCATCAGTTTTCAATTAATCTTCAATAGCAACCAATATACGACATTTGGACATCAGATCTAATAATCATATATATCTTCATGGTCAAGCTCTGTGCACCCCCCCACCCCTCGCTAGACCCTCACCGAGACCCCAAGTTACCTAGCGTCCCCGCCACTGCTCTTGTCAAATACCAGGACGTGTAATGAAATGGTGCCATCAATTCCACAATCTCGCTTTGTCGGTAATGCTTGGAAATAAAAGTCTTCCATTTCTGAAAAAATTTGGAAGCTTTAGCTTCCGGTGTACGCTCTATGTCTAACTTATCCATATGTATACCCTTCTTCATCTGGTACATTAGATCTGTAAGTGTAGGTATAAGGGGCGTAAGCCATTGTGCCAATAAGCATCTTTTAGCGATCAGCAAGAATACATGAAGGGCTTGTGGTACACTAGGGAGATCAGGAAAGACATGAAACAGCAGAGGCAGTGGGTCCAGGGTTAGTGAGATTTCCCAAGTATCTTTTATAAATTGCACTATCTCGGTCCAATACGGAACGAGTTTGGGGCACTTCCATAATCCATGTAAAAGATCGGTTTTGGGAGTGGCACATCTTGGGCAAGCTTCCAATCTATCTGGCGCATTTGGGTGTGGGGGAATATTGAAACCATAAATAGCGCGATGTATAAATTTAAAATGTGTCTCACGCCATTGCTCATTTACTACCGCTTTTCTCACTTTTAACCACCCTTCCAAGATTTGTTGAGATAATTCTGAGACCGGGAACTCTTTGCTCCATGCTTTAAACAGAAGTGCTGCCGTAGACCTCCCCTGTTGATCCCGAAATGTTTTATACAGATGTGATAAGGAGGTTTTAGCTGGAGGAGATTCAATCATAGAGTCAATGGGATTTTCCAACCACACCTGAGTCACACCTCGACTTAAGGAGCGTATAAAGGAGTGTAGCTGACAGTAAGCTAAATGATGATGCGAAGGGACATTAAAAGTATCTACCAGTTCCTGAAAGCTCCTTACACGGTTTTCAGAGGGGTGCAGAATGTGCCTGAGTGTTGTAATGCCCAAAGCCCGCCAATGTCGAAAATTAGAGTTTTCTCTCCCCTGTGAGAAACCCGGGTGTCCCCATAGATTCATGTGTGGGGATATTCGCTGAGGAAGCCCAAATGAAGACCTAAGGGACTTCCATGCCATTATTGTATCTCGTAGTAATATGCTGTGTCTCACACTGTCAGGAAGTATACCAAAAGCAGTATGCAGTAACGATGACAACTGCAGCGGGTACACCACTCCTGCCTCTAGGGAATAATTGGAATAAAAGTTAGATTGCTGCAACCAATCTATCCCGTGGCGAGCAAGGCATGCTAAATTGTACCTACGAAGGTCCGGGAAATTGAGGCCTCCCTGGTCTTTAGGTAACATAAGCTTCCTCAGCGCTATCCTTGGTCGTTTTTGGGACCAAATAAAGGAAGTAAAGGCTGCATTAAGCTTCAAAATATCAGTGTGTCTAAGGAGAAGGGGTATAGTCTGCATCGGATACAGCAATCTGGGAAAGCTTATCATCTTAAGTAAATGACATTTTCCCATAAAAGATAATGGCAAGCTGCGCCATCTCGTTAATTCATTAACCAATTTAGACAACAGGGGGGGATAGTTGAGAGTATATATAGAATCTGGGGTACGGCCTATATGGATTCCCAGATATTTGATTGACCTTTTGGCTATAGTCACCGGGATGTTTAAAGTGGACCAGTTACTTGAGGTTCGTGTACGGGACAGATCTAGGAGTTCACATTTCTCCACATTCCCCTTAAACCCAGAAGAGGCCTCAAAAGCCCTCAGTAGGTCAAAAACCCTAGGAAGGTCCTTAAGCGGGTCTGATAAAAAGACCAATACATCGTCTGCAAAATATGACGCCTTAACTACTGTCGAACCTACCGCTATACCATGAATGTCCCCATCAGCCTCCAATGCCCTAATGAAAGGTTCAAGGGCAATGTTAAAAAGAAGAGGGGAAAGCGGGCAACCTTGTCTAGTGCCCTTAAATAAAGGAATAGGGGATGACAGGAAACCAGGAGTGTATACCCGTGCTGACGGTTCAGTGTAGAGTGCGGACAAGTATGTACGAAAAGGGCCCACTATATGCATGGAATCTAGAGTCCTACCCAACCATCCCCAGTCCACCATATCAAAAGCTTTTTCAGCATCCACAGTAAGGATTGCCGGAGATGGATGAGCAGAAGTATTAAGATTTACTTCATCTAGAACACTCAGAATTTTCCGTATGTTTGACACTGCTGAGCGGCCCCTGATGAAGCCCACCTGGCTAGGGGAAATTAATCTAGGGAGAATGAAGGCTAGCCTATCTGCCATTATTTTAGACATCAACTTAAGATCCAAATTAATTAACGAGATTGGTCGGTATGATGATGCTAGAACAGGATCTTTATCCTGTTTCGGCAATACCTTTATATATGCGACATTAGAGGCTGGTGGAATCGGCTGCCCAGACAGGTAGCTATTATATAGTTGAAGCAAACATGGAGCCATTTGATCCCTCAGAGCTTTGAAATATTCCCCAGTATACCCATCAGGGCCTGGCGCTTTATTAAGTTTCAGGGAATTGATCGCAGATTTGAGCTCATCTTCCGTAATTGGTGAATCTAACAAGACCTTCTCTTCCTCGGTAAGAACCGGCAAATTCAGGGAATCTAAAGAAAGAGGAGTCACCCCCGGTATACCCTGGCGACTAGCGTATAAAGTGGCATAAAAATCCCTCAAAATGGAATTGATCTGTTTGGGGTGATTCTGCATCTGCCCCAATTGATCCTTCATCCTAGCGATAACAGAGTGTGACCATGGACCTTTTGAGAGCCTGGCCAGAAGACTACCTGCCTTGTTGCCAAAACGAAACAATTTCGCCTCTAAGGCCGAGCGCTTCAGCTTCTCACCCTTATCTAACCACAGCTCGTAGTCGCTTTTGGCTTTTTTCCAGGCTTCTCTATTAACTAGAGAAGGCGACTTCTGGAAAAGAGTGTAAGATGTCCTGAGAGTTGTACTGTAAGTCTCAATTTTTTGTTTAGTTACTTTCTTAAAATTAGCAACATATGCCATAATGTGACCCCGCATGACTACCTTCGCTGTATCCCAATAAAGCTGGGTGTTATCTGCATGAACTCCATTTGTCAATTCATACTCCTGCCACCATCCTTTAAGTTTGCTTTGGAAGGATTCCTCCGTAGCCAGACTTGACGGAAATCTCCATAAATAATCCGTACCGTGGGGGAAGCTATCATGTACTTCCAATACTACAGGGGAATGATCCGAGATAAGCATCTGCTCAATTACACACCCTCGCATTCGGTGTAATAAAAGTGGGGATACTAACATATAGTCAATGCGAGACCAAGATTGGTGTGGATGTGAATAATGGGAATATTCCCTACCATCTGGGTTTTGAAGTCTCCAGATATCCGTCAAATCAGTGGCTGTAAGGAATTTTTTTAATATCGTTTCAGTTGTGATAGAGGTGGCTCTCCCCCCCTGAGCTGTGGAGGTCCTATCTTCACTCGGGTGTAAAACGACATTTAGATCACCTCCTAGAATTTTATGTGGATGTCGATCCACTTCAATTGTAGTGCTTAAACTATGAAAAAAAGATGAGCTACGTGTGTTTGGGCCATAGACATTGTACAGACTGATTTGTTCAGCGGCGCCAGTAAGTAATACATTTATCCATCGACCCTCCGAATCTCTAGACACCTGTGACACTGTTGAGGAAAATTTTTGGTGTATAAGAACAATAACTCCCGCTTTCGAATCAACAGCCGGGGATCCGAACACTTGACCCACCCACAACCTTTTCATCCTAAAGAAATCTGCCTCTGCCAAATGCGTTTCTTGTAAAAGCGCTATGTCTGCACGCAAACGTTTCAGATGACGTAATACCATCATGCGTTTATGTGGAGACCTTAATCCTTTGACATTCCATGATATAATTCTCATATAAGAGCTATTAAATATACGGTACAGAAATAGATGTCCCTGAGCATGGATTCCCACAACACAAACTGCCTGTTCAACCGTTTAACTAAAAACCATAAAACAATCCCCGCACTGGAGGTGTGGATTAATACCTTATCACCCACCCATTGGTGCAATAAGACTTCACTTATTTCCGACACACAGAAATACATTACCAAAAAAGCAACTAGGTTATGTATCATAGTGCAATTACATTCAATAGCCTTCCATTCCCCCCTTCCTAAGTAAAATCAACTGGGGTTGCTTAATAAAGAACAACATGAAACAGTTAGTATGTCCATACCACATCTTCCATATCGGCAAGACTCAGAAGAAATGAAAAATCGTCATCCAGACCCTTCTCTTTTGATCTGGCAGGTAATATAAAAGCTGACTCAAAACAGGCAATCATCAGTGATCATCAGCTCTTTCCGACCATATTATCCATCAAAATCTTGTCAGGTATCAGCTGAAACCAGACGTCCCACCCGCTGAGGCTTCGGAGAAGATGGCGGAATTGTAGTAATGTCCCGATTGCCTTCTACGCTCTGCTTCCGAAATCCCGGAGCCGAGCGATGAGGTACATCCTCTGAAGTTGAGGACTTCAAGCTTGCAATGGCCTCTTCCGGAGACTGGAACGAATCAAATGACCCATCTGAATGAAAAACTTTTAAAACCGCAGGGTACAGTAAAGCGAATTTCATCTGGCGTTTGTATAAATCTGAGCAAATTTGAGAGAATGCTCGCCTTTTCTTAGTAACTTCCGCCGAAAAGTCTCCAAAGATGAGGATACGATGGCCTTTGTAATCTAATCCATCTTTTCTGTTCTTGAAGGATTTGAGCACAGACATCTTGTCAGAGTAATCTAGGTACTTTACAATTACGTGCCTCGGACGATCTCTCATTGTATTCCCATCGCTACGTTTATCTGGCTTTGCCGCACGCCGATCAGCTCCAATTCTGTGTGCTCTTTCCACCCTGCACGGATGGTGAATGCCCAAAGCTGCCGGCAGATCTAGCTCACATAGACGCCTCAGATCTTTAGCTGGTACCGATTCTGGTAAGCCGACGATGCGCAGATTATTCCGCCGAGAACGGTTCTCTAGATCTTCTACCCGCTCCCACAGTTTCTTGTTCTCCAACCGTGTATCTCGTACCAGTTGCTGTACCTCCTCAAGTCCAGAATCCATATCCTGAATCGCCGTTTCCAGCTTATCAAGACGCTCCTCGTGCTGTGTCACCGAGGCATGTAGGTGCGATAATGAGGTTTCTATAGTTTTAGACAGAGATTCCTGCAAATCTGGGGTAATTAACTGTGCCACCTGTAACGCCAGTTGCTTGTAATCAATGACACAGGCTGTGTCGCCCATGCCCCGTACTTGTGAGGAGCTGAGCTCCGAATGTTCAGGCAAGACATTAGGCGGGATAGGCCCGTCCGCCATATTGAGCAGTTGTTCAGCCACGCGGCCTGATTTGCTTTGCGTCTTGGATTTCCCCATTACTGAGACAAATCTGTCCATGCACTCACCGGTCGAACGGGTACACCTGTGCCTTTTTTATATATGAGGGCAGGGACCGCCACCTTAATCCCCCAGGATGCCCAAAGGATATTGGCATTAGTGGGAAAATTGTCTGGGAACTCATGGTGCCATTCCTACAGAAAGGGTACCATGTGTACACCGACAATTACTACACCAGTGTCCCCCTGTATAAGTCCCTCCATGCTGCAAATACAGGGGCCTGTGGGACAGTACGAAAAAATAGAGTCGGCTTCCCTCAACAGCTGGTGTCCAGGCGACTAGTAAGGGGTGCGTCACTCTCATTCACCAGTGACCAGTTGCTCGCAATAAAATGGAGTGACAAAAAGGACGTGTACATGCTCTCCACCGTGCACGAGGACACCACAGTGGCAGTGAGAGAGAGGGGCGCTACCTCTGATAAGAGGAAACCGGTCTGCGTGGTGGACTATAACAAGTTCATGGGGGGAGTCGATCTATCTGACCAGGTCCTACTACCGTACCTGGTCAAGCGCAAAACTAGGGCCTGGTATAAAAAGGTAGCGATCTACCTTATCCAGATGGCCACTTACAACAGCTATGTGCTGTACAAGACCCAGGGAACGCTCAGTTTCCTCCAGTATCAGGAGAAAATTATAGAGCACCTCCTGTTTGACTCCCCCGCACCTGGAGACTCCTTTGAGTCAGAGAATGTCAAAAGGCTCACTGAGCGCCACTTCCTTCACCCCGTCCCTGCCACTGAGAGTAAGGAATACCCCCAAAGGAGATGCCGGGTGTGCAGTAAACACGGAAGGAGGAGGGATACCCGGTTTTACTGCCCCATGTGCCCTTCAAATCCAGGCCTGTGCAACTACCCCTGTTTTGAGACCTACCACACCGTTTCTAATTATTAATTTTATCTACAATTTAGGGACCACTAAAAAGGGTGGGGAGGGGGGATTCTTTTTAGGGAGTCAATTTCATTTATTCATATTTTATTTTTCGTTTCTGAGCTTTCCAAGGGAGGGAGGGATTCTCACGGGGAGGTAGTAAATTATTTATTTCAGACTGTAAAACTAATTTTCCCCTTTTTTGATTTTTTTTTTATACATTTCTTGGACAATTAAATCCAGGACTTGATCACTCACAAATGAATACAGTTTATTGTGCAGGAGCCCACATCTGTCTATTCAGAACATGGACCCCACAAGTGTTCTTGAAATAAAAAATAAATGTGGGCATTGCATTTATTAGTAGATAAATCCAACACCTGCGGCCCGTGCCGCCCCTGAATTAGTGGAAGTCGTGCATTTTAGCAATGGTTACAAGAAAAAATTGGGGCTGTATTTCCTTTTTCTTATGACTATGTCCTGCCACATACAGCTGTTACATTCCTAATTCTGTACCGTGATACGGGCATGATATTTTTTTTTGGGAGGATCTCTAATAATCGAGCTGTTCCTTATCAATACACCATGGGCTTTGTTACGGTTCTTCTGGAAATACTGACATAATTTTGGGGATTAGTGATCCTTTACTGTTCCTATAGATGGTTTTGGACACTGTCCCTTTATATATTCTGTAGGTGATTGGTTGTTTTGTGCACATAGCGGTTTCTACCTTGCCGGGCAGGGGCCTGTTATGGTGTACCGCGTCACTTGGCACATTCGTCCCTCATAAGGATTGATGGAGCTAAAGAGACGTTGTACAACCAGTCACTGAAAAAAAAAAAGCTTGTCTTGACAGCCCTACAGGTGTTCTTCTATCTAGTGAACATGCTCGAGTTTGCAACATAGTTGGATACATTTTCCTCCATTTGTTTGAAGATATTGCCCGTCACTCCAGTACAGTTTATTTTTTCCTCTCTAACTGATTTTATATTAGGACAGAATTCTGTCCACAATGACATCATAATGGCACCAACTGCTTCTTCAGCAAGACATAGTCATAAGTACAGGCAAATACGTCAATAGCGACATGTATCCGTTATGAATACACGGCTTCACTTCTATTCTGTGCCGCACTAATTTATTAATGTGGCATATTTCTAACAAAATAACCTTCTACCACGTCTCCTCTATTTCATGTGGAAACGTAATAAGAGTGTAAAGGATCTGCCAGGCACAGCTTCGGGGTTAACTCCCTTAATTAATCAGTCAGCACCTGAATCTACATCCCCGAGACTGACTCCAGCTTCCACCACTCAGGCTGGCAGGCTTAGGAGTGGGAGAGCCTATTGCAGCCTGGCCAGACTCAGCTAGCTCCCGCCCTCTGTCTATTTATACCTGCATTTCCTGTTCCTCCTTGCTTGTTATTCTTTTTCGTGTGGTTTCCTGGCCCAGCTACAGCTCCTTCTATTTTGTTCCTGCTCCATACAGACCCTGGCTTACTGACTACTCTTCTGCTCTTCGTTTGGTACCTCGCACACTCCTGGCTTGACTCGGCTCGTTCACCACTCTGGTTGCTCACGGTGTTCCCGTGGGAAACTGCCCCTTTCCCTTGCTTGTATTCCCTTGTATGTTTGTCGTGTTTGTCGTGCACTTACTGAGTGCAGGGACCGCCGCCCAGTTGTACCCCATCGCCTAGGGCGGGTCGTTGCAAGTAGGCAGGGACAGAGTGGCGGGTAGATTAGGGCTCACTTGTCCGTTTCCCTACCCCCCCGTCATTACATAATAACAAGCCCATACCTAGTCTACCCTGGTCCCTGACACCACTATGGACCCCCGTGAGACCCTGGCTCAGCAAATGCAGGGTCTCTCCCTACAGGTCCAGGCCCTGGCTCAGAGGGTCAACCAGCCTGATGCTACCTTGGTAGTTCCCCTCACCGCACCTCTTGAACCCCACCTCAAGTTGCCCGACCGGTTCTCAGGGGACCGGAGGGCTTTTCTCTCCTTTCGGGAGAGTTGTAGGCTTTACTTTCGTTTAATGCCTCATTCCTCAGGTTCGGAGAGCCAGCGGGTGGGTATAATTATGTCCCGGCTCCAGGAAGGGCCCCAAGAGTGGGCCTTCTCCTTGGCTCCTGACGCCCCTGAACTTTCCTCCGTTGATTGTTTATTTTCTGCTCTCGGACTTATTTATGACGAGACTGACAGGACTGCCTTTGCCGAGAGTCAGCTGGTGACCTTACGTCAGGGTAAGAGACCTGTTGAGGAGTATTGCTCTGACTTTAGGAAGTGGTGCGTAGCTTCTCGGTGGAATGACCCTGCCTTAAGGTGCCAGTTTAGGTTGGGTCTGTCGAATGCCCTGAAAGACCTGCTAGTTAGCTATCCCTCTTCTGACTCCCTAGACCAGGCTATGGCTTTAGCGGTACGACTTGACCGACGTCTCAGGGAACGACAACATGAACGTTTATGTGTTTTCTCCTATGACTCCCCAATGATGCCTCCCGAAGTTCCGTTGCTTCGTTCCTCCAGGAAAGACTCAGAGATACCTATGCAACTCGGGGCCTCCGTGTCCCCCCAACAACGTAGAGAATTCCGCAGGAAGAATGGTCTCTGCTTCTACTGTGGGGAGGACAAGCATCAAGTGAACAACTGTCCTAAGCGTAAGAATGCAGCCAGAGAACTTCCGCGCCTAAGTGATCATCGGGGAGGTCACTTGGGCGCACAGGTATTTCCAGTAAATAGGAAACGTACTAAGATCTTGCTTCCCTTTCAGGTCTCTTTTGGTGGTAGGTCTGCTACCGGCAGTGCCTTCGTGGATTCAGGGTCCTCTACTAATATTATGTCTGTGGAATTTGCTATGTCTCTTGCTATGCCTCTGATTGATTTGCCTAAACTTGTCCCGGTAGTGGGTATCGACTCCACTCCTCTTGCTAATGGTTATTTTACACAGCATACCCCTGTTTTTGAACTCCTTATTGGCTCCATGCATTTGGAGCAATGCTCTGTACTGTTGATGCAGGGATTATCGTACGATTTGGTTCTAGGCCTTCCCTGTTTGCAGTTGCATAATCCCACCTTTGACTGGAATACTGGGGAGCTAACCAAATGGGGTAATGAATGTTGTACGTCATGTTTTTCTGTTAATTCTATTTCTCCCCCTGAGGAGGCGAATACGCTACCCGAGTTTGTTCAGGACTTCGCTGATGTTTTCTCTAGGGAGGCCTCCGAAGTGTTACCTCCTCATAGAGAATACGATTGCGCTATCGAATTGGTACCAGGAGCTAAGCTTCCTAAGGGTAGGATATTTAATCTTTCTTGTCCCGAACGTGAAGCCATGAGAGAGTATATCCAGGAATCCCTGGCCAAGGGTTACATTCGTCCCTCTTCTTCTCCGGTAGGTGCTGGCTTCTTCTTCGTGGGGAAGAAGGATGGTGGTCTTAGGCCATGCATTGACTACCGTAGCCTGAATAAGGTCACGGTAAGGAACCAGTATCCCCTTCCTTTGATTCCTGATCTCTTTAATCAGGTTCAGGGGGCCCAATGGTTCTCTAAATTGGATCTACGGGGGGCGTATAACCTTATTCGCATCAAAGAGGGGGATGAGTGGAAGACTGCGTTTAACACGCCCGAAGGCCATTTCGAATACCTCGTCATGCCCTTTGGGTTGTGTAATGCCCCTGCGGTCTTCCAGAATTTCATAAATGAGATTTTGAGAAATTACCTGGGGATATTTCTTGTTGTGTACCTTGATGACATACTGGTGTTTTCCCAGGACTGGTCCTCCCACATTGAGCATGTCAGGAAGGTGCTCCAGGTCCTTCGGGAAAACAAACTGTTTGCCAAAACCGAAAAATGTGTGTTTGGGGTACAGGAGATACCATTTTTGGGTCAAATCCTCACTCCTCATGAATTCCGCATGGACCCTGCCAAGGTTCAGGCTGTGGCGGAATGGGTCCAACCTGCCTCCCTGAAGGCGTTACAGTGTTTTTTGGGGTTCGCTAATTATTACAGGAGATTTATTGCTAACTTCTCGGTCATCGCTAAGCCTCTTACGGACCTCACTCGCAAAGGTGCTGATCTTCTCCACTGGCCTCCTGAGGCTGTCCAGGCTTTTGAGGTCCTTAAGAAGTGCTTTATCTCTGCCCCGGTGCTGGTTCAGCCCAACCAAATGGAGCCATTTATCGTGGAAGTTGACGCATCTGAGGTGGGAGTGGGGGCTGTCTTGTCCCAGGGTACCAGGTCCCTCACCCATCTCCGCCCCTGTGCCTACTTCTCCAGGAAGTTTTCGCCAACTGAGAGTAACTATGATATTGGCAACCGCGAACTCTTAGCCATTAAATGGGCATTTGAAGAGTGGCGCCACTTCCTGGAGGGGGCTAGACACCAGGCAACGGTCCTTACCGACCACAAGAATCTGGTTTTCCTAGAATCTGCCCGGAGGCTAAACCCGAGACAAGCTCGATGGGCGTTATTTTTTACCAGATTCAATTTTTTGGTTACCTATAGGGCTGGGTCTAAAAATATTAGGGCTGATGCACTGTCGCGTAGCTTCATGGCCAGCCCTCCTTCGGAGGAAGATCCTGCTTGTATTTTGCCTCCAGGTATAATCATTTCCTCGATCGATTCTGATTTAGTCTCTGAAATTGCTGCTGATCAAGGTTCAGCTCCCGGGAACCTTCCTGAGAACAAGCTGTTTGTTCCCCTGCAATTCCGGCTAAGGGTACTTAGGGAAAATCATGACTCCGCACTATCTGGTCATCCAGGCATCCTGGGTACCAAACACCTCATTACCAGAAATTATTGGTGGCCTGGGTTGCCTAAAGACGTTAAGGCCTACGTCGCCGCTTGTGAGGTTTGTGCTAAGTCCAAGACTCCCAGGTCCCGACCAGCGGGCTTACTGCGTTCGTTGCCCATTCCCAAGAGACCTTGGACGAATATCTCCATGGATTTTATCACCGATTTGCCTCAATCCCAAGGCAAGTCGGTGGTGTGGGTGGTGGTAGACCGCTTCAGTAAGATGTGCCACTTTGTGCCCCTCAAGAAACTACCCAACGCCAAGACGTTGGCTTCCTTGTTTGTCAAACACATCCTGCGTCTCCATGGGGTCCCTGTCAATATTGTTTCGGACAGAGGGGTACAATTTGTTTCATTGTTTTGGAGAGCCTTCTGTATGAAGTTGGGGATTGATCTGTCCTTCTCCTCTGCCTTCCATCCTGAAACCAATGGTCAAACGGAGAGGACTAATCAATCTCTAGAACAATACTTAAGGTGTTTTGTCTCTGACTGTCAATATGATTGGGCCTCATTCATTCCCCTCGCCGAATTTTCCCTTAATAACCGGGTCAGTAACTCGTCAGGGGTCTCTCCCTTTTTCTGTAATTTTGGGTTTAATCCACGGTTCTCCTCCGTTTCACCTGGTAGTTCCAACAATCCCGAGGTAGAGGTCGTTCATCGGGAACTGTGACCAGTCTGGGCCCAGGTTCAGAAGAACCTAGAGGCGTCCCAGAGCGTACAAAAAACTCAGGCTGATAGAAAACGTTCTGCTAACCCCCTGTTTATGGTCGGGGATCTGGTGTGGTTGTCGTCTAGGAACTTGCGTCTCAAGGTTCCGTCCAAGAAGTTTGCTCCCCGGTTTATTGGGCCGTATAAGGTCATTGAGGTCCTCAATCCTGTCTCCTTCCGGCTGGAGTTACCCCCGTCTTTTCGTATACACGACGTGTTTCATGCCTCCCTCCTTAAACGCTGCTCCCCGTCCTTGGCTCCCTCGAGGAGACCTCCTGTTCCCGTCCTCACCCCTGCGGGGGTGGAATTCGAGGTGGCCAGGATTGTGGACAGCAAGATGGTCCAAGGCTCCCTCCAGTACCTGGTCCATTGGAGAGGTTACGGGTCCGAGGAGAGGACTTGGGTACCCGCCCGGGATGTTCACGCTGGGGTATTGGTCAGGAGGTTCCACCTGCGTTTCCCCAGTAAGCCAGGTCCACTTAGAAAGGGTCCGGTGGCCCCTCATAAAAGGGGGGGTACTGTAAAGGATCTGCCAGGCACAGCTTCGGGGTTAACTCCCTTAATTAATCAGTCAGCACCTGAATCTACATCCCTGAGACTGACTCCAGCTTCCACCACTCAGGCTGGCAGGCTTAGGAGTGGGAGAGCCTATTGCAGCCTGGCCAGACTCTGCTAGCTCCCGCCCTCTGTCTATTTATACCTGCATTTCCTGTTCCTCCTTGCTTGTTATTCTTTTTCGTGTGGTTTCCTGGCCCAGCTACAGCTCCTTCTATTTTGTTCCTGCTCCATACAGACCCTGGCTTACTGACTACTCTTCTGCTCTTCGTTTGGTACCTCGCACACTCCTGGCTTGACTCGGCTCGTTCACCACTCTGGTTGCTCACGGTGTTCCCGTGGGCAACTGCCCCTTTCCCTTGCTTGTATTCCCTTGTATGTTTGTCGTGTTTGTCGTGCACTTACTGAGTGCAGGGACCGCCGCCCAGTTGTACCCCGTCGCCTAGAGCGGGTCGTTGCAAGTAGGCAGGGACAGAGTGGCGGGTAGATTAGGGCTCACTTGTCCGTTTCCCTACCCCCCGGTCATTACAAAGAGTTTGAAGAAAACATCATATACCCATAGTGTCTGAAATGATACCCATTATTTCCTCCTTTAAAAAATTTTTGGTCCGCATGCCCACTACATCACTAGATGAATACCTTTAGGGGTTTAGTTTTTAAAATGGGGTCATTTCTGCGTGGTTTTTTTTTTTTTTGTTCAGGCAGCTCAATGCTTCTAAATGCATGATATGGGGCCTAGAATTTATTCAATTGTGCCCTGAAAGCCAAAGGGTGCTCCCTCTCTTTTTGGCCCAGCCACACGTCTAATAAGCAAATTGGGGCAACAATGAGAGTATTTTTGAAAACAGGAGAAACCGGGTGATTGATTTTGGGGTGTGTTTCTTCATTTTCATGTTCGCTTTACAAAGAAATCGGTCTTCAAACTGATACTTTTATGAAAAAAGTGAAGTTTAATTTTTTTTCACCTGCTATGCATTAAATTTAGCAAAAAACTGTGGGGTCAAAATACTGACTATACCCCTAGATAAATACCTTAAGGGGTCTAGTTTTCTAAATGGGGTCGTCTATGGGGAGTTTCTATCGTTCTGGCAGCTCAAAACCTCTACAAATGTACATTGGGGCCTAAAACATTTTCAAGCAAAATAGGAGTCCTGAAAGCCTCCGGGTGTTCCCTTCCTTTGGGGCCCTGCTGTGTGTCCAGGCAACACATTAGGGTCACAATGGGGGCATTTTTGAAAACAGGAGAAACAGGGTGATAGATTTTGGTGTGTGTTTCTTCATTCTTATGGTCGCTTTACACAGAAATCGGTCTTCAAAGTGATACTTTTATGAAAAAAGTGATTTTTTTATTTTTTTTCACCTGCTATGCATTAAATTTAGCAAAAAACTGTGGGGTCAAAATACTCACTACACCCCTAGATAAATACCTTAAGGGGTCTAGTTTTCCAAATGGGGTAGTTTATAGGGAGTTTCTATCGTTCTGATAGTTCAAAACCTCTCCAAATATATAGTGGGGCCTAAAACATTTTCAAGCAAAATATGAGTCCTGAAAGCCTCCGGGTGCTGCCTTCCTTTCAAGCCCTGCTGTGTGTCCAGGCAATGCAATAGAGTCAAAATGGGGGCATTTTTGAAAACAGGGTGATAGATTTTGGGGTGTGTTTCTTCATTCTTATGGTCGCTTTACACAGAAATCGGTCTTCAAAGTGATACTTTTATGAAAAAAGTGAGATTATATTTTTTTACGCCTGCTTTGCATGAATTCTTACAAAAAAACTGTGGGGTCAAAATACTTACAACACCCCTTAATAAATACCTTAAGGGGTGTAGTTTGCAAAATGGGGTCACTTGTGGGGGTTTCCACCATTCTGACACCTATGAGCCTCTGAAAACCTGGCTTGGTGCAGGAAAACCAAATGTACTTCAAAATGTATAAAATTATTACTAAACTTGTAAGTCTTCTAAATTGCTCAAAAAAAATTTTTTTTTTTCAAAAGTGCTGCCAAAATAGAGTAAAGAGATGGAAATATATATTTAATTAAAAAAATTGTACAGTATGTATGTACATATGTGACATATTGCCGTTAAAAATAGGGAAAAATTATAATTTTTACAAAATCTCTTCATTTTTTCTATTTTTTTATTAATTTCCGTAAATCGTATCAGTCTACTTTTACCACTAAAATAAAGTACAACATGTGACGAAAAAACAATGTCAGAATTACTTGGATATTCAAAACTTTCGCTGAGTTATTCTCTGATAAAGTCACACATACCAGATTTAACAAATCTGGCTTGGTCATTAAGGCCCAAACAGGCCCGGTCATTAAGGGGTTAAGACCTTGGTGAAAGCAACGTAATAGTACGTGACATGTCGACAAGGGTTTAAATATGTTCCGTTTTTCTCATTGTTGCTTGTGATTTCTTGTGTTTGCATGTGTCTGAGCAAGCTCCTGGTTACTCCCTGTATCACCTTGACTGTTTCTGTTTGGACTCTGAACTGGACCTCGGCTTTGCCTTTGGATTTTCCCTCTCCTCACTGAATTGGACATTCTGCTCTCGGCTAGGTTTGACCTCTGCAAGTCCTGGTACTCTTCTGTTTTGCGATTTGGAGTTTTAGTATCTCCTGGTTGTGAACTATGCTTGCTGATTACCCCTCTGGCTTGTCTGGTTATCCGTTCTGGTATTTCCTGCATTGCACCTCCTGTCCAATACCGTATTCTGTAAAAGCAACCTGGGTTCTATGCAGCCAAATATAACTTGCATTGCGGTGGGCTCTGGGGCATTGCTCAAATAGTGGTTCCTTGACAGAAATATTACTGGGATGTTTATATTGGAGATGGAGTGCCAGAGTGATGCATTAATTGGTGCCGGATCATGCCTTCCATCTTTTTTGAAGATGCCTCGCAATGC
The DNA here is from genome assembly GCF_050947455.1 of Rhinoderma darwinii. Lineage (NCBI taxonomy): Eukaryota > Metazoa > Chordata > Amphibia > Anura > Rhinodermatidae > Rhinoderma > Rhinoderma darwinii. The sequence continues at coordinate 164,597,797 of NC_134690.1, read as the reverse complement.
TTCCTCTAAAGACCATTACAACAAATACCTGGCAATTAAAGCCCTATACATGGTTTTAAAGAGGCTCTGTCACCACATTATAAGTTCCCTATCTCCTATATAAGGAGATCGGCGCTGTAATGTAGGTGACAGTAATTCTTTTTATTTAGAAAAACGATCTATTTTAAACCACTTTGAGCGATTTTTATCTTTATGCTAATGAGTTTCTTAATGTCCAAGTGGGCGTGTTTTACTTTAGACCAAGTGGGCGTTGTACAGAGGAGTGTATGACACTGACCAATCAGCGTCATGCACTTCTCTCCATTCATTTACACTGCACTAGCGCTATAGTTATATCGTTATGTGCAGCTACATACACAAACACTAACATTACTGCAGTGTCCTGATAAAGAATATACATCACTACCAGCGTCTCTGTGAGATTTACAGCAAGGCAAGCGTAATCTCGCGAGATTACAATGTAACCTGTCATTTCAAACGAGATTACGCTTGCCTTGCTGGAATCCCACAGAAAAGATTCAGACCTGTCAGGATTCTGAATAAACATCACGTCCTGGCTGGAAATAATGTGTATTCATTATCAGGACACTACAGTAATGTTAGTGTTTGTGTATGTAGCTGCACATAACGATATAACTATACCGCTAGTGCAGTGTAACTGAATGGAGAGAAGTGGATGACGCTGATTGGTCAGCGTCATACACTCCTCTGTACAACGCCCACTTGGTCAAAAGTAAAACACACCCACTTGGGCATTAAGAAACTCATTAGCATAAAGCTAAAAATCGCTCATAAAGTGGTTTAAAATAGATCGTTTTTCAAAATAAAAAGCATTACTGTCACCTACATTATAGCGCCGATCTTCTTATATAGGAGACAGGGCACTTATAATGTGGTGACAAAGCCTGTTTAAATAAACACAGAGTGTTCAAAGGTACAAATCAACATAAAAACATAAACATAAAAACCCGATACCAGTTATCAAACGCTATTGCAAACAATGCGGTTATTAAATAACTCTATGCAGCATTATAATTAGGTATTCATTACTTGGGAGATAATAGATCAGACTGCATTTATAATATATTTATGCGTGGTACAAAGAGAACCCAAATAGCAGGCCACACGGAGAACAGCTTTGAGTAATGTGACGATAGGTAAGGAAAACTCTTTCCATATGATGTGGTCTCCCATTGATTTCAATGGGAGGTCAGAGACGGAACGAAGAGCATGTCTTTTTTTTCCCCCGCGAGCAGGAAAAAAACGCCTCCGCCTCTAATTGAAATCAATGGGAGGTGGTTTCGGGCGTTTTTTGGCGCTGGTTCCGACGCGGTTTCCGCGACAAAAACCTCTGTGTGAACAGGGCATAAGAGTGGCACATATCTATAGATAGAAGGTACTTTGAAAAAGAAAAAAGGGAAGTAGCACAAGAAACTTTTAAGATGTAAATTTTAGGACACTAACTAATATAAAGTTATCAACTATTTTCCCAATTTTCCCACTATGGAAAACCCTCATCCATGGGCTGGAGAATTATGAGCATCTGCATGGATGACACGTCACATGACCGCATGGACGACACGTTACTGATTTCATATAGCACTTTTCCAAAATTAAGGCCATGGGCAAAATCTGGCATCAATTTATATTGATTGTAAAAGTGTCTTAAATTATTATTTACAACACCGTTTTATATGAAAAAATACACTTAGATCCCAGAAAACCACTATAAGCTTTATTCGCCACTTATTTAAAGGGGTTTTCCAGTCGCTAATAATTGATGTCCTATCCTAAGGGCTCCGACTCCTGGGCGATCAATTATTATAGCGGCAATTCACAGTATTGCAGCCTTCTTCCATTGAAGTGAATAGGAGAAGACTGCAGTACTGTCAATCGCCGCTACATCTGTGTCGACGATGCACAGTGAGCAAGTAGATGAAGGGGAAGCAGCACTCGTATGCTAGAAACACTTCAATATACTTTGAAACAGAAATGAACAGCATATCTGGACATTTGGTATGAAAATGATTCATGGGATAACCCCTTTAACTGAGCTTTAACCCCTAGGTGCACCACGACACAACTGTACGTCCGGGTGGCCAGTGTCTTAGCGCACGGGGACGTACAGTTACTGCGCAGTTCCCGGTGCACACGGTCGGCGATAAGTGTGCACCGGGAACCGGGAGGCCAGCTCTCCCTGACAGCTGACACTCCACTGTTGCTGATCAGCGGCTTATTTACGCTGATTTTGGCAATTAACCCCTTAAATATGGTGATCGATTGCAATCGCCGCATTTTAGGGGTTTCTAGCACATCAGCAGACCTCACAATGAAAGCGTGAGGTTTTAAAATGGCTAACATGGCGACTGGAGGCCAAGTAATGTACGGAAGCCTATCAGGACCAGCCTCCGGTGACAGTGTCTGCAACAGTGTGCATCGGGAACCGGGACGTCAGCTGTCCCTGACAGCTGACACTCCACTGTTGCCGATCAGCGGCTCATTGCCGCTGATTTCGGCAATTAACCCGTTAATTGCGGAGCTCAATTGCGATCTCCGCATTTAGGGGGTTTGTAGCACATCAGCAGCCCCTATGCAATTGTGGGGGCTGCTGATGCTTGTGATGGCACCCGGGGGCCAGACAACGGCCTCCGGGTCTGCCATGTATGGAAGCCTATGAAGGCCAGCCTCTGACTGGTCCTCGTAGACTAACTGTCAGCGTGACTGTGACGTCACACTGACAGTTGGAATACATTACACTACCTAGGTAGTGTAATGTATTCTAGCAGGGATCAGAGCTGCAGGTAAAAAAAGAAAGTGGAAAAAGTAAAGAAAAAGGTAAAAAAAAAGTTAATAAAAATGTTTTACAAAAGTGTAAAAATAAAATATCTTTTTTTCCTATAATAAGTCTCTTATTATAGGGAAAAAATGAAACCGTTAAAAAACAGTACACATATTGGGTATGACCGCGTTCGTAACGACCCAATCTATAAAACTATGTTTTTTTTACCGCACGGTGAACGCCGCAAAAAAAACAGAGAATCACTATTTTTTGGTGACCACCCCTACCAAAATATAGAATAAATAGTGATCAAAAAGTTGCATGTACCAAAAAATGGTACCAATAAAAACTACAGCTCGTCCCGCCAAAAATAAGCCCTCACACCGCTCAATTCATGGAAAAATAAAAAAGTTATGGCTCTCAAAATGTGTTGATACAAAATAATTGTTTTTTTAACAAATAGTTTTTTCTTTGTAAAAGTAGTAAAATATTAAAAAAATATACACATTTGGTATCACTGTAATTGTATTGACCCGCGGAATAAAGTTAAGTTGTCGTTTTTACCGCACGGTGAAAGTGGTAAAAACGAAACCCAAAAAATAATGGAGGAATCACATTTTTTTCCAATTTCACCCCGCAAAGAATTTTATTTTCGGTTTCCCCGTACATTATATGGTACAACTCTTCCCGCAAAAAATAAGCCCTCACACCGCTCTATTGATGAAAAAATAAAAAGTTATGGCGTTTGGAAGGCGTGGAGTGAAAAACTAAAATGGAAAAGCAAAAAAGGATCAGTCCTGCAAAGGTTAATTAATTTGTATTAAAAAAATAAATTATTACCACATATGGGGTATTGCCATACTCGGGAGAGATTGTGTTACAAATTTAGGGCGACTTTCTCCTTTATCCCTTGTGAAAATGAAAAAATGCAACATTTTAGTGGACAAAAATGTTGATATCCATTTTCATGGCCTAATTCTATTAAATTCTGCAAAAAAACCTGTGTGGTTTAAATGCTTACTATACCCCTAGAAAAATTCCTTGAGGGGTGTAGTTTCCCAAATGGGGCCACTTTTGGGGTGTTTCCACTGTTTTGTTCCCTCCAGGACGTTGCAATCGCGATATGGCACTAAAAACCAATCCAGCAAAATCTGCGCTCCAAAATCCAAATGGCGCTTCCCTCCCTTCTGAGCACTGCTGTGAGTCCAAAAATCAGTTTATGACCACATATGGGGAATTTCCGTAATCGGGAGAAGATGCTTTACAAATGTTGGGGTGCATTTTCTTCTTTATTCCTTGTAAATATTAAACATTTCTATGTTTTTCCAGAAAAAAAAAGTAGATTTTCATTTTCACAGACTATCTCCAATAAATATAGCAAAATACCTGTGGAGTCAAAGTGCTAACTATACCCCTAGATAAATTCTTTGAGGGGTCTAGTTTCCAAAATGGGGTCACTTTTTGGGATTTCCACTGTTTTGGCACCACAAGACCTCTTCAAACCCGACATGGTGCCTAAAATATAATCTAAAAATAGGCCAGTGTTTCGGTCCATTAGCACACTAGGGCCACTTGTGGGATATTCCGAAAAACTGCAGGACCTGGGCAATAAATATTGAGTTGCGTTTCTCTGGGAAAACCTTCTGTGTTACAGAATTTTTTTTATTACAAATGAATTTCGGCAAAAAAAAATGAAATTTGTAAATTTTCCCTCTACTTTGCTTTATTTCCTGTGAAAAGCCTAAAGGGTTAAGAAATTTTCTGAATGCTGTTTTGAATACTTTGAGGGGTGCAGTTTTTAAAATGAGCTGATTTATTGGGGGAATCTAATATATCGGGCCCTCAAAACCACTTCAGAACTAAACTGTTACCTGTAAAAATAGCCTTTTGAAATTTTCTTGAAAATGTGAGAAATTGATGCGAAAGTTCTAAGCCTTGTAACGTCCTAGAAAAATAAAAGGACATTCAAAAAATGCTGCAAACATAAAGTACACATATGGGAAATGGTAACTAGTAACTATTTTGTGTGGTATTAATATCTGTTTTACAAGCAGATACATATAAATTTAGAAAAATGCACATGTTTGCAAATTTTCTCTAAATTTTGGTGTTTTTCACGAATAAATATTGAATTTATCGACCAAATCTTTCCACGATCATAAAGTACAATATGTCACGAGAAAACAATTTCAGAATCGCTTGGATAGGTAAAAGCATTCTGGAGTTATTACCACATAAAGTGACACATGTCAGATTTGAAAAAATCGGCTGTGTCCACAAGGCCAAAACAGGCTGTGTCCTAAAGGGGTTAATATAATGATTATAAACCTTTGTACATAATGGAACTCCCCCAATGAACGAACAAGGAAAGAGATCAGTCAATGTACAACACGTTTTGTGGGTGGTGGAGTTTAACCCCTTAGTGACCAGCCTATTTTAGGCCCTAATGACCAAGCTATTTTATTAGTTTTTCTATAGTCGCATTCAAAGAGCTATAACTTTTTTATTTTTCCGTTGACATAGCTGTATGAGGACTTGTTTTTTGCGGGATTAGTTGTACTTTTTAATGGCACCATTTAAGGGTACATATAATTTTTTGATTAACTTTTATTAACTTTTTTGGGGGGGGGGGGGGGGATTAGAAAAAAAACCTGAAATTCAACCATTGTTCTATGAGTTTTAAATTGACGCCGTTCACTGTGCGGCGTAAATAACATGTTACCTTTATTCTATGGGTCGGTATGATTACGGCGATACCACATATGTAGAGGTTTTTTATGTTTTACGACTTTTGCACAATAAAAACACTTTTGAACTAAAATTATTTGTTTTTTGCATCGTCGCTTTCCAAGAGCCGTAATTTTTTTATTTTTCCATCAATGTAGTGATTTTTTGGGCTTCTTTTTTGCAAGACGAGACATAGTTTTGTTTGGTACTGTTTTGGGGTACATGGGACTTATTGATTCATTTTTATTATTACTTTTTGGGGGGCAATGGAAAAAAATAGCAATTTCGCCATGGTTTTTTGCGTTTTTTTTTTACAGTGTTCACCTTGCGGTTTAAATGACATATTAACTTTATTGAGTCATTACGGTCGCGGTGATACCATATATGTGTACTTTTATTTATTTTTTACACTTTTACTAAATAAAACCACTTTTTATGGAAAAAAATTGATTTATTTTTTTACTGTCATTTTTATTAATAATCTTTATTTCACATTAATTACTTATTTTGTTAGTCCCACTAGGGGACTTTACCATGCGATCTTCAGATCGCTGCTATAATGCTTTGGTATACTTAGTATATCAGAGCATTATTGCCTGTCAGTGTAAATTTGACACGTCCTAATAGGCATATGCCCAGGGCAGACCTGGGGGCCTTTATCAGGCCCCCAGCTGCCATAACACCCCATCGGAGACCTGCGATTGCATTTGCGGTCCGCCGATGGGTGACAGAGGGAGCTCACTCCCTCTGTAAACAAGTTAAATGCCGCGGTCGCTATTGACTGCGGCATTTAACGGGTTAAACGGCCGCAAGTGAAGTAAACATCGATCACGGGCGTTGGAGAAGGAGCCCAGCTTTCATCAGACAGCAGAGCCCCGGCTCCAGCCTGCACGGGACATCCGTGCAGGACTTAGCCTGGGCCGCCGTGAAAAGGCGGCGGCCTAGCCTAAGACCCCTTAGTGACCGCTGTGAAAAGGCGTATTGTATTGGTAGTCACTAAGGGGTTAAAATATACAAATATAATTTGAACACTATGTTGAGAATGAACTGCAAGGACTAGCACTAGTACACAAACAGGAGCAGTTCAACTTGTATTGCTGAGCCGTGTGGGCACCCTCACTGGAATGTTCCTAGGAATGCAGTACAACTTCCTGCACGCCCCAGGCATAATTCCTCTGAGCCAGAAGTATAGAAAAGGCGGAGCCTAAAGAAAACACTCCCCACCCAGTACTCCAGTGTTTACCTTCCTGCGTTATTTATGCTTTCCCAAGTTCAGTCAACAAGTTTTAGATGAAGGGTATCTACTGTCCCAGAATAGTCTTTTACCTGCTTCCTCTGTATTCAGACAGTGTATATAGACATTTAACTATGAACTCAATATGATTACCTAGTTTATTGAACCATTAGAATAAGAGAATGTTCAAACATGTAAATTCTAATTTTACATAGCAATGAATGAGAAATGCTATTTACACTACGTAGTGTATTTCTCCCAAATTGTATGATCCTGAGTAATCTGCCTCCAGCTTTATAATAGAGGTATAACCTTCCATTGTAATACTTCCCTCTAATGATATTGAGTTGACTGTTGACCCTGTCCCAATGTACAAAGCACAGACTAAAAAAGTGACGGGAGTGTTAACCTATTGTAAGTGCCCTGTGACCAGTGTGAAACCTATAATATAGTGACAATGAAAATGAAACAAGTTTTTGGTATAACAAACTTCAGTAGCTGATAAGTGATATTGTCCCTTTAAGTCGAATAATAAGCTACCAATGTGTAACAGACCTTATTATTAGAACAGGAAGACATTAAGGGGTTGTCCCATCAGAACAACCTTTTTCTAAACACAGACCCACTGGTGATCAACTGGTTCGGCAGCTGAAAACTCTGGCAATTAATGCTATTGCTGTGGGAAGCTTCAGGCAGTCAGTCGGAGAAATGTAGTATTACATGGTGTTCATTCTATTATACGTGGTCACTTTAATTTCAGCAAAGTAAAAGGCCGCTCTTTGTAGCAGATCCCTGTGTTGGCTGATAGAGGGTTTTGAGCAGCGTATGCCCAACATTAACATTTGTACGCCGATAAGGTCCTGTTCACATCAGCATTGGCTTTCCGTTCCGGGGCTCAATCTGAGGTTTCCGTCGGGTGAACCCCACAACGGAAAGTCAAACTGAAACCACAGCTTCCGTTACCATTGACAGAAACATTGCTAATGGTTTCCGTTCGTCACCATTCCGGCAGGTTTAAATTTTAATGACGGAATCAATAGCGCAGTCGACTGTACTGATAATTTAATAACAATGGCATGTGAAAGGAAATTACAATATTTATATTTTATACCTTAAATGTAATTTACAAATAAAAACTGTTTTGGTGTTGCCATTCTGATGTAAAAACAAATTTTAGTGATATGTGACATACTTCTAAGGCTTCGTTCACATCTGCGTCAGGGCTCCGTCGGAGCTTTCTGCCAGGGGAACCCATGAACGGAATCCAAACAAACGTAAACCATATGCTAAGGCAAATTCTACTGGTATCAGAGGGTCCTGGGTGCGCCAAGAAAACATTCCCCTCACCATTTCTCCACCTCCACCAGCCTGAACTGTTGACACCTGACAGGAAGGGTTTATTGATTCATGCTGCTTGTGCCAAATTCTAACCCTCCCATCAGTACGGTGGAACAGAAATCTGAAATCATCTGACAGGTGATGTTTTTCCATTGCTCAGTAATTACATTTTTGCACTCTTTTGCCCACTGGAGTCTTGCCTTTCTGTTCCCCTTAGACAGCAGTGGCACTTGAACTAGTGGTCTGCAGTTATAACCTATCCGTGCTAAGAAATGACAAGTTGTGCATCGGACACGTCAGTTGGAGTACCGGTGTTGTACTCGGCTACAACTTGCTTGACTCTGCACCGCTTGTTCATTAGACTGATTCTTCACATCCTCCTCTGACCCCTTAAGTCAACGTACTGTTTACATCCACAGGATCCCCTTTCTCTTGATGTTCTTCCTCGATCACATCATTCTCGGCGTACTCTCGACATTGTTGCACGAGAAAACACTTACAAAGTTGGCACATTATCGCGCAAATATGATGTGCGCCACAATTTGTGACATTTTAATGCCGTAAAACCAGCGTAAAGCCCTTCATAAATTCCCCCCATAATGATCAACTACACCACATAATATTGCAACATTGGTTATTTTACAAAATAATTCAATTTATATTTATTTTTCCACATATCAAGGTTTGAACTTTAGCATTTTTATCATGAGTTTTAAATTACTTACCCCAAAACTGGTCCCGGCTGTCTGTGTACCTCACTCCTGCTTAGAACTGTCCTTTCACACAATCTGTTGTCTTTGGTCTGCTTCCACACGATGTCTATTATGCATTTCATTGAGTTGGCTGTGGGCTCCTTTGGCAGGAGCTTCTGTCTTTTCAGTGTCTATAGGTCCACAAAATGTAGTTTTTCACATTTGCGAGATAACTTTAGTAACAATCTTCTAAGCCATATTTCATACAGAGTAGAAATTAGTTGCAGCAAAACTGTAAAACTTCTTCTATTACAAAGAAACACACCTAGAAAATCAGAAGGTAAAATGAATACGTTGAGCAAGCCTTCCTCGTAATACACAACCTATGATTCAGGAGACATTCCCCAAGCATAAACACAACATTAAGCACTTTGAAATGAGGATGTAAGACAAGGTCTAGTGGTTATAGGCGAATAGTCATAATGTGTGTTTAGATCACTCCCTTTACACGAACCACCAACTCAGCCTTCCAATGAAAATATTGATCTTCCCTTCCATCCTGTACCTACATTTTGTAACTACTCACTTCCGTTTCTGATGTAAGGAGTCAGCCTTGAACTGATACACTCTATATGAGGTTTAGCCAAAACAATGATCAAAAAGAATAAAGAACAAGAACAAAAATGAAGAAAGGAAGCTGAATAAAATAAAATAAGGGGGTCCATAAGATATGCCATAAATGTCAGATAGATGCAGGTCCCAGATCTAGGACCCACACCTAAGCAGCAACTAGCGGCCGCATCCAGGGAAATTAGTGCAGAGGTGATCGAGATTCCAGAAACAGACGAGCTCACTGTGCTTCCCTATTTTCGTAACAGAAGGGAATGGGAGATACGGAAACCGTGTAGCACGGTAGTTACGGAAATAGGATAGCTTGCCATGCTTTGCTGTTTTCATAACTCCCATATACTATTCTAGCTAAGCTGTTTCCAGGACCGTGACCACCTCTGCACTTATTCCACAACTGTATTCAGCGGCCAGTGGACGGCTCAGCAGGCGGGGACGGGGACCCCTGTTCTCGAGTTAGGTGCAGGTCCTAGAACGAAGATCCGCATAGGATATGCCATAAATGTCTAGAAATAGGAACACCCTTTAAACACTACACCTGTGCGTGGGTGGGGTTCCTTTGGCCCGCCAGTTGAAATTACTCTGAAGTCCTACCCTCCATTATACAAAACGTACACGTCCTTTTTCAATCGAATTGTGAACTTTGTTGTTATTAATGCACATGCAGGAACAAAAATAAGTTGCAAATTAACCAATAAAAAATAGATCCTAGTGGCAAGTGATTGGCTAAAAAGCAGTTGTCTTTCTTATTGACCTTTGGGGAACATTATTGTTTCAAGACCTTGGTCCACCTGAGGATACCAACCCTGGATCACACCAGATGATAGATTTGGTCTTCAAACCCTCTTAAGTATCCAGCCTTTTTACCTCCTGGCCATCCAAGAGCCATAAAATTTTTCGTTTTCCGTTGGCAGTCACATGAGGTCTTGTTTTATTGCGGGACGAGTTGTATTTTCTAATGGCACCATTTAACCCCTTCCCGCTCCTGGACGTACTATTAGGTCATGGTAGCTGTATCGTTCGCGCTCCATGACCTAATAGTACGTCTCGGGAGTAACGGCCGTTTCGGCCGTCCTCCCGACACATACAGGAGCTGTGACAGCTGCTGTCTCGTACAGCAGCTGTCACAGCTCCTACAGCGGGGACCGATCGCTGTGTCCCCGCTGATTAACCCCTTAAAAGCCGCGTTCAATAGAGATCGCGGCTTTTTAGGGGTTAAGCTGCCATTGCCGGCCTGCTACACGATAGCGGCCGGCCATGGTGACTATGGCAACCGGACACCAAACAATGGCGTCCGGCTATGCCATCGACGGAAGCCTAGTGGGTCCTGACAAAGTCAGGACCCACTATGCTTGCTGTCAGTGAGCAGCTGACAGTTCTAATACACTGCACTACGCATGTAGTGCAGTGTATTAGAATAGCGATCACGGCCTCCTGCCCTCAAGTTACCTAGTGGGACAAAGTAATAAAGTTAAAAAAAAAGTAAAAATAAGAAAATAAAAGTTTTAAAAGTATTAAAAGTAAAAATCCCCCTTTTTACCTTATCAGTCCTTTATTATTAATACAAATATATAAACAAACAAATAAACTATACATAATTGGTATCGCCGTGTCCGTAACAGCCTGAACTACAAAATTATTTCGTTATTTATCCCGCATGGTGAACGCCGTAAAAGAAAATAATAATAAACCATACCACAATCACAATTGTTTGGTCACTTCACCTCCCAAAAAATGGAATAAAAAGAGCTCAAAAAGTCGCATGTACCTAAAAATACTGATCGACACTACAGTTCGTTACGCAAAAAATAAGTCCTCGCACGGCTTTATTGATGGAAAAATAAAAAATGTCTGGCTCTTAGAATAAGGTAACAAAAAAGTGAATGATTTTTTACAAAACGTATTTTATTGTGGAAACGCCATAAGACATAAAAAAAAACTATAAACATCTGGTATTGCCGTAATCGTATCGCCCCGCAGAATAAAGTGAATATGTCATTTATAGCGCACGGTAAACGCTGTAAAAAAAATAGAATAAAAAAACATTAGTAGAATTGCTGTTTTTTAGTCACTACGCAACCTAAAAATAGAATAAAAACTGATCAAAAAGCTGCATGCACCACAAGAAAACTACAATGAATTCCTCAAGGGGTCTATTTTCCAAAATGGGGTAACTTTTGGGGGGTTTCCACCGTTTTGGCACCACAAGACCTCTTCAAACCGGACATGGTGCCTAATAAAAAAGAGGCCTCAAAATCCACTAGGTGCTCCTTTGCTTCGGAGGCCGGTGCTTCAGTCCATTACCGCACTAGGGCCACATGTGGGATATTTCTCAAAACTGCAGAATCTGGACAATACGTATTAAGTTGTGTTTCTCTGGTAAAACCTTTTGTGTTATAAAAAAAATAGTATAAAGAGGATTTTCTGACAAAAATAAATATGTAAATTTCACCTCTACTTTGCTCAAAATTTCTGTGAAACACCTAAAGGGTTCATAAACTTTCTAAATGCTGTTGTGAATACTTTGAGGGGTCTAGTTTCTAAAATGGAGTGTTTGATAGGGGTTTCTAATATATGGGCCCCTCAAAGCAACTTCAGAACTGAACTGGAACCTAAAAAAATAAATAAATTAGGCAATACTTCGCTTCTTACATTATACTGATAATGAGCCGTGCCCACCCCGTTTGTATAAACGGAGACCCCTATTAGACCGTTTCAGTGCCCGATTTCCCCAAGCATACACCCCCGAGAAGTGTATTTCTATTGATGAGTCCTTGGTACATTTTAAAGGGAGGGTTCAATTCCGCGAGTACCTGCCGGGTAAGAGGGCAAGGTATGGCGTGAAATGTATAAGCTGTGCGAGAGTGCATCAGGGTATACCTACAGATTTAGGATATATGAAGGGAAGGACACCAGTATTCAGCCCCCAGACTGCCCCCCCCTTACTGGGAGTTAATGCAAAAATTGTGTGGGATTTGGTGCACCCACTGCTGGACCAGGGTCACCACCTCTACCTGGATAATTTTTATACCATCGTCCCACTCTTCAACTGCCTCGCTTCCAGAAGTACTGCGGCATGCGACACAGCTAGAAGAAATCTGAGAGGCCTACCTAAGACTCTGCAGGGCAAACACTCAGAAGGGGTGAGAGCAGGGCACAATCTAGCAGCAACATATTGTGTGTCAAGTACAAGAGAGATGTCCTTGTATTGACAACAATACATGGCCACACCAGTACCCATGTACCAGTACGAGGTACCAGTACAGAGACCCCAAAACCAGACTGCATCCTGGACTACAATAGGTACATGGGAGGGGTGGACTTGTCAGATCAAGTCCTGAAGCCCTACAGCGCCATGCGGTGTGGTATAAGAAGCTGGCCGTGCACATCATACCGATGGCTTTGTACAATGTGTACGTGCTACGTCGATGTGCAGGCCAGTGGGGAACAGCCCTGGAATTTCAAGAGGTGATTATCAAGAACCTGATCTTTAGGGACCAAGAATGGACTTTTTCCTTTCTTGCCAGTTTGGGGAACTTCTCCTGGAAAGTGTTGCCCAGTACTTCTGGAAGCGAGGCCACACGCATCGTACCAGGGCAACACTTTCCAGGAGAAGTTCCCCAAACTGGCAAGAAAGGAAAAAGTCAAAAGAGGTGCAAAGTCTGCTATAAGAGGGGGATAAGGGAGGACACAATATATCAATGTGACACGTGTCCCGAAAAACCAGAGCTCTGTATGAAAGTGTGTTTTAACATTTATCATACATCCCTTGGTTTATAATTTACCCCAATTTTACTTACCCTGATGTACTCCGCACAGCTTCCCCTCTGGGCCCTGCTGTGTGCCCATGCAGCTGATAACAGCCACATGTAGGGTATTGCCGTACCCAGGAGAACCCACATTACAGTTTATGGGGTGTATGTCTCTGGTCAAAATGCTCACTACACCTCTAGATGAATGACTTAAGGGTGTAGTTTTTAAAACGGGGTCACTTCTCGGGGGTTTCAATTGTACTGGTACCTCAGGGGCTTCTGCATACATGACTTCGCACCAGAAAATCCCCAGTAGGCCAAATGGTGGTCCTTTCCTTCTGAGCCCTCCCATGGGCCCAAACCGCAGTTTATCACCACAAATGGGGTATTGCAGCACTCAGAACAAATTGCGCAATAGAATGGGAAATTTTGTTTCTTGTGAAAATAAGAAATTTTCAGCCAAAACTACATATTATTGGAAAAAATTAATTTTGTTTTAATTCACAGCCCAATTCAAATAAGTTCTGTGAAAAAACTATGGGGTCAAAATGGTCACAACACCCATAAATGAATTCCGTGAGGGGTGTAGTTTCCAAAATGGGGTCATTTCTGGTTGGTTTCCATTGCTTTGATACCTCTGGGGCTCTGCAAATGCGACATGGCTCCCGAAAACGAATCCAGCAAAATCTGGACTCCAAAGAACAAATAGCGCTCCTTTCCTTCTGAGCCCTCCCATGGGCCCAAACGGCGGTTTATCACCACAAATGGGGTATTGCCGCACTCAGGACAAATTGGGCAACAAAATGGAGTATTTTATTTCTTGTGAAAATAAGAATTTTTTAGCTAAAACGACATATTATTGGAAAAAAACATTTTTTTTTTAAATTCCCAGCCCAATTCCAATAAGTTCTGTGAAGAAACTATGGGGTCTAAATGGTCACATTACCCATAAATGAATTCCTTGAGGGGTGTAGTTTCCAAAATGGGGTCACTTCTGGTGGGTTTCCATTGCTTTGATACCTCTGGGGCTCTGCAAATGCAACATGGCACCCGAAAACCAAACCAGCAAAATCTGCACTCCAAACAACACACAGCGCTCCTTCCCTTCCGAGGCCTCCCATGGGCCCAAATGGCAGTTTATCGCCACAAATGGGGTATTGCTGCACTCAGGAGAAATTGGGCAACAAAATGGGGTATTTTGTTCCCTGTGAAAATTAGAAATTTTGATTAAAAAATTACATCTTATTGGAAAAAATTAAATTTTTTTCATTTCACAGCCCAATTCAAATAGGTGCTGTGAAAAAACTGTGCGGTCAAAATTGTAACAACAACCATATTTGAATTCCTTGAAGGGTGTAGTTTCCAAAATGGGGTCACTTATGGTGGGTTTTCATTGCTTCGATACCTCTGTGGCTCTGCAAATGCGACATGGCACCCGAAAACCAATCCAGCTAATCTGGACTCCAACAAACACATAGCGCTTCTTTCCTTCTGAGCCCTCCCATGGGCCCAAACGGCAGTTTATCACCACAAATGGGGTATTGCCGCACTAAGGGCAAATTGGGCAACAAAATGAGGTATTTTGTTCCCTGTGAAAATAAGAAATTTTGATCACAAATTAAATTTTGTTGGAAAAAATGACATTTTTTTCATTTCAGAGCCCAATTCAAATAGGTGCTGTGAAAAAACTGTGCGGTCAAAATGGTAACAACAACCATAAATGAATTCCTTGAGGGGTGCAGTTTCCAAAATGGGGTCACTATTGGGGGATTCCTACTGTTTTGGCACCTCAACACCTATTCAAACCTGGCATGCTGCCTAAAATATATTCTAATAAAAAAGAGGCCTCAAAATGCACTAGGTGCTTCTTTGCTTCTAGGGCTTGTGTTTTAGTCCACGAGCGCAGTAGAGCCACATGTGGGACATTTCTAAAAATAGCAGAATCTGGACAATACATATTTAGTAGTGTTTCTCTGGTAAAATTGAATAAAATTGAAATTCAGCAAGAAAAATGAAATGTGCAAATTTCACCTCTTTGCTTTAATTCCTGTGAAATGCCTGAAGGGTTAAAAAACTTTCTAAATGCTGTTTTGAATACTTTGAGGGGTCTAGTTTCTAAAATGGGGTGTTTTATCAGGGTTTCTAATACATAGGCCCCTCAAAGCCACTTCAGAACTGAAGAGGTACCTTAAAAAAAAGGCTTTTGAAATTTTCTTAAAAATATGAGAAATTGCGGTTTATGTTCTAAGCCTTGTAACGTCCAAGAAAAATAAAAGAATGTTCAAAAAACTATGCCAATCTAAAGTAGACATATGGGAAATGTGAACTAGTAACTATTTTGGGTGGTATATCCGTCTGTTTTACAAGCAGATGCATTTAAATTCTGAAAAATGCTATTTTTTCAAAATTTTCTCTAAATTTTGCAATTTTTCACCAATAAACACTGAATATATCGACCAAATTTTACCACGAACATGAAGCCCAATGTGTCACGAGACAACAATCTCAGAATCGCTTGGATAGGTTTAAGCATTCCGACGTTATTACTACATAAAGTGAAATATGTCAGATTTGAAAAATGGGCTCTGAGCCTTAAGGCCAAAACTAGGCTGCGTCCTTAAGGGGTTAAACAGAGTCTTTCAGCACGTTTTAGGCTAACAAACGGCTCATCACTAGTTAGCAATAGAGTAAAGGAAGATGTACATACCAGTGAGGTAACGGGCTCCCAGCGGCCACTGTAAACTAATATCTCCACGCCGTCCAATGGCTCCTGGCCACCGCCGCATATCTCCATCATCTCAGGCGGTTTGTGCTCTCCCTCTCCGCCGCTCTCCTACTGCACTTCCTACTGCACTGAGCCTACTAATCTTAAAGGGCTAGTGCGCCTAATTATCCACCTAGATTTTTCAGGGTATAAGGGACCACTCCCTGGTTTAATCATTGCCTGAGCAATTTGCCAGTGACTTGCAAGTGATATCCTGCTGATCGTTTGTTTGGAATTCCTGTGTTTGACTCTGCCAGTAACTTTCACTATCCTTGCCTGCAGCCTGCCATGACCTCTTGCAAGTAACCTGTGACAAACCTCTACCACCTGCCCTGACCTTTTCCTCAACCAACTGTGACTGCGCCTGCCTTGATCTTTGCTATAAATGACCCTGCATATACTGTCTGCCGATTTTGTACTTTGCCTCTTTACGTTGGTCATTATCAAGGGAGACTACTCTAGCAACAGCGAACTGGGGTTCCCCAGTGGCGAAGACCAGATTTCTGTTTAGGGGTTAAAATGTAAAAGCCTGGGGTCCCCTTAGACTCCGCTCCCTGGTTTAGCCCTACGTCAAATCCAATAGTGACAAAGTGGGTTTACACCATACTCTGCAGTCCCCATTACCGTCTCTCTATTTACGGGTACTATGACGAGATGAATCATAGTGCTTGCGTCACGGAAAAATTACTACTTTTATTCCGCTACGCGCCACATGCTAATTAGGTTGGAGTGTTCTCTAACCACTCCCCTTTGCAGTTAATTGATGGCTTTGCTTGCTTTCATCCAAGCACAACGGTCAATAAAATGCAGAGGGGAGTATAAAGGTTGGAGCTCTAGATGCCAGACACTTTTTTGTCTCCAACCTAATAATCATATGGTTCGCGGCTCAATAAAAGTAATTTTTCCCCCCTCACTGGTATGTACATCATCCTTTATTCTATCTCTAACTAGTGGTGCCAGCCGTTTGATAGCCTAAAATGTTCTGTCAGACCCCCTTTAATAAATGATATAATGTACTGAGAAAGTTTTAAAAATTATTTTGTGTGGTGGAATGAAAAAATCCAGCAATTCTTTTTTTGTCTTTTGAGTTTCATTTTTCCGGCATTCACCGGGTGTTAAAAATGACCTGTTAATTGAATTCTGCAATCACTGCGATAACAAATGTATACAGTTCTTTTTAAGGCCTCGTGCACACTTCCGACACCGTTTACACGGCCGTTTTTTACGGATCCGTGTGCCCGGTTTAGCGGCCGTGTGCACTCCAGTGTGCACTCCGTGTTTCCGTTTCCGAGCGCTGAGCATGGTACTGTCCAGGGTGCTGAAAGAGTTAATGGGCTGCCCTGATCGGCGGTAACTCTTTCAGCACCCTGGACAGTACCATGCTCGGCGCTCGGAAAATACAATTTTAATGTAATAAAAGAAAGAAAAAAAGAAAAAGTTCATACTCACTTTCCTCCTGTCCGGCCTCCAGCGATGACGTTTCATCCATGTCACCGCTGCAGCCAATCACAGGCTGTAGTGGCGGTCACGCACGTCAGGATGACGTCAGAAGGCCGACCTCCAGCCTCTGCAGCCAATCACAGCCTGCCACGTCAGAAAGAAAGGTCGGACTGGAGGAAGAAGAGAGACTCGTCACCACGACAACGACCGGGTACGTATGACCTGCTTTTTATTTTATTTTTAATCAGCAGCATCTTTTCTCTATCAGTGATTGATAGAGACAAGTGGCTGCCGATTAGTTTAATATTTCTGTAATGTATTTCTGCCCGCCCGGCCATTGCTAGGCAACGGCTCCGTCACACACGGACGGCACACGGATGCCTTCCGTGTGCCTTCAGTTATTTTGACACCAGCAGAAAAAATGGGACATAGATAACATCAAAACCACAAAAAAAGGCCGTACTTACTAGGTGAGTGGGTGGGTGAAAACCCGTTCCCAGCAGGACGCAGACAGGTCAAAAAATGCTGCAGAAGGAGGGTGCATTAAATAGTGATAGCCACTCCCACTAGTCTTGAGGGGAGTGGCGAATAAGTGCTCAAAGGTGTGCGATAAATGAGTTTCAGTGTTTGTGTAGTGCTAGGATGTGAATTGTATGGTAAAAAAGAAGTGTATGTAAGTGTTAGAACTGTGTGATAATGTAATAAAAATAAATAATAAATAAGTGTGATGAATAGGGGTCAGTGCTGTGAATAGTACATGGGGTATCAGTACTATGTGTAATATGTGGAGGGATGATGTGCTGGTCGTCAGGCATAGCATATCTTGCCGAATAACAGCCTATTTGTAACGCCTCTACTGTTAGCTAAAGCGGGCTGCTCTGCATGCCAAACCAAACGCCAGCACATCATGCCCTCAGTTTTTTTGACGGCCCCACTGACTTGCATGGGCCTCACGGTCACGGAATCTCGGACCAAAGTAGGACATGCTCTACTTTGGATCGGAACGGAGCAACGGGACCGTCAAAAAAACTGAAGTGTGCATGGCCCCATTGAAATTAATGGGTCAGTGTGCTAGCCGTCAGATAAACGGTTAGCACCCTGAAGGAAAAAACTGAAGTGGGCATGGGGCCTAAGTTCTACTGCTTTTACAAAACAAAAACAATTCGTTAAAAAAATTGTTCTGTGTCGCCATATTCGGAGACCCATAACATTTCCATTTTTCCCTTGATGGAGTGGTGTGAGGGCTTATTTTTGTGCAGTGGGGAGCTGCAGTTTTTAATGGTATCAGTTTGTTACATATGACTGACTTTTTGAGGTAAGGTGACCAGTAAACAGCAATTGTGGCTTTTTGGCATTTTTATCTATAAAACAGTATGTGTTAACAGAGTAAGGGTATGTTCACACGAGGGCGTCCGTAACGGCTGAAATTACGGGGATGTTTCCGCCTGAAAACATCCCCTGTAATTTCAGCCGTACCGGTATGTGCAGGCGCTTGAACGCCGCGTCCATTACGGACGTAATTGGCGCTGCTATTCATTAGAGTCAATGAGTAACGGCTCCAATTACGCCCAAAGAAGTGACAGGTCACTTCTTTGACGCGGGCGTCTATTTACGCGCCGTCATTTGACAGCGGCGCGTAAATATACGCCTCGTGTGAACAGACAAACGTCTGCCCATTGTTTTCAATGGGCAAATGTTTGTCAACGCTATTGAGGCGCTATTTTCGGACGTAAATCGGGGCAAAAACGCACGAATTACGTCCTTAATTAGTGCGTGTGAACATACCCTAACGCAACTCAATATTTATTACCCAGATTTTGCAGTTTTCAGAAATATATGTGGCCCTAGAGTGCTACTTGATTTAAACACAGGCCTCAGAAATGAAGGAGCACCTTGTGGATTTTGGGGCCTCCTTTTTGTTAGGATGTTTTCCAGACACTATTTCATGTTTGAAGAGGCGATGGGTTGCCAAAACATAAGAAACACCCTAAAAAAGATCCCGTTATGGATCACCCCTCAAGGAAATAATCTAGGGGTGTAGTGAGCATTTAGACCCCACAGGTGTTTCATAAATCTTATTACACGTGAGGAGTTCATCGCTGTCAATCAGTATACATTGACTTTCATTACCTGCAATGCAGACAGGACGATACAGCAATCTTTGGCCGCACGACGTCTGTTGCGCCAAAGTCACCATGTAGTCTTAGCCTAACACTTACAGGCAGGGCCTAATAGGCTTCCATACATGGCAGACCAGGAGGCTATAGTTAGGCTTGATGGTTGTAGGGATGCACGATCTATTGAAACATCAATACTGTTTCGAAACCGTGCACCCTCAAATGGTTTGATACCGTTATTTCATGTATTTCGATACTAAGCTGTGCGGCTGCACAGCTTAGTATATTAATACATAAATGAATGAGAGCGGGGCGACGGCTGTGTAATACAGCCATTGCCCCGCTCCTGAGTCCTGACAAGTGCACGTCGTCAGAAATATGTGACCAGCGCTGCACTAATGAGCGGCGGCACAAAAGACAAAAGATGGCGGACGCACCCCCATGTTCTGTCTTCAGTGACTGTGCCGCCGCTCATTAGTGCAGCGCTGGCTGCATCACCTCATGCTGACCGCGTGTGCACTTACTGTCAGGAGCGGAGAAATGGCTGTATTACACAGCCGCAGCTCCGCTCTAATGGCGGAGATCAGAGAAACCTCTCATCTCCTCCGCTATTCTCCTGAATGCTGCGATCAAAGCTGACCGCAGCATTTAAGGGGTAAATGAGAAAAGGAGATGCCCTTTGGATCGTGTCACAGGGAATTCCTGTGACGCGATCGAGGGCCATACCATATATGGGCAGACAGCCCAGGGTCCATAGAAGAACCCCAGGGCTGTCTGACCATATTTCCTGTTAGTGCATTCTGAGGTATGTCCTAACAACTGCCTGTGTACTATCAGTACACAGGCTAATGTACTGGCATGTAGATATATGCCAGTACATAGAAGTTTAAAAATAAAAAAGTAAAAAATAAAAAAGTTATTTAAGTAATAAGTAATAGTACGGTAAGTTAAATTTAAAAAAAATACACACACTACAATAAAAATTAAAACAAGTCTAGATACATAAAATATACACATTCGGTATCGTCGTGACAGTAATAACACATTTATAGCGTCATTCATGTTTACGCTGTTATAAAATAAAGTTATGGCTTTTGGAAGGCAGAGTACTATACAGTGGCATACGTCACCCACAGCCATACAGTGGCATATGTCATCCATAGGCTCCCAGGCGGGAAAAAAAAATAGTATTTTGGGCGGTATATATTTTTTTGCTGGATCTAGTTAGATCGAATTGCGTTGCCTAATACGCTATTCCATCCATCAAAAAAAGGTATGATAACATACACTAGCCCAATGGATGCCAAAAAGTATAAACTATTGGCCTCTGTCGGGTGAATGGAGCCCTACATACATTTAACGTGCACGTTGAAGCTTTCCAGACAAACGCTGAACGTATGGCAAAAACGCTATATGAACAGGGCCTTAGACAAGTCACAAATCTTTTTATGTGAGGGGGTTTTCTGATATATATCTACAGTATATAGATACATGAAGGAAATAAGTATTTGATCCCTTGCTAATTTTGTAAGTTTGCCCACTGTCAAAGACATGAACAGTCTAGAATTTTTAGGGTAGGTTAATTTTACCAGTGAGAGATAGATTATATAAAAAAAAAAAAAAGAAAATCACATAGTCAAAATTATATATATTTATTTGCATTGTGCACAGAGAAATAAGTATTTGATCTCTTTGGCAAACAAGACTTAATACTTGGTGGCAAAACCCTTGTTGGCAAGCACAGCAGTCAGACGTTTTTTGTAGTTGATGATGAGGTTTGCACACATGTTAGATGGAATTTTGGCCCACTCCTCTTTGCAGATCATCTGTAAATCATTACGATTTCGAGGCTGTCGCTTGGCAACTCGGATCTTCAGCTCCCTCCATAAGTTTTCGATGGGATTAAGGTCTGGAGACTGGCTAGGCCACTCCATGACCTTAATGTGCTTCTTTTTGAGCCACTCCTTTGTTGCCTTGGCTGTATGTTTCGGGTCATTGTCGTGCTGGAAGACCCAGCCACGAGCCATTTTTAATGTCCTGGTGGAGGGAAGGAGGTTGTCACTCAGGATTTGACGGTACATGGCTCCATCCATTCTCCCATTGATGCGGTGAAGTAATCCTGTGCCCGTAGCAGAGAAACACCCCCAAAACATAATGTTTCCACCTCCATGCTTGACAGTGGGGACGGTGTTCTTTGGGTCATAGGCAGCATTTCTCTTCCTCCAAACACGGCAAGTTGAGTTAATGCCAAAGAGCTCAATTTTAGTCTCCTCTGACCACAGCACCTTCTCCCCATCACTCTCAGAATCATCCAGATGTTCATTTACAAACTTCAGACGGGCATGTACATGTGCCTTCTTGAGCAGGGGGACCTTGCGGGCACTGCAGGATTTTAATCCATTACGGCGTAATGTGTTACCAATGGTTTTCTTGGTGACTGTGGTCCCAGCTGCCTTGAGATCATTAACAAGTTCCCCCCGTGTAGTTTTCGGCTGAGCTCTCACCTTCCTCAGGATCAAGGATACCCCACGAGGTGAGATTTTGCATGGAACCCCAGATCGATGTCGATTGACAGTCATTTTGTATGTCTTCCATTTTCTTAC
Source organism: Rhinoderma darwinii (assembly GCF_050947455.1). Taxonomy (NCBI): domain Eukaryota; kingdom Metazoa; phylum Chordata; class Amphibia; order Anura; family Rhinodermatidae; genus Rhinoderma; species Rhinoderma darwinii. Next base: position 164,575,724 of record NC_134690.1, on the reverse strand, counting down.
TATTGCACCAACAGTTGTCTCCTTCTCACCCAGCGTCTTACTTATGGTTTTGTAGCCCATTCCAGCCTTGTGGAGGTCTATGATCTTGTTCCTGACATCCTTAGAAAGCTTTTTGGTCTTGCCCATGTTGTAGAAGTTAGAGTCAGACTGATTAATTGAGTCTGTGGACAGGAGTCTTTTATACAGGTGACCATATAAGACAGCTCTCTTTAATGCAGGCACCAAGTTGATTTGGAGCATGTAACTGGTCTGGAGGAGGCTGAACTCTTAATGGTTGGTAGGGGGATCAAATACTTATTTCTCTGTGCACAATGCAAATAAATATATATAATTTTGACTATGTGATTTTCTGTTTTTTTTAAATATAATCTATCTCTCACTGGTAAAATTAACCTAGCCTAAAAATTCTAGACTGTTCATGTCTTTGACAGTGGGCAAACTTACAAAATCAGCAAGGGATCAAATACTTATTTCCTTCACTGTATATCTTTGGAGTCCCTGATGAGTATTTAGTATTGTAGGAATGAAAACAATTTAATAGGATAAAACATTTTTTTCAGGATCTACTGCACTGTATTCTGGCCTTCCAAACCTTGAATAAGGCACACGGAAATAAAGAACTATGATAAGAATGTAATTGGTGCCGTGGTGCTTTATCAATGGCAATTTCTGCAACACTTGTCACAATAAACTATGGGGGCATGTCAGGGGAAGTCAACCTGTCACTGTTCAAGCAAGCCATTACTATGCTTACATCTGTGAGTAGTTTGTGCATGACAGGACAAGATGCCTCATCTTATAAACACATTGACATGGGGAAGCAGAATAAACATCCATTTTCCTATCAAACATACATTGTGCTGTTTTCCCTGCATAATAGTCTGATTTTACTGTATTCATAAGGCGGGTGTGTGTTGAAAGTGTACACAAAACTCTCATGGAAGAGGCAGCAAACAATACACTACTGTGAAAAAGAGCATATAAATAACAAGGTGTCTTTACATTATTTTAGTGAGGACTTGTCCATGACATCACTAACAGACACTGAAGTATGCTGAAATGATGCCATTGTCACTTGTAATAGAAGGACATTGAATACAGCAGCTGTATAGCTAATGTAATGTAGCTGCACAAAGCAATTACTGAGAGGGCTCCAATAAAAACTTACTCTATAAAGTGCAGATATTTTGTGTTTCTATATTAGCAAATTCACACAGCTCAAAATGCCATAGCAGCTGAAAAGAAAACACCTGCAGTGGACCCCAAACGTAACCCCTTCAGGACCCAGCCTGTTTTGGCCTTCAGGACACAGACGATTTTTTAAATATCCCACATATGGCCCTTCTGTGCTAATGGACTGAAACACCAGCCTCAGAAGCAAAGGAGCACCCAGTGGATTTTGGGCCTCCTTTTTTTTTCTAGAATATATTTTAGGCACCTTGTAAGGTTTGAAGAGGTCTTGTGGTGCCAAAACAGTGGAAACACCCCCAAAAGTTACCCCATTTTGGAAACTACACCCCTCAAGGAATTTATCTAGGGGTATAGTTAGCATTTTGACCACACAGGTTTTTCGCTAAACATATTAGAATTAGTCTGCAAAAATGAAAATCTACAGTTTTTCTGAAAAAACATAGAAATTTTTAATATTTACAAGGAAAAATGAAGAAAATGCACCCCAACATTTATAAAGCAATGTCTCCCGATTACGGCAATACCCCATATGTGGTAATAAACTGCTGATTGGACCCATGGCAGCGCTCAGAAGGGAAGGAGCGCTATTTGGATTTTGGAGCACGGATTTTGAGAGATTGGTTTTCAGTGCCATGTCGCGTTTGCAACGTCCTGGAGGGACCAAAACAGGGGAAACCCCCCAAAAGTGACACCATTTTGGAAACTACACCTCTCAAGGAATTTATCTAGGAATAGAGACGGGTCTTTTGCAGAATTTATTAGAATTAGGTCGCGAAAATGAATGTCACAATTTTTTTCCACTAAAATGTTGCATTTTCTCATTTTCACAAAGCATAAAAAAAAAATAAATTTTTGTTAAGCAATTTCTCCCGAGTACGGAAATACCCTACATGGGGTCATACATTTTTTTAGAAATGAGAAATTAATTAACCCTTTCAGGACTGATCCATTTTTTGCTTTCCTATTTTCGTTTTTCACTCCCTGCCTTCCAAGAGCCATAACTTTTTTCTTTTTCCGTCAGTAGAGTGATGTGAGGGCTTATTTCTTGCGGGAGGAGCTGTAGTTTCTATTGACACCATTTAAAGTGGCATAAAATGTACTGGGAAAAAAATCTGATTCCATTATTTGGGGTTTTCGTTTTTACAGCTTTTGTCGTGCGGTAAAAACGAAAACTTTACTTTATTCTGCGGCTCAATACAATTACGGTGATACCAAATGTATATAGCTTTTTTTATATTATACTACTTTTATAAAGAAAAATCTATTTGTTAAAATAAAAATGTATTTGTTTCACCACATTCTGAGAGCCGTAACTTTTTTCATTTTTCGGTTGATTGAGCGGTGGGAAGTCTTATTTTTTGTGGGACGAGCTGTAGTTTAAATTGTTACCATTTTTTGGTACATAAAAAGTGATCAAAAAGTTGTATTACATTTTTTTTTTAGGGCTAAGTTGACAAAAAAAAAAGGGGTTTTGGTGGTTTAAATTATTTAAGTTTTTTACGGTGTTCACCGTGCGAGTTAAATAATGGTATATTGTAATAGTTCGGCCTTTTACGGACGTAGCAATACCAATTTTGTTTATTTATTTACATTACTTTAGAAGAAAAATGGGAAAAGGTTGTTTTTTGTTTACTTTAAACTTTTTTCTTTCTCACTACTAAGAACTTTAAGGCTATGTTCACACGGAGTATTTTGGGGGGGGAATATCTGCCTCAAAATTCAGTTTGGAACTTTGAGGCAGATATTCCTCTCCCTGCACGCCGATTTTCGCGGCAATTATCGCGCCGTTTTTCGCCCGCGGCCATTGAGCGCCGCGGGCATAAAACAGCGAGATATACGCTTTCTCCTGCCTCCCATTGAAGTCAATGGGAGGTCGGAGGCGGAAGCGCCCGAAGATAGGGCATGTCGCTTCTTTTTCCCGCGAGGCAGTTTTACTGCTCGCGGGAAAAAGACGCCGAAGCCTCCCATTGAAATCAATGGGAGGCGTTCTCGGGCCGTTTCTGCCGAGTTTTGCGACGCGGTTCCCGGACACTGTGCCGGGAACCGCTCCGCAACTGTACGTCCTGGTGCGGGAAGCAAGCCCTCTGCAGGACGTAGTTACAGCGCAGAGTGTGCAGAGGTTAACTTTATACCTGTACAATAAAAAACCTCTCTCTTGGGCCTATGCCTACAAAATGAATTTAGGGTAAGTAGGTACCAGCTTTATTCTATTAAAAAGTAGCCTTGGATAGATGGGAGGAGTGCACGACCAAGATGGAGGCAGTCACCACCCCCAAATGTACAGTGCAAAAAATAAGGTTAGTCAACACCTCCTGACAAAGTGAAATAAGTGAGCAGCTGTACGCCTACCTGCCACCACAAGACGACCTCATACAGATCAAGTTGTGAAAGCCACCCACAATTTGATCAGAATAAGTGTATTGATTACTAATAAAATGTGGTCTAATAAGGCCTAATAGGAATACTAAGATGGTAGACCTGAAGGATTTCATAAGGGCCCCAGCTGCCATGACAACCCCACTGCACCCCACAATCACGTAACGGGGGTGGGACATAATGGGGTGACAGGGAGTCCCCTCCTCTGTCTACCAGTTTAGATGCCGCGGTAGCCATTGACCGCAGCATCTTTGTAGTTATACGACTGGGATCAGTCATCACCTATCCCAGCCATTAGAGAAGGCTGTCAGTTATAATATACAGCTAACACCCACTATATAGTCGATGTCGCCAAACGCTTAAGTCAGTCTGTAAAATTCTGATAGTACATGACACGATACTGTAAAACCTGGAAACTAACAGGTATTAGAGATGACGAGTAAAGTATAAATGATGTTTAAACCTCTCACAGCACTTTGTGTTAGGACGTATTTATACGTTGCTGTTTAACTGCGTTGTTTGCAATAATTCAGCAAAATCATGCAGTGCTTTTTTTGCTTTTCGTCTGTGGCAAAAAGAGTAATTCTACTGCAAAGTATGTACACTCTTAGGCCTCATGCACACGACCGTAGCCATGTGCACAGCCGTGATTTTTGGGTCGGCCAGTGGCGGGTGTCACCTGCAAGCCACCTACAAATCGCGGGCCATTATTTGCTATGAGCCTGGACCACAGAACACGGCCGTAATAAGACATGTCCGTTCTTTCTGCGGTCCGGGCTCCTGGGCCATGCATGGACCGTGGAAACCACGGTCGTGTGCATGGCACCATAAAAATGAATTGGGCCGCAATTCTCCTGTGGATTTTTTGGGGAATAGCGGCCGCAAAAGCACGTTTGTGTGCATGGGGCCTTAGCATCGCTTCTTAAATCATTTAACAGCAATAATATGTTCATGTGGCCTAGAGATGTATAATATATATCATATATACAGTGAAGGAAATAAGTATTTGATCCCTTGCTGATTTTGTAAGTTTGCCCACTGTCAAAGTCATGAACAGTCTAGAATTTTTAGGCTAGGTTAATTTTACCAGTGAGAGATAGATTATATTTAAAAAAAAAACTGAAAATCACATAGTCAAAATTATATATATTTATTTGCATTGTGCACAGAGAAATAAGTATTTGATCCCCTACCAACCATTAAGAGTTGAGCCTCCTCCAGACCAGTTACACGCTCCAAATCAACTTGGTGCCTGCATTAAAGACAGCTGTCTTACATGGTCACCTGTATAAAAGACTCCTGTCCACAGACTCAATTAATCAGTCTGACTCTAACCTCTACAACATGGGCAAGACCAAAGAGCTTTCTAAGGGTATGTTCACACGGCGGGGGTCCGTAACGGCTGAAATTACGGGGATGTTTCAGCCTGAAAACATCCCCGTAATTTCAGCCGTACCGGCATGTGCAGGCGCTTGAACGCCGCGTCAATTACGGCCGTAATTAGCGCTGCTATTCATTGGAGTCAATGAATAGCGGCTCCAATTACGGCCAAAGAAGTGACAGGTCACTTCTTCTACGCGGGCGTCTATTTACGCGCCGTCATTTGACAGCGGCGCGTAAATATACGCCTCGTGTGAACAGAAAACGTCTGCCCATTGCTTTCAATGGGCAGATGTTTGTCAGCGCTATTGAGGCGCTATTTTCGGGCGTAATTCGGGGCAAAAACGCCCGATTTACGTCCGTAAATAGGCCGTGTGAACATACCCTAAGGATGTCAGGGACAAGATCATAGACCTGCACAAGGCTGGAATGGGCTACAAAACCATAAGTAAGACGCTGGGTGAGAAGGAGACAACTGTTGGTGCAATAGTAGGAAAATGGAAGACATACAAAATGACTGTCAATCGACATCGATCTGGGGCTCCATGCAAAATCTCACCTCGTGGGCTATCCTTGATCCTGAGGAAGGTGAGAGCTCAGTCGAAAACTACACGGGGGGAACTTGTTAATGATCTCAAGGCAGCTGGGACCACAGTCACCAAGAAAACCATTGGTAACACATTACGCCGTAATGGATTAAAATCCTGCAGTGCCCGCAAGGTCCCCCTGCTCAAGAAGGCACATGTACAGGCCCATCTGAAGTTTGCAAATGAACATCTGGATGATTCTGAGAGTGATTGGGAGAAGGTGCTGTGGTCAGATGAGACTAAAATTGAGCTCTTTGGCATTAACTCAACTCGCCGTGTTTGGAGGAAGAGAAATGCTGCCTATGACCCAAAGAACACCGTCCCCACTGTCAAGCATGGAGGTGGAAACATTATGTTTTGGGGGTGTTTCTCTGCTAAGGGCACAGGACTACTTCACCGCATCAATGGGAGAATGGATGGAGCCATGTACCGTCAAATCCTGAGTGACAACCTCCTTCCCTCCACCAGGACATTAAAAATGGCTCGTGGCTGGGTCTTCCAGCACGACAATGACCCGAAACATACAGCCAAGGCAACAAAGGAGTGGCTCAAAAAGAAGCACATTAAGGTCATGGAGTGGCCTAGCCAGTCTCCAGACCTTAATCCCATCGAAAACTTATGGAGGGAGCTGAAGATCCGAGTTGCCAAGCGACAGCCTCGAAATCTTAATGATTTACAGATGATCTGCAAAGAGGAGCGGGCCAAAATTCCATCTAACATGTGTGCAAACCTCATCATCAACTACAAAAAACGTCTGATTGCTGTGCTTGCCAACAAGGGTTTTGCCACCAAGTATTAAGTCTTGTTTGCCAAAGGGATCAAATACTTATTTCTCTGTGCACAATGCAAATAAATATATATAATTTTGACTATGTGATTTTCTTTTTTTTTTTTTATATAATCTATCTCTCACTGGTAAAATTAACCTAGCCTAAAAATTCTAGACTGTTCATGTCTTTGACAGTGGGCAAACTTACAAAATCAGCAAGGGATCAAATACTTATTTCCTTCACTGTATAATGCTTTCCAAGAGTTATATAAAGAAACAAATTAGACATAGAATATGTAATTCAATAACCAAAAAGCACTTCACTCACCTGTCCCCCGCCACTGCAGTACCGATGCTTTTGTGGTCCTTTGTTTACATGGCAGCATGATGTTCCGTACAGGCATTTAACCACTGCAGTCTATGACTGGCCACAGCGATCATATACTTACTGACATCACCGCTGCGGCCAGTAATTGGCCGTACGGCACGTCATCGCTGCCACCACGTGAACAAAGACTGAGAAGACCACAGGGGCATTGGCGCTGCAGCTGCATGGGATTTAACTAGTGGGTAATGTTTATTTGTTATTTTATTATATATCATGCTCTCTCGTATTTTTTTTTTTAACTCTTTGGCAACCAATAGCTATTGATTCCATCAAAACAACAGAACCCTGTCACAATGGTCACAAACGGAAAACTTTTTCAATGTTTCCGTCACCATTGATATCAATGGTGAGTAAACCGGAAGCTTAGGTTTCAGTTTGCCCTTCCGTTGAGGGGTTAACCCGTCAGAAACCTCCAACGAAACCCCACAACGGAAGGGTAATGGTGATGTGAAGAGGCCCTTAGTCCCCAGGCATGCGCTATATACAAGATGATTTACCCAGGGGCGTAGCTAGGGGAGGCCAGGCGGAGCATGTGCCCCGGGCGCAACTAGGAGGTAGGGAAGGGTGGGGCGCCGCAGAGAAGCTGAATGCTGCTGATTGGCGCCATGTATGTCGGACACCTGCAGCAGCGATCAGCTTCAGGAAGAACCAGGAGATCACGCAGCGGCGTTCTGACTCTGGTCCACACCCGTGCTGCACCCTCCCAGCATGTCGGAGGCGCCACTTAGCTCTGCGTCTACTCTGTGCTCTGCACACACACGGAGTAAAGAACAGCCGAGAAGCAGAGGAGAAAGCTCTGCCCACAGCCCGTCCTGCAAGAAACCTGTTATCCGGTCAGCAAGGAGACACGGTGAGTGTCCATGTGTGTCTGTGTATGTGTGTGTGTGTGTGTGTGTGTATATACAGTATGTTTCTCTGTGTTTGTATGTGTATATGTTACTGTGTGTGTGTGTGTGTGTGTGTGTGTGTGTGTGTGTGTGTGTGTGTGTGTGTGTGTGTGTGTGTGTGTAGCTAATTAGTTAATTCTAATAAAATTTATGAAACACCCGTGGGGTCAAAATGCTCACTACAACCCTAGATGAATTCCTCAAGGAGTGTAGTTTCCTAAATGAGTCACTTTTTGGGCGTTTTCACTGTTTTGTCCCCTTAGGGTATGTTCACACGTAGTCAACAAAAACGTCTGAAAATCCAGAGCTGTTTTCAAGGAAAAACAGACCCTGCTTTTCAGACGTTTTTTTACCAACTCGCATTATTCGCAGCGTTTTCACGCCGTTTTCGCTGCGTTTTTTACGTCCGTTTTTGGAGCTGTTTTCATTTGAGTCTATGAGAAAACAGCTCCAAAAACGTCCAAAGAAGTGTCCTGCACTTCTTTTGCCGAGGCTGTATTTTTACGCGTCGTCGTTTGACAGCTGTCAAACGACGATGCGTAAATAACAGGTCGTCTGCACAGTACGTCGGCAAACCCATTCAAATGAATGGGCAGATGTTTGCCGACGTATTGTAGCCCTATTTTCAGACGTAAAACGAGGCATAATACGCCTCGTTTACGTCTGAAATTTGGCCGTGTGAACATACCCTTAAGGTCTTTGCAAATGCGACATGGCCTCCGCAAACCATTCCTGCTAAATTTGAGCTCCAATAGCCAAATGGCGCTCTTTCCCTTCTGAGCCCTGCCGTGTGTCCAAACAGCCGTTTATTTCCACATATGGGGTATTGTTTTACTCTGGAGAAATTGCTTTACATATGTTGTGGTGCTTTTTCTCCTTTAGTCCTTGTGGAAATTAGAAAAAATTAGCTAAACCTACATATTCTTTGAAAGAATATAGATTTTCTCCTACTACCAATCATTTCTGCAATAAACCTGTGGGGTCAAAATGCTAACTATACCCGTTGATAATTTCCTTGAGGTGTGTAGTTTGACACACTTTTGGGGAATTTCTACTGTTTTGGCACTGCAAGAGCCCTTCAATCCTGACATGGTGCCTAAAATATATTCTAATAAAAAGGAGACCCAAAATCCTCTAGGTGCTCCTTTGCTTATGAGGCCGGTGCTTTAATCCATAAGCACACTAGGGCCACATGTGGGATATTTCCTAAAACTGCAGAACCTGGGCAATAAATATTGAGTTGTGTTTCTCCGGTAAAACTTTGTGTTACAAAAAAAATGGATTAAAAGTAAATTTCTGCAAAAAAAATAAATAAATGCAATTTGTAAATTTCACCTCTACTTTGCTTTAATTCCTGTGAAAGGTCTAAAGGGTTAAGAAACTTTCTAAATGCTGTTTTGAATACTTTTGAGGGGTGAAGTTTTTAAAATGGGGTGACTTATTGGGAGTTTCTAATATATAAGGCCCTAAAAGCCACTCCACAACTAAACTGGTCCCTGAAAAAATTGTCTTTTGAAATTTTCTTGAAAATGTGAGAAATTGCTGCTAAAGTTCTAAGGCCTCATGCACACGACCGTAGTGGTGTGCACGGCCGTGATTCTCGGCTTGGAAGGTCGTGGAGTGTCACCCGCGGGCCGCCCGCAAATCGCGGGGCGTGCACATGGCCGCTTGCATTCATTTCTATGAGCCTGGACCGCAAAAAACAGCCGTAATAAGACATGTCCTATCTTTTTTTGGTCCAGGCTCCTGGAGACTTGTAACGTCCTAGAAAAATTAACGGATATTCAAAAAACTATGCCAATCTAAAGTAGACATATGGGGGATGTTAATTAGCAACAATTTTGCGTGGTATAACTGCCTAGCTTACAAGCGGATACATTTAAATTGCGAAAAATGCAAATTTTTGAAATCTTTCACAAAATGTTGGTGTTTTTCACAATTAAATTTTAAATGTACCGAGCAAATTTTAACAATAACATGAAGTTCAATGTGTCACGAGAAAACAATCTCAGAATCGCTTGAATAGGTAAAAGCATTCCGAAGTTATTACCACATAAAGTGAAACATGTCAGATTTGAAAAATGAGTCTCTGTCAGGAAGGTCAAAAGTCGCCAAAGCAGGAAGGGGTTAATGCCCATTGACACTTTCTAGCTGGGAGGACATAGAGAATTTTTATAGGTCTAGACGATCGGTGTACCCTCGCCATAGCCCCAATACCCTTGAATACGCCATTAGATGGGGAAATATGTCAGAGGGGCTTTATTAGTCTATTTTTTAAGTGTTTGATCCTTTTCACCTACATGTATCGAGCAGCTTTATATAGGTGTCTCCCGCAGACACCCCATCATATTGCAGCAAACCGTTATCTAATATCGGGTTTCATACTGAGCGACAATAGCATATGATATACACATATCTTTACCAAACTATATAGGAAATCTGTTTAACCCCTTAATGACCGGGACTGAAAAGACCTTAATGACCAAGCCAGATTTGTTAAATCTGATATGTCTGACTTTATCAGAGAATAACTCAGCGAAAGTTTTGAATATACAAGTAATTCTGACATTGTTTTTTCGTCACATGTTGTACTTTATTTTAGTGGTAAAAGTAGACTGATACGATTTGCGGAAATTAATGAAAAAATAGAAAAATGGAAGAAATTTTGTAAAAATTATAATTTTTCCCTATTTTTAACTGCAATATGTGACATATGTACATACATACTGTACAATTTTTTTATGAAATATATATTTCCATCGCTTTACTCTATTTTGGCAGCACTTTTTAAAAAAAATTTTTTGGAGCAATTTAGAAGACTTACAAGTTTAGTAATAATTTTATACATTTTGAAGTACATTTTGTTTTCCTGCACCAAGCCAGGTTTTCAGAGGCTCATAGGTGTCAGAATGGTGGAAACCCCCACAAGTGACACCATTTTGAAAACTACACCCCTTAAGGTATTTATTAAGGGGTGTTGTAAGTATTTTGACCCCACAGTTTTTTGCTAAATTTAATGCATAGCAGGTGAAATAAAAATAAAAAAACACTTTTTATATAAAAGTATCACTTTGAAGACCGATTTCTTTGTAAAGTGACCATGAGAATGAAGAAACACACCCCAAAATCTATCACCCTGTTTCTCCTGTTTTCAAAAATGCCCCCATTGTGACCCTAATGCGTTGCCTGGACACATGGCAGGGCCCGAAAGGAAGGGAGCAACCGGAGGCATTCAGGTCTCATATTTTGCTTGAAAATGTTTTAGGCCCCACTGTACATTTGGAGAGGTTTTGAACTACCAAAACGAAAGAAACTCCCCATAAACGACCCCATTTAGAAAACTAGACCCCTTAAGGTATTTATCTAGGGGTGTACTGAGTATTTTGACCCCACAGTTTTTTGCTAAATTTAATGCATAGCAGGTGAAATAAAAATAAAAAAACACTTTTTATATAAAAGTATCACTTTGAAGACCGATTTCTTTGTAAAGTGACCATGAGAATGAAGAAACACACCTCAAAATCTATCACCCTGTTTCTCCTGTTTTCAAAAATGCCCCCATTGTGGCCCTAATGCGTTGCCTGGACACACGGCAGGGCCCGAAAGGGAGGGAGCACCCGAAGACTTTCAGGACACACGTTTTGCTTGAAAATGTTTCAGGTCCCATTACACATTTATAGAGGCACTGAGCTGCCAAAAAGATAGAAACTCCTAATAAATGACCCCATTTTGAAAACTAAGGTATTCATCTAGGTGTGTACTAAGTATTTTGACCCCACAGTTTTCGCAGGAAGTAATGCAAAGCAGGTGGAAAGAAAATTTTATTTCACTTTTTTTCACAAATGTGTCATTTTAAGGTCAGATTTATTGTACAGAGGACATGAGAATAAGGAAATGCACCAGAAAATGTATCACCCTGTTTCTCCTGTGTTCAAAAAAAAAACCACTTTTTATATAAAAGTATCACTTTGAAGACCGATTTCTTTGTAAAGTGACCATGAGAATTAAGAAACACACCCCAAAATCTATCACCCTGTTTCTCCTGTTTTCAAAAATGCCCCCATTGTGGCCCTAATGCGTTTCCTGGACACACGGCAGGAGCCAAAAGGAAGGGAGCACCCGGAGGCTTTCAGGACACACATTTTGCTTGAAAATGGGAGGATTCTACTTTTCTAGATTGAGAAATATATGTCCCTAACAGTTTCTACACCCTATGACTGTTGTGCTAAGAAAGCAGCTGTCCTGAAATCATGTCAGTCCATAGACATTATGTATATCAACCCGCTCTGATATATAGTAAGCTAGAGTGGGAAAATTTATTAAACTGTTGGCGGAAAAAGGCAATATATCCGAAAAAAAGGAGGAAGAATGTATCCAGCTATGTGGAAAACTAGAGCATGTTCACAGGATGAAAGAAAATTTGTAGGGCTGTAATGACTTTATTATTCAAAGTGACTGGTCATACAACGTCTCTTTAGCTCTATCAATCCCTATATAAGGGACGAATGTGCTAAGTGACGCGGTACACCATAACAAGCCCCTGCCCGGCAAGGTAGGAACCGCCATGTGCACAAAACAACCAATCACCTGTAGAATATATAAAGGGGCAGTGTCCCACACCGTATGTATAGATACAGTAAAGGACCACTACTCCCCAAATTAATGTCGCTATTTCTAGAAGTATTGTCGGGTGTAAGAGGTCCACCAAAAACCCGAACAAAACTGTAATAAAGCCCATAGTGTATTGATAAGGAACAGCTCGCTTATTAGAAATCCTCAGAATAAAAAGAAAAAATTATGCAGTATCCCCAGTCAGTAACAGCTATTTATGGCAGGACATAGTCATAACGGAAAAGGAAATAAAAAGCTTTCAGGGCACAATTTTATCTTGAATGAATTTCAGGGCCTTATTCCACATTATATAACTGGGTTATATCCCAAAATGACTCAGTCTAGAAAAGTATATTTCCCTCCCTCCCAAAAAAAGTGATTAAAAAAAAAGAAATCTCTAAAAGAACCCTAAATTTTGGCATCTCCTAAATATAAAGCGAAGCTGCTTCCCTAAAAAAAAAAAAAAAAAAAAAAAGAGGTGTACAGAAAAATAAAATCCGAAATAAATCCTGAATTTTAACTTTTATAGCTCACAAAAGAAAATTAGTAATGTGCGACGGTATGATAGATTTCAAAACAGGGACTTATGCATAGACCAGGGTTGGAAGGACAAGCGGAACAATAATATCTTGACTCACTTCGCTATCCTCGTTTGCTGCAGACCCGACACCGTTTTTTGGGGTATTTTTGGTTAGGTGTTGAAGGGATGGGGTGTAAAAAATGTTTTTCAACAAGTCGGCGTACATCCTCTGACTCATGGACTACTCTCTGGTCTGCAGATTGAAATAGGAGATCTTCAATCACTTTCTCCTGAAATTCAAAGAATGTCGCCCTGCCCGCTGATTTTTTGTACAGGGCAAATGCATTGTGCATTGCAACCTGGATGAGGTATATTGCCACTTTCTTATACCACGTTCTGGTTTTCCTTTTAACCAGATAAGGTTGTAACATCTGGTCGCACAAATCTACCCCACCCATGAATTTATTATAGTTGATGACACACACAGGCTTTTGTCTCTCTGCAGAGGCCCCACGTTCTCTAACAGTTGCTGTTGCCAATTGAATCCCACACAATCTTACCAGTGGTACCAATATTTGGAGGGCACCCTGGTGGATTAAATTCACTGTCTTTACCCTCGTAGATCTTGAATGCACATGTGTAGCCAGTAGTGCTTTCACATAATTTGTAGATCTTTACCCCGTATTTTGCACTTTTTGAGGGTATGAATTGGCGGAATGAGAGACGCCCTTTGAAATTCATTAGCGATTCATCCACTGCTAAATTTTGTTCAGGGGTATATGCTCCTAAAAAGGAGGAATTAAGAAAATTTAGCAAAGGCCTTAATTTATACAGCCGGTCACGGCTTCTGTCGCTGGAAGGGGGTGCCTGTAGATTGTCACTAAAGTGGAGAAATCACATAAGTATTTCATACCTGCTGCGTGACATAATGCCAGAAAAAATGGGGGTGGCATGTATAGGGCTTGATGCCCAATATGACCTAATAGAGGGTTTTTTTTATAATTCCCATGTTAAGGGTGAGGCCCAGATTTTTTTTTATTTCCGTTGCATTTGTGGGATTCCACAACCTGGCATAAGGTGACGAAGGCTTATTGCCAATGTACTGCCTGGCATACAAATTTGTTTCCTGCACAAAATGTTCCAAAACTTGGTCCGTAATAAAAATATTAAAATAATTTAGTGGTGAAAAATTACTGACATTGGGATTTATGCCAGGAGTAGCAATAAAGTCATTTATGGTGGGAGAAAATAGACTTGTGGGTTCCCACACTAAATTGGTTTGGTGGGGTTGCGCAATTTCAGGGGCTGCACTTTGAACAGACGTTGTGGCAACTGCGCCGTCTCCCATATCACTGGTGCTGGGTCTCATATCCGTAGAATCCCTTGAAGCGACACTTTCGCTGTCGCTTTCAAGAAAAAGCTCAACTTCAGATGCAGAATCCGTATCGGAGCATAGCATCTGATAGGCTTCCTCAACGCTGTATCTTTTGGCAGCCATAATGATTATATAGTCTAAACCGCAAATAATAAATGTAACTAGCGGTTTCAATTTTATTATCAACTAATCACACTAAAGGAATTAAATATTTTTGTATTTTTATTTTTTAAAGTTTTTTTTTTTTTTCAAACCTAAACCTAAACCCTACGCCTAACACGAACTGTAAACCTAAGCCCAGAACAGAACCCTACGCCGTCTAACAGCGTACACGCCGTCTAACAGCGTACCCTAAAAAGAAAGTCGTTTATAGTACGATTCTTAGTATATACAGTAAATATATTTATATATATATATATGTATATACCATATACTATAAAATACTGAAAAAATGTTTTGTTTTTTTAAACTATGTGAGGAACAAGTGATCTTGTGTAGGGGACACTGACACACTTGTATCTGTTTCTCTCCACAGCTAGAACAGAGTGAGGAGAAACAGATACATGTTTTACTTTTATTTTACAGTAGTGATCACTATGATTGGATATCATAGTGAACACAAAAAAGATCAGGAGCCAATACTATTCACTGCTCTAAGAACAGAGCTGCTAGCAACAGCTCGTTCTTAGAGCAGGAGCTGTCATTTAGACACTCCCAGCGGCTCTGTACACAGTAACAGCGTGTGACCGCTGTGATTGGCTGTCACAGCGGTCACATGCTGTTACGACGAAATCGGCAGGTCCTGATGGCTGCACTAAGAACCGGACCTGTTACATACAGCCGGTTTTTAGTGCAGACTTGACCAGGCTGCCGTTAAACCCACTCTACTACAGCGACGCCAAAAGGGGTTAAGGGGTTAAAGAGGCTCTGTCACCAGATTTTGCAACCCCTATCTGCTATTGCAGCAGATAGGCGCTGCAATGTAGATTACAGTAACGTTTTTATTTTTAAAAAACGAGCATTTTTGGCCAAGTTATGACCATTTTTGTATTTATGCAAATGAGGCTTGCAAAAGTACAACTGGGCGTGTTTAAAAGTAAAAGTCCAAGTGGGCGTGTATTATGTGCGTACATCACAGGTCCTGCATCGTGTCAGACGGCATTTGCAGGTAAGTCGATGTAGCTACTTACCTGCAAACGCTGATGCTGCTGCAGAATCAACTGTAGCCTCTGGTGCCGATGTGTCCTCGCTCGTCTGACACGATGCAGGACCTGTGAGTGACGACACAGCGTGATCTCTCGAGAACACGGCTGTGTCTGCACTGCCAGAAGCTGGGCGTTCTGAAGAGAAGTGGATGATACTTCTCATCAGAGCGCCCAGCTAGTAAAAGAAGTAAAAACGCCCCGATGTACGCACATAATACACGCCCACTTGGACTTTTACTTTTAAACACGCCCAGTTGTACTTTTGCAAGCCTCATTTGCATAAATACAAAAATGGTCATAACTTGGCCAAAAATGCTCGTTTTTAAAAAATAAAAACGTTACTGTAATCTCCATTGCAGCGCCTATCTGCTGCAATAGCAGATAGGGGTTGCAAAATCTGGTGACAGAGCCTCTTTAAATCAGTTTATTGGTGAAGGGTCTATTTGAGTTTTATTTTGGCTCAATAAAAGTGACACTTTATGAAATATTTAGTGAAGTGAACAATAGATTATTTTGTCCAAGGCAATCTGTAATTTGTAAATCTGTTGGACCGACGGCTCGGCTGACAGTGGCTCCTTTGTCCCTCTAACACACAGCATCTTCCAAATACTGATCACATCTAAGTTCGTAGACTGACGGCTCGGCTGGCAGTGGTTCCATTGGCTACATTCACAGCCGTGGGCCACATTAACACAAGGCAGATATTGAAAAAATTGTTTTACAAATCTGCATCACACATCAACTAAGGTCTCATGCACACTTCCATCACCGTTTTCACGGATTCGTGTGTCCGTGATTGGATCAGTGTGTACTCCGTGTACACTTCCGTTTGCGAGCGCCGAGCATGCTATTGTCCAGGGTGCTGAAAGAGCATGGTTATTCAGCGCTAGTCACTGTACAGGGTGCTGAAAGAGTTAAGTGCTGGATAGAATGGGCTGCAGTGCTCGGCGGTAACTCTTTCAGCTCCCTGGAGAGTGACTAGCAGTGAACAATGATTACCATGCTCGGTGCTCACGATATACATTTCCAATGAAATAAAAATTTAAAAAATAAAAACTCCCTGCTACTTCCTCCAGTCCGGCCTCCTGGGATGACTTTTCATCCCATGTCACGGCTGCAGCCATTCACAGGCTTTAGTGGAGGTCACATGGGATAAAAGTCATAACAGAAGGCCGGACTGGATGACGTCAGAGGGCCGGCCTCCTGGGATGATGCTTCATCCCATGTGACCGCCTCTGCAGCCAATCACAGGCTGAAGCGGCCACATTGACTCCCGCGTCATCCAGGGAGGTCGGACTGGATTTCATGAGAGGGACACGTCACCAAGACGACGGCCGGGGTACGTGTGATCTGCTTTTTCTTTATATCACTGCCCCTTCTCTCTATCCAGCACTGAGAGAGAGAAGGGCTGCCGATTAGTGCTGTGCAAATCTCTTCTGCCCGCCCGGCCATTGCTAGGCAACGGCTCTGTCACACACGGATGGCACACGGATGCCTTCCGTGTGCCTTCAGTTTTTTTGACGGACCCAATGACTTGCATGGGCCCCACAGTCACGGAATCTCGGACCAAAGTGGGACATGCTCTACTTTTGTCGAAACGGAGCAACGGGACCGTCAAAAAAACTGAAGTGTGCATGAAATGAATGTGTCAGGGTGCTAGCCGTCAAAAAAATGGCTAGCACCCTGAAGGAAAAAACAGAAGTGTGCATGAGGCCTAAGTACAACAAAACTCAATTTTCAAGCTGAGAGTCTAATATCAAAATATTTACTTATTCCCATCCAATGCCATAAATGTCTGATAGATGCAGGTCCCAGCTCTGGGACGTGCACCTACACAGTCGAGTCACATTATCATGACCACCAGCCAATATCCAGAATAATTGCCGTGTGCAGCACGGACAGCAGCTAGATGGGCTGGTAGTGACTCAATAAGGTGCTGGTAGGTTGTCTCAGGTGTCTGGAGCCATGCTGACTGCAGTGCATCCCACATTTGCTGGAGGGTGTGTGGGGGAGGATCCATAGAGCGAACAAGATGATCGAGGTGGTCCCACAGATGCTCAATTGGGTTTAAGTCTGGCAAATTATGGGACCAGGGAAGTACTTGGAAGTCTTGGTCGTGCTCTTTCAACCACTGTTGGACATTTCTAGCCGTGACATGTTGCATTCCATCTGCTCCAGGGAAGACAAACAGCATGTATGGGTGGACGTGATCTGCAACAATGGATTCATACCCAAATCGGTTCAGAGTGCCTTTCACATGGATGAGTGGGCCCAGAGAATGGCATCAAAAAATTCCCCAGACCATAAGGCCTGGTTCCCACGGGTCGGATACACTGCGTAAAAACTGTGCAGCGTATCCGACCTGGAAACCGCAGTACCTTCCGTTCAAAAACCGCACCACACTGTAGCGTGTCGTTCGGCCCTCTCGCACCTTCATAGCCGAAGCTCACCTCTCACATCAATGGCACGTGGTGTTCACAAGCTGCGCTGTTTGAGAAATATTGGCATCCTTGGCCTGAAAGCCAATAATCATCCCATTTTGCAACTCTGATAAATCGCCCCTTTTCCCCATGGCAACAATGAGTGATAAGTGTTCAGACAGCCTATCGCACACCCTATACACCCACCAAGCCAGCCTACGACACATCACTTCCGTCATGGGCTACAGCGCTGCCGACATCAAAAGTAGGAGGTGGTCATAATAATGTGATTTGACTGCGTATATCAAGAATAGGGGGTTATACAACCCCCGTCCCGTTTGGTGAGGCCGCCGATTCCAGGCAGGGACTATGTGGAGAGGTAGCCATTGATGAGCATGGCTCTGTCCATTATGTTCTATGGAAACAGCCAACCAGCGCTCTACATAGTCGCCACCTGGAATTGGCGGCCGCCTCACTAGGCGGGACAGGTGTTGAGTGACCAACCGTTTTCGACATAGGTGGATGTGTCATAAATGTCCGATATGGGAATAACCCTTCAACTTAGTGCTGGGCGATAAATTGAAATAAATAGAATAATTTGCCTTTGAGGCCTCTGATGATTCTGTTTTTAGACAAAATCATTGAATCGATTTAATAATGGCGCTGTTGGGCAGAACTACAGGAGGAAGCTCTACCCTGCCGCTTCGTCACCGCCCTGCCAGTTAGTCACCTGGAAGCTGTGTGACTAGTGAACCATCTAAAACGGAGTCGCTCTCGTCTGACGCTTACTTACGACTGTTGCTCCCCTGTGCTGACGCTGGCCGCCATTCCATCCATTCAGTGAGGATAGAGCGTACAGGACGTAACAATGCTGTCTCCTTCCACCTCCTATTGTGGCTGCCCAACGTAGTGCTCCGCAGTACTGGCACAGTATACCAGTACTGCATCTGATAGTCTTCTATTGGCTGACAGCTTATAAAGTCAAAGGCTGCCAGCCAATGGCAGGAGGGCACTCAGAAAAGGGATAGCGAGGGATGTAAACAGAGATGGGTGAGCAGGATTGGAGAGGGCAGGCTGCCTATTTGTATATAAAGGCTATATGAGTGAGTGAATCTATGAGCTGTTCCTTAGAGCCCCGGGTTAGCTAAAATGGTAGCCTTTTTAGAATTTGTTTGTGCCCCCAACACACACAGTACACTTACTATATCCCTGCTGTACCTCATCACCTAATACTTCTCTGTTCCTGCTACCTGCATATGTTAGTCTCAGGTTAGCTTAAATGGCAGTCTTCCTCTATATGTTTTTCATCCTTCACCTCCAAGTGCCCTACTGTTTCTGCTGCTGTCTCATCATCCCTATAGTCACCTCACTGCTCCTGAAGTAGCCCACCCTCCAGGCGCCTTTCCACCCACCATGTGCCTTGCTGCCCTAGTAGTGCCTCCCTACCTGCCAGACATCCCTCTGCTCACCTGGTGCCCTGCTGCCCCTGATGGCACATCTCCAACTCACAGGTGCCTCACTGTACCTGATGGTGCCTCCCCAGTGCCCCTCTAGCCAACATGATCTTCCCCATCCAACAGGCATCTTGCAGCACCTCCCCACCACTAGGACTTGTGTCATGGTTTGTTTTTGTTTTTTTTAATTTTACAAAAATAACAAAATCAAGAATCAAATCGAAAATCGTCCATAGGGTTATAAAAAATTTAGATTACATTTTTGGGCAAGAGGGGGGGGAGGGGGAGATAAAAACACTGGCAAAATCTATATAGGAAGATGGTGTCTGCATTGGGAAGGTCATTGCTGGCTCCTAAATTTTAAAGGGAATCTGTGACCAGGCTTATACTGCCCTATCTGAGGGCAGCATAAGAGATCCGGATTCCTGCAGCTCCCCCCCGCCTTCATGAATGTCGAGGACGCACTATGTAGTTATCGATATTAATGAGATGCGTCTAGGCCCGTCCACCCACTACTGATTGACAGCTTCCGGAAGAGAGCTGTCAATCATCAGCAGGAGGGGGAACAACAACTCACGAATACATGAGGCAAGAGATAAATTGAGTTTTATGAAAACTGATTATTGTAATGTAGGTAATACAGCGAGGGATTCAGGATTGCTGTCACAAACTTTAACACGTTAACGCTCCATGACCTACTATTAGGTGACGCTAAGTGGAGCGTTCGCGCTTCGTTACCTAATAGTAGGTCATAGGAATAACCACGCTTCCGTCCCCCCTCCCGGCACTTTTATGAGCGGTGACAACTGCTCTCTCGTACAGCAGTTTCCGCAGCTCCTTCAGCGGGGACCGATCGCGTTGTCCCCGCCGATTAACCCCTTAGAAGCGGTGTTCAATAGCGATCGCGGCTTCTTAGGGGTTAAAGCACAATTGACGTCCCGCAACATTATTGCAGGCGGCAATGGTTGCTACGGCATCTGGAGGCCTAACAATGGTCTCCGGCTATACCATTTACGGAAGCCTAGTGGGTACTGACAAAGTCAGGACCCACTATTCTTGCTGTCAATAAGTAGCTGACAGCTCTAATACACTGGACTACGCATGTAGTGCAGTGTATTAGAATTGCGATCAGGGCCTCCTGCCCTCAAGTCCCCTAGTGGAACAAAGTAAAAAAGTAAAAATAAGTTGTATAAAAATAAAAAAATGAAAGTTTTAAAGTAATAAAAGTAGAAATCCCCCCTTTTCCCTTAGCAGTATCTTTTTTATTAAATATATAAATAAAATAAATAAAAAAAAACTATACATAAATCGGTATCGCTGCGTCCGTAACAACCTGAACTACAAAAGTATTTTGTTATTCACCCCGCACGGTGAATGCCGTAAAAAGACAGAACAAGAAATAAACCATACCAGAATCACACTTTATTGGTCACTTGACCTTCCAAAAAATGGAATAAAGAGAGATAAAAAAAAGTTGCATGTACCTAAAAATGGTACTGATCAAAACTACAGTTTGTTACGCAAAAAAACAAGCCCTCAGATGGCTTTCTTGATGCAAAAATTAAAAAGTTATGGATCTTAGAATATGGCAACACGAAAAGGAAATTATTTTTTATAAAAAGTATTTTATCGTGCAAACGCAGTAAGACATAAAAAAAAAACTATAAACATATGGTATCGCCGTAATCCTATCACCCCGCAGAATAAAGTGAATATCTCATTTATAGCGCACGGTGAACGCTGTTAAAAAAAAAAAAAAAAAAGGAATAAAAAGAACCATAGTAGAATTGCTGTTTGTTAGTCACCACGTCTCTTAAAAAATTGAATAAATGCTCATCAAAAAGTCACATGAACCCCATGAAAACTACAATGAATTCCTCATGGGGTCTAATTTCCAAAATGGGGTCACTTTTAAGGGGTTTCCCTTGTACTGGTACCTCAGAAGCTCTTCAAATGCGACATGGCGCCCAGAAACCAATCCAGCAAAATCTACATGCCAAATAGCGCTCCTGCCCTTCTGAGCCCTGCCGTTTGTCCAACCAGCAGTTTATGACTACATGTGGGGTATTGCAGTAATTGGGAGAAATTGCTTTTCAGATGGTGGGGTGTTTTTTTTCCTGTATTCCTTGCAAAAATTAGAAAAATAGTAATTTTAATCGGAAAAATATGTGATTTTCAATTTCACAGCCTAATTCCACAAAATGCAGCAGAACAACCGTATGGTCTAAATGCCCACTATAACCTTCGATAAATTCCTTGAGGGGTGTAGTTTTCCAAATGTGGTCACTTTTGGGGACTTCCACTGTTTTGGCACCACAAGACCTCTTCAAACCTGACATGGTGCCTAAAATATAATCTAACAAAAAGGAGGCCTCAAACTCCTCTAGGTGCTCCTTTGCTTCGGAGGCCTGTGCTTCAGTCCATTACTGCACTAGAGCCACATGTGGGATATTTCTAAAAACTGAAGAATCTGGGCAATAAAAATTGACTTGCGTTTCTCTTGTAAACCCTTCTGTTTTACTGGGAAAAAAAAATGGGAAAGAAAGGATTTTCTGACAAAAAATGAAATTTGCAAATTTCACCTCTACTCTGCTTTAAATTCCTGTGAAACACCTGAAGGGTTAATAAACTTTCTATATGCTGTTTTGAATACTTTGAGAGGTCTAAGGTCTAAAGGCCTAGGTTTCTAAAATGGGGTGTTTTATTGGTGTTTCTAATATATAGGCCCCTCAAAGCCGCTTCATAACAACTGGTAACTAAAAAAAAGTGGCTTTTGAAATTTTATTCCAAATATGAGAAATTGCTGCTTATGTTCTAAGCCTTGTAATGTCGTAGAAAAAGAAAAGAATGTTCAAAAAATGATGCCATCATATAGTAGACATATGGGAAATGTGAACTAGCAACTATTTTAGGTGGTATAACCCTGTCTTAAAAGCAGACGCATTTAAATTCAGAAAAATGCAAATGTTGCTAATTTTCACAAATAAACACTGAATATATCGACCAAATTTTACCACTAACATAAAGCCCAATGTCTCACGAGAAAACAGTCTCAGAATCGCTTGTATAGGTTTAAGCATTCTGACATTATTACCACATAAAGTGAAATATGTCAGATTTGAAAAATGGGCTCTGAGCCTTAACCCCTTCCCACTCCTGGACGTACTATTAGGTCATGGCAGCTGTATCGTTCGCGCTCCACGACCTAATAGTAAGTCTCGGGAGTAACGGCCGTTTCGGCCGTCCTCCCGACACATACAGCAGATGTGACAGCTGCTGTCTCGTACAGCAGATGTCACAGCTCCTGCAGCGGTGACCGATCGCTGTGTCCCCGCTGATTAACCCCTTAAAAGCCACGTTCTATAGAGATCGCAGCTTTTTAGGGGTTAAGCTGCCATCGCCGGCCTGCTACACGATAGCGGCCGGCGATGGTGACTTTGGCAACCGGACACCAAACAATGGTGTCCGGCTATGCCATAGACGGAAGCCTAGTGGGTCCTGACAAAGTCAGGACCCACTATGCTTGCTGTCAGTGAGTAGCTGACAGCTCTAATACACTGCACTACGCATGTAGTGCAGTGTATTAGAATTGCGATCAGGGCCTCCTGCCCTCAAGTCCCCTAGTGGGACAAAGTAATAAAGTTAAAAAAAAGTAAAAAAAAGATGTGTAAAAATAAGAAAATAAAAGTTTTAAAAGTAAAAATCCCCCTTTTAACCTTATCAGTCATTTATTATTAACCCCTTGCGTACCTTTGACGTAATAGTACGTCGCTGGCCACTTATGCCAGCGTACCTTCGACGTACTATTACGGCGCAGGAATAAACTGTCACTATGTGAAATCACATAGTGACAGAACAGCGGCGGCAGCTGTCATTGACAGCTAACCGTCTCTGCTACCGGCCTGGGGACCAATTAGCAGTCCCCAATGCCGGCGATTGCTGTGATTGGTCAGTCTCTGAAGACTGACCAATCACAGCCGTCTGTGACGTCGTCTGCAGGAGAAAGCTCCTGTCACTTTCTCTGATCTCCTCATTTCTGTGAGATACGTGAGGAGATCAGAGAAAGCAGTGTAAAAAAAAAACAAACACTTTTTATTAACCCCTTCCCGAAAATGGGCGTATAGTAACGCCCTGAGGATGAAGCGGGCACAGGAGCTGTGCTCGCTCCATCTTCATCGGATGTCGGCTGTAATATACAGCCGACATCCCACTGCAACTACAGCGATCACTGTCCTCTCCGATCGCTGTAGTTTAACCCCTTAAATGCCGCTGTCAATAGCGACAGCGGCATTTAAGTGATTGATACAGAGGGAGGGGGCTCCCTCTGCACCCCATTGCCCCCCCCCGCGAAAAATCGCGGGGTTCTGATGGTTGCAATGGCAACCAGGAAGCCTAGCAACGGCTTCCTGGTTGCCAGGTACGGGAGCCTATTAGGTCCTGCCCAAGGCAGGACGTAATAGGCTCAACTGTCAGTTGTAAAGTGACAGTTACAATACACTGCACTACATCAGTACATACAGAAGTAGTGCAGTGTATTGTGCAGGGGATCAGAAGATCAGATCTTCCAGTCCCCTAGTATGTGTAAAATAAAAAGTGAAAAAAAAGTAAAAAAAAAGTTTTAGATAAATAAATAAATACAAGTTTTACGTAATAAAAACAATAATCGCCTTGTTTCCCTGATCAAGCCCTTTATAATGAGAAAAAAAATGAAAAAAAAAGACAAAAACTAGACATAATAGGTATCGCCGCGTTCGTATCGGCCTGACCTAAAATAATATCATATTATTTATCCCGCACGGTGAACACCGTAAAAAAAATACCATAAAAAACAATGGCAGAATTTCCTTTTTTGGTCACGTTGTTTCCAAAAAAATGGAATAAAAAGTGATCAAAAAGTCGCGCGTAGCCAAACATGGTACCAATAAAAACTACAGTGTGTCACGCAAAAAATGTATGTACTCCGCACAGATTACATATGCCCCCACATTATAAACTGAAACACCAGTAAAACACTAAACAAAACTACTACCAAGCAAAATCTGCGCTCCAAAAGCCAAATGGCGCTCCTTCTGGGCCTGGCAGTGTGCCCAAACAGCGGTTTATGACCACATATGGGGTATTACCGTACTCTGGAGAACCGCTTAACAATTTATGGGGCGTATGTCTCCAGTGGTACAAGCTGGGCCCAATGCATTGGGCACTGAAATAGCATATATGTGGAAAATGTCAATTTTCAATCTGCAACATCCACTGTGCACTAATTTCTGCAAAACCTTTGGGGGTCAAAATGCTCACTACACTTCTAGATGAATTCCTTGAGGGGTGTAGTTTCCTAAATGGGGTCACTTCTCGGGAGTTTTCACTGTACTCGTACCTCAGCGCAATGCAACATGGCGTCAAAAACAAATTTTGTAAAATCTCCACTCCAAAAACGAAATTTCACTTTTTCCGTTTAGACCCTTGCCGTATGTCCAAATAGCCGTTTACAACCACATATGGGGTATTTCCGTAATCAGGAGAAATTGTGTAACACATTTTGGGGTGTCTTTTCTCCTGTATTCCTTGTGGAAATGAAAAATTCTGAGCTAAAGCTACAGGTTATATTTCACGGACCAATTCTAATAAAATCTATAAAACACCTGAGGGCTCAAAATGCTCACTACACCTCTAATTTAATTCTTTCAGGGGTATAGTCTCCAAATTGGGATCACATCTGGGGAATTTCTACTGTACTGGTACTTCAGGGACTCGCGGCCCCCAGAAACCAATTCAGCAAAATCTGAGCTGCAAAATCCAAATGGTGCTCCGTCCCTTCTGAGCCCTGCCATGGGTCCAAACAGCAGTTTATTACCACATATGGGGTATTTCCGTAATCAGGAGAAATTGCTTTACAAATGTTGAGGTGCTTTTTCTCCTTTATTCCTTATAAAAATTAGAAAATTCTGTGTTTTTTCCAAAAAAAAGTCTCTTTTCATCTTCACAGACTAATTCCAATAAATTCAGCAAAAAACCTGTGGGGTCAAAATGATAACTATACCACTAGAAAAATTCCTTGAGGGGTATAGTTTCCAAAATGGGGTCACTTTTGGGGGGATTCCACTGTTTAGGTCCCTCCAGGGCGTTGCAAACGTGACACGGCACTGAAAACCATTCCAGTAAAATCAGAGCTCCAAAATCCAAATGGCGCTCCCTCCCTTCTGAGCCCTGCTGTGGGTCCAAACAGCAGTTTATTACCACATATGGGGTATTTCCGTAATCGCGAGAAATTGCTTTACAAATGTTGGGGTGCTTTCTCTCCTTTATTTCTTGCAAAAATTAGAAATTTTTACGTTTTTCCAGAAAAAAAGTAGATTTTCATTTTCACAGACTAACTCCTGAAAATATAGCAAAATACCTGTGGGGTCAAAATGCTAACTATACCCCTAGATAAATTCCCTGAGGTGTGTAGTTTAAAAAATGGGGGTCACTTTCGGGGGTTTCCACTGTTTTGGCACCACAAGACCTCTTCAAACCTGACATGGTGCCTAAAATATATTCTAAAAAAAGGAGGCCCCAAAATCCAAGAGGTGCTCCTTTGCTTCTGAGGCCTGTGTTTCAGTCCATTAGCGCACTAGGGCCACATGTGGGATATTTCTAAAAACTGCAGAATCTGGGCAATAAATATTGAGTTGCGTTTCTCAGGTAAAACCTTCTGTGGTACAGAAGAAAATGTATTACATATGAATTTTGTAAAAAAAAATGAAATTTGAAAATTTCAGCTCTACTTTCCTTCAATTCCTGTAAAACGCCTAAAGAGTTGAAACACTTTCTGAATGCTGTTTTAGATACTTTGAGGGGTGCAGTTTTAAAAATGGGGTGTTTTATGGAGGTTTCTAATATATAGGGCACTCAAAACCACTTCAGAACTGAACTCGTCCCTGAAAAAATCGCTTTTTGAAATTTTCTTAAAAATATGAGAAATTGCTGCTAAAGTTCTAAGCCTTGTGAGGTCATAGAAAAATAAAAGAATGTTCAAAAAACGATGCAAACATAAAGTAGACATATGGGATATGTTAATTGGTAACTATTTTGTGTGGTATTACCATCTGTTTTACAAGCAGATACATTTAAAATTAGAAAAATCATAATTTCTTCATATTTTCGCTAAATGTTGGTGTTTTTCACAAATAAGGAATGAATTTATCGACCAAATTTTTGCACTAAACTAAAGTCCAATGTGTCACGAGAAAACAATCTCAGAATCAATTGGATAGGTAAAAGCATTCCGGAGTTATTACCACATAAAGTGATACATGTCAGATTTGAAAAAATGGGTCTGGTCCTCAAGGCCAAAATGAGCTGGGTACTCAAGGGGTTAATAAAAATATATAAACAAACAAAAAAACTATACATAATTGGTATCGCCGCGTCCGTAACGGCCTGAACCACAAAATTATTTCGTTATTTATCCCGCACGGTGAACGCCGTAAAAGAAAATAATAATAAACCGTACCACAATCACAATTGTTTGGTCACTTCACCTCCCAAAAAATGGAATAAAAAGAGATCAAAAAGTCGCATGTACCGAAAAATGGTCCTGATCGAAACTACAGTTCGTTACGCAAAAAATAAGTCCTCGCACAGCTTTATTGATTGAAAAATAAAAAAGTTCTGGCTCTTAGAACATGGTAACACAAAAAGTGAATGATTTTTTACAAAACGTATTTTATTGTGAAAACGCCATAAGACATAAAAAAAAACTATAAACATATGGTATCTCCGTAATCGTATCGCCCCGCAGAATAAAGTGAATATGTCATTTATAGCACACGGGTTTCTAATATATGGGCCCCTCAGAGCAACTTCAGAACTGAACTGTAACCTAAAAAAATAAATAAATTAGGCAATACTTCGCTTCTGACATTATACTGATAATGAGCCGTGCCCACACCGAGATGACCCCAGTTTTGACCGTTTGTATAAACGGAGACCCCTATTAGACCGTTTCAGTGCCCGGTTTTCCCAAGCATACACCCCCGAGAAGTGTATTTCTATTGATGAGTCCCTGGTACATTTTAAAGGGATGGTTCAATTCCGCGAGTACCTGCCGGATAAGAGGGCAAGGTATGGCGTGAAGATGTATAAGCTGTGTGAGAGTGCATCAGGGTATACCTACAGATTTAGGATATATGACGGAAAGGCCACCCCCAAACCAGACTGCATCCTGGACTACAATAGGTACATGGGAGGGATGGACTTGTCAGATCAAGTCCTGAAGCCCTACAGCGCCATGCGGTGTGGTATAAGAAGCTGGCCGGGCACATCATACAGATGACATTGTACAATGCGTACGTGCTACATCGATGTGCAGGCCAGAGGGGAACTTTCCTGGAATTTCAAGAGGCGATTATCACGAACCTAATCTTTAGGGACCAAGAAGGGGGGGCACCCAGTACTTCTGGAAGTGGGGCCACACGCATCGTACCAGGAGAAGTTCCCCAAACTGGCAAGAAGGGAAAAAGTCAAAAGAGGTGCAAAGTCTGCTATAAGAGGGCGATAAGGGATGACACAATATATCAATGTGACACGTGTCCCGAATAACCAGAGCTCTGTATGAAAGAGTGTTTTAAAATTTATCATACATCCCTTGGTTTATAATTTACCCCAATTTTACTTATCCTGATGCACTCCGCACAGCTTATCCCCCCTCGTCTTTCCCCTCTGGGCCCTGCTGTGTGCCCAGGCATCTGATAACAGCCACATGTACGGTATTGCCATACCCGGGAGAACCCACATTACAGTTTATGGGGTGTAGGTCTCCGGTCAAAATGCTCACTACACCTCTAGATGAATGCCTTAAGGGTGTAGTTTTTAAAACGGGGTCACTTCTTGCAAGTTTCAACTGTACTGGTACCTCAGGGGCTTCTGCATACATGACTTCGCACTAGAAAATCCCCAGTAGGCCAAATGGTGGTCCTTTCCTTCTGAGCCCTCCCATGGGCCCAAACGGCAGTTTATCACCACAAATGGGGTATTGCGGCACTCAGAACAAATTTCGCAACAGAATGGGGTATTTTGTTTCTTGTGAAAATAAGAAATTTTGAGCCAAAACTACATATTATTTGAAAAAAATAATTTTGTTTTAATTCCCAGCCCAATTCAAATAAGTTCTGTGAAAAAACTATGGGGTCAAAATGGTCACAACACCCATAAATGAATTCCTTGAAGGGTGTAGTTTCCAAAATGGGGTCACTTCTGGTGGGTTTCTATTTTTTTGATACCTCTGGGGCTCTACAAATGCGACATGGCACCCGAAAACCAATCCAGCAAAATCTGGGCTCCAAAGAACAAATAGCGCTCCTTTCGTGCTGAGCCCTCCCATGGGCCCAAACAGCAGTTTATCACCACAAATGGGGTGTTGTCGCACTCAGGACAAATTGGGCAACAAAATGGAGTATTTTATTTCTTGTGAAAATAAGAATTTTTGAGCTAAAACGACATATTATTGGAAAAAATATATTTTTTTTTAACTCCCAGCCCAATTCAAATAAATTATGTGAAGAAACTATGGGGTCTAAATGGTCACATTACTCATAAATTAATTCCTTGAGGGGTGTAGTATCCAAAATGGGGTCACTTCTGGTGGGTTTCCATTGCTTTGATACCTCTGAGGCTCTGCAAATGCGACATGGCACCCGAAAACCAATCCAGCAAAATCTGGACTCCAACAAACACATAGCGCTCCTTTCCTTCTGAGCCCTCCCATGGGCCCAAACGGCAGTTTATCACCACAAATGGGGTATTGCCGCACTAAGGACAAATTGGGCAACAAAATGGGGTATTTTGTTCCCTGTGAAAATAAGAAATTTTGATCACAAATGACATTTTATTGGAAAAAATGCATTTTTTTTTCATTTCACAGCCCAATTCAAATACGTGCTGTGAAAAAACTGTGCGGTCAAAATGGTAACACCAACCATAAATGAATTCCTTGAGGGGTGTAGTTTCCAAAATGGGGTCACTATTGGGGGATTCCTACTGTTTTGGCACCTCAACACCTTTTCAAACCTGGCATGCTGCCTAAAATATATTCTAATAAAAAAGAGGCCTCAAAATGCACTTGGTGCATCTTTGCTTCTAGGGCTTGTGTTTTATTCCACGAGCGCAGTAGAGCCACATGTGGGACATTTCTAAAAACTGCAGAATCTGGACAATACATATTTAGTAATGTTTCTCTGGTAAAACCTTCTGTGTTACAGAAAAAAAATTGAATAAAATTGAAATTCAGCAAGAAAAATTAAATTTGCAAATTTCACCCCCACTTTGCTTTAATTCCTGTGAACTGCCTGAAGGGTTAAAAAAAACTTTCTAAATGCTGTTTTGAATACTTTGAGGGGTCTAGTTTTTAAAATGGGGTGTTTTATCAGGGTTTCTAATACATAGGGACCTCAAAGCCACTTCAGAACTCAAGAGGTACCTTAAAAAAAAGGCTTTTGAAATTTTCTGAAAAATATGAGAAATTGCTGTTTATGTTCGAAGCCTTGTAACGTCCAAGAAAAATAAAAGAATGTTCAAAAAACTATGCCAATCTAAATTAGACATGTGGGAAATGTGAACTAGAAACTATTTTGGGTAGTATAACCGTCTGTTTTACAAGCAGATGCATTTAAATTCTGAAAAATGCTATTTTTTCAAAATATTCTCTAAATTTTCCAATTTTTCACCAATAAACACTGAATATATCGACCAAATTTTACCACGAACATGAAGCCCAATGTGTCACGAGAAAACAGTCTCAGAATCGCTTTGATAGGTTTAAGCATTCCGACGTTATTACCACATAAAGTGAAATATGTCCGATTTGAAAAATGGGCTCTGAGCCTTAAGGCCAAAACTAGGCTGCGTCCTTAAGGGGTTAAAGAGGCTCTGTCACCACATTATAAGTGGCCTATCTCCTACATAAGGAGATGGGCGCTATAATGTAGGAGACAGCAGTGCTTTTTATTTAGAAAAACAATCTATTTTTACCACGTTATTAGCGATTTTATCTTTATGCTAATGACTTTCTTAATGTGAAACTGGGCGCCTTTTACTTTAGACCAAGTGGGCGTTGTGGAGAGTAGTGTATGACGCTGACCAATCAGCGTCATATACTTCTCCCCATTCATTTAGTCAGCGCATAGTGACACTGCGTTATTCACGATGTGCTGTCTTATACTGACATATTAACGCTACTGAAGTGTTTAGACAGTGAATAGATATTCCTTCCAGCCAGGACGGGATGTCTATTCACAATCCCGGCACTTCGTTAAGGTTTCTGTGGTACATACAGCAGAGTAAGCGTAATCTCGCGAGATCACGCTGTAAATGACAGGTTACAGAGAGATTACGCTTTGCTCTGCTGTAAGTACCACAGAAACGTTAACGAAGTGTCGGGATTGTGAATAGACATCCCATCCTGGCTGGAAGGAATGTCTAGTCACGGTCTAAACACTTCAGTAGTGGTAATGTGTCAGTATACGACAGCACATACTGATCTATGCGCTGACTAAATGAATGGAGAGAAGTGTATGATGCTGATTGGTCAGCGTCATACACTCCTCTGTACAACGCCCACTTGGTCTAAAGTAAAAACACGCCTAGTTGGGCATTAAGAAAGTAATTAGCATAAATCTAAAATCGCTCCTAACGTGGTGAAAATAGAGTTTTTCTAAATAAAAAGCACTGCGGTCACCTACATTACAGCGCCCATCTCCTTATGTAGGAGATAGGGCACTTATAATGTGGTGACAGAGCCTCTTTAAGGCACAAACTAGGCTGCGTCCTTACGGGGTTAAGCTGTCCTCAGATAGGGCAGCATAAACCTGATGACATACTCCCTTTAAGCTAGCTTGAGCTGGCCTCTGTAATTGCATTTGTACCCAGCATGGTTGACGATGAGGGAGAGTGCGAAATTCAAAGGGTTATCTGACTTGTGAAATTTTTTAAATAACACCTACAAATGTGATAAAACAAAAAAAAATATGTTGTTATTCACCTCTTCTTTCCCACGACGATCCAACACTGATGCTCAGGTGGTCCTTCGGGTCTTTGATTACAAGCAGTCACGTACTCCTGGCAGCACCGCCCAGTGATGGGTGCCATGATGCCAGGAATATAGCACATGACCGTGGAGACCTCTAATTGGTCGCAGCGGTCACATGTTGACTGCTTGCATACAGAGACTGGGAGGACAGCCAGAGCGTTAGCGCTGCATCGCCGGAGGAAAGAAGAGGTGAGTAACAACATCTTTTTTTTTTTTATTATTATTATTATTATTAAATAAAGGTGTTTTAAAAAAAATGTTCACAAGTCGGAAAACTCAATTAATATTCAAGCTTTTGTTAAGCCCTCTCAGCTAGTTTTAAGAGAAGGTTCCTATGGAGGTGCTTCTCTGCCCAGGAAACTCATTCAAAGTGAATGCCATCAATGTTTATAACTACAGAAACCCTTTAATAATAAATGGTACATAAAATATACAATAATATTTGTATGCAGTGATACAAATACAGCATAATAAATATTTTACAAGACTGAGATTCGAACCCTAAACGCTGTGCAAAGCTATAGCACGGTGATATGTAATACTAAAATCATAAATGTGTAAAGACTGATAGTTTCATTTATGAATGGTTTCCAATGTAGATAGGATTGCAAGAATGTTGTGTGGAGAATACAACTTAAAGTTACTACATCTGTAAACTAAAGCCTAGGACTCTCTTAATCACACAGAAAAATGTGCATGCAAAGCAGGAAAGAAATTGCAAATCAGCTAAATAGTTTTATGAATAGTCTTCTATGGAATGGAACGCACAAATCTTTGTCAGCAAAAAATAAAGCTCAAGAAAAGAACATGGGAGCTGAAGTTCTTGCCTTCCTACTCACTAAAAACAAGTCCTTTCAAATATTGAAAACATAATCAATGCAAGTGCGGCATCTCAGTCCTATCTTAGATACATAGTGCCGAATTTCTTAACTTTTCTACGACAATTTTCTTGCGTAGAAAAGTCGCAAATGCATCAAGTCTTTTGGAACATTTACAGCGACATTTGAGGCATTTATTGCGACTTTTGATGCAAAAGATTGGTGGAACTTCGAGCAAGAGGGCATGGCCTGCTGCGGCCCATTCAATTTACTATAATTAACGCTAGAAACTGGCGTAAATTATAGCAGAAATCTTTGCCGGCTCGTAGCTGGCGTAGATTTCACTTTTAGGTGAACAGATAGCCAGAAATGCGCCTAATTTAATAAGAGACTTGCGCCTCTTATTTAATTAGACTAATCTTACTCCAGCTCAGGGGTCGTACTAGAAATTTTCCAGCAGAGTAAAATTTGGCCTAGTTCACACAAAGTATTTTGCAGGCAGGAAAAAAAAATAAAAATCGGCCTCAAAATTCCTAAAGATTTTGACCTGCCTGCACTTTCTTGCTGCAGTTTTCACAGCGTTTTTCACCAGCAGCCATTGAGCACTGTGGGCAAAAAACGCAGCGAAAAAAACAGTTTTTCTGCCTCCCGTTGATTTAAAAAACAAAAAAGAATAAAAAATGCCTCTACCTCCCATTGAAATTAATGGGAGACGGTTTTGGACATTTATTGGATTCAGACGCGGTTACCAAGCCAAAATCAGCGCCAAAAAACTGTGGGTGAACAAAGGAGCATTCTTAGCGGTAATTCAGTTTAAGGCCCTGTTCACACAGCGTTTTTTGCAAAATAAATCAACCTCAGAATTCCTTCAGGGATCTTGGACTGCTTGCACATAATTTTTCCATTTTTTTTTTCTCTGCAATTTTCGCCCAGGGACATTGAAGTTAATGCAAGTACCGCGGGCAAAAAAACGCAATTAAAAAAACGCTCAGAAACAAATGCCGCAAGATCTTTCTGCCTCCGATTAATTCAATGGGAGGTCAGAGGCAGAAACGTGGCAAAAAAGGACATGCAGCTTGTTTTTCCCTGAGTGCCCAAAAGCCGCCCTGGAAAAAAAATACGCCTCTGCCTCCCATTCAAATTTCCACCTTTTAATGTCACCCATAATCGGTACAATTCCATTGAAACCAAACTGAATCCAAAAAGCTTTTTTTTACTCCCAGCCATTTGCCATAGGCCGCGAGTAGACAAGCAGCTGATTGGCTGTTTGGAGCGGGCTGCAGGAGTGACTGCTTGTACCGGACAGTTAGGGTATGTTCACACGGCCTATTTACGGACGTAAATCGGGCGTTTTTGCCCCGAATTACGCCCGAAAATAGCGCCTCAATAGCGCTGACAAACATCTGCCCATTGAAAGCAATGGGCAGACGTTTGTCTGTTCACACGAGGCGTATATTTACGCGCCGCTGTCAAATGACGGCGCGTAAATTGACGCCCGCGTAGAAGAAGTGACCTGTCACTTCTTTGGCCGTAATTGGAGCCGCTATTCATTGACTCCAATGAATAGCAGCGCTAATTACGGCCGTAATTGACGCGGCGTTCAAGCGCCTGCACATGCCGGTACGGCTGAAATTACGGGGATGTTTTCAGGCTGAAACATCCCCGTAATTTCAGCCGTTACGGACGCCCTCGTGTGAACATACCCTTATCGTCAGTAACCTGCTTCTGCTACATTATGCGTTGTTGACACATCTCAAAGTATTGCTCAATTCAAGAAAAACATATGTGTCCAGAGGTTATCTGCTGCGGGTTTCCTCAAACGAGGAGCTA
This sequence comes from Rhinoderma darwinii, assembly GCF_050947455.1. Lineage (NCBI taxonomy): Eukaryota > Metazoa > Chordata > Amphibia > Anura > Rhinodermatidae > Rhinoderma > Rhinoderma darwinii. Next base: position 164,541,849 of record NC_134690.1, on the reverse strand, counting down.
TCCTGGGTGCTGCAACCTATCCCCTATGTGAAGGTCAGAGGTCACCATTATCTCCGTAGGGGAGCGGGCCTGTCGTTGTGCAGCGTCTGCCCTCACCCCGGCTGAGTTTTATTGTCTTAGGATAATAAGGGTATGTTCACACGCAGTGACCAGAAACGTCTGAAAATACGGAGCTGTTTTCAGGCGAAAACAGCTTCTGATTTTCCTAAAATTTTTTAACAACTCGCGTTTTTCCGCAGCGTTTTTTACGGCTGTTGTTGGAGCTGTTTTTCAATGGAGTCAATGAAAAACGCCTCCAAAAACGTCCCAAGAAGTGTCCTGCACTTCTTTTGATGAGCCGTCATTTTATGCGCCGTATTTAGACAGCGACGCGTAAAATAAAGGCTCGTGCGAACAGAACATCGTAATTCCCATTGAAAGCAATGGGCAGATGTTTGTAGGCGTATTAGGGGCGTTTTTTCAGGCGTAATTCGAGGCGTAAAACGCCCGAATTACCTCTGAAAACACTGCGTGTGAACATACCCTAAGGCTGGGTTCACACGACCTATTTTCAGGCGTAAACGAGGCGTATTATGCCTCGTTTTACGCCTGAAAATACGGCTCCAATACGTCGGCAAACATCTGCCCATTGATTTGAATGGGTTTGCCGACGTACTGTGCCGACGACCTGTAATTTACGCGTCGTCGTTTGACAGCTGTCAAAAGACGACGCGTAAAATTACAGCCTCGTCAAAAGAAGTGCAGGACACTTCTTGGGACGTTTTTGGAGCCGTTTTCTCATAGACTCTATTGAAAACAGCTCCAAAAACGGCCGAAAAAACGGCGCGAAAACGGCGCGAAAAACGTGAGTTGCTCAAAAAACGTCTGAAAATCAGGTGCTGTTTTCCCTTGAAAACAGCTCCGTATTTTCAGAAGTTTTTGGCTCAGCGTGTGAACATACCCTAAGGGTATGTTCACACGGCCAAATTTCAGACGTATACGAGGCGTATTTTGCCTCGTTTTACGTCTGGAAATACGTCTCAAATACGTCGGCAAACATCTGCCCATTCATTTGAATGGGTTTGCCGACGTACTGTGCAGACGACCTGTTATTTACGCGTCGTCGTTTGACAGCTGTCAAACGACGACCCGTAAAAATACAGCCTCGTCAAAAGAAGTGCAGGACACTTCTTTGGACGTTTTTGGAGCTGTTTTCTCATAGACTCCAATGAAAACAGCTCCAAAAACGGACGTAAAAAACGCTGCGAAAACGGCGTGAAAACGCTGCGAAAACGGCGTGAAAACGCCGCGAAAAATGCGAGTTGGTAAAAAAACGTCTGAAAAGCAGGGTCTGTTTTCCCTTGAAAACAGCTCTGGATTTTCAGACGTTTTTGTTGACTACGTGTGAACATACCCTTAGGGTATGTTCACACGCTGAGAGGCAGTTACGTGTGAAAAGACAGACTGTTAACAGCTGCCTCGTTTCACACGTAAAAGCTCCTCCTCGTAATTTACGAGGCGTCTGAGACGCTCGTAAATCTTGAGCTGTGCTTCATTGATTTCAATGAAGAACGGCTCAAATTACGTGGCAAAGAAGTGCCCTGCACTTCTTTGCCGAGGCAGTAAATTTACGCGTCGTCGTTTGACAGCTGTCAAACGACGACGCGTAAATTACAGGTCGTCTGCACAGTACGTCGGCAAACCCATTCAAATGAATGGGCAGATGTTTGCCGACGTATTGGAGCCGTATTTTCAGACGTAAAACGAGGCATAATACGCCTCGTATACGTCTGAAATTTGGCCGTGTGAACATACCCTAAGGGTATGTTCACACGGCGGGGGTCCGTAACGGCTGAAATTACGGGGATGTTTCAGCCTGAAAACATCCCCGTAATTTCAGCCGTATTGGCATGTGCAGGCGCTTGAACGCCGCGTCAATTACGGCCGTAATTAGCGCTGCTATTCATTGGAGTCAATGAATAGCGGCTCCAATTACGGCCAAAGAAGTGACAGGTCACTTCTTCTACGCGGGCGTCTATTTACGCGCCGTCATTTGACAGCGGCGCGTAAATATACGCCTCGTGTGAACAGACAAACGTCTGCCCATTGCTTTCAATGGGCAGATGTTTGTCAGCGCTATTGAGGCGCTATTTTCAGACGTAATTCGGGGAAAAAACGCCCGAATTACGTCCGTAAATAGGCCGTGTGAACATACCCTAACAGTAAACCATCTTCCAGTTTGTTTTTGCAGTACAGCTGATTCTAGAGGTTAAATTTATTACCAGCAGATGTACACACAGGTAGAGTATATACCAATATATAATACACAAATGTACAGTATATACCCATATGGATATAAAAAGTCTACACACCCCTGTTGAAATGCCAGGTTTTGTCATGTTACAAAATCAGTACAAGATGAATAATTTCAGAACTTTTTCCACCTTTAATGTGACCCATTATCTGTACAATTCCATTGAAAAACAAACTGAAATCATTTATAGGACGAAAAAAAAAAAGAAAGAAAAAAATCTGCAATAATGTGGTGGCATACGTGTGAACACCCTCCTATAATTGGGGATGTGGTTGTGTTCAGAATTAGCCAATCACATTTGAACTCATGTCAGTACACAGCTGCCATTATTTAAAGTGATTCTAGATAACCCCTCATAACGTTCAGCTGTTCTATTAGGATTTTCCTGACACTTTCTTTGTTGCATGTGACAGCAAAAGCCATGGTCCTTAAAGAGGCTCTGTCACCAGATTTTGCAACCCCTATCTGCTATTGCAGCAGATAGGCGCTGCAATGTAGATTACAGTAACGTTTTTATTTTTTTTAAAACGAGCATTTTTGGCCAAGTTATGACCATTTTCGTATTTATGCAAATGAGGTTTGCAAAAGTACAACTGGACGTGTTGAAAAGTAAAAGTCCAACTGGGCGTGTATTATGTGCGTACATCGGGGCGTGTTTACTACTTTTACTAGCTGGGCGTTCTGATGAGAAGTATCATCCACTTCTCTTCAGAACGCCCAGCTTCTGACAGTGCAGATCTGTGACGTCACTCACAGGTCCTGCATCGTGTCGGCACCAGAGGCTACAGTTGATTCTGCAGCAGCATCAGCATTTGCAGGTAAGTAGCTACATCGACTTACCTGCAAACGCCGATGCTGCTGCAGAATCATCTGTAGCCTCTGGTGCCGATGTCCTCGCTCGTCTGACACGATGGAGGACCTGTGAGTGACGTCACAGCGTGATCTCTGGAGAACACGGCTGTGTCTGCACTGCCAGAAGCTGGGCGTTCTGAAGAGAAGTGGATGACACTTCTATACACAACGCCCAGCTAGTAAAAGTAGTAAAAACGCCCCGATGTACGCACATAATACACGCCCAGTTGTACTTTTACTTTTCAACACGCCCAGTTGTACTTTTGCAAGCCTCATTTGCATAAATACGAAAATGGTCATAACTTGGCCAAAAATGCTCGTTTTTTAAAAATAAAAACGTTACTGTAATCTACATTGCAGCGCCTATCTGCTGCAATAGCAGATAGGGGTTGCAAAATCTGGTGACAGAGCCTCTTTAAACCCTACCCGCACGAGTAAGTAACTGTACGTCGTTGCGGGAGGTTACTTCCCGCACGAGGACGTACAGTTACAGAGTTTTTTCCGGTGCACACTGTCGGCGACAGCGGACACTCCACTCTTGCCGGCCAGCGGTCCTTTGCCACTGATTTCCGCGAATTAACCTCTTAAATTCGTCGATCGGTTGCAATCATCGCCGCTGATTTCGGCAATTAACCCGATAAATGTGGTGCTCGATTGCGATCAGCATATTTTGGGGGTTTGTAGTATATCAGCAGCCCCCATTCAATTGTGGGGGCTGCTGATGCTTGTGATGGCAACCGGAGGCCAGGCAACGGCCTCCGGATCTGCCATGTACACTACCGTTCAAAAGTTTAGGGTCACTTAGAAATTTCCTTATTTTTGAAAGAAAAGCACAATGAAGATAACATTAAATTAATCAGAAATACACTCTATTGCACACCTTTGGCATTCTAGCTGTTAATTTGCTGAGGTAATCGGGAGAAATTTCACCCCTTGCTTCCAGAAGCCCCTCCCACAAGTTGGATTGGCTTGATGGGTACTTATTGCGTACCATACGGTCAAGCTGCTCCCACAACAGCTCTATGGGGTTGAGATCTGGTGACTGCGCTGGCCACTCCATTACAGATAGAATACCAGCTGCCTGCTTCTTCCCTAAATAGTTCTTGCATAATTTGGAGGTGTGATTTGGGTCATTGTCCTGTTGTAGGATGAAATTGGCTCCAATCAAGCGCTGTCCACAGGGTATGGCATGGCGTTGCAAAATGGCGTTGCAAAATGGAGTGATAGCCTTCCTTATTCAAAATGCAGTGTATGCAGTGGGGTCACAGGCTGAGCCCTCTCCATATAACGAGCGTGTTGGGTGTATGTTACAGCCAACACTTCAGTGTAACGAGCGGTATAACGCCTTAGATGCCGTGGTCAATAGCAACCACGGAATCTAAGCCCAAGGTCTGCCATATTTGTACTTATATTAGGGCTCGTCCACGCGTTTTTTTTTTCGGACTGAATTTCTGACGGAAAAAACTCAGCAGAATACAGTAGCAGCATAGTGGATGAGGTTTAACAAATCTCATCCACATGCTGCGTAAAAATTCCAAGCAGAAATTGACCTGCGGTGCCCTTTTTTTGGAAAGTGGAAAGTGGCCAGAATTGCTGAGTTTTTCTGAGATGTCACCATCTCCTAACATTGTGAAAAACGCAGCAAAATACGCAGCATTTTCTCCCGTAAAAACCGCAGGAAATGGTGCGTTTTTGCCACAGCGGAATGTCTGCGTTTTTCAACGGATTTGCTGCAGACATTTTCTGCAGCCATTCCGTTGTGTGTGGACAAGCCCTTAACCCCTTCCCTCTTTAGCCAATTTTGACCTTGTTTTTGAACATCCTTTTATTTTTCTAGGACGTTAGGAGGCTTAGAACTTTAGCAGCAATTTCTCACATTGTCAAGAAAATTTCAAAAGGCTATTTTTACAGTGGCCAGTTCAGTTGTGAAGTGGCTTTTAGGGCCTTATATATTAGAACTCCAAAAAGTCACCCCATTTTAAAAACTCCACCCCTAAAAGTATTCAAAACAGCATTTAGAAAGTTTCTTAACCCTTTAGACGTTTCACAGGAATTAAACCAAACTAGAGGTGAAATTTACAAATTGAATTTTTTGTTGTTGCAGAAATTCATTTTTAATCCATTTTTTTTGTAACACAAAGTTTTACCAGAGAAACGCAACTCAATATTTATTGCCCAGGTTCTGCAGCTTTAGGAAATATCCCACATGTGGCTCAGGTGTGGTACTGGACTGAAAAACAGGCCTCAGAAGTAAAGGAGACCCTAGTGGATTTTGGATACTCCTTTCTATTAGAATATATTTTAGGCACCATGTCAGATTTGAATAGCTCTTGTGGTACCAAAACAGTGGAAACCCCCCAAAAGTTACCCCATTTGGGAAACTACACCCCTCGAGGAATTTATTTAGGGGTATAGTAAACATTTTGACCATACAGTGTTTTTGCAGAAATTTTTGGAAGTAGGCCATGAAAATCTACATTCTTTCAAATAAAATGTAGGTATAGCTTAAAAAAAATTATTTCCAAAAAGACTAAAGGAGAAAAAGCACCACAACATTTGGAGAGCAATTTCTCCCAAGTAAAATAATACCCCTCATGTGGTCATAAATGGCTGTTTGGACAGAAGGGAAAGAGCGCAATTTGACTTTTGGAGCTCAGATTTAGCAGGAATGATTTGCGGAGGCCATGTCACATTTGCAGAGCCCATGAGGGGGCAAAACAATGAAAACGCCCAAAAAGTGACCCCATTTTGGAGACTACACCCCGTGAAGAATTCAACTACGGGTGTAGTGATCATTTTGACCCCACAGGTGTTTAATAGAATTTATTAGAATTGGGCAGTGAAAATAAAAACTATTCTTTTTCTTTAATAAGATGTAGCTTTAGCTCAAAATTTTCAATTTTCTCAACAAATAAAGGAAAAAAAGAACCACAACATTTGTAAAGCAACTTCTCCCGAGTACGGCAATACCCCATATGTGGTCATAAACTGCTGTTTGGGCACACAGCAGGGCTCAGAATAGAAGGAGCGACATTTGACTTTTGGAGCACAGATTTTGCTGGATTGGTTTCTTGACACCATGTCGCTTTTGCAAAGCCCCTAATGTACCAGTACAGTGGAAACTACCCAAAAGGGACTCCATTTGTGATACTACACCCCTTGAGGAATTAATCTAGGGGTGTAGTGAGCATTTTGACCCCATAGCTGTTTCATAGATTTTATTTGAATTGGGCAGTGAAAATAAAAATTGCATTTTTTTCCCAATAAGACTTAGCTTTAGTGCAAAATTTTTCATTTTCTCAAAAAATAAAAGCAGAAAAAGAACCCCAACATTTGTTAAGCAATTTCTCCCGAGTATGGCAATACCCTATATGTGGTTATAAACTAATTTTTGGGCACACAGCAGGGCTCAGAAGGGAAGGAGTGCCATTTGGCTTTCGGACTACAGATTTTGCTGGATTGATTTCTGGTCGCTATGTAGCATTTGCAAAACCCCTGTGGGACCAAAACAGTGGAAACCCCCCAAAAGTGACCCCCATTTTGGAAACTACACCCCTAAAGGTATTCACCTAGGGGTGTAGTGAGAATGTTAACCCCGCAGGTGTTTTTCACAAATTAGTGTGCACTCGATATTGCAGAGTAAAAATTAGATTTTTCAATAGATATGCCAATATGTGGTGCCCAGCTTGTGCCACCATAACAAGTCCGCTCTCTAATTATTATGCTGTGTTTCCCGGTTTTAGAAACACCCTACATGGGGCCCTAATCTTTTGCCTGGACATTTGACAGGGCTCAGGAGTGAAAAAGTACCATGCGAAATTGAGGCCTAATTTGGCGATTTACACAGAATTGGTTCACTATTGCAGAGGCTCAGATGGGAAATAATAAAAGAAACCCTCCAGAAGTGACCCCATTTTAGAAACTACACCACTCAAGGCATTTATTAAGTGTAGTGAGCATTTTCACCCCACAGGTCTTTTCCATAAAGAAATGTGCTGCGTATGGTGCAAAGTAAAAATTAAAATTTTAACCCAGAATTGCCAATTCAGTGGCAAGTATGTCGTGCCCAGTTTATGCCACTGGAGACACACACCCCAAAAATTGTTAAAAGGGTTCTCCCGGGTATGGCGGTGCCATATATGTGGAAGTAAACTGCTGTTTGGGCACACTGTAGGACTCAGATGGGTGGGAGCGCCATTTGGCTTTTGGAGCGTGGATTTGCTTGGTAGTAGATTTGTTTGATTATTGCTGGTGTTTCCATTTATAATGTGGGGGTACATGTAAGCTGGGCAGAGTACATCAGGGGCATAGTCAGGGGGTATAATAATGGGGTAAACAATAAAATAATCCATAGATGTGTGTTACGCTGTGAAGCAATCCTTTCTGCACAGGCCGGAGTCGCACTGATAAACTGTGTCTTTACTTATCCCCCTTTTGGTCCACACTCCGCACCTTTGCAGTGTGGGGAATTTTGCTAGGAAGTGTTGTTTTGGTATAATACAGGCACCCTCGCTTCTAGCAGATATGTTTGGGCCCCCCCCCTCCTGGTTCCCTAATATTAGGGCCCCGATAAATCGCCTCTTGAAACGGAAGAAATGTTCCCCTCTGACCAGCACAACTGCATATTTTTTATTTCCTGACTTATGGAAGCCTTAACTAATGTTATTTTTTCATAGACATAGTGGTATGAGGGCTGTTTTTTTGCGGGACGAGCTGTAGTTATTATTGGTACCATTTTGGGGTACATGCGACTTTTTGATCACTTTTTATCCTATTTTTTGAGGCAAGGTGACCAAAAAACAGCAATTCTGGCATACTTTTTTTTTAGGGTTTTTTTATACAGCGTTCACCACGCATTATAAATTACATGTTATCTTTATTCTGCGGGTCAGTCCGATTCTGGCGATACCTAATTTATAGCACTTTATGTTTTACAACTTTTTGCACAATAAAATTATTTTTGTAAAAAGAATGTCTTTTTTCGTCGACTGAGCTGTATGAGGGCTTGTTTTTTGCGTGACGAGCTATAGTTTTTATAGGCACCATTTTTGGATACGTGCGAGACAGGAATTCTGGCATTATTTTTTACAGGTTTTTTTACGCCGTTCACCACGTGGAATAAATAACATAATATTTTTATAGTTTAGGCCGTTACGGTCGCGGCGATACCAAATCTGTATGGTTTATTTATTTTCTTCAATAATAAAGGACTTGATAAGGGAAAAAGGGCGATTGTGTTTTATTTTATTACTTAAAATTTGTATTATATTTTTTACAACTTTTTTTTACACTTTACTTTAGTCCCACTAGGGGATTTGAAGGTCCAACTGTCAGATTTTTTTTTTTCTAATACATTGCACTCATTCACTGACAGCAAGCCGATTAGGCTTCGCCTCCGAGCGGGGCCTAATCGGCTTCCGTAATGGCAGACAGGAGGCCATTGTTAGGTCTCCTGTTGCCATAATAGTAGTTGGCACAGCTGCCGATCTGCTAGCAACCACAAAGATGCCAGCGATCGCATCCAATTGCTGCATCTGAGGGGTTAATGGCAGGGATCGGAGCTAGCTCCGGTTTCTGCCGTTACAGGGGGATGTCAGCTGTAACATACAGCTGATATCCACCGCTGATGACGCCGGCTCATCCCCTGAGCCGGCGCCATCTTGTCGGCGGTTACGGAAGCCTTTCAGGCCCCGCCTCCGGGCGGGGGCTGGAAGCTTTCCGTGCTAGGCACACCGGGAGGCCAGTATTAGGCCTCCGGTTGCCATTGCAGCCACCGACACCCCGGCGATTTCATTGCTGGGGTGTCGATGAGCTGCAAATACCTTAAATGTAGCCATCGCTTTTGATGGCTGCATTTAAGGGGTTAATGGCGGGGATCGAAGCTAAATTGGGTTCCGCCATTACAGCAGGATGTCAGCTGTCAGATACAGCTGACATCCGGGGATGATGACACCGACTCAGCTTCTGAGCCGGTGCCATGCATTTGTCGTAAGTATACGACATTTTGCGGGAAGCACTGGCTTTACATGTCGTATACTTACGACAAGTGTCGGGAAGGGGTTAAGGAGGCCTGTCAGAATCATAATATACTGCAATATATTAGTATTGTAGTCTATTGTGAAAGCGATCGCTGGTTCAAGTCCCCCAGGGGGACTAATTTAAAATTAAAAAAAACACTAACAAAAAAAAAAAAAAAGAAAGAAAAATTACCGGTAGCCAGAATTGTGTTTTTCTTCTTTTTTTTGGTCCCCTCACCTCTCACTCAACGGAAAAAAAAGTGGTCAAAAAGTCTTATGTACCGCAAAGTGATACCAAAAGAAACTACAGGTTGCCCAACAAAAAAAGCCCTCATACGGCTATATGGACTGAAAAATAAAAAAAATTATGGCTTTGGAAGGTGGAAAGGAAAAAGTGAAAATAAAATTTAAAAAAAAATGGCTGCAGAGGGAAGGGGTTAAAGGTAAGTTGCACCGTATCACAATACCTGTACATTGTAGAGTATCTATGCATTACTAGCACTGCAGTTTACAATGCAGTAGGGCTGGGCGATTAATCAAATTAATTTTATGAATTCAACCTCGAGGACTCTGATTCTCTTTATTTGCGCCGTGCTGCAGGAGGAAGCTCCACCCCGCAGCCTCGTCACTGCCTGATCTGCCCTGTCTGTCAAGCTGCGCCCCGTTCTGTCTCTGCTTCACTACAGAACTGCTGTTCTGTAGTGAACAAAATGTTACAGTACGGAACAGCAGTTCCATGGGGAATCAGAGATTCCTAGTATACGGCCACACTGCCCTGTAGATACTACCCCCCCCCTTTGCAAATCGTGCCACCCCCCCCCCTTGTAGATCGCAGCTCCCGCATCTTGTAGATAGCGCCACTGTAGCTCCTACTAGGAGCTGTATCCCTTGTCCAAAGTGTCAGCAACCTCTGGCTGGGGATTCAGCCCGTAGTGGCAGCTACAGCGGCCCCTATCTACAAGTAGGATGTGGCGGGGTGCTGCGATCTACAAGGGGGGGGGGGGTGGGAGTTCGATCTACATGTGGGGCTGCGATCTACAAGGGGGGATGCGATCTACATGTGGGGCTGCGATCTACAAGGGAGGAAGTGGTGTTGCGATCTACAAGGGAGGGGTGCTGCGATCAACAAGGAGGGGGTGGGGTGCGATCTACAAGGGGGTGGGGGTGCTACCTGCAAGGGGGTGCTATCTGCATGGGTGTGTGGCACTATATGGGGGGTGGCACTGTTACTATATGTGGGCCCTGTGTCACTATATGGGGGCCCTGTGGCACTATGTGGGGCACTATGTGGGGGCACTGTGACACTATCTATAGGGACATTGCGGCACTATCTACATGGGCACTGTGGTGTTTTCAGGGGATTGGGACAAAAAAAAACCCAGAGAAAGGATGTAAAATGGACATGAAAAACTGACAATAGATCAGTTTTTGATGCCCATTCTTTTTCACGGTCGTGCGATTCGGGCCTTAATGTCATTTATTTAACCCTCCATCGTGGGGCCTGTACTGCACAGGGTCCTGCTCACACTTCAAACACTATAATGTAATCTCGCCCGCTCAGCGCTATCTGCCTGGCCCTGCTGCAGTTTACACTGCTCCCGCCTACAATGTCAGAAACCGGCTGAGGTGGTGACGGACAGAGAGAGATGTTAGTGCACGCAGCGCATCATTGATTATAGATTCTGTTAACCTGTTCCCTGCCGGGGAACACAGAAATTATAATCAATTAGATATACATTTTTCCAATAGTATTTGGAGAGGTTAAAAGTTGTGAAGTTGCGTAGAATTATTATAGCAATATATCTTAAAAAGTTATTTATATAAAGAAAATAATTAATGAAATGATCACTTGGTATTTTTTTCAGTTTATTTAACAGCAATAAGAAAAATAGAGATTCAAATTGAAAATCGCCCATAGGGTTGAAAAAAAATCTAGATTTAATTTTTTGGCAAAATCGCCCAGCCCTACAATGCAGTTTTCTAAAGTATAATCAGCAGTTTCCTGATCCTTCTGCAAGATGAAAAAAAAAACAAGTCCTGATGTTTACACTGGGTTGGAGTACAAGGTAATGTCCTAACTTCTCAGTAAGTGTGGGTGAGGTATGTGTCCCTGATGTATGTCCGACCCTGCCTCCCCTACTTATGAATAGGGTGGAGTGTTTAAGTTGAATGAGACCCTGTGTTCCTAGTTTCTCTAATCTCACAGACAGCTGTCCAGCCTGCTCCGGGGGAGGACTTGGCTAATTAGACGATTCGGAGAATGCTCGTTAATAAAAGCTCAGTGTCTTTGGGGAAGCAGCTATTTTGCTTTTACTCTGGTCTTAATCCTTAGATCAAACATGAAGCACACTTATTGATTACTATTAATATGACACTTGTGCCAGCTCCAGTTAACACGTGAACTTCTTCAGAGTTTATCGGCAGTTTTTTATGCGAGCTTTGGAAAATGTAATCAAAACTGCAACATTTTGCTACAATTTTCGCTAATTGACGGCGAAGTGTGAACACAGCTTAAGAATGTCAATTAAGTAGCATGCAGAGGTTCTGGGAAAGCAGTTATACACTGAGCATTTTTGTATATTTGTTCAGTATTTAACATAGACCACTTTTTATATGTACGTAACCTAAATCTCAACTATTGCCTGAAAAAGTTTGTAGGCCATCGCCTGCTGAAACTCTATTGCCCAAAGTAACCAATTGAAAAGAGGTCAGGATGTTTACTTGTTGGTATAAGGCTGGGTTCACACGTTGCTATCAAAATGCACAAAATGGTGCCGTTTTGTAAAACAATCGAGGCAAAAAAAACACAATCAGGCCGCAATGTGAGAACCTAGCCTAAACACAGTAGTTTTATATAGATGTTTTAAGAAAGTGGTACACATATTTTAACCCCTTGATGCCCAGCGACGTAATAGTACGGAGCTGGCAGGAGTCCTCAGAGAACCAGCACCGTGCTATTACGGCGCTTTGATAGTTCCGCCACTGTGCCCACACAATTAGCAACAGGTTCATAGCTGTAATACAGCTGTGCCATGTTCCTGCCACAACTGCTGGAATCGTGGATAACGCAAATCTTCGCAGTTTAACCACTTAGATGCAGCAATCTAAGGTGTTTGACAGAGGGAAGTGCTCTATGTCAGCCCATCAGCCCCCCTCCGATACATTCACGGGTGCCAATGGGGTAACATGGCAGCTGGGGGCCTAACAAAGGCCCCGAGGTCTGCCATGGGTATCTGCTCATTGGGCCGTGCCAGAGCCATGGCCTTTTAGGTTGCCTGTCAGTGTATGGGTAAGTTCACACGTAGTAGAAAATCCGCAGCATAATGCAGTAGAACCAAAGTGGATGAGCTTTGAACAAATCTCATCCACGTGCTGCATAAATGATAAGCGTAAAAAACGCTAAGAAATTGACCTGCAATGCATTTTATTAATCCGCAGCAGGACAATTGTATTTGCATAATTGCTGCTTATTTGTTGCAAGTTTTCCCCATTGAATTCAATGGGCAGGTAAAACCCGCAACAAATAGCAGATGTGGCGATTATTGCGGCGTAAAAACTGCGATTCCCCTGCGAAGATCACAATTTAGAAAAAAATAAATCTTATACTTACCCAGAATTCTGTGCTTCTTCATTCAGGCCGGCCTCCTGGGATGACATTTCATGAAGAATCATCCCAGGGGGCCGGCAGGCAGGACAAGCAGAGGGACGCGTCGCCATGGATACATAAGTATGACATTCTTTTATTTATTTTTTTACGTGCAGCTTTCCGCAGCGGACGTTCCGGCCAAAAAACTGCACCACAATTTGGATGGAACGGAAACCCAATACATCAAGGTACTGTAAGGGTATGTTCACACGGCTTATTTTCAGCCGTTTTTCGGGCCGTAAACGCCCCCAAAAAACGACTAAAAATACGAGGGCTAAACGTCTCCAAACATCTGCCCATTGATTTCAATGGGAAAACCGGCGCTCCGTTCCCTCGGGGCGGTGTTTTACACGGCCGTTTTTAAAAACAGCGTGTAAAAAAACGCCCTGTAAAAAAGAAGTGCATATCACTTCTTGAGCCATTTTTGGAGGCGTTTTTCATTGGGTCAGCCTGATGCATAAAAAACGGCTGAAAATCAGAGGCTGTTTTCCCTTGAAAACAGCTCCGTATTTTATAGCCGTTTTTGTTAAGGCTGTGAACATAACTTAAGGCCGGATTCACACGAGCAGAAAACGCGGCGTTTTGTGCGCACAAAATGTCCCTAACAGCTCCGTGTGTCAGCAGCATATGATGCGTGGCTGCTTGATTTTCGCGCAGCCGCCATCATTATGACACTCTGTTTGTATGTTTGTAAACAGAAAAGCACGTGGTGCTTTTCTGTTTTCATTCATAGTTTTGACTACTGTAGCGCGCATCACGCACGGCACACGTAAGTGCTTCCATGTGCTGCGTGTGATTTTCACGCACCCATTGACTTCAATGGGTGCGTGATGCATGAAAAACGCACAAATATATGACGTCGTGAGTTTTACGCAGCGGACACACGCTGCGTGAAAATCACGGACAGTCTGAACAGCCCCATTGACTAACATCACGCGCGTTGCACGGAAGTATTATACGTTCGTCTGAATAAGCCCTTAGTGTCACATTCCACAAAAATATAATAAATAAAATGAAGTAATTGAAATAAAAAAAATTAAGGAAACGGGAAAACAGGGCAAAATTGTGACTGTTTTTTATCAATACCTGTTGGTGAAACCTATTAACATGTCCGCAAAAAAGGAAAAACATAAGGAAAAACCCATAAATCAAATGTAAATATGTAAAAGTCAAATTCACAGTTTAGGCCCCTAGGATAGAGGTACTGCAATTCATGAATCCAATAGGATACACGTTTCTATGATGCTAGGTATCCCTGCCTCCCCGCGGGAAAACTGTCCCTCACTGTAAGGCCGGATTTACACGAGCGTGTGCGTTTTGCGCGCGTAAAAAAACGCTGCGTTTTGCGTGCGCAAAAGGCAATTGACAGCTCCGTGTGTCATCCGTGTATGATGCGCGGCTGCGTGATTTTCGCGCAGCCGCCATCATAGAGATGAGGTAGTCGACGCCCGTCACTGTCCAAGGTGCTGAAAGAGCTAACTGATCGGCAGTAACTCTTTCAGCACCCTCGACAGTGAATGCCGATCACAATATACACCAACCTGTGAATAAAAAAAGACGTTCAAACTTACCATGAACTGCCTGCTTCCTCCAGTCCGGTCTCCCGGCCGTTGCCTTGGTGACGCGTCCCTCTCTTGTCATCCGGCCCCACCTCCCAGGATGACGCGGCAGGCCATGAGACCGCTGCAGCCTGTGATTGGCTGCAGCCTGTGCTTGGCCTGTGATTGGCTGCAGCTGTCACTTGGCCTGAATTCTCATCCCGGGAGGTCGGACTGGAGGAAGGAGCCGGGACTTATCGGTAAGTCCGAACTTCTGTTTTTTTTTACACGTATATGTATATTGTGATCGAAAGACACTGTCCATGGTGCTGAAACAGTTTAAGTCTTTGAGCACCGTGGGCAGTGACTGTCTCCTGACGTCGCGTACCCGAACATTTTTTGCCGGGTTCGGTCAAAACGAGTTCGGCCGAACCCGGTGAAGTTCGGTGCGCTCATCTCTAATTTGACACTCCGTTTGGATGTTTGTAACATAAAACATGTCGTGAGTTTTACGCAACGCACTCACGCAGCGCAAAATTCACGCATCGTCTAAACAGCCCCATAGACTATTATAGGTGCGTACGACACGCGTGAAAAGCACGCGCGTCGCACGCGCGTATAATACGCTCGTGTAAATGAGGCCTAATCGTGTTTTTTAGTACGGGGCAGTTCTCCCGCGGGGAGTCAGTGACTCCTAGCATCATAGATAATTGGTGCCAAGAGTCTGGCTCCCTGAACTGTGTTCGGTCCGGGAAATGTGGGCGACATACGGTCAGTAGATCATGGACCAAATACAGGCATGTGTATAAGGCCTTATAGTAATTAACCCCATCATTTTCCTCACAGATTAACCCAATGTTGCCCATTATAGTAAGGCTGGAGTCACACGAGCGTGTGCTTTTTCCGCACGCAAAAAACGTGGCGTTTTGCCTGCGCAAAAGCCACTTGACAGCTCCGTGTGGCAGCATCATATGATGCGCGGCTGCGTGATTTTCGCACAGCCGCCATCATTATGACACTCCGTTTGGATGTTTGTAAACAGAAAAGCACGTGGTGCTTTTCTGTTTTCATTCATCCTTTTCACAGCTGTTGCGCGAATCACGCAGTTCGCACGGAAGTGCTTCCGTGTGGCATGCATGGTTTTCACGCACCCATTGACTTCAATGAATGCATGATGCGCGAAAAACACCCAAAGAATGGACATGTCGTGACTTTTACGCAGCGGACCAACGCTGCGTAAAAATGACGCACATGTCTGCACGGCTCCATAGACTAATATAGGTCCGTGCGACGCGTGTGAAAATCACGCGCGTTGCACGGACGTATATCACGTTCGTCTGAATAAGCCCTAAGGGATCCCATCAAGTACCTCGCTCAGTCAATGGACAACATTGGGTTAATGTGTGAGGTACATGATGTGGTTAATGTGAGGCATATAGAGGTACTAAATTCATAATACCAAGTGCCTCACATTAACCCCTTAAGGACACAGCCTATTTTGGCCTTCAGGACACAGCTGATTTTTGCAAATCTGACATGTGTCACTTTATGTGGTAATAACTCCGGAATGCTTTTGCCTATCCAAGCGATTCTGAGACTGTTTTCTCGTGACATATTGTACTTTATGATACTGAAAAAATTTTGTCGTTAAATTCAATATTTATTTGTAAAAAATACCAAAATTTAGAGAAAATTTGCAAAAATCTGCATTTTTCTAAATTGTAATGTATCTGCTTGTAAAACGGATAGTAATACCACACAAAATAGTCACTAGTTAACATCCCCCATATGTATACTTTATGTTTGCATCGTTTTTTGAACGTGCTTTTATTTTTCTATGACCTCACAATGCTTAGAACTTTGGCAGCAATTTCTCACATTTTCAGGAAAATTTCAAAAGGCTATTTTTTCAGGGACCAGTTCAGTTGTGAAGTGGCTTTGAGGGCCTTATATATTAGAAAATACCCATAAATCACCCCATTTTAAAAACTGCACCCCTCAAAGTATTCAAAACAGCATTCAGAAATTATTTGAACCCTTTAGGCATTTCACAAGAAATAAAGCAAAGTAGAGGTGAAATTTACAAATTTCAATTTTTTTTTACGAAATTCATTTGTAATACAGTTTTTTCTGTAACACAGAAGGTTTTATCAGAGAAATGCAACTCAATATTTATTGCCCAGATTCTGCAATTTTTAGAAATATCCCACATGTGGTCCTAGTGCGGTAAAGGACCGAAACACCGGCCTCAGAAGCAAAGGAGCACCTAGTGGATTTTGGGGCCTCTATTTTATTAGAATATATTTTAGGCACCATGTCAGGTTTGAAGAGGTCTTGTGGTGCCAAAACAGTGGAAACCCCCCAAAAGTGACCCCATCTTGGAGACTACACCCCTCAAGGAATTTTTCTAGGGGTATAGTTAGCATTTTTAGCCCACAGGTTTTTTGCTAAATTTATTGGAACTTGTCTGTGAAAATGAAAATCGACTTTTTTTCTGAAAAAACAAACGATGTTTTCGTTTTTACAAGAAATAATGGAGAAAAAGCACCCCAACATTTGTAAAGCAATGTCTCCCGATTACGGCAATACCCCATATGTGGTAATAAACTGCTGTTTGGACCCACGGCAGGGCTCAGAATGGAACGAGGGCCATTTGGATTTTGGAGCGCAGATTTAGCTGGAATGGTTTTCGGTGCCATGTCGTGTTTGCAAAGCCCTGGAGGGACCATAACAGTGGAAACTTCCCAAAAGTGACCCCATTTTGGAAACTACACCCCTCAAGGAATTTTTCAAGAGGTATAGTTAGCATTTTTAGCCCACATGTTTTTTGCTAAATTTATTGGAACTGGTCTGTGAAAATGAAAATCTACTTTTTTTCTGGAAAAACATACGATGTTTTAGATTTTACAAGGAATAAAGGAGAAAAAGCACCCCAACATTAGTAAAGCAATGTCTTCCGATTACAGCAATACCCCATATGTGGTAATAAACTGCTGTTTGGACCCACGGCAGGGCTCAGAAGGGAACGAGGACCATTTGGATTTTGAAGCGCAGATTTTGCTGGAATGGTTTTCGGTGCCATGTCGTGTTTGCAAAGCCCTGGAGGGACCAAAACAGTGGAAACTCCCCAAAAGTGACCCCATTTTGGAAACTACACCCCTCAAGGAATTTTTCTAGGGGTATAGTTAGCATTTTGACCCTACACGGTTTTTGCTGAATCTATGGGAATTTGAAAATCTAATTTGTTTCTAATAAAATGTAGTTTTAGCTCAGATTTTTTCATTTTTACAACAGATAAAGGAGAAAAAACACCCCAATATTTGTAAAGCAAACTCTTCTGAGCACATCAATACCCCATATGTGGTAATAAACTGCTGTTTGGACACATGGCGGAAGTTAGAAAGGACGGAGCGCCATTTGACTTTTGGAGCTCAAGTTTTGCTGGAATGGTTTGCGGCCCCATGTCACATTTGCAAAGCCACTGAGGGGCCAAAATATTGCAAACCCGGCAAAAGTGACCCCATTTGGGAAACTATACTCCTCGTGGAATTTATCTAGCGGTATAGTGAGCATTTTGACCCCACAGTTTTTTTGCTGAATTATTGGGATTATGCAGTGAAAATGAAAATCTACATTCTTTCCACTAAAATGTTGAATTGTTTTCATTTTCACAAGGAATAAAGGAGAAAAAGCGCCCCAACAATTGTAAAGCAATTTCTCCCGAGTACGGCAATACCTTATATGTGGTTATAAACTGCTGCTTGGATACATCGCAGGGCTCAGAATGGCAGGAGTGCTACTTGGCATGTAGATTTTGGTTGATTGTTTTTTGGGCGCCATGTCACATTTGCAGAGCCCCTGAGGTACCCGTACAGTAGAAACCCCTGAGAAGTGAATCCATTTTGGAAACTTTACCCTTCAGGGTAATCATCTAGGGGTGTACTGAGCATTTTGATCCCACAGGTGTTTCATAGATTGTACTAGAATCAGGCAGTGAAAATGAAAAAAATAATTTTTTCCCAAAAATATGTAGTTTTGCACCCAATTTTTTTCCCAAGGGGTAATAGGAGAAAAAACAACACATAATTTGTTACCCAATTTCTCCCGAGTACGGCAATACCCAATGTGTGGCCCTAAACTGCTATTTGGGCACATGGCAGAGCTCAAAATGGAAGGAGTGCCATGTGGCTTTTAGAGGACAGATTTTGCTGGACTGGTGTAGGGGCGCCATGTCGCATTTGCAGAGCTCCCTTAGGTACCAGAGTAGAGTGTAAAACCATGAGAAGTGACCCCATTTTTTAAACTACACCCCTCAAGGCATTTATCATTTGCCTGGATATATGACAGGGCTTAGGAGTGAAAGGCGCATGTGAGACCTATTATGGTGATTTTTGCAGCATTAGCCCACAATGGCAGGGCTCTGGGGTCAAATAGGAAAACAAACCCCCAAGTAGTGACCCCCATTTTGGAAACTGCACCCCTAAAGGCATTTTATTAAGGGGTGTAGTGAGCATTTTGACCACACAGGTTTTTTTTTTCTATTAGAAATGAATGCTCAGTGGATGGTGCAAAGTGAAAATTGCAAATTTCCACAGTTATGTGCCATTTTAGTGCACAATATTTTGTGCCCAGTTCGTGCCACTGAAGACAAATACCTCAAACTGTTAAGCGGGTTCTCCCGGGTATGGCGATGCCATATATGTGGACGTACACTGCTGCTTGGGCACGCTGCAGGGCTCAGAAAGGAGCGCCATTTGGCTTTTGGAGCGTGGATTTTGCTCGCTAGTTGTTCTGTTTGGGGTATTGCTGGTATTTGAGTTTATGATGTGGGGGCATATGTAATCTGTGCGGAGTACATCAGGGTATAATAAGAGGGTATAATAATGGTGTAAATAAATAATAATTCATAGATATGTGGCCGGTGTCGCACTGATAAATGGCGCCCGATCTTATCCGCTTTTGGACACTCTGCACATTTTGCATCGCCATATTCTGAGAGCCAAAACTTCTTTATTTTTTCTCCCCCGGAGCTGTGTGAGGGCTTATTTGTTGCGGGACAATCTGTAGATCTCATTGGCACCATTTTGGGGTACATGCGATTTTTTTGATCACTTTGTATTTCATTTTTTTGGCAAGCCAGGTGACCAAAAACCTGCAATTCTGATGTTTTTTATTATTTATTTTTTTACGGCGTTCGCCATGCGCTATGAATGAAAATTTTACGTTATTCTGCGGGTCGGTACGATTACGGCGATACCAGATGTATATAGTTTCTCTTATGTTTTGCAGCGTCTGCACGATAAAATCCCTTTTGTTTCAAATAATTTAATTTTGGTGTCACCATATTCTGAGAGCCATAACGCTTTTATTTTTCCGTCAAAAAAGCTGCGGGAGGGCTTGTATTTTGCGGGACGGGCTGCGTTTTTTAATGGTATAATTTTGGGGTACATGCAACTTTTAGATCCCTTTTTTATTCTGTTTTGCAAGGGGTAGTGACTAACAAACAGCGATTCTGGAATAGTTTTTTATTTAATTTTTTTACGGTGTTCACCGTACGGGTAAAATAGCGTGATATTTTTATAGTTTTGGTCGTTACGGACGCGGGGATACCACATATGTGTACTTTTTTCATGTTTTTTGGTTTTTCCTATAATAAAAGACTTATTATAGGAAAAAAGGCTGTTATAGTGTTTTTTAACATGAAAAGTATTTTTTTTTACTTTTTTACAACATTTTTATTAACTTGTTTTAACTTTTTTTTTTTGTCCCACTAGGGAACTTGAAGGCATGAAGCCCTGATCGCTATTCTAATACACTGCACTACCTACATAGTGCAGTGTATTAGAGCGGTCAGCTATTCACTGACAGCAAGCCTATTAGGCTTCGCCTCACGGCGGGGCCTAATAGGCTTCCGTACTAGGAAGCGATTGTTATGCTATGGTTGCCATAGCAACCATCGGAACCTTCGCGGGTGCCGATGGTTGTTATTAGCAATCATAGGGTACGATCTAATCACTTAGATGAAGCGATAGCTGCATCTAAGGGGTTAATCGGCCGGATCGGAGCCTTGCTCCGGTCCTGGCCGTTAGGGCACGATGTCAGCTGTGACAAACAGCTGACACCCGCGCCCGTGGCAACCATCGTGGTTGCCGACAGGCTACAAGCCACTTCGATGCATCGATCACGTTGATCGATGCATCGAAGGGGTTAATCGGCCGGATCGGAGCCTAGCTCCGGTCCTGGCCGTTGCAGAGGGATGCCGGACATCTGATTCCCGGCGGTGATAACGCTGGCTCAGCTTCTGAGCCAGCGTCATCACATACCCACGTCATAGAGCTGTGATTGGTCAGTCTGCTTTGACTGACCAATCACAGCGATCGCCGGCAGGAGACCGCTATGAATGGTCCCCTGCCGTCTTACTGTGCCGGTCAACTGTCATAAACAGTTGACGGCACAGTTCTGTCACCTTGTCCTTTGACAGGGTGACAGTTTTTAGCCAGGACGCACCGGTACGTCCCTGTGGCTTAAAGCACTTCACTGCAGGACGTACCGGTACGTCCTGGTGCGCTAAGGGGTTAAGGGCTTATTTAGACGAATGTGATATACGTCCGTGCAACGCGCGTGATTTTCACGCGCCTCACACGGACCTATGTTAGTCTATGGGGCCGTCCAGACTGTCCGTGAGTTTCACGCAGCGTGTGTCCACTGCGTAAAACTCACGACATGTCCGATATTTGTGCGTTGTTCCTCGTGCTTTTCTGTTTCCAAACATACAGAGTGTCATAATGATGGCGTCATATGGTGATGACACACGGAGCTGTTAAGTGCCTTTTGCGCGCGCAAAACGCCGCATTTTTTGCGAGCGCAAAACGTACACGCCCATGTAAATCCGGCCTTATAGTAAATACTTGAACGCCCCATGAAAAAAAAATTCCTTAAAGAGGCTCTGTCACCAGATTTTGCAACCCCTATCTGCTATTGCAGCAGATAGGCGCTGCAATGTAGATTACAGTAACGTTTTTATTTTTAAAAAACGAGCATTTTTGGCCAAGTTATGACCATTTTTGTAATTATGCAAATGAGGCTTGCAAAAGTCCAAGTGGGTGTGTTTAAAAGTAAAAGTCCAAGTGGGCGTGTATTAGGTGCGTACATCGGGGCGTTTTTAATACTTTTACTAGCTGGGCGCTGTGAAGAGAAGTAACATCCTCTTCTCTTCAGAACGCCCAGCTTCTGACAGTGCAGATCTGTGACGTCACTCACAGGTCCTGCATCGTGACGGCCACATCGGCAGCAGAGGCTACAGTTGATTCTGCAGCAGCATCAGCATTTGCAGGTAAAATCGACTTACCTGCAAACGCTGTTGCTGCTGCAGAATCATCTGTAGCCTCTGGTGCCGATGTGGCCGTCACGATGCAGGACCTGTGAGTGACGTCACAGATCTGCACTGTCAGAAGCTGGGCGTTCTGAAGAGAAGAGGATGATACTTCTCATCAGAGCGCCCAGCTAGTGAAAGTATTAAAAACGCCCCGATGTACGCACATAATACACACCCACTTGGACTTTTACTTTTAAACACACCCACTTGGACTTTTGCAAGCCTCATTTGCATAACTACAAAAATGGTCATAACTTGGCCAAAAATGCTCGTTTTTTTAAAATAAAAACGTTACTGTAATCTACATTGCAGCGCCTATCTGCTGCAATAGCAGATAGGGGTTGCAAAATCTGGTGACAGAGCCTCTTTAAGCATCTTTTCTAGAACTCTGCGTTATGACATTCCTCTGTTATTCCTCCTATAAGGGTATGTTCACACGGTTTATTTTTGGACGTTTTTCGGGCCGTAAACTGCCGAAAAACGTCCGAAAAATCGGAAACAGAACGCCCCCAAACATCTGGCCATTGATTTCAATGGGAAAAACGGCGGTCTAGTTTTTTTACGTGGCCATTTTTAGAAACAGACACGTAAAAAAAACTGCCGCGAAAAAGAAGTGCATGTCACTTCTTGAGCCGTTTTTGGAGCCATTTTTCATTGACTCTATAGAGAACGACCGTAAAAAATGAAGCTTAAACGCCTGAAAATCATGAGCGGTTTACCCTTGAAAACAGCTCCGTATTTTCAGACGTTTTTTAGTAAGGGTATGTGCACACACCAAATCAAAAATGTCTCAAAAGACGGAGCTGTTTTCAAGAGAAAACAGCTCCTGATTTTCAGACATTTTTTAATCAAAGTCACGTTTTTCGCGGCGTTTTTAACGGCCGTTTTTGGAGCTGTTTTTCTATAGAGTCTAAGAAAAACGGCTGAAGAAGGGACATGCACTTTTTCACAGCCGTTTTTTTTACGCAGCCGTTTTTCCCATTGAAATCAATGGGCAGATGTTTGGAGGCGTTCTGCTTCCGATTTTTCAGCCGTTTTTTGGGACGTTTACGGCCCGAAACACGGCTGAAAACACAACGTGTGCACATACCCTTAGGGTATGTGCACACGCTGAATAAAAAAACCGTCTGAAAATATGGAGCTGTTTTTAGAGAAAACAGCCTCTGATTTTCAGGCGTTTTTGAAGCTGAAAATTAAACTTCTTTTAGGCTGGGTTCACACAAAGTTGTTCGAAGAGTTTTTTGGCGCGGAAACCAATCTGCAAAACTCGCCAAAAAACGGCCGAAAATGGCTCCCATTGATTTCAATGGGAGGTGGGGGCGGTTTTCTCCCGTGAGGGGTACGGGACAGTTGTCCCGCAGCGAGGCAGGGACTCCTAGCATCGTACATAACTATGATGCTAGGAGCCCGGCTCCCTCTAGTGAGTTCGGTCCGGGACTTGCGGCCGAAATACGTTCCGTCCATTACGGACGTAACATGCTCGTGTGAACCCAGCCTTACATTCAAAACCGGATTACAGTTGAAAGATTTAAAAAAAACACATGTGTTTTTTCAGATGTGCTTCTTTTGGCAGTGTTTGAAAACGCAACGAAAAGACAACAAAAGCGCGCAATGAGAACTCAGCTAAAAAAAAAACTAAGACAGGAGAGAGGGCCTGCGGCTGCAGCATTTTTATGATGATATGTATGCTTTAAGGCAGCCCTCTGCAACAGTTTCAACACTTTCATTTGCCTAACCACACTATTATTAGTAATATTATTAATCCCTGTATGGGAGTGAGGTGAGCCGAATGATGTCAGAAGTACAAGAATGTGACAGTCGTCCACTGGAAGCGCTCTGTACTCAAGGACGTTTCCTATGATGATCAAATGTAGCACTAGGATGTCACAGCTCTGGGAAGTGGCAGCAGTGCAGGATATACCAAAGATAAACAAAAGTAAATTACAAATCTATATTATTACTGCTTGCTATATTTTAAGCCCTGTTATTGATTAGTATGATACCCCTTTAACCCCTTAACGACATCCAACGTATGGGTACATTGTTGTCATTAAGAAATTAACACAACGTATGGGTACGTTGTATTGCTGGTGCGGGCTCAGAAGCACCATCACCAGCAGGTGTCAGGTGTATATTACAGCTGACACTCTGCTGCATTGCCAGGACCGGAGCTAGCCTCCGATCTGGCCGATTAACCCCTTAGATGCAGAACTCAAAAGCAAACGCCGCATCTATGGTGTTTCCTAGCTGATAGGATACCCGCAATGCAAATCGCGGGGTTCCGATGGCTGTTCTGGCAGACCGGAGGCCTAACAATGGCTTCCTGTCTGCAAAGTACGGAAGCCTGCTGGTCCCGCCCGAAGGCAGGGCCTAAAAGGCTTCCGGTCGCTAAAGAAAGATGGTAAAGGTTCAGAAGCTGAGACTGCGACATCAGCCGCCGGTGTCAGCTGTATGTGCTGTATGTCAGCTGTATGTGCTGTAACGGCAGGGAACGGAGCTAGCTCCGATCCCTTCCATTAACACCTTAGATGCCACGATCGCGGCATCTTAGTAGTTTATAGCGATCAGCATCGACACGATCTGATCGTTAAGTTGCCCATCGTTACTATGACTCCCGGAGGCCTAACGATGGCTTCCTGGTCTGCAAAGTAACAATAGCCTATTAGGCCCCGCTCACAGATGAGACCTAATAGGCTTGCTGTCAGTGAATGACTGACAGCTCTAATGCAACGTGGGTAGTGCAATGTATTTGAGTAAAGATCAGAGGTGCAGGCCCTCAAGTGGGAATTAAAAAAAGTTGAACAAAATTGTAAAAATAAAAGTTTCAAGTTAATAAAAACAAAGATTGCATTTTTTCCTATAAGGGTATGTTCACACGGCTTATTTACGGACGTAATTCGGGCGTTTTACGCCTCGATTTATGTCCGAAAATGCGCCTCGATAGCGTTGGCAAACATCTGCCCATTCATTAGAATGGGTCTTACGATGTTCTGTGCACACGGTCATTTTTTTTACGCCCCGCTGTAAAAAGGCGGGGCGTAAAAAAGACGCCTGCGTCAAAGAAGTGCCTGTCACTTCTTCAGACGTGAATGGAGCCATTTTCCATGGACTCCATGGAAAACCAGCTCCATTTAACGTCCGTAATGGACGCAGCAAAAAGCGCCTCAACATGCCATTACAGCTGAAATTACAGAGCTGTTTTCTCCTGAAAACAGCCACGTAATTTCAGCCGTTACGGACGCTGCCGTGTGAACATACCCTAATAAGTCTTTTATTATAGGAAAAAAATTAACACGTTAAAAAAGGTATACAAATTTGGTATCGCCACGTCCGTAACGACCCAAACTGTAATGTTATTGTTCCCACACGGTGAACACCGCAAAAAAGATAAGTAAAAAAGCATGCCAGAATCTATTTTTTTATCACCACCCCTCCCAAAACATGGAATAAAACGTGATTACAAAATGAAATATCAGCAATACCCCAAACAGAACAACTACCAAGCATAATCTGCACGCCGATAGCCAAATGGTGATCCCTCCCTTCTGAACCCTACAGCATGCCCAAACAACAGTTTACGTCCACATATATGGCATCGCCATACCCGTGAGAACCCGCTTAAAATTTTATGAGGTATTTGTCTTCGGTGGCACAAACTGGGCACAACATATTGTGCGCTAAAATGACATATCAGTGGAAAATCGCAATTTTCACTTTGCACCATCTGCTGCACATTAATTTCTCATGAAAAAAAACCTGTGGGGTCAAAATGCTCACTACACCCCTTAACCCCTTTAGGACACAGCCTGTTTTGGCCTTGTGGACACAGATGATTTTTTCAAATCTGACATGTATCACTTTATGTGGTAATAACTCTGGAACGCTTTTACCTATCCAAGCGATTCTGAGATTGTTTTCTTGTGACATATTGTCCTTTAGGTTAGTGAAAAAATTTGGTCGATAAATTCAATATTTATTTGTGAAAAACTTCAAATTTTAGCAAAAATTTGCAAAAATTTGCATTTTTCTAAATTTAAATGTATTTGCTTGTGAAACAGATAGTAATACCACACAAAATAGTTACTAGTTAACATCCCCCATATGTCTACTTTATGTTTGCATCATTTTTTTTCACGTACTTTTATTTTTCTAGGACGTTACGAGGCTTAGAACTTTAGCAGCAATTTCTCATATTTTCAATAAAATTTCAAAAGGCTATTTTTTCAGGGACCAGTTCAGTTCTGAAGTGGCTTTGAGGGCCTTATATATTAGAAAGTCCCCATAAATCACCCCATTTTGAAAACTGTACCCCTCAAGGTATTCAAAACCACATTCAGAAAATATTTTAACCCTTTAGGCGTTTCACAGGAATTAAGGCAAAGTAGAGGTGAAATTTACAAATTTCATTTTTTTTGCCGAAATTCATTTGTAATAAAAAAAATCTGTAACACAGAAGGTTTTACCAGAGAAACGCAACTCAATATTTATTGCCCAGATTCTGCAGATTTTAGAAATATCCAACATGTGGCCCTAGTGTCCTAATGGACTGAAACACCGGCCTCAGAAGCAAAGGAGCACCTAGTGGATTTTGGGGCCTCCTTTTTTTAGAATATATTTTGGGCACCATGTCAGGTTTGAGGAGGTCTTGTGGTACCTAAACAGTCGAAACCCCCCCAAAGTGACCCCATTTTGGAAACTACACCCCTCAAGGCATTTTTCTAGGGGTATAGTTAGCATATTGACCCCAGTTTTTTTGCAGAATTTAGTGGAATTAGTCTGTGAAGATGAAAATCACCTATTTTTCTGTGGAAACATAGATTTTTTTCATTTTTACAAGGAATAAAGGAGAAAAAGCACCCCAAAATTTGTAAAGCAATTTCTCCCGATTACGGCAATACCCAATATGTGGTCATAAACTGATGTTTGGACCCACAGCAAGGCTCAGAAGGGAGGGAGCGCCTTTTGGATTTTGGAGCGCAGATTTTGCTGGATTGGTTTTCAGTGCCATGTCGGGTTTGCAACGCCCCGGAGGGACCAAAACAGTGGAAACCCCCAAAAGTGACCCCATTTTGGAATCTACACCCCTCAAGGAATTTTTCTAGGGGTATAGTGAGCATTTTGGCCCCTCATGATCATTTTTAGAGCTAAGGTGACCAAAAAACAGCGATTTTGGCGCTTTAAATTCTTTATTTATTACAGCGTTCACCGTGCGCAATAAATTACGTTTTAATTTATTCTGCCGGTCGGTACGATTACGCCGATACCATATGTGTATAGTTTTTTTCGGGACTTGCGGCCGAAATACGTCCGTCAATTACGGACGTAATTAGTGTGTGCACATACCCTTATATGCATAGCCGAATATGTACTATATAGGTGTGTTTCACTTTGTGAAAACTTTTTTTTTCATTATTTGTTTGACCTGCAGTAACCGGTGTCACATAGATTTTACAGTACCCACTTACTACTGACATTGCTTCATATGAAGATTTATATACATCTATACATCTGTGATCTGTACATAATTGATTTTATTGTTACTGATGACATTCTGTACCACTTTCTACGGAATCAATACTTATATAAATTTTGTTCATTCTATAGTGCCTGAGGAAGGTCAAGGTGTTGACCGAAACGTCGCACTGTCACTGGCTACAAATAAATAAATTATTTGTTTGGATAAATAACTCCATATTGGTGTGCATAGTACTTTTTTTCTCTATTGGATCGGGTTGTGCCCCTACTAATGCACCCACACCATTACCTAGTGCTATCGGAACCTTGTAACTACCACTGTACTTTGGTACCTTAGGGTTTTGCACATACAACATGGCGCCCAAAAACCAAGCCAGCAAAATCTGCATGCCAGATAGCGCTCCTGCCTTTCTGAGCCCTGCCGTGTGTCCAAACACTCGTTTATGACCCCATATGGGGTATTGCCATAATCGGGAGAAATTGCTTTTCAAATGTTGGGGTGCTTTTTCCCCTATATTCCTTGTAAAAATTTAAAATGTCAACGTTTTATCAGAAGAAAAGGAATTTTTAATTTCACAGCATGATTCCACTAAATTCAGCAAAAAAAACTGTGGGGTCAAAATTCTCACTATACCCCTCGATAAATGCATTCATGGGTGTAGTTTCCCAAATGGAGTCACTTTTGGTGGTTTCCACTGTTTTGTCCCCTCAGGGCCTTTGCAAATGTGACATGGCACCCGAAAAGCATTCCAGCTAAATTTGAGCTCCAAAAGCCAAATGGTGCTCCTTCCCTTCTGAGCCTGGCCATGGGTCCAAACAGCAGTTTATTACCACATATGGGCTATTGCCGTAATCGTGAGAAATTGCTTTTCAAATGTTTGGGTGCTTTTTCTCCTTTATGCCTTGTAAATATTTGAAGTTTTCTACATTTTATTGGGAAAAATTTAGATTTTCATTTTTACATCCTAATTCCACTAAATTCAGTAAAAAAAACCTGCTGGGTTAAAATACTCACTATACCCCTTGATAAATTTCTTGAGGGGTATAGATTGCCAAATGTTGTCTTTTTGGGGGGGGGGTCCCACTGTTTTGGCACCACAAGACCTCTTCAAACCTGACATGGTGCCTAAAATATATTCTAATAAAATGGAGGGCCCAAAATCCCCTAGGTGCTCCTTTGTTTCTGAGGCCGATGCTTCAGTCGAGTAGCATACTAGGGCCACATGTGGGATATTTCTAAAAACTGCAGAATCTGGGCAATAAACATGAATTTGCGTTTCACTGGTAAAACCTTCTGTGTTACAGAAAAAACTTAACACAGATTTTCTGCAAAAAATGGTTAAGAAACTCTCTAAATGCTTTTTCGAATACTTTGAGGGATGCAGTTTTTAAAATGGGGTGTTTTATAGGGGGTTTCTAATATATAAGGCCCTCAAAGCCACTTTAGAACTGAACTAGTCCCTGAAAAAGTAGCATTTTGAAATTTTCTTGAAAATGTTAGAAGTTCTAAGCCTTGTAATGTCCTGTAAAAATAAAAGAATGTTCAAAAAACGATGCCAACACAAAGTAGACATATAGGAAATGTTAACTAGTAACTATTTTGTGTGGTATTACTATCTTTTTTACAAGTAGATACATTTACATTTAGAAAAATGGTAATATTTGCACATTTTCTCTAAATTTTGGTCTTTTTCACAAATAAACACTAAATGTATCGACCAAATTGTACCACTAACTTAAAGTACAATGTGTCACGAGAAAACAATCTCAGAATCGCTTGAAAAAACAGAAACATTCCAAAGTTATTATCATATAAAGTGACACATCAGATTTGAAAAAAATGGCCTGGTCCATTAGGTGAAAACAGGCTGTTCCTTAAGGCTGGATTCACATGACCATGTTACGTCCGTAATGGACGGAACGTATTTCGGCCTCAAGTCCCGGACCGAACACACTGCAGGGAGCCGGGCTCCTAGCATCATAGTTATGTACGATGATTGGAGTCCCTGCCTCGCTGCAGGACAACTGTCCCGTACTGAAAACATGATTACTGTACGGGACAGTTGTCCTGCAGCGAGGCAGGGACTCCTAGCATCGTACATAACTATGATGCTAGGAGCCCGGCTCCCTGCAGTGTGTTCGGTCCGTGACTTGAGGCCGAAATACGTTCCGTCCATTACGGACGTAATGTGCTCGTGTGAATCCAGCCTAAGGGGTTAACACATGCAAACATAAATGAGTAACACAGAACGGTCACATCTACTGCTTGACAGAGGTACTCTGCTTCACAGCCAAACTCCTGCAGTAACGTCTGGGGACGATGAAATCGCTGATTCCATCCATTTACCACGTGTTCGTAGTTAGATTTACGACATTCTGTCAGTCACTGGTGAGAGAGACGGTGGATTCTGGGAGGGGCTTGGAGAGCGATCCCCATCAAGAAAATAGCAGACTCATAACTATGAGTCCACTGCATTCTTTGCTAGGCGCTATTAGCCAAACAGCACAATATTTTTTTTGTGACGTTAGAGAAAATAGTACAGCGGACCGATCTCCAAAATATGCTGCCTCTTTGCAGCATAGTATGATAAACGATCCGCTTTAAGTATGTAGAAGAGTAACAATAGTTTTTTTTTTTTTATTTGTACCTATTTATTTTTAAAAACTTGGGGCAGCCATATAGGAGACATACATTTTCCTTCCCGTATTGTCTGTATAGACAATGCAGCCGGGTGTGTGTGCATTATGGAAGTTGAAATTAATGGGACTAAAATTCAGAGAATGCGGACTTCGCACCTCCAGGGCTGGATTTCTGCTCCTTGCGGCTTTGTTTGCTCGCCGACTTATCTGCAGCAGCCAGGTTCTGTCGCCACAGTCAGGAGGCGAAACTCACCCGCCATGTCTGTGCTTCTGCTTGCGGGATTAGGACTAACGCACTCACATACACTACATGGACAAAAGTATTGGGACACCTACACATTACACCTACAGGAGTTTTTATGACACCACATCATAAATGCATAGGCATTAATATAGAGTTGGTTGAGCTCCCCCCTTTGCAGCTAATACAGCTTCCACTCTTCTGGGAAGGCTTTCTACAAAATTTTGGAGTGTGTCTGTAGGAATTTTTGCCCATTCATTCAGAAGAGCATTTGTAATGTTAGATCCGGATGTTGAATGAGAGGGCCTGGCTCACAATCTCCATTCTAGTTCATCCCAAAGTTGTTCTATGGGGACGAATTCCGGGCTCGGTGCGGGCCAGTCAAGTTCTTGCACATCAAACTCACCCAGTCATGCCTTTATGAACCTTGCATGGTGGGTCTTAACCAAACTGTTCCCAAAAAAATCTTGGAAGCATACAATTGTCCAAAATGTCTTAGTATACTGAATCATTAAGATTTCCCTTCACTGGAACTAAGGGACCTAGGCCACCCCCTGCAAAACAACCCCAAAGCATTATCCCTCCACCACCAAACTTCACAGTTGTCACAATGCAGTCAGGCAGGTAACGTTCTCCTGGCATTCACCAAGCCGACTCGTCCATCAGACTGTCAGATATAGGAGCCGGGCTCCTAGCATCATAGTGATGTACGACGCTAGGAGTCCATGCCTCGCTGTGGGACAACTGTCCCGTACTGTAATCATGATTACAGTACGGGACAGTAGTTCCACGCAGAGGCAGGGACTCCTAGCGTCGTACATAACTATGATGCTAGGAGCCCGGCTCCCTGCACTGTGTTCGGTCCGGGTCTTCCGGCCGAAATACGTTCCGTACATTACGGACGTAACATGGTCGTGTGAACCCAGCCTGACACTCAGTTTGTATGTTTATAAACAGAAAAGCACGTGTGTGCAGTCAGGTTACTTACCTATTTGGATTGGATACTACTTCCTTGCCAGGCCTCCCAGCTAAAGAAATGTGAGCTGCGTCAGGACTAAGGTGCCAACAGGAGATTGCAGTAAGGCCTCATGCACACGACCGTAATAATTTTAACTGTCCGCAAATACAGATTCTACGGATACACATTCATAGCCGTCCGCAATTGCGGAAGTGCCCATAGACTTCTATGGGCGAGTCCGTGCCGCAATTGTGGACAACAATAGGACATGTTCTATATTTGTGGCCAATAGAAATTAATGGGTCTGCAATTTCATTCATAAGAACGGATGAAAATTAAGGTGGTGTGCATGAGGCCTAAGGGAGCGGAGAGCCAGAGACACTCACGTTCAGAAGACGGAGGAAGAGGCTGCCAAGTGCAAATCACTAGGGGGAAATTATCAATATTTATACAACAGTTTTCTGGCACAGAAAAGTTGCAAATGACTCAAAAGTCTCAATTTGCGGAAAAATTGCTACTTTTGGGCAGTTTGTGCTGCATCCGCCATTTTATTTTTTTTAATTTTTTTTAGAGGCGGGGCCATCCGCGCTACGACAAATTTATTACAATTTAAACCAGAAACTGGTGGAAATTGTATCGGAAATCGATTCCAGCTCAAAGCTTTCGTAGAAATTTACTGCGGCGAAGGAAGTAACAGGGTGAAGGCAGGCCCTGAACCAAGCTCTGTACCCCTCCCCCCCATGACTAAAATTAATTAAAATAAATTATTCTCTCCCCAAATCTTCTCAGACTCTGACATCAGGCCTCAGTCCTGACGCCGGGCAGCGTCAAGGCCACGTATGTGACACGGCCCACATAGCACTGACGCTGCGAGCAGAACGATGAAGTGAGGAAATATTTTTGTGTTGAGTGCCTGCCACTCTTAATAAATCGGTCACATATTTACTCTTAGTATATCTGACCCTATATGTCAAATCACACCCACGTTTCACTCAAGTTGCGGTGTATTTACACATTTGCACAAAATTGCTGCAAACATGGCCGAAATTTTTGTGTGAAAAAAAACCTGCAATCCTAGACATATTCCACTGTATAAACATATTGTGCCACACGTTGCCCATTGGACCCTGTTGTAAAAAGAATGTATACCACACGTTTTTTTTACTGTATACAGTTGTATGGAATAGTCTACTATACTATTCCATACTGCAAACAACTAGATATGCCAAAAGATAGCGGCCCGGGACACACTTTTAGCATTACCCGGGTGAATAAGAGCCTATGGATATGTTCGCCATACGTGCCTGAAGCTTTCCCAACGCATTTGCCGAACTTAGGACTCTGACGTGATGTCAGACTAGGCTTTTCTAAACAGTTTAGAAAGTATATTGACATATACCTGCCTGGCAGATACTAAAAGGACACTCTTGTCAACGGTCGGATAAACGGAACCCCACGGATACCTTCGAAGTAGTAGAAAACCGCTATGTGAACAGAGCCTAAAAGTATTGGTTTGGAGCTAGTTTAGGTTCTTGTTCTAAACTTGCGTCCAAGGACCAAAATGATTTTCCATGTGTATAATGATTCCCGTGCTAGCAGACATCTTACATTGTGTGGCCAATAGTGAAACATGCTGAATGGATGGGAGACAAACTGAATAAATAAATAATAAAAATATCTATATATGATAAATTGTATAGGACATAATGACATACATCCCATAGCCAATGCCACCTGTAATGGAGATGACGACATACCATCCCGTCACGTGCTCATAATAGCTCGTGCAACCAATGAAATGGCCTCCAGACCTGTGCAGCAGTTGCGCATTGTCCAGTGCAGACGTGCATGTCATTATTATCGTCTATAGCGCTCAGTATCCGGTACATTGTAAGTACCTGTATGCGGTGTTCACCATCAGCATAGACGGTGAGCTGCTGCTGCTGGATATTAGGGAACACACAGACACAGCAGAATACACATCACCTTGTCCTGACAGGAATTTGCAGCCATGTCTCCTCATTCGTCACATGCAGCACAAATCATCAGGTTGTCGCGACACAGAAGACCAACAAGTGTATAGCACTGACCTGCCCGCTGTTTTACCAGTAGCCGCTTCTTTCCGGGAAAGCAGGGCGCTCGTCGTCGCCCCTGGGGTTCAGGGCGCGCTCCCGACATAGGCACTGTCAGCGGCGGGAACCCGCCAGAGTGTGCGCACAGCGACGAGCGTCTACGTCCCAGTGACTGCTGCCGCTCACGGTTTCTGTCCGATGTGTGGAGATGATGTACCCGCCAACATTAGGACATATTGCAGAACCAGGGGCAGCGCAGTCCTGTTTGTCCACCTAAAATGACAAGGGGCAGATTTATCACAGGATATATTCCAGTACATCAGACAGCATATGTATGAAGCAGATTTCAAGAGAAAAACCTGAAAAGCCTCTGACATTTTTGGAGCCGATTTTTAAAGCGGTTTTTGTGCCGGTTTCCCAGGGGTCGTATACGCTGCTTAAAAATCACACACCTGGAACAAGTAGTACTTTTCGTCCGAATAATCGCATTAGGGCCAGTTCACACAGAGTTTTTTGACGCGGAAGCCGTGTCGGAAAACGCGCCAAAAATCGGCCAAAAATGCCTCCCATTGATTTCAATGGGAGGCGGAAGAGTTTTTTTCCCGCGAGTGGACAAACCGGCTCGCGGGAAAAAGAAGGGACATGCCCTATATTCGGGCGTTTACGCCTCTGACCTCCCTTTGACATCAATGGGAGGCAGAGAAAGCGTATTTCTCTGCGTTTTATGGCTGCAGCGCTCAATGGCCGTGGGCGAAAAACGCCGCGAAAATCGGCGTGCAGGCAGAGGAAAATCTACCTCAAAATTCCAAACTGAATTTTGAGGCAGATTTTCCTCCTGCTAAAAACTCAGTGTGAACCCAGCTATGTTCACACGGAGTATTTTGGGGGAGGAATATCTGCCTCAAAGCTCCAAACGGAATTTTGAGGCAGATATTCCTCCCCCAAAATACTCCGTGTGAATAGCAATGATCGCGCCGTTTTTCGCCCGCGGCCATTGAGCGCCGCGGGCAGAAAACACGCTTTCTCCTGCCTCCCATTGAAGTCAATGGGAGGTCGGAGGCGGAAGCGCCCGAAGATAGGGCATGTCGCTTCTTTTTCCCGCGAGGCAGTTTTACTGCTCGCGGGAAAAAGACGCCGACGCCTCCCATTGAAATCAATGGGAGGCGTTCTCGGGCCGTTTCTGCCGAGTTTTGCGACGCGGTTTCCGCGTCAAAAAACTCGGCAAAAGACCCCGTGTGAACATAGCCTAACATTGCGGTGTGGTTTTTTTTTAACGGAATTTCCGCTACGGAAGAAACTTCATACTTACCCCCTCAGCAGTGGTGTACCCATAGGGTTTGCAGCAGTCGCAGTTGTGCTCTGGCCCTTAATCTAGGGGGACCACAGGCCCCCCCTACCTACCACATTGTGCATTAGCGCTGAGGACGTGGGCGGCGGTCTTCACTCTCAGAAAGTACCGACGGGAGGCGCGGAGTCAGTGACACCTGCCCAAGCATGGCCAGACGAACGTCTCTGACACCGCTCCGTCACAAACTCCGCCCGGGCACTATAGGGGAGTTTGTGTGGCACTATCTACAAAGGCGGGAGTTTGTGGCACTATCTACAAAGGCGGGAGTGTGTGGCACTATCTACAAGGGGTAATGTGTGGAACTATCTGCATTACTTTACTTACTTTATGTTTTTACTTTTTTATTTTTAAACTTTAACCCCTTCCCGCACCTTGGCGTAAATGCACGTCCAGGTGAGCAGTAACTTTGCGCACCTGGGCGTGCAGTTACGTCCGCGCTTTAACAGTTAACCGCCACGCGGTGCTACACCGCAGCAGCGGTTAACTGTGCAGGGTGTCTGCCCTGCTCTCCCCGTTGCCGATCAGCGGCCTGTAGCCGCTGAAATCGGCAATTAACCCCTTCGATGCGGTGGTCGATTGCGATCACCACATCGAAGAGGTTTACAGCGAATCGGCAGCCCCCCACATGCATTTGCGGGGGCTGGCGATCCTTATCATGGCAACCAGAGGCCAGACAATGACCTCCGGGTTGCCATGTACGGAAGCCTCGGAGGAGCAGCCTCCGGCCGGTCCTCCGATACTTCCTGTCAGTGTGACAGTTACGTCACAATGACAGTTAGAACACATTACACAACATGTGTAGTGTAATGTGTTCCAGCAGCGATTAGAGCTGCAAGTCTAAGGGTATGTTCACACGACAGCGTCCGTAACGGCTGAAATTACGGGGATGTTTCCGCCTGAAAACATCCCCGTAATTTCAGCCGTAACGGCATGTGCAGGCGCTTGGACGCCGCATCCATTACGGACGTAATTGGCGCTGCTATTCATTGGAGTCAATGAATAACGGCTCCAATTACGGCCAAAGAAGTGACAGATCACTTCTTTGACGCGGGCGTCTATATACGCGCCGTCATTTGACAGCGGCGCGTAAATATACGCCTCGTGTGAACAGACAAACGTCAGCCCATTGCTTTCATCTGCCCATTGAAAGCAATGGGCAGATGTTTGTCAACGCTATTGAGGCGCTATTTTCGGACGTAATTCGGGGCAAAAACGCCCGAATCACAATCCAAAAATATACAATAAAAAGTGATCAAAAAGTCGCATGTACGCCAAAATGGTACCAATACAAACTACATCCCGTCCCGCAAAAAACAAGCCCTTACACAGCTTTTTTGACTGAAAAATAAAAAACTTATGGCTCTCAGAATATGGTGACACAAAAAATAATTTATTTTATAAATAAGTGATTTTATTGCACAAACGCTGCAAAACATAAAAAAAATATATACATATGGTATCTCCGTAATCGTATCGACCCGCAGAATAAAGTAAAATGTCATTTATAGCCCAGGGTGAAGGCCATAAAAAACGAATAAAAAACATTGTCAGAATTGATGGTTTTTGGTCACCTTGCTTGCCAAAAAATGGAATAAAACTAGATCAAAAAAATTTCTGGTACCCCAAAATGGTACCAATGAAAACCTACAGATTGTCCCGCAAAGAATAAGCCCTCACACAGCTCCGGTGGAGAAAAAATAAAAAAGTTCTGGCTCCCAGAATATGGCGATGCAAAATGTGCAGAGTGTCCAAAAGCAGATAAGATCGGGCGCCATTTATAAGTGCGACATCGGCCACATATCTGCGGATTATTATTTATTTACTGCATTATTATACCCTCTTATTATACCCCTGATGTACCCCGCACAGATAACATATGCCCCCACATTATAAACTAAAACACCAGTAAAACCCCAAACAGAACTACTACCAAGCAAAATCTGTGCCCCAAAAGCCAAATGGCGCTCCCTCCCTTCTGAGCCCTGCAGCGTGCCTAAACACCAGTTTACGTCCACAGATATGGCATCGCCATACCGTGAGAACCCGGTTAATATTTTATGAGGTATTTGTCTTCAGTGGCACAAACTGGGCATAACATGTAGTGCACTAAAATGGCATATGAGTGAAAAATTTTAATTTCCACTCCACACCATGCGCTGCGCATTAACCCCTTCGCGCACCTCGACATAGCATGTCTTAGTGTAGGGGGTGATGTATGGAGCGTCTCACGTGAAAAATAAAGCATTTAAAACGGCAAAATCACTGTTTTTTTGGTCACCTTGGCTCTACCTAAAAATGTAATAAAAAGTGCTCAAAAAGTTGTATGTACCAAAAAATTGTACCAATAAAAACGACCGCTCGTCCCTCAATAAATAATCCCTCATACCGCTCTATTGACTGAAAAATAAAAAAGTTGTGGCTCTTGGAACGCGGGGAGGAAAAAACTAAAAAGGAAAAGAAAAAAATGGATCAGTCCAGAAAGGGTTAGTTACTTTCTAACGAAAAACCATTTATGACCACACGTGGGGTATAGCCGTACTCGGGAGAAATTGCATTACAAATATTGGGCAGCTTTTTCCCCCTTTATCCTTTGTGAAATTGAAAAAATGCAACATTTTAGTGGAAGAAATGTTGATATTCATTTTCACGGCCTAATTCTAATAAATTCTGCAAATCCACGGGAGAATTGCGGACCCATTCATTTCTATGGGCCCATACACACTATCCGTGTTTTCACGTGTCTCCGCATGTCCGCAAATACGTGCCGCAGAAACTCAGTACATGTCTTATTACGGCCCGCAAATTCGATTCAATGGGCCCGTGGAAAATGCGGGTACACCTCCGTGTGTCAACCGCAGTTTGCGGATTTGCGGAAGTGTTGCTAGGCGACGACCGGGAATGAGTTCTGTCGTCATCCTGTTTTACCTAGGCTTTTTTTTTTTATCCGCATTTTGCGGATTACATACGGATGAACTGCGGATTACATTTCACGGAACACGGTCCTGGAATTTGCGGACCAGAAAAACACTACGGTCGTGTGCATGAGGCCTAAGCCTTACTGTGGGTCCAAACAGCAGTTTATTACCACATATGGTATATTTCCGGAATCGGGAGAAATAGTTTTACAAATGTTGGGGTGCTTTTTCTCCTTTATTCCTTGTAAAAATTAAAAATGACTACCTTTTTTGAGAAAAAAAAGTCGATTTTTACCTTTACAGAAAAATTTCAATGAATTCAGCAAAACAACCGTGGTGTCATAATGCTAACTTTACCCCTAGAAAAATTCCTTGAGGGGTGTAGTTTCCAAAATTGGGTCACTTTCCGGGGGTTTCCACTATTTTGTTCCCTCCAGTGCATTGCAAACGCGACATGGCACTGAAAACTATTCCAGCAAAATCAGAATTTCAAAATCCAAATGGTGCTCCTTCCCTTCTGAGTCCTGCTGTGGGTCCAAACAGCAGTTTATTACCAGATATGGGGTATTGCTATAATCAGGAGAAATTGCTTTACATATGTTGGGGTGTTTTTTCTCTTTTATTCCTTGAAAAAATTAAACATTTCTAAGTTTTTTCAGAAAAAAAGTAGATTTTCATCTTCACAAACTAATTCAAATAAATTTAGCAAAAAAACTGTGGGTTCAAAATGCTAACTATACCCCTAGATAAATTCCCTGAGGGGTGTAGTTTCCAAAATGAGGTCACTTTTGGGGGTCTTTATTGTTTTGGCCCCACAAGACCTCTTCAAACCTGACATGGTACCTAAAATATATGCTAAAAAAAAGGAGGCCCCAAAATCCACTAGGTGCTCCTTTGCTTCTGAGGCCTGTATTTCAGTAAATTAGCGCACTAGGGCCACATGTGGGGTATTTTTAAAAACTGCAGAATCTGGGCAATAAATAATAAGTTACATTTCTCGGGTAAAACCTTCTGTGGTATAGAAAAAAAATGTATTACAAATGAATTTTGTAAAAATAAATGAAATTTTTAACTTTCACCTCTACTTTGCTTTAATTCCTGTGAAACGCCTAAAGGGTTAATACACTTTCTGAATGCTGTTTTGAATACTTTGAGGGGTGCAGTTTTCAAAATGGGGTGATTTATGGGGTCTTTCTAATATATAAGGCCCTCAAAGCCACTTCAGAACTAAACTGGTCCTTGTAAAAATCGCCTTTTGAAATTTTCTTTAAAATATGAGAAATTGCTGCTAAAGTTCTAAGTCTTGTAACGTCCTAGAAAAATAAAAGAATGTTCAAAAAACGATGCCAAACTAAAGTAGACATATGGGAAATGTAAACTAGTAACTATTTTGTGTTGTATTACTATCTGTTTTACAAGTAGATACATTTCAATTTAGAAAAATGCTAATTTTTGCAAATTTTCTCCAAATCTTGGTGTTTTTTACAAATAAATATAGAATTTTTTCACTAACATAAAGTACAATATGTCACGAGAAAACAATCTCAGAAACGCTTGGATAAGTAAAAGCATTCCGGAGTTATTACCACATAAAGTGACATGTCAGATTTGAAAAATCGGCTTCGTCCTGAAGGCCAAAACAGGCTCAGTCCTGAAGGGGTAAATGTACTGGCATATATCTATATTACAGTACATTAGCCTGTGTACTGATAGTACACAGGCAGCTGTTAGGACATACCCAAGTATGCACTAACAACAGAAAATATGGTAAGACAGCCCTGGGGTCCTTCAATGGATCCTGAGCGGTCTGCCCATATATGGTATGTCCCTCACTTCCCTGTGACGCTACAAAGCAGCATCCCCCCTTCTCATTTACACCTTGAATGCTGCGGTCAGCTTTGATTGCAGCATTCAGGGGAATAGCGGTGAAGATGAGAGGTTTCTCTGATCTCCGCCATTATAGAGCGGGGCTGCGGCTGTGTAATAAAGTCATTGCCCCGCTGCTAACAACAAATGCGCATGCAGTCAGCATGAGGTGATGTGGCCGGCGCTACACTAATGAGCAGCGGCGCCAGCACTGGAGACAGAACATGGGGGTGTTTTTTTCCAGTGCGCCCGCCATGTTCTGTCATCAGTGCCGCCACTCATTATTGTGGCGCTGGTCGCATTACATCATGCTGACCGCGCGCACTTGTCAGGACTCAGGAGCGGGGCAATGGCTGTATTATACAGCCGCTGGCCCCCTCAGACTACATTCATTTGTTGCTATATTTAGCTGTGCGGCCGCACAGCTTAGTATTGAAATACATGAAATAACGGTATCGAACCGTTTGAGGGTGCACGGTATCGAAACAGTATCAACGTTTCGATGCATCGTGCATCCCTACTATCTACAAAGGCAGGAGTGTGTGGCACTGTCTACAAGGGGTAGTGTGTGGCACTGTCTACAAGGGGTAGTGTGTGGCACTGTCTACAAGGGGTAGTGTGTGGCACTGTCTACAAGGGGTAGTGTGTGGCACTGTCTACAAGGGGTAGTGTGTGGCACTGTCTACAAGGGGTAGTGTGTGGCAGTGTCTATAAAGGGGGTGTGTGACTATCTACAGGGTTGCTTTGTGGCACTATCTAAAAAGTATGTGTGGCAATATCTACATGGGGCCATTGGGCACTAACTAGTGGGCACTGTGGCATTATCTACAGGAAGCAGTGTGTGGCAATATCTACTGGGGGCCGTGTGGGGCACGATCTACAAGGGGCACTGAGTGTGGCACTATCTATGCTGGTTTTTACGCAACCAGTAGTGGTCAGCACATACTGCCTAGCCCTAGTGATAAAGTGAGACATCACCTGCCTGTAAACAACCAGATAACCAGGGAGAGATACCGGCAAGCATAGTAGTGGTCAGCCAAACTAGGGCAGAAATTTTTGTTTGTTTATTTTTATGCAGAAATTCTGGGAAGAAAACCACGCCCCATTATCAACTCCCACCAGATAAGCCATGCCACATAAGACAAACCCACCAAAGACGCCACACCCTAAGTGTCCCTGGATAAACATTTCAAATGTTGGCAACTATGCGCCGGTAAGGACGCCTTTCAGCGTCATGATGTTACAACGCTACTTGCACCCAGGGCCGGCCCTAGGATAGATGGCGCCCTGTGCGAAATTATCTTTCGGCGCCCCACCCCATCATTAAAAAAAAATGCCCCATAAAAAAATGATAATGCCCCTTTAGTGCCCCCATACAGTATAATAATAATATTTAATTATATATTACAACCCCTTCAAGGACACAGTATTTTGTCCTCTAATTGTGCCCACAGTATTATGCCATCTGTAGTACCCCTACACAGTATAATGTCCGCTTAGTGGCCCCCACACAGTATAGTGCCCCCTGTATATTTTGCCATACAGCCTCCCTGTAGACAGTGCCATAATTCCCCACCTCCTTTTTGTAGATCGTGCTATACAGTCCCCCACCTTCCCCTTGTAGACAGTGCCATACAGTCCCCCACCTCCCCCTTGTAGATCGTGCCATACAGTCCCCGCACCTCCCCCTTGTAGACATTGCCCCCAAACAAAAACAAAAATTGTACTCACCTAGGTCCCGTTCCCATGACGAACTGAGCTGCTCCATGACGGGATCCTGTAGCCTAGTACAGAATTTCCCAACCTTTTCGGACTCGAAGCAGCACTGGAAAAACAAAATTTCCTCAGGGCCCCCCTACCAAAAATTGTTTTGAGAAAGACAGAAAATGGCTAAGAACAAGCACTACACTCGTAGTGTATGTTCACACACGTTTTTTGTAAGGCAAAAAAAATCTGCCTCAAAATTCCTTCAGCAACTGACAGCGTTGGGTGACCTTTTTTTTGTTTTTTTTAAAGCTGTTGAAGCGAATGCAAAAGACGATGGAAAAAAAAGCTCCAAACAGGCGCCACAGGTATTTTCTGCCTCCTATTAATTTCAATTGGAGGTCAGAGGTGGAAACCACTTGAAGACCATCAGCCCCCCACTCACAGTAAAATGACCATCAACCCCCCCCACCAGTGGCGTAACTACCGCCGTAGCAGCAGTAGCGGCTGCTACGGGGCCCGCGGCATGAGGGGGCCCGTGTCGCCCGCCGGCACGGGCCCCCACCATAACCGTAGGCTCTGCTAGCAGCCGCTATGGCTGCTACAGCGCGACGCCACTGAACAGTATGGCAGAGCAGGGAGGTATCTCCCCGCTCTGCCATTAAACAAAAGACATGTATCCCCTATCCACAGGATAGGGGATACATGTGTGATCGCTGGCAGCGATAAGGAGAACGGGGGACCGAAAGTCCCCTGAAGTTCTCCATCACAAACCTCGGACTTCCGGGGTCTGTGTCGGCAGCTCCGTAGAAATGAATGGAGCGCCGGTCCCGCTTGTGCGCATGCGTGACCAGCGCTCCATTCGTTTCTACAGAGCTGCGCAGACGCCGGAAGTCAGAGGTTAGTCATGGAGAACTTCAGGGGACTTTCAGTCCCCCGTTCTCCCTATCGCTGCCAGCGATCACACATGTATCCCCTGTCCTGTGGATAGGGGATACATGTCTTTTATTAGGACACACTGTAGGTCACATTTTTTTGGGAGGGGGAACGCTGTATGGCGTTTTCTACAGGGGGGGGAACGCTGTATGACGTTCCCTACAGGGGGGGGGACGCTGTATGGCGTTCCCTACAGGGGGGGGACGCTGTATGGCGTTCCCTACGGGGGGACGCTGTATGGCGTTCCCTACAGGGGACGACGACGCTGTATGGCGTTCCCTACAGGGGACGACGCTGTATGGCGTTCCCTAAAGGGGGGGGGGGGACGCTGTATGGTGTAGGGAACCCCCTGTAGGGAGGGCCGCACAGCCCCCTGTAGGGAGTGCCGCACAGCCCCCTGTAGGGAGTGCCGCACAGCCCACTGTAGGGAGTGCCGCACAGCCCACTGTAGGGAGTGCCGCACAGCCACCTGTAGGGAGTGCCGCACAGCCCCCTGTAGGGAGTGCCGCAAAGACCCCTGGTAGGGAGTGCCGCAAAGACCCCTGGTAGGGAGTGCCGCAAAGACCCCTGGTAGGGAGTGCCGCAAAGACCCCTGGTAGGGAGTGCCGCAAAGACCCCTGGTTGGTAGTGCCACACAGCCCCCTGGTTGGTAGTGCCACACAGCCCCCTGGTTGGTAGTGCCACACAGCCCCCTGGTTCGTAGTGCCACACAGCCCCCTGGTTGGTAGTGCCACACAGCCCCCTGGTTGGTAGTGCCACACAGCCCCCTGGTTGGTAGTGCCACACAGCCCCCTGGTTGGTAGTGCCACACAGCCCCCTGGATGGTAGTGCCACACAGCCCCTTGGTTGGTAGTGCCACACAGCCCCCTGGTTGGTAGTGCCACACAGCCCCCTGGTTGGTAGTGCCACACAGCCCCCTGGTTGGTAGTGCCACACAGCCCCCTGGTTGGTAGTGCCACACAGCCCCCTGGTTGGTAGTGCCACACAGCCCCCTGGTAGGTAGTGCCACACTGCCCACAGCCCCCTTGTTGGTAGTGCCACACAGCCCCCTTGTAGGTAGTGCCACACTGCCCACAGCCCCCTTGACGGTAGTGCAAGGACTACGAAATGACCCTGATAGCTGGCGGGCAATAGACATTCAAAAAAGGACAACTGTGCAGTAGCACACAAAATACCCAGCTTTCCCAGCTATCAAATAAATGTGTGGAAATAAACGAAGATATAACTTTTATTTAGTCTGAGTAAAGCAGCTATGGCTGCTACAGCGGTAACGACGGCTACTAA
Organism: Rhinoderma darwinii; assembly: GCF_050947455.1. NCBI lineage: Eukaryota > Metazoa > Chordata > Amphibia > Anura > Rhinodermatidae > Rhinoderma > Rhinoderma darwinii. The sequence continues at coordinate 164,498,689 of NC_134690.1, read as the reverse complement.
GTGAAGAAGCGCCCGGGTGGAAAGGCGACTGCAGTTAGTATGTGAATCCCCGCTGGTAGTTGCAACGGCGCGGGGATACACACACCCGCTGGCTCCCCTCTTGCCGTGTGGCGGCTGGCGCCCTGTGCGACCGCACTGGTCGAACATAGCTAAGGCCAGCCATGCGTGCACCGCGCAAAAGCCGTCAGGGCCAGTGCTGGGCTCAACACCGAAGAGGACCCTGCTGGGGAGCATGGAGCGTAAGTATAAGATTACTGTCTGCTGGGGTCCTGTATCTAAGGCTACCATGTGGTAGGTTTAGATACAGGGCTCAACGGACAGTATCACACATAGGCCTTATATCTAAGCCTACCATGTGTTATACAGTCTGCTGAGCTGCTGTATCTAATCCTATCCCTAGCTATAGGGGTCGTAGTCTTAGGGTATGTTCACACGCTTAACCCCTTAAGGACGCAGCCTAGTTTTGGCCTTAAGGCTCAGAGCCCATTTTTCAAATCTGACATATTTCACTTTATGTGGTAATAACGTCGGAATGCTTAAACCTATCCAAGCGATTCTGAGATTGTTTTCTCGTGACACATTGGGCTTCATGTTCGTGGTAAAATTTGGTCGATATATTCAGTGTTTATTGGTGAAAAATTGCAAAATTTAGAGAAAATTTTGAAAAAATTGCATTTTTCTGAATTTAAATGCATCTGCTTGTAAAACAGACGGTTATACCACCCAAAATAGTTACTAGTTCACATTTCCCATATGTCTACTTTAGATTGGCATCGTTTTTTGAACATTCTTTTATTTTTCTTGGACGTTACAAGGCTTAGAACATAAACAGCAATTTCTCATATTTTTAAGAAAATTTCAAATGCCTTTTTTTTAAGGTACCTCTTGAGTTCTGAAGTGGCTTTGTGGGGCCTATGTATTAGAAACCCCCATAAAACACCCCATTTTAAAAACTAGACCCCTCAAAGTATTCAAAACAGCATTTAGAAAGTTTTTTAACCCTTCAGGCATTTCACAGGAATTAAAGCAAAGTGGAGGTGAAATTTGCAAATTTCATTTTTCTTGCTGAATTTCAATTTTATTCATTTTTTTTTCTGTAACACAGAAGGTTTTACCAGAGAAACACTACTAAATATGTATTGTCCAGATTCTGCAGTTTTCAGAAATGTCCCACATGTGGCTCTACTGCGCTCGTGGACTAAAACACAAGCCCTAGAAGCAAAGAAGCACCTAGTGCATTTTGAGTCCTCTTTTTTATTACAATATATTTTAGGCAGCATGCCAGGTTTGAAGAGGTGTTGAGGTGCCAAAACAGTAGGAATCCCCCAATAGTGACCCCATTTTGGAAACTACACCCCTCGAGGAATTCATTTATGGTTGTTGTTACCATTTTGACCGCACAGTTTTTTCACAGCACGTATTTGAATTGGGCTGTGAAATGAAAAAAATGTCATTTTTCCAATAAAATGTCATTTGTGATCAAAATTTCTTATTTTCACAGGGAACAAAATACCCCATTTGGTTGCCCAATTTGTCCTTAGTGTGGCAATACCCCATTTGTGGTGATAAACTGCCGTTTGGGCCCATGGGAGGGCGCAGAAGGAAAGGAGCGCTATATGTTTGTTGGAGTCCAGATTTTGCTGGATTGGTTTTCGGGTGCCATGTCACATTTGCAGAGCCTCAGGGGTATCAAAGCAATGGAAACCCACCAAAAGCGACCCCATTTTGGAAACTACACCCCTCAAGGAATTCATTTATGGTTGTTGTTAGCATTTTGAGCACACAGTTTTTTCACAGCACCTATTTCAATTGGGCTGTGACATTAAAAAAATAAAAAATTACATCTTATTGGAAAAAATTTCATCAAAATTTCTTATTTTCACAGGGAACAAAATGCTAAATTTTGTTGCCCAATTTCTCCTGAGTGCAGCAATACCCCATTTGTGGCAATAAACTGCCGTTTGGGCCCATGGGAGGCCTCAGAAGGGAAGGAGCGCTGTGTGTTCTTTGGAGTACAGATTTTGCTGGTTTGGTTTTCGGGTGCCATGTCGCATTTGCAGAGCCCCAGAGGTATCAAAGCAATGGAAACCCACCAGAAGTGACCCCATTTTGGAAACTACACCCCTCAAGGAAATCATTTATGGGTAATGTGACCATTTAGACCACATAGTTTCTTCACAGAACTTATTTGAATTGGGCTGGGAATTAAAAAAAAATATATTTTTTCCAATAATATGTCATTTTAGCTCAAAAATTCTTATTTTCACAAGAAATAAAATACTCCATTTTGTTGCCCAATTTGTCCTGAGAGCGGCAATACCCCATTTGTGGTGATAAACTGCCGTTTGGGCCCATGGGAGGGCTCAGAAGGAAAGGACCACCATTTGGCCTACTGGGGATTTTCTAGTGCGAAGTCATGTATGCAGAAGCCCCTGAGGTACCAGTACAGTTGAAACCCGCAAGAAGTGACCCCGTTTTAAAAACTACACCCTTAAGGCATTCATCTAGAGGTGTAGTGAGCATTTTGACCGGAGACCTACACCCCATAAACTGTAATGTGGGTTCTCCCGGGTATGGCAATACCCTACATGTGGCTGTTATCAGCTGCCTGGGCACACAGCAGGGCTCAGAGGGGAAAGACGAGGGGGGATAAGCTGTGCGGAGTGCATCAGGGTAAGTAAAATTGGGGTAAATTATAAACCAAGGGATGTATGATAAATTTTAAAACACTCTTTCATACAGAGCTCTGGTTATTCGGGACACGTGTCACATTGATATATTGTGTCATCCCTTATCGCCCTCTTATAGCAGACTTTGCACCTCTATTGACTATTTCCCTTCTTGCCAGTTTGGGGAACTTCTCCTGGAAAGTGTTGCCGCCCTGGTACGATGCGTGTGGCCCCGCTTCCAGAAGTACTGGGTGCCCCCCCTTCTTGGTCCCTAAAGATTAGGTTCTTGATAATCACCTCTTGAAATTCCAGGAAAGTTCCCGTCTGGCCTGCACATCGATGCAGCACGTACGCATTGTACAAAGCCATCTGTATGATGTGCCCGGCCAGCTTCTTATACCACACCGCATGGCGCTGTAGGGCTTCAGGATTTGATCTTACAAGTCCATCCCTCCCATGTACCTATTGTAGTCAAGGATGCAGTTTGTTTTGGGGGTGGCCTTTCCTTCATATATCCTAAACCTGTAGGTATACCCTGATGCACTCTCGCACAGCTTATACATCGTCGCCCTCTTACCCGGCAGGTACTCTCGGAATTGAACCCTCCCTTTAAAATGTACCAGGGACTCATCAATAGAAATACACTTCTCGGGGGTGTATGCTTGGGAAAACCGGGCACTGGAACGGTCTAATAGGGGTCTCCGTTTATACAAACGGTCAAAACTGGGGTCATCTCGGGGTGGGCACGGCTCATTATCAGTATAATGTTAGAAGCGAAGTATTGCCTCATTTTTATTTTTTTTTAGGTTTCAGTTCAGTTCTGAAGTTGCTTTGAGGGGTCCATATATTAGAAACCCCTATCAAACACCCCATTTTAGAAATTAGACCCCTCAAAGTATTCACAACAGCATTTAGAAAGTTTATGAACCCTTTAGGTGTTTCACAGAAATTTAGAGCAAAGTAGAGGTGAAATTTACATTTTTTTTTGGTCAGAAAATCCTCTTTATACCATTTTTTTTATAACACAAAAGGATTTATCAGAGAAACACAAATTAATACGTATTGCCCAGATTCTGCAGTTTTGAGAAATATCCCACATGTGGCCCTAGTGCGGTAATGGACTGAAGCACCGGCCTCCGAAGCAAAGGAGCACCTAGTGGATTTTGAGGCCTCTTTTTTATTAGGCACCATGTCCGGATTGAAGAGGTCTGGTGGTGCCAAAACATTGGGAACCCCCCAAAAGTGACCCCAATTTGGAAACTAGACCCCTTGAGGAATCCATTGTAGTTTTCTTGGGGTGCATGCGACTTTTTGATCAGTTTTTATTCTAATTTTAGGTGGCGTGGTGACTAAAAAACAGCAATTCTACTATTGTTTTTTTATTCTTTTTTTTCTACAGCGTTCACCGTGCGCTATAAATGACATATTCACTTTATTCTGCGGGGCGATACGATTACGGCGATACCAGATGTTTATAGTTTTTTTTTATGTCTTATGGCGTTTGCACAATAAAATACGTTTTGTAAACAATCATTCACTTTTTGTGTTACCTTATTCTAAGAGCCAGAACGTTTTTATTTTTCAATCAATAACGCCGTGCAAGGACTTATTTTTTGCGTAACGAACTGTAGTTTCGATCAGGACCATTTTTAGGTAGATGCGACTTTTTGATCTCTTTTTATTCCATTTTTTGGGAGGTGAAGTGACCAAAGAATTGTGATTGTGGTACGGTTTATTATTATTTTATTTTACGGCGTTCACCGTGCGGGATAAATAATGAAATAATTTTGTAGTTCAGGCCGTTACGGACGCGGCGATACCAATTATGTATAGTTTATTTGTTTGTTTATATATTTTTATTAATAATAAAGGACTGATAAGGGAAAAAGGGGTATTTTTACTTTTAATACTTTTAAATCTTTTATTTTCTTATTTTTACACATCTTTTTTTAACTTTTTTTTAACTTTATTACTTTGTCCCACTAGGGGACATGAGGACAGGAGGCTCTGATCACTATTCTAATACACTGCACTACATGCGTAGTGCAGTGTATTAGAACTGTCAGCTACTCACTGACAGCAAGCATAGTGGGTCCTGACGTTGTCAGGACCCACTAGGCTTCCGTCTATGGCATAGCCGGACGCCATTGTTTGGTGTCCGGTTGCCATAGTCACCATCGCCGGCCGCTATCGCGTAGCAGGCCGGCGATGGCAGCTTAACCCCTAAAAAGCCGCGATCTCTATAGAACGCGGCTTTTAAGGGGTTAATCAGCGGGGACACAGCGATCGGTCCCCGCTGTAGGAGCTGTGACAGCTGCTGAACAAGACAGCAGCGTCACAGCTCCTGTATGTGTCGGGAGGACGGCCAAAACGGCCGTTACTCCCGTGACATACTATTACGGCATGGAGCGCGAACGATACAGCTGCCATGACGTAATAGTACGTCAAGGAGCGGGAAGGGGTTAAAGAGCGTGTCACCAGGTTTTCAAACCCCTATCTCGTATTGCAGCAGATCGGCGCTGCAATGTAGATTACAGGAACTTTTTTTTTTCAAAAACAAGCATTTTTGGCCAAGTTATGACCATTTTTATATTTATGCAAATGAGCCTTTCTTAAGTACAACTGGGCGTGTTTAAAGTTATGTACAAGTGGGCGTGTATTGTGTGTGTACATCTGGGCGTTTTTACTTGTTTTACTAGCTGGGCGTTGTGAATAGAAGTGTATGATGCTGACGAATCAGCATCATCCACTTCTCTTCGTTAACACCCAGCTTCTGGCAGTGCACAGACACACAGCGTGTTCGAGAGATCACGCTGTGACATCACTTCCTGCCCCAGGTCCTGCATCGTGTCGGACGAGCGAGGACACATCGGCACCAGGCGACAGAGGCTACAGTTTATTCTGCAGCAGCATCGGCGTTTGCAGGTAAGTCGATGTAGCCTCTGTCGCCTGGTGCCGATGTGTCCTCGCTCGTCCGACACGATGCAGGACCTGGGGCAGGAAGTGACGTCACAGCGTGATCTCTCGAGAACACGCTGTGTGTCTGTGCACTGCCAGAAGCTGGGTGTTAACGAAGAGAAGTGGATGATGCTGATTCGTCAGCATCATACACTTCTATTCACAACGCCCAGCTAGTAAAACAAGTAAAAACGCCCAGATGTTACACACACAATACACGCCCACTTGTACATAACTTTAAACACGCCCAGTTGTACTTAAGAAAGGCTCATTTGCATAAATATAAAAATGCTTATAACTTGGCCAAAAATGCTCGTTTTTTGAAAAAAAACAAAAAACGTTACTGTTATCTACATTGCAGCGCCGATCTGCTGCAATACGAGATAGGGTATGTTCACACGAGGGCGTCCGTAACGGCTGAAATTCCGGGGATGTTTCAGCCTGAAAACATCCCCGTAATTTCAGCCGTACCGGCATGTGCAGGCGCTTGAACGCCGCGTCAATTACGAACGTAATTAGCGCTGCTATTCATTGGAGTCGATGAATAACGGCTCCAATTACGGCCAAAGAAGTGACAGGTCACTTCTTTGACGCGGGCGTCTATTTACGCGCCGTCATTTGACAGCGGCGCGTAAATTACGCCTCGTGTGAACAGACAAACGTCTGCCCATTGCTTTCAATGGGCAGATGTTTGTCAGCGCTATTGAGGCGCTATTTTCGGACGTAATTCGGGGCAAAAACGCCCGAATTACGTCCGTAAATAGGCCGTGTGAACATACCCATAGGGGTTTGAAAATCTGGTGACAGAGCCTCTTTAACCAAAAACATCTGAAAATACAAAGCTGTTTTCAAGGGAAAACAGCTCCTGATTTTCAGCCCTTTTTTTTTTAGCAACTCGCATTTTTCACAGCCGTTTTTGGAGCTGTTTTTCTATAGAGTCAATGAAAAACGGCTCAAGAAGTGACATGTACTTTTTTGCGGGCGTTTTTTTTACGCGTCCGTTTTTAAAAACGGCCGCGTAAAAAAACTGCCCGTCGGAACAGAACGCTGTTTTTCCCATTTAAATCAATGGGCAGATGTTTGGAGGCGTTTTGCTTCCGTTTTTCAGAAAAACGGCCGAAAATAAGCCGTGTGAACATACCCTTATAGATATGCTGTCTGCGATATATATACACACACATACATTTTTTTAGGGGTGGACATATGTATTGGGGTTATTGCCCCTGATGTTTTATGACTTTAGCAACACCCCTGACTGCTAGCGCTGCATCGTTGGGTCACTTTGAAGAGCCAGCAATGCAGCTGAAAGCTGCGGGCTGTCATGCTTTTTTCGCATATTTACCACAGCATTTTTCACCCAGGGCCATTGAAGCTCATGCAAGGACCGCGGGCAAAAAATGCTCGGTAACTAGCACTGCAGGTTTTTTCTGCCTCCTATTGATTTCAATTGGAGGTCACAGAAGCAGAATCCGCGGCAAGAAAGGACATGCCTCCTTTTTCCCGCGAGAGGACAAAAGCCACCCGGGAAAAAAACGCCTCTGCCTCCCATTGAAATCAATGGGGTGTTATTTCGGCTGTTTTTTTGGCGCTTATTCCGGCACGGTTTCCACATCAAAATCAGCATCAAGGATCTTCATGTAAGCTGATCCTTAATTTTTTGGAGTGTATTTTGAGGCCTTTTTTCAAAGCAGTACTCGTTAATTCACACAGTTTTTTGGTGCTGATTTTGATGCGGAGACCGCGTCGGAATCAGCGCCAAGAGACGGGCAAATTTCGTTTGGAAGTTTGAGGCAGATTTTCCACTGCCTGCACGCTGATTTCCGCGGCGTTTTTCGCCCGCGGCCATTGGGCGCTGCGGGCATAAAACGCAGCGAAATACGCTTTCTCTGCCTCCCATTGTCAATGGGAGGTCAGATGCGGAAACGCCCGACTATAGGGCATGTCGCTTCTTTCTCCCGCGAGCCGGTTTTACCGCCCGCGGGAGAAAACCGCCCCCGCCTCCCATTGAAATCGACGGGAGGCATATTCGGGCCGTTTTTGACGAGCTTTTTGGCACGGTTTCCGCGTCAAAAAACTAGTCAAAATACTCCGTGTGAACATAGCCTTAGGCCTTATTCACACGACAGTGAAAAAAAATGTCCATTTAAAACTGATCAACTGTCAGTTTTTCATGGCCATTTTGCATCAGTGTGTCTCTAAATTTTCATCCATTTTCAGTCCGTCTGTCCGTTTTTAATGGCCGTTTGACATCCATTTTGCATCAGTTTTTCATGGCCGTTAAAAAAACTGATGAATTTCATTGGTCAGGCTTTTTTTGTCCCAACCCCCTAAAAACAGCAAAAGGAAGGTCACATGTTCACCTAGACACTATTTACAGCCTCCCTGTAGATGATGCCACACGCCTCCCTGTAGATGATGCCACACGCCTCCCTGTAGATGATGCCACACGCCTCCCTGTAGATGATGCCACACCAGCCTCCCTGTACATGATGCCACACCAGCCTCTCTGTACATGATGCCACACCAGCCTCCCTGTACATGATGCCACACCAGCCTCCCTGTAGATGCCACACCAGCCTCCTTGTAGATGCCACACCAGCCTCCCTGTACATGATGCCACACCAGCCTCCCTGTACATGATGCCACACCAGCCTCCCTGTACATGATGCCACACCAGCCTCCCTGTACATGATGCCACACCAGCCTCCCTGTACATGATGCCACACCAGCCTGCCTGTAGATGCCACACCAGCCTCCCTGTAGATGCCACACCAGCCTCCCTGTAGATGCCACACCAGCCTGCCTGTAGATCGTGCCACATACTCACGAGAGCAGCGCCGTCTCTCGTCTTCTTCACTTGTGGTCACTCGTCTGCACGGGATCTGGCAAGGCAGCGCGACGGGGCGATGACGTCATCGAGGCGCCTTCAAACTCGTGAAGACGAGTGACCACACCTGAAGAAGTGCCGCAAACGTGAGTATGCCAACGATAGCCAGCAAGGGAACTAGTAGTTCCCTTTCCAATCCCCATGTAACAGATCCGTTTTTAACGGTTGTTACATGTATTGACAGCCGTTAAAAACGGATCCATTGACTTCTATGGGGGCCGTCAGGCCGTTAAAACGGCCAAAAATAGGACATGTCCTATTTTTTGACGGCCATTATTCACGGGCCGTTAAAAAAACGGCCGTGTGAATGCACCCATAGAATATCATTGTTCTGAAAACGGCCATGTGAAAGCCGTTAAAAGGACGGCCATCACACGGCCGTTTTTCACTGTCGTGTGAAAGAGGCCTAAGGCCCTCTTCACACAGTTTTTTTGCAGGCAGAAAATTCTGCCTCAAAAATTCCGGCTGGAATTTTGAGGCAGATTTTGATCTGTTTGCCGCGTTTTTTGCCCGCGGCCATTGAGCGTGGCGGGCAAAAACGCCCGAAGATAGGGCATGTTGCTTCTTTTACCCACGATACTATTTCTTCGCTCGCAGGAAAAAACGCCTCCGCCTCCCATTGAAATCAATGGGAGGCATTTTTGGCTGTTTTTTGACGCGGTTTCCGCATCAAAAAAACGTGTAAAAAAAACTGTGTGGACAGGGCCTTAGAAAATCTACTTGTAAAACATTTCAAGAAGTGACTTGTATGTTCACACGGCCAAATTGCAGGCGTATGTTGGAGCGTAAAACGCCTCGTTATACGCCTCAAAATACACTTGCAATATGCCTAGAAACCGCTTCCGTTGAATTCAATGGGAGATGCACCATGTAGTTCAGACATGGTGTAGTTTTATGCCCCTGAATTCGAATACGCCTCGTAAAAAAATGTGACCTCATTTCTTGAGGCGCTTTTGAAATGGATTTTCCATTCCCACTATAAAATATGCTTGCAAAACACTCTGAAAATCAGCTCCAAAAGGCTGGGTTCAAACGACCTATTTTCAGGCGTAAACGAGGCGTATTATTCCTCGATTTACGCCTGAAAATACGGCTCCAATACGTCGGCAAACATCTGCCCATTCATTTGAATGGGTTTGCCGACGTACTGTGCCGACTACCTGTAATTTACGCGTCGTCGTTTGACAGCTGTCAAATGACGACGCATAAAATGACTGCCTCGTCAAAGAAGTGGCAGGACACTGCCGTTTTTCATTGAATTCAATGAAGAACAGCTCTAAATTACGGCCGTCAATGACGCCTTGCAAAATGCGAGTACGAGCAATTACGTCTGAAATTACGGAGCTGTTTTCTCCTGAAAACAGCTCCGTAATTTCAGACGTAAATGCAGTTTACGTGTGCACATACCCAAAAGGCCCGGATACAGAGGCAGTTTTCTCTTGAAAACAGCCTCGTATAGATTTCTCCTTCAAACATATGCTGAGGGTATGTTCACACGGTTTATTTTCGGGCCAAAAATCGGAAGCAGAACACCTTCAAACATCTGTCTATTGTTTTCAATGGGAAATATGGCGTTCCATTCAGACAGGCCGTTTTTTTTATGTGGCCATTTTTAAAAACTGACGCGTAAAAAAACACCTGCGAAAAAGTGACTCTATAGAAAAACAGCTCCAAAAACGTCTGTGAAAAACGCGAGCTGCTAAAAAAATGGCTGAAAATCAGGAGCCGCTTTCCCTTGAAAACAGCTCCGTATTTTCAGACGTTTTTTGTTAGGCGTGTGAACATACCATTAGGCCGGGTTCACATGTAGCGTCAATACTGCGGATTTTCCACAACGGGGGTTGAGATATGGACAAATTTCATCCACACGCTGTGTAAAAAAAAACGTTCATAAATTGACCTGCAATGCCGTTTTTCAATCCAAAGCATAATTTGAAATCGCTGCTTAAAAGGGCCGTAAACGTCTGAAAAATCGGAAGCAGAACACCTCCAAACATCCGCCTATTGACTTAAATGGGAAAAACGGTGTTCTGTTCCGACAGGCCGTTTTTTACGTGGTCGTTTTGAAAAACGGCCGCGTAAAAAAACGCCTGTGAAAAAGAAGTGCATGTCACTTCTTGAGACGTTTTTGGTGCCGTTTTTAATAGACTCTATAGAAAGACAGCTCCAAAAACGGCCATAAAAAATGCAGCGAAAAACGTGTGTTGCTAAAAAAAACCAGCTGAAAATCAGGAGCTGTTTTCCTTTGAAAACAGCTCCATATTTTGAGACGTTTCTTGCTAAGCGTGTGCACATACCCTTACTGTTGAGGATTTTCCCCTTTGAATTTAATTGGGAGGTAAAATCAAATGTACCCCTGAGGACATGTCGGGTGGGCTCTTTTAAATTTTAAATACATTATTTGTTACTAGACCTATTGATACTTGGCATCTAGTGTCGGTACAGCGTTCTGCAGCCGCTGGTACTCTAGGTACTATCACACCAAAGCGCCTACCGCCACATACAATTATTCGGTATCCCATTATGCAGATCCCTTCTAGCAGCATGCATGGTTATTTTAATCCATTTATGTGGTTCGTCTTTTTGCTTATATAGCCTAATAGAGATTTACAATTTAACGGTTTATGGTAGTTGGGAAAAAAGAGGGCTTTTTATGCCGGTTGGCATCCAGTTGTTATAATCTGGTGACAGAGCCTCTTTAATATATAAGTGCTATCTCCTACATAATCTGATCCGCGCTGTAATGTAGATAACAGTGGTTTTTATTTTGAAAAACTATCATTTTTGAGCAAGTTATGAGCCATTTTAGATTTATGCTAATTTGTTTCTTAATGCCCAACTGGGCGTTTTTTTAACTTTTGACCAAGTGGGCGTTGTAAAGAAAAGTGTATGACGCTGACCAATTAGCGTCATACACTTCTCTCCATTCAGGTCACATACACCCATATTAACTTTACTGAAGTGTCTTGAGAGTGAATAGACATTGCCTCCAGCCAGGACGCGATGTCTATTCACACTCCTGACACTTCGGTAAAGTTCGTGTGGTACTTAATCACAGCACAGCGTGATCTCGCAAGATCACGCTGTGCTGTGTGAGTAAGTCTCACAAAAACTTTAACGAAGTGTCGGGAGTGTGAATAGACATCGCGTCCTGGCTGGAGGCAATGTCTAATCTATGTGCTGAATAAATTACTGGAGAGAAGTGTAGGACGCTGATTGGTCAGCGTCATACACTTCTCTGCACAACGCCCACTTAGTCAAAAAGTAAAAACATGCCCAGTTTGGCACTAAGAAAGTCATTAGCATAAATCTAAAATAGGTAATAACTCCGTCAAAATTGATAGTTTTTTCTAAATAAAAAACACTGCTGTAGTCTATATTACAGCGCCAATTACATTATGTAGAAGATAGGGCACTTATAATGTGGGTCAGAGCCTCTTTAAGCAGGGATTCTTACCCCAGGGTCCTTTTTTCTGCTGCCTCCTGGATCGCTGGTCTGGCCTCTGGTTTTTCCTGCACCCTGGGTAAAGCGAGACTTCCGATGCCAGCTTTGGTTACATAGTTGGTACGGTTGAAAAAGGACACATGTCCATCAAGTTCAACCAAGGGATGGGAAAAGGGAAGTAAAAAAATTTCTACACATAGGAGCTAATATTTTTTTGTTCTAAGAAATTATCTAAGCCTTTTTTAAAGCCATCTACTGTCCCTGCTGTGACCAGCTCCAGTGGTAGACTATTCCATAGATTCACAGTTCTCACAGCGAAGAAGGCTTGTCGCCTCTGCAGGTTGAACCGTTTTTCTCCAGACGGAGGGAGTGCCCCCTTGTTTTTTGAGGGGGTTTTACATGGAACAGGATTTCACCATATTTTTTGTATGTGCCATTCATATATTTATATAAGTTAATCATGTCCCCCGTTAGTCGTCTTTTTTCTAGGCTAAATAGGTTTAGTTCTTTTAATCTTTCCTCATAACTTAGAATCTCCATGCCCCTTATTAGCTTCGTTGCTCTTCTTTGTATTTTTTTCTAACTCCAGGGCATCTTTTCTATGAACTGGAGCCCAGAACTGAACTGCATATTCTAGATGAGGCTTCACTAATGCTTTGTAAAGTGGTAATATTACATCCCTGTCCCGCGAGTCCATGCCTCTTTTAATACACGACAATATCTTGCTGGCCTTTGAAGCAGCTGATTGACATTGCATGCTGTTATTTAGTTTATTATTTAGGCTGGGTTCACACACACTATTTACGGACGTAATTCGAGCGTTTTAGCCCTGAATTACGTCTGAAAATGCGGCTCAACAGCGTCGGCAAACATCTGCCCATTCATTTGAATGGGTCTTACGATGTTCTGTTCCGACGGTCATTTTTTTTACGCCCTGCTGTCAAAAGGCGGGGCGTAAAAAAGACGCCCGCGTCAAAGAAGTATCTGTCACTTCTTCAGACATAAATGGAGCCGTTTTCCCTTGACTCCATGGAAAAACAGCTCCATTTACGTCCGTAATGGACGCAGCGAAAAGCGCCTCAACATGCCATTACGGCTGAAATTACGGAGCTGTTTTCTCCTGAAAACAGCCCCGTAATTTCAGCCGTAACGGACGCTGCCTTGTGAACATACCCTTTACAAGTACACCCAGATCCTTCTCAACAAGTGACTCCCCCAGTGTATCTCCTCCTAGGGCATATGATGCATGCAGGTTCGTCCGGGTTCCCCAACTGTGTTCCCCCCCACCCTCTCCTGGCATCAAGCTGGGTGTTCCTAGCTGGAGAGGGGGGATGCCCTCCTTCCTGAAGCCTCTCCGGCATGCGTTCCATGTGGAGCGCACGCAATGTCACTTCCGATTCCGCTATACGCGCTTCCGGCCATGTGGTGACGTACTTCCGGTACATGTGACATCGTGCCGTTCTCAATAGTGGCGCCCTTCGATCCCGGTGACTCGTTGGTCCCGTTTTCCCACGCTTCCTCCCACATGATCTAGGAAGCGGGAGGGGTCTGCAGCGGGGAGGAGGACTAATCTTCCATTGAAGGAAGACATCACAAGGATCCCGGTGATCAAGGTTAAAGGTCACCCGGATTAAAGGCTCATTCTATCCAGGTAGGAGAACTTGTACTATCATGTCTGAACAAGAGAAATTGGCTATAAAACCTGGTTCTATGGAGCCCGAAAGGAGCCTGACCCCTGGCCCAGTAGGTGGTTTCTGGTAGGGGTTTTACCTGGGTACCGGAGCATTATTTTTAACCCCTTCCTCCTCTCTCTCTAAGGGCTTGTTCCACACGTTGCGGAATTGCTGCGTTTCTTCCTTCCCGAATTGCGGACGGAAAAAATGCAGCAGAATACAGTAGCAGCAGCAAAGTGGATAAGATTGAACAAATCTCATCCACACGCTGCGTAAATACTGAGCGGAAAAAAACGCTCAAAAATTGACCTGACTATGCCCCAGATGTACTTTGCCCAACTTACATGTACCCCCACGTTATAAATTGAAATACTAGTAAAACTCCAAAACAAAACTACTACCAAGCAAAATCCACGCTCCAAAAGCCAAATGGCGCTCCCTCCATTCTCAACCCTAGTGTGTGTGTGTGTGTGTGTGTGTGTGTGTGTGTGTGTGTGTGTGTGTGTGTGTGTGTGTGTGTGTGTGTGTGTGTGTGTGTGTGTGTGTGTGTGTGTCCCCAGTGGCACAAGCTACTTAAATGGCTTATCTAGGGAAAATGTTAAATTTTTACTTTTCACCATCTGCAGCGCAATCATTTATGGTAAAGACCTGTGGGGTGAAAATGCTCACTACACCCCTTAATAAATGCCTTCAGGGGTGCAGTTTTCAAAATGGGGTCACTTGTCAGGTTTCTTTTATTATTTCACATCAGAGCCAATTGTTAACCAATACTTCACATGGTACTCCTTCACTCATGAGCCTGGTCGAATGTCCAGGCAAAAGATTAGGGCCACATGTAGGGCGATTCTAAAAGCGGTAAACAAAGCATAATTATTAGAGAGCTGTCTTGTTATGGTGGGCACTACATATTGGCATATCTATGGAAAAAAACATCCCATTTTCACTCTATAACATCGAGTGCACACTGATTTCTGCAAAACACCTGCGGGGTTAACATGCTCATTACACCCCTAGGTAAATACCTTGAGGGGTGTAGTTTCCAAAATGGGGTCACTTCTGGGGGGTTTCCACTGTTTTGGTCCAAAGGGCCTTTGCAAATGCGACATAGCGACCAGAAACCAATCCGGCAAAAGCTGCACTCTAAAAGCAAAATGGCACTTCTTCCCTTCTGAGCCCTACTGTTTGCCCAAACAGCAGTTTATGTCCTCATATGGGGCATTGCCGTACTCAGGAAAAATTGCTTTACAAATCTTGTGGTTCTTTTTTTCCTTTATTTGTTGAGAAAATTAAACATTTTGAGCTAAAGCTACATCTTATTGAAGAAAAATAATTGTTTTTATTTTCACTGCCCAATTCTAATAAAATTAATGAAACACCTGTGGGGGTCAAAATGCTCACTACACCCCTAGATGAATTCTTCAAGTGGTGTAGTTTAGTCAATGGAGTCACTTTTGGGGTGTTTCCACTGCGTTTTCTCCTTTTGTCCTTGTGGAAATTAGAAAAAATTAGCTAAACCTACATTTTCTTTGAAAAAAACCCCATAGATTTTCATTTTCACTGGCTACTTCCAATAATTTCTGCAAAAAACCTGTGAGGTTAAAATGCTTACTATGCCCCTAGATAATTTCCTCAAGGGGTGTAGTTTCCAAAATGGGGTCACTTGTGGGGGGGAGGGTTCCACTGTTTTTTCCCCTCAGGGGCTTTGCAAATACGACATGGCCTCCGTAAACCATTCCTGCTAGATTTGAGCTTGAAAAGCCTAATGGCGCTCTTTCCCTTCTAAGGCTGGGTTCACACGAGCACATTAACGTCCGTAATGGACGGACGTATTTCGGCCGGTAGTCCCGGACCGAACTCAGTGCAGGGAGCCGGGCTCCTAGCATCATAGTTATATACGATGCTAGGAGTCCCTGCCTCTCTGCAGGACAACTGTCCCGTACTGTAATCATGTTTTCAGTACGGGACAGTAGTTCCACAGAGAGGCAGGGACTCCTAGCATCGTACATAACTATGATGCTAGGAGCCCGGCTCCCTGCACTGAGTTCGGTCCGGGACTTCCGGCCGAAATACGTCCGTCCATTACGGACGTTAATGTGCTCGTGTGAACCCAGCCTAAGCCCTGCTGTGTGTTCAAACACACGTTTTTGACCACATGTGGGGTATTGTTTTACTCGGGAGAAATTGCTTTACAAATATTCTGGTGCTTTTTATCCTTTAGTCCTTGTGGAAATGAGAAAAAATTAGCTAAACCAACATCTCTTTATCTTTGGAAAAAAAAAATGTAGATTTTAATTTTCATGGCCTACTTCCAATAATTTCTGCAATAATCCTGTGGAGTCAAAATACTCACTATACCCCTAGATACGTTTATTGAGGGGTGTAGTTTCCCAAATGGGGTCACTTTTGGGGGATTTTTACTGTTTTGGCACCGCAAGAGCTCTTCAAACCTGACATGGTGCCTAAAATATATTCTAATAAAAAGGAGGCCCAAAATCCACTTTGCTTCTGAGGCCGGTGCTTCAGTCCAGTAGCACACTAGAGCCACATGTGAGATATTTATGGAGTTGCATTTCTCTGATAAAACGTTCCGTGTTACAAAAAAAATTAATTACAAATGAATTTCTGCAAAAAAAAAATTGAATTTGTAAATTTCACCTCTACTTTGCTTTAAATCCTGTGAAACGTCTAAAGGTTAAGAAACTTTCTAAATGCTGTTTTGAATACTTTGAGGGTGAAGTTCTTAAAATGGGGTGACTTATTGGGGGTTTCTAATATATAAGGCCCACAAAGCCACTTCACAACTGAACTGGCCCCTGTAAAAATAGCCTTTTGGAATTTTCTTGAAAATGTGAAAAATTGCAGCTAAAGTTCTAAGCCTTGTAACATCCTAGAAAAATAAAAGGATGTTCAAAAAATTATGCCAATCTAAAGTAGACATGTGGGGGATGTTAATTAGCAACAATTTTGTGTGGTATAACTGCCTGTCTTACAAGCAGATACATTTAAACTTAGGCCTGATGCACACGACCGTGTTCGGTCCGTGATATACGGTCCGCATGTCGGCCGCTTGTCCCGGACCGTACAAAGTACAGGGAGCCGGGCTCCTAGCATCATACTTATCTATGACGCTAGGTGTCACTGCCTATCCACGTAACTACTGTCACACACTAAAACATGATTACAGTACGGGACAGTAGTTCCGCGGACAGGCAGTGACCCCTATCGTCATAGATAAGTGTGATGCTAGGAGCCCGACTCCCTGCACTGTGTTCGGTCCGGGACATGCGGCCGACATGCGGACCGTATATCACGGACCGAACACGGTCGTGTGCATGAGGCCTTAGAAAAATGCTATTTTTTGCAAAATTTTGGTGTTTTTCACAATTAAATACTGAAGATTAAATACTGAATATATGGAGCAAATTTTGCCAGTAACAAAGTCCAATGTGTCACGAGAAAACATTCTCAGAATCGCTTGGATAGGTAAAAGCATTCCAGTGTTATTACCACATAAACTGAAACATGTCAGATTTTAAAAAAGAGGCTCTGTCAGGAAGGTCAAAAGTGGCCAAAGCGGGAAGGGGTTAAATAAGTATACACATTACACTACCTATTAATGTTTGAAATGTTATGAAATAATCTTGATAGCAGATGCCAGCAGGGCATTCCGGGGACCAAAAATTGCATTGCATTAATATTTGATGTTAAAAGAAGTCACTTACTAACGTACTTTAATTTAAAATTCGATACTAAATCGTGCCGTTCAAACCCGGTGAATTGTTCCCAAAAGGTAGCTTTTCTAATAATGATGACACGGCCCCACGTGACTGAGGGCTTCCTTCCTCTGCTGTTCCTGTTGGCATGTTATCAATCGCATAACCGCAAGGGGCTGTCACATTGCCTATTGCTGAAGGCCCCGAGCAGAGCATCAGCTAGGGCTTTGCTCGGGACCCTATCACTGCTCCTGACATTTGGTCAGTAACATCAGGGGTTTCCTATCGCTGGAGTTCCTGGGCAGAGCATTGCTCCCGACATCACTGTCCATATATGGACAGTGACGTTGGTGATAGGAAACCCCTGAAGTCACTGACCAAATGTCAGGAGCAGTCCTGGAGTCCCCGGGCAGAGTGCTAGCTTATGCTCTACTCGGGGACTCCAGCAATAGGCAATGTGACAGCCCCTTGCGGTCATGCGTTTGATAACACGCCGACACGAATAGCACAGGAAGCAAGCCCGCAGTCACGTGGAGCCGTGTCGGCGCATCATCATTGCTACAGGACTTCCAGGAACAATTCAACGAGTTTGAACTGCACGATTTAGTACCGAATTTTAAATTAAAGTAAATTAGTAAGTCACTTCTTTTTATATAAAAATATCAAATCAATGCAATTTTTGGTCCCCAGATAAGCCATCTGTTCCTGTTTTGGCTTAGAAGGTGTAGTTTACATATTCAGTCACAAGATGGCAATATAGGCAAACTAAATGTATACTATGTATTGCAACATCTCAACTGGGGCCTCAACAACCTGAACATGGTGATGACTGAGCCTCACAATTGGTCATAGTCCATGCCAAAATGTAGAAAACTTCCCTTAGTTTATCTTAACCGGTTAAGGACTAGGCTGTTTTACAGCTAAATGACCAGAGCAAATTTCACAATTTTGCTATGCGCTTCTTTACATGACTATAACTCAGCAGGTGAATAAAGTTCATCTTTGAATTTTACACTCTTTTTAAAGGACAGATAGGGCTTTGTTTTAGTGGCATTTGTCAGTATATATCATTTTTTTTTTTTTCACTAAAGTGGGCAAAATTGGAAAAAAATGCAAGAATTTAACAATTGCGTCGGTTTATGATAGCATTTTTCACACACGGTATGAACCACGGCCAAAATTAATCTCCTTTCACATTCTTCCACTTCTCCCGTGCATGGGGATACCAAATATGTGAGCCTTATTCACTGTGCGGGCATGTGCCAGGGCTTGGCATAAAAGGAGGCTTTTTGGCCTTTTCGGTCCAGGAATTTTGCATTTGATTTTATAGCCGCATACTGTTTTCTGGGGGGCCTAATGCTGCTGAAACATTAGAAACACCCCATAAATGACTTCATTCACACAAGTAGACCCCACAAGGTTTCCTTCAAGGGGTTTATCATATTTTTAGCAAGTCCAGTTTTCTTCTGAAAGTTTCTTGAATAAGATGGAACAAAATAAAATCAGCACTTTTTTAGCAAATGCGTCAGTTTAGGCTAGTATTTTTCACACACGGTATAGACCACGGACAAAATTCATCTCCTTTCACGTTCTTCCACTTCTCCCGTGCATGGGGATACCAAATATGTGTGCCTTATTCACTGTGCGGGCATGTGCAGGGCTTGGCATAAAAGGAGGCTTTTTGGCCTTTTCGGTCCAGGAATTTTGCATTTGATTTTAGAGCCGCATACTGTTTTCTGGGGGGTGTAATGCTGCTGAAACATTAGAATCACCCCATAAATGACTTCATTCGCACAAGTAGACCCCACAAGGTTTCCTTCAAGGGGTTTATCATATTTTTAGCAAGTCCAGTTTTCTTCTGAAAGTTTCTTGAATAAGATGGAACAAAATAAAATCAGCACTTTTTTAGCAAATGCGTCAGTTTAGGCTAGTATTTTTCACACACGGTATAGACCACGGACAAAATTCATCTCCTTTCACGTTCTTCCACTTCTCCCGTGCATGGGGATACCAAATATGTGTGCCTTATTCACTGTGCGGGCATGTGCCAGGGCTTGGCATAAAAGGAGGCTTTTTGGCCTTTTCGGTCCAGCAATTTTGCATTTGATTTTAGAGCCGCATACTGTTTTCTGGGGGGCCTAATGCTGCTGAAACATTAGAAACACCCCATAAATGACTTCATTCACACAAGTAGACCCCACAAGGTTTCCTTCAAGGGGTTTATCATATTTTTAGCAAGTCCAGTTTTCTTCTGAAAGTTTCTTGAATAAGATGGAACAAAATAAAATCAGCACTTTTTTAGCAAATGCGTCAGTTTAGGCTAGTATTTTTCACACACGGTATAGACCACGGACAAAATTCATCTCCTTTCACGTTCTTCCACTTCTCCCGTGCATGGGGATACCAAATATGTGTGCCTTATTCACTGTGCGGGCATGTGCCAGGGCTTGGCATAAAAGGAGGCTTTTTGGCCTTTTCGGTCCAGGAATTTTGCATTTGATTTTAGAGCCGCATACTGTTTTCTGGGGGGCCTAATGCTGCTGAAACATTAGAAACACCCCATAAATGACTTCATTCACACAAGTAGACCCCACAAGGTTTCCTTCAAGGGGTTTATCATATTTTTAGCAAGTCCAGTTTTCTTCTGAAAGTTTCTTGAATAAGATGGAACAAAATAAAATCAGCACTTTTTTAGCAAATGCGTCAGTTTAGGCTAGTATTTTTCACACACGGTATAGACCACGGCCAAAATTCATCTCCTTTCACGTTCTTCCACTTCTCCCGTGCATGGGGATACCAAATATGTGTGCCTTATTCGCTGTGCGGGCATGTGCCAGGGCTTGGCATAAAAGGAGGCTTTTTGGTCCAGGAATTTTGCATTTGATTTTATAGCAGCATACTGTTTTCTGGGGGGTGTAATGCTGCTGAAACATTAGAAACACCCCATAAATGACTTCATTCACACAAGTAGACCCCACAAGGTTTCCTTCAAGGGGTTTATCATATTTTTAGACAGTCCAGTTTTCTTCTGAAAGTTTCTTGAATAAGATGGAACAAAATAAAATTACCTTTTTTTTTTAACAATTGCGCCAGTTTATGCTAGCTTTTTCACACACAAAATGGACCACGGACAAAATTCATCGCATTTCACATTCTTCCACTTCTCCCGTGCATGGGGATACCAAATATGTGTGCTTTATTCACGGGCATGTGCCAGGGCTTGGCATAAAAGGAGGCTTTTTGGCCTTTTTGGTCCAGGAATTCTGCATTTGATTTTATAGCAGCATACTGTTTTCTGGGGGGCCTAATGCTGCTGAAACATTAGAATCCCCCCATAAACGACTTCATTCACACAAGTAGACCCCACAAGGTTTCCTTCAAGGGGTTTATCATATTTTTAGACAGTCCCGTTTTCTTCTGAAAGTTTCTTGAATAAGATGGATCAAAATAAAATTAGCAATTTTTTAGCAAATGCGTCAGTTTATACCAGCATTTTTCACACACGGCTTAGACCACGGTCAAAATTAATCTCCGTTCACATTCTGCCACTTCTCCCGTGCATGGGGATACCAAATATGTGGCCTTATTTATCACATAGAGATGTAGGAGGGCGGACGATAGAAGAAGATTATTTCACAAATCGCTTTTTTTCAAAGCTGGTTTTACAAAACTCAACAGAGTTTCTATAACACTTCCAAAATATCTGCTCTTGAAGCAGAGATCCCAAAATATTCATCTAGCGGTATAATGGGAATTTATTTTTTGGGGTTTTCTAAAATAAGAAATTTCAGGTTAATGCAAATGGAGCTCTCCAGCAGATGAACTTTAGAAAACATGCAAACATGACATCCACCCCCCACCCATTCCCTCCCTCACCCTTGGAGTAAAATCAGGGGAAAAATAAAAACGTAATGTAGGGCAAATATATTTTCAACGAATTAACTAAAATCTAATAATGCAGAACAGTGTGGTATTTTTTAAAACATGGCTCAATGCACAGGCCTGGTTGCGAGGGACATGAGGGACAGAAATATCGGGAATCTTTGCGGTGCCCGTCTTTTCTGCAGACGCGGCACTTTTTCTAGGGGTTGCTTCTGGTTGCTGTTGGGGGAATCCGACTGACGAAGTGTCTTTCAGTCAGTCGCGTGACATCCTCAGACTGGGGGCATTCTCGGGTGTCCTGAACATCAAAAATGAGGCCTTCAATAATTTTCTCCTGGAAATCCAGGTATGTGTCTCTGCCTCTGTTTTTTTTATAGAGCACAAATGAGTTGTGGATGGCCACCTGTAACAAATAAATGGCCACCTTTTTGTACCAGGTTTTAGTTTTGCGTTTTACTAAATAGGGCTGTAAAACCTGGTCGCTTAAATCCACCCCCCCCATGTACTTGTTATATTCGGACACGCTCACTGGTTTGTGCTTGTCCGATGTTGCCCCTCTTTCCCTCACTGCCACTGTTCCTGCGGTATGAATCGTGCTTAGCACATACACATCTTTGCGATCCCTGAACTTGACCGCCAGCAATTCCTCAGATGCATAAGCACAGGAGTCCCCCTTTACCATGCGCTTCCCCACTAATTGCTGTGGAAAACCAATTCTGTTTTTGCGCATGGTACCACATGCCCCAGTCCTTGCAGCATGCAAATGCCTAAACAGGGGCACACTGGAATAAAAATTATCACAGTACAGGTGGTACCCCTTGTGAAGCAGAGGCTGCATTATCTCCCACACGATCTTACTGCTGGTGGAAAGATCAGGGGGGCATCCAGGAACATTTATTGTGCGGTCCCGCCCTTCATAAATCCTGAAGGCGGTGGTATATCCTGACCCGCTTTCACACAATTTGTAGAGCTTAACGCCATATCTTGCCCTTTTTGAAGGTAGATATTGGCGAAAGCTAAGTCTGCCATGGAAGTTGAGGAGGGATTCGTCCACACTTACATTCTGCTCAGGGGTGTAGAGTTGCAGAAATAAATTATTCAGGGAATTTATTAGCGGTCTTATTTTGAACAACCGATCCCGGTTTGCATCGGTACTTGGGGGGGCCTGTGCGTTGTCATTGAAGTGGAGGAACCTCATTATTGTCTCATAACGAGACCTGGGCATTACTGCAGAATATACTGGGGTGGCTTGGGCGGGTCTTGTTGACCAGTAAGACCTAATGGAGGGCTTTTTGACAATACCCATATTTAGGGTGAGCCCCAAAAAATTTTTTAATTCCTGCAAATTGGTGGGCGTCCAATCTCTGGCATGGGTGGATGAAGGTTTCTGCCTTATATATTGCGTGGCATATAAATTTGTTTCGTGGACAATCTGATTTAGGATGTCGTCCGTTATAAATAAATGGAAGTAATCCATTTGGACAAAATTTGTATTGTCCACGGTTATGCCAGGAGTGGCCGTAAATCCGTGGATTCTAGGCCCAAAAGATGGGGCAGGTGCCCATACAAGAGCCTGGACTGGAGGGACCAGGCTGTCCCGTGCTACAGCGCTACTTGGCCCTGCACTTTCATGTTCTGCAGTTTCGACTGCATCAGGGACAACGTCCCCTGAAGATGAACCTGAAGTGACGCTGTCATCGTCACTACCTAAAACAGGTTCCATCTCGGACGCCATCTCTGATGCGGTCTCCGACTCAGACCACAGCATGGCGTATGCCTCCTCGGCGCTAAACAACTTCCTCGCCATAACGTAACTAACACTAACACTAACTAAACAAATTTTTTTTTTTTTTTTTTTTTTTATAAAACACACAAACTAACTGCTATATATATCTACACTACCGCTAACAAAAAAATAAACCGCTATTGCTATATATATTATATATATGTGGATATATATATAATTATATACTCCCTACCTGCCTATTCTAATAGAATAAAAGAAAGAAAGGTAGATAGATAGAAAAAAAGATAGATGGATAGATAGATTTCTATCTATCTATACATGACCTGCCTAGGTAGAGTCGTGTGTTAACCTTAAACCATACTATCCCCCACCCCCATTTAGTAACGACACATGACACCGAGGTTGGATGTGAAATGGCCACAGCAGCCGTTTATTAATTTCACAGTTTTATAAAAACAATTTAAATCCGAAACATTCGGATAACTAGTTAGGAATCCACCAGAGAATTCCTCCTAATAATTCACATGACCCAACATGGGTCAGCATCATAAATAACAATTAAACGTTAACATTAACCCGAGCAGAGGAAGTCCTTGAAGCCCCTTCAGATGTTCCTTTCAAGAACACACCGAATTAGCCATCTGCAAACCACTAATTACCTCCAGCCGTAAACCAGCTCGGAAGCACCGTTCACCTCTGCAGATGGCTCCAACCACTAGAAGTCCACTTCAAGGGGATAACACCCGATGAAGCCCTCAAGTGATATACCGACCACTAGAAGTCCACTTCAAAGGGATAACACCCGATGAAGCCTTCAAGTGACATACCTTCTACCAGAAGACCACTTCAAAGGGATAACACCCGATGAAGTCTTCAACCATGTACCTTTTTTGGGGGACGCATACCCCCGATGCGACCCCCCCACCATTTTGTACTGACTGGCCTCAAGGACTCCCCCCGCCAGCTGCCATGACAACAGAACCTACTCCGGAAAAAAGAAAAACATGTTAAATAAGCACACAAAATAAAACAAAACGCTCATAGACAGACGTACATAAGACCTAAGGAGTAACAAAACAAGGGTGGGAGGGTGGGAGCTTTGCTTAATGTGTGTTACTCCTCCCGCTGCTTCCGGCTCAATGCCGAGAAACAGCGGGAAGCGCAGTAACGGCCCCCCCGCCCCCCTTAACTCCTCCCCGTCCCTCCTTCAGCTCCTTCAACTTTCCCTGACCTCGTAACATTAACCCTTTCCCTACCAGGACGGTCATGTCGGCTTCCCTTAAGCCT
Source organism: Rhinoderma darwinii (assembly GCF_050947455.1). Lineage (NCBI taxonomy): Eukaryota > Metazoa > Chordata > Amphibia > Anura > Rhinodermatidae > Rhinoderma > Rhinoderma darwinii. The sequence goes on along the minus strand of NC_134690.1, from coordinate 164,474,428 downwards.
GCAGCTGCGTCCAGCCTCTTCTTGACCTGCCTAGGTAGAGTCGTGTGTTAACCTTAAACCATACTATCCCCCACCCCCATTTAGTAACGACACATGACACCGAGGTTGGATGTGAAATGGCCACAGCAGCCGTTTATTAATTTCACAGTTTTATAAAAACAATTTAAATCCGAAACATTCGGATAACTAGTTAGGAATCCACCAGAGAATTCCTCCTAATAATTCACATGACCCAACATGGGTCAGCATCATAAATAACAATTAAACGTTAACATTAACCCGAGCAGAGGAAGTCCTTGAAGCCCCTTCAGATGTTCCTTTCAAGAACACACCGAATTAGCCATCTGCAAACCACTAATTACCTCCAGCCGTAAACCAGCTCGGAAGCACCGTTCACCTCTGCAGATGGCTCCAACCACTAGAAGTCCACTTCAAGGGGATAACACCCGATGAAGCCCTCAAGTGATATACCGACCACTAGAAGTCCACTTCAAAGGGATAACACCCGATGAAGCCTTCAAGTGACATACCTTCTACCAGAAGACCACTTCAAAGGGATAACACCCGATGAAGTCTTCAACCATGTACCTTTTTTGGGGGACGCATACCCCCGATGCGACCCCCCCACCATTTTGTACTGACTGGCCTCAAGGACTCCCCCCGCCACCGCGAAACAGGCCTTGACCACCTTAAGCCTGTGAGTTCCTCCACACCACCACCGCCCTTTCTATGCCTTCTGCTATAGCCAAGCTCCAAATATCAATGCCAACCTCGGTCAGATGAACCCCGTCACTCCTCCAGAAATTCCCCAATCCTGACTCCAAATCCCTATGCCTCACGCAAATGCCCCCGTTCTTTGCCACAAAACGGGACACCGCCCGGTTAACTTTTATCCGAGCCTTATTGACTCTCTCCACCGATCTAGCTAACCGCCAATGCTTCCTTGGGACTATGTCCGACCACACTACCACCAACTTGGGATAAGATACCCACAAACACAACAAATCATGTTTGATATCCCGCACCAACTCACGAAAAGGGCGGACTCCTAAGTCATTCCCACCCACGTGCAACACTAAAACCTCCGGAACCCTATGAAGCCGCACATATGTCTGGAATTCCGCCAACACCCTGTTCCACGACATACCTCTAAACCCCAGCCAATGCACAACCGCATCCTGTCGCGGAATGCACAACTGGCGACCATCCGGGCGGACGTCCGCCCTCAAAGCCCCCCAGTGCACGTACGAATGACCCATCAACCACACCAGACAAGGAGGCGAATCTGAAACGGAAAACACAGTTAGGCACCACCATATAACATTTGCAAGCATAAACAACAAAATTACAACATATGGGGGCGGACATAGGACTTAAACCTTTTAGACTCCCAACGACCAATACGCCTCACCCCCTCATCATCCAACCCCCAGCGCCCTGCTTCCGTTGCTGCGCCAATCCGGAAGGAATGAGATGAATATGAGCCTGCTGCAACCCCAACCGCCGTCAAACATTTTTTAAAAACAGCTCCAAACTGAAACCTGGACAAGAACGACCCGTCCACATGACGTAACAAAGGCAAATCTGGAGACCCCCTGTTTTTTGTAAAACCCCGCATGCACTCTACTGGGCACATGACCGACCCCGGGAGAGCGAACAAAACTATCAGTTTTCCCTTCCCTAATTGGTCAGTTTTTGATCTACGCAACCATACCTCCAACCGATCTGCAAAAAGGCTCACCTCCCCAGATCTCAGCCCCCCTGCCTGTTTAGTACTTGGCGACACCAACTCACCTACTCTAAATGCTCCGAAGAACGCCAACGAGAAAGCCAACCGAAACAAATCCATTTCATCTGAAGAACGACATACCGATGCCAATGAACCGCCCAACAAGCCCAGCAAAGCAAACGACACCGGCCTTCTACTATCCGCCTCCACCCTACCTCTGCGCAACCCCTTCAAAGCCTGCGATACCAGAAATTCCTTCGATACATCCCGCAAGCCCCGCAACTTAAGCCCAAACGCCACCGCGGATATAAACCGGTTCACCTTCGCTACTGAAAACCCCCCCTCCCAGGCATCCCCTAACCAATACAAAAGTGCCACCAACCTGTCTCTATCCGTATTGACATCACCCAACTCTCTTACCCACTCCTCCCACTGCCTCCAACAAGCAGCATAAGCCCTCCACGTCGTGCGCGCCAAAGACCTTTGTAACAGCTGCTCTACGGGACCGATACCAGATCCCATAGATGATCCGGACACGCCAAACCGAGACGTTCCGCTCCCGGGGCCAATTCCCGAAACCGGTCCCACTGCGAGCGAGAAAGAGCATCAGCAACACAATTCCGTACACCCGGGACATGCACCGCCACCACCCACGCGTTCAGCGACAAACACACCAACACTAAATGTCGCAACAATTGAACTACCGGAGGAGAGGACGCCGTGATGTTATTAATGGCAAGCACCACCCCCATGTTGTCGCAGTAAAAACGGACCTTCTTATCCCTGAGCCTGTCCCCCCAAATGGTAGCCGCCACCACGATGGGAAACAGCTCGAGCAGGGCCAGATTCCGCGTCAATCCACTGGACACCCAGCTAGCCGGCCATTGACCTGCGCACCACGGACCTCCCCCGTAAGCTCCAAAGCCACCCGCCCCAGCCGCATCCGTGAAAATATTCAGATCACTCGTATCCTGCGCTGGGGCCATCCATAGCGAGCGACCATTGTACTGGCCCAAGAAGTCATCCCAAACCTGAAGATCAGCTCGGTGCTCCTCCTTGAGCCTCACAAAATGATGCGGCGCCCGCACTCCCGCCGTTGCCGCCGCCAACCTTCTACCAAACACCCTCCCCATCGGCATAATCCGGCAGGCGAAATTCAACTTCCCCAGCAGCGACTGAAGCTCCCTCAGCGACATTTTCTTCCTTCTACAAGCCCGTCGCACCTCCAGCCTCAAAGCACCCAACTTATCCGCCGGGAGCCGACACTCCATTGCCACCGAGTCAATTTCGATTCCCAAGAAAGAAATCGTCGCTACCGGGCCCTCCGTTTTTTCCGGCGCCAAAGGGATCCCAAAATCCCTCGCCACCTTCTGCAGGGCATGAAGCAAGTTACCGCAAACCGGCGAACCCCCCGGGCCAACGCACAAAAAATCATCTAAGTAATGGATCAACGAATCGACCCCGGATACTCCCCTCGTTACCCACTCCACGAAGCTACTAAACGCCTCGAAGTATGCACAAGAAAGAGAACACCCCATCGGAAGGCACCGATCCACGTAAAAGGCCCCATTCCAAAAACAACCCAACAGCCGTTGGCTTTCTGGATGGACCGGCAACAACCTGAACGCCGCCTCGATGTCGGTTTTTGCTAGCAGCGCCCCCGGACCCGCAGCCCGCACTAACCCCACCGCCTTATCGAATGAGGTATAAACTACGGAACACAACTCGTGATCAATCCCGTCATTTACCGACGAACCTTTGGGATACGATAAATGTTGAATCAAACGAAACTTTCCGGGCTCGCGTTTAGGGACAATACCCAAAGGGGACACAACTAAATCTTTCACCGGCGACTCCACAAATGGCCCCGACATGCGCCCCAACGAAACTTCTTTTAACAACTTTTCCGACACGACTTCCGCATGCAAGTAAGCCGATTTTAAATTTCTCCGCGTAACCGGAACCTCATAAGGAGGCGGAGGAATAACAAAACCAACACTAAACCCTTCATAAAGCAACTTAGCTGCCGCCCTATCCGGATACTCATTTAGATAAGGGGCCATCCTTTCCACCCTCACCGGCGACACCCCCTTGACCAGCCCCGTGCTGGTTCCCGGACCTCTTTTTCCGCAGACATTTTGCCGCCCCGTGTGATGCACCATTACACTCGGAGCACACGTGCTTGAACTTGCACGTGGCCCCAAACTTGCACTGGCCTTCATTGAATTGCCAGCAAAACCCCGCCTTTCCCCCGCCGCTTGGTCCACTCTGACTAGTCTGGCCTCCCTGGCCACCGCTCCCGGGAAAGGGCTGCCTAACCGGAGCCGTAACCCGTAACCAGAGAGCAATATCCTTCTGGTCCCACCGAATCGCCGGCCGAACCGCCTTCCGCTGACGGAATTGCTCATCATATCGCAGCCACGCCTGACCCCCATACGCCCTATGAGCCTCCCCAATAGCATCAAAATAACAAAATAACGCCGAACAATTTTCCGGCGCCTTTTCCCCTATCACACTAGCCAATATGGCGAACGCCTGCGACCAATTAACGAACGTCTGCGGGATAAGCCTATACCGCCGCCGTTCCTCCTCGTCCTTTTTACTCTCATCCCGCTTGCTCTTATCCAAATTGAATTTAGCCAGCGGCAAGAGAGAAAAAATTTCAACGTATTCATCTTTCCAGATCCGATCACGCACCTCCTGCTTTAAATGCGCCCCCAACGGACCCTCAAAACAAACATACACCTCCCCCCGAGCACGATCGTCCATGCGCACTCGATCGCCGTCCTTCTGTGCCTCAGTCTGCACCGACACCGCGACCGCCTCTCTAACCGCCACCACAGGACGCGCCTGCAACGATCCCACGTCCCTGGGGCCTTCCCAAACTACCGCAGGGGACACTTCCGTTACAACCGGCGCCGCGGCCCTATCAAGGCGCCCCACCAGCTCCCGTAAGCAACCCACTAAATCTGCCAAACCCGCTCCGTCGCGTCCGCCCGCGCCACTACCGGCCCCCGATGCTATGCTAGCAGCCCCCCCGCCGACACCCGACATAAAAATCGCTGGATAAGACAATAATGGAGTTATACACTCACCGGGCTGCACAGGCGCTGTGTTCCCGTCAGCCGGACCATCCTGACCTCGACGATAGACGTCCAGTTCACCTTCCTCCAGTTCTTCTCTCGCCGACGACTGTCCCTCCCAACGACATCTTCGGAAAGGGGATGAGGACGCGCTGACCGATGGGCCGGCAACCTGCCGCCCGACCGCCGGGACCCAGACTTCCGACCGGACCTGTTGCCTCGACGTCGCTGCAGATCTAGTCGTCCGTCTAGACGATCCTGACGAAGCCTGCCCCCTGGCCGGAACATCACCATGCGGGGCGGCCGTACCTTGCTCTCGACATCTTCCATCTGATGGGGGAGGGGTGACAGGGAGCCCGGCCTGCGACTCCCTGCTTACCGCCGGACCCCGTCGCGGCCTGGGATTCCTGCCAGGACGCAGGGCCTGGGAAGGGGCGGTCCTCCCAGCTGCCTGGCCTGCAGCGTCCGGGATCGGGCTCCCTCTGCGACGCCGTGTCCGCGGGACTACCTCCGGACTAAGGCGCTCTGGAGGTCGGGACCGCCGAGAGGGACGGGTCGACACAGCCTGCATCGCCGTCACCCCTGCCACCGCTCTCTGCCTGCCCAGCGCAGGAGCGGTTGTTGCCGACTCCCCCCCCGCCGCCATAGCCATGCTCGTAGGGGGGCCGGGGGAGGGGAGCCTGTCCCTTACAACAGACCCCGAACGCCGTGCCCGACGTGGCGAAACGGCGTCCGGGATCCGCGTTAATGCAGCCACGGTCTCCTCCAGCCATCCGGGACCGTGGTGCACAGCAGCGGCGCGCAGCCGCTCTAAAATCAAGGCCTCTGCCATTACTAAAAAACCGGGCAACGGGGAGCTTTGCTTAATGTGTGTTACTCCTCCCGCTGCTTCCGGCTCAATGCCGAGAAACAGCGGGAAGCGCAGTAACGGCCCCCCCGCCCCCCTTAACTCCTCCCCGTCCCTCCTTCAGCTCCTTCAACTTTCCCTGACCTCGTAACATTAACCCTTTCCCTACCAGGACGGTCATGTCGGCTTCCCTTAAGCCTGCAGCTGCGTCCAGCCTCTTCTATCTATCTATACAGAGAATGTTTTAGTGTAACTGTATTTTTTTTCACTGTATTCTTCTGGCAGCAATTCTCCCGAGTCTCTTCTTCTCCTCAAACTGAAACAATGTTTGAGGAGAAGAAAAGAGGCAGGAGATTTACTGCCAGAAAAGTCAAAATAAAACAAATGTGGTCGCTGTGATAGGTTTTCACAGCGACCACATGATCAGGGACCATCAGATTGGTCCCTGATACTCTGCCCAGTGCCCAGAGCTGTTGGTAACAGCGAGGGCACAGGGCTGTGTGCACGCGATCGCGTGCACACTGTTTTCTATGCAGAAATGCATGTGATCGCTGTGATTGGTTGTCACAGCGATCACATGTTCAGGGGCCAAAAGATTGACCCCTGACATTCTGCCCAGTGCCCATGGCTGTTAGCAACAGCCAGGGCATAGAGCTGTGTGCACGCGATCGCGCGTGCACAGTCTCTGAAGTGCGCCGTATATATACTATACGCCGGACTTTAGAGACCCTGGCCGCTGGCCGTATATTTACGGCCAGCGGTCGGGAACCTGTTAAAATGCGTCTCCTAAACCCAGTAGAACATTGTAATAAGCACAAATGGAGTCCGTAATGTAACAGAGATTGGTGCACCCAGAAAAAAAGGCAGTATCAGCTTATAAGAACTTAAAGAGGCTCTGTCACCAGATTTTGCAGCCCCTATCTGCTAATGCAGCAGATAGGCGCTGCAATGTAGATTACAGTAACGTTTTTATTTTTAAAAAACGAGCATTTTTGGCCAAGTTATGACCATTTTCGTATTTATGCAAATGAGGCTTGCAAAAGTACAACTGGGCGTGTTGAAAAGTAAAAGTACAACTGGGCGTGTATTATGTGCGTACATCGGGGTGTGTTTACTACTTTTACTAGCTGGGCGTTGTGTATAGAAGTGTCATCCACTTCTCTTCACAACGCCCAGCTTCTGGCAGTGCAGACACAGCCGTGTTCTCCAGAGATCACGCTGTGACGTCACTCACAGGTCCTGCATCGTGTCGGCACCAGAGGCTACAGATGATTCTGCAGCAGCATCGGCGTTTGCAGGTAAGTCGATGTAGCTACTTACCTGCAAATGCTGATGCTGCTGCAGAATCAAGTGTAGCCTCTGGTGCCGACACGATGCAGGACCTGTGAGTGACGTCACAGTGCTGCACTGCCAGAAGCTGGGCGTTGTGAAGAGAAGTGGATGACACTTCTATACACAACGCCCAGCTAGTAAAAGTAGTAAACACACCCCGATGTACGCACATAATACACGCCCAGTTGTACTTTTACTTTTCAACACGCCCAGTTGTACTTTTGCAAGCCTCATTTGCATAAATACGAAAATGGTCATAACTTGGCCAAAAATGCTCGTTTTTAAAAAATAAAAACGTTACTGTAATCTACATTGCAGCGCCTATCTGCTGCAATAGCAGATAGGGGTTGCAAAATCTGGTGACAGAGCCTCTTTAAGGCAACCCTCCAGTCCCAGGACAAAATTATAAATGTGATGGGATATATGGAGTTATATTATTTGATGCCCTGCAGTTGCGCCCCTCTGCATGTGAGCAATCCGAGAACATGGGAGTGGTTTAGACTTATGGTCTAAGAAGCACTGCAGCCATGTTTGGACAACACAGAAAGAACCCCAAAGCGGCGGTCCACGACAGAGGGGCACATCTGTAGGGCACCACGTAATATAACTCTATATACCCAGGCATATTTAGAATGTTGTCGCAGGACCGGAGGGTTGCTTTACGGCCTCACCAACAGGGGAGCACCAACAACAGGGAAGCACTGCTGAATATTATCAACCCCATATCTATATTATTTATTTGTTTATTTTTTTGGCATTATTTTTATGATACAGTACAAATGAAAATTTGATATCAGTTTCTCCATGATGTACAGCAGTTCCCCCATTTACTACCCTTTGAAGAGAGATATTTATTTGTACGATTATACTATATATCTACTTTCCTGTCATTTTTACAAACCACCACATGTGAATATACCGTATAGCGGATTACTTGCTGCACAGAGCCAGCAAGGAATGCTAGTAATTTAATCTGCAGAATAGTGATTAAAGATGTAGACCATAATACAGTCTGACTCAGGATCAATATAAAAAGTATAACAATTTTGCACAATAATTTTATGTGTTAAGTAAAACATGAAATGGTGTTCAAAAGGTAGACATACATTTTAAGGCCACAAGCACCTGAGGCATATTACGTGCGGATTTGCTGCGTGGATTTTTCCGCTGAAAAGCCGCAGCTTAATACAGTACCAGAATTTTCTGCACGTAAATTGACATTCGGTGCCAATTTAAAAAATCTGCAATTTATCTTACATTTCCGTCTCCGAATTGTTTCTGACGATTTGTTATTCTGCTTGTAAGACAGACGGTTATACCACACAAGATAGTTGACATTCACCATGTCTACTTTATATTGGCATCATTTTTTGAATGTCCTTTTATTTTTCTAGGAACTTACAAGGCTTATAATTTTAGCAGCAATTTGTCATATTTTTAAGCAAATTTCCCAAACCTATTTTTTTAGGAACCAGTTAAGATCTGAACTGACTTTGAGGGGCCTATTTAGTAGAAAACTCTCAAACTATCCCATTTTAGAAACAGCACCCTTCAAATTATTTAAAATGCATTTAGAAACTTTGTTAACCCTTCAGGTGTTCCACAGGAATTAAAGCAACATGGAGGTGACATTTCAAAATTACGTTTTGTTTTTTTGCAGATTTTCCATTTGTATAACCTCAGTATTTATTAACCGGATTCTGCAGTTTGTAGAAATACACCATACGTGGCCTAGTGCACCAGTTTACTCAAACACAGGCCTTGATTTTATTAGGATGTTTTTTAGGCACCATGTCACATTCGTTGAGCCCCTAAAGTACCAGTACAAAGGAAACTCCCAAAAAGTGACCCCATTTTGGAAACTACACCCTTCAAGCAATTTATCTAGGGGTATAGTGATCGTTTTGACCCCACATGTGTTACATAGAGATTGCATTTTTCCACTAAAATGTTGCATATGTCTCAAATTTTTCATTTTCACAAGTAATAGGAGAAAAAGCACCCTAAAATGTGTTACACAATTTATGCTGAACTTGGAAATACACCATACGTGGTTGTAAACTGCTGTATGGGCACATGGCAGGGCTCAGAAGGGACAGATTAAGCTCCTAAAGTATGGAAACCCTCAAAAAGTGACCTCATTTTGAAAACTACACCCTTTAAGGCCTTTTATCTAGGGGTATATAGATTGTTTTGACCACGCAGGTTTTACATAAAAAAGTTATTAACACTGGGCCCTGAAAATCAGAAATTTCTATTTTTTCACTATAATGTCAATTTTGCTCCAAATTTTACATTTTCTCAAGGGGTAATAGAAGAAAAAGAACCCCATAATTTGTTACGCAATTTATCCTGCACACAGAAATACCCCTTATGTGGTCGTAAAGGGCTTTTGGAGCACAGATTTTGCTGGAATGATTTTAGGCCACCATGTTGCATTTGCAGACCCCCTGCGATATCAATACAGTAGAACCCATAAAGCAGGGGCGTAGCTAGGGGGGGGGGGGCAGGCGGGGCATGTGCCCCGGGCGGAACCCGGAGGATAGGGAAGGGGGGCGCCGAAGAGTAGCTGATCGCTGCTGACAGGCGCCCCGTATGTCGGACACCTGCAGCAGCTTAGGAAGAGCCAAGACATTACGGCGTACTGACTGGGGTCTGTGACGGCCAGGGAGTGGACCAGTCCAGTCACCTGACCTCACGTCGGTGACATGAGGTCAGATAACTCAGGTCAGGGAACAGGTCCACTCCTGTGCTGCAGCCTCCCTGCATCTGCATCTACTCTGTGCTCTGCACACACGCCGAGAAGCAGAGAGGAAGCTCCGCCCACACACAGCCCGTCCTGACCTGTCAGCAAGGAGACATGGTGAGTGTGTAGTGTGTAATGTGTGTCTCTGTGTTTGTATATGTTACAGTGTGTGTGTGTGTGTGTCTGTCTGTCTGTCTCTCTGCATGTGTTTGTCTCTTACATCTACTACATTATCTGTACTCAGAGGGTTATCACTGTGTTATCTGTGGTGTTACATAGAACTGCAGGGGACATCTACTACATTATCTGTACTGTGTGCTAAATTACAATCTCAGCTCTGCTACACAGTACAGATAATGTAGTAGATGTTCCCTGCAGTTCTATGTAACACCACAGATAACACAGTGATAACTCTGATTACAGATAATGTAGTAGCGGTTGCCTGCAGTCCTATGTAACACCACAGATAACACATTGTGCTAAATTACAATCTCAGCTCTGATACAATGTGTTATCTGTGGTGTTACATAGGACTGCAGACAACAGCTACTACATTATCTGTACTCAGAGAGTTATCACTGTTATCTGTGTTGTTACATAGGACTGCAGGTAACATCTACATTATCTGTTCTGTGTACATATGTGCCTGTGTGGGTATATTTGGGTCTGTTTGTGAATGTATCTTTGTGCTTCTATATTTGTGCCTTTTATGTATTTGTATATGTTCCTGTCTGTGTATTTATCTGCCGGTGTGTGTGTGTATATGTGTCTGTATGTCTATATATTTACCTGTATGTATATATTCCAGATGTGTGTATGTATATTTGCCTGTATGTTTAAATATCTGTCTTTATGTATGTACAGTATATATGTTCCAGCGTGTCCATATATGTGGTTCATTTTTGGTTTGTGTAGGGGGCGGCAATAGAGAGTCCTGCACAGGGCGCCATCCAACCTAAGGCCAGCCCTGGCTGTCACCAACCCTCGTCAGAAGAAACTCCGCCGCTGCCTGCGCCGCTTGACCTCCTCGGCTCCTCCGGTAAGTCACACCAGGCAGAGCGGAGAGTGGTAGCGGTAGGCTACTGCTCACCGGTCTGTTCACAATGTGGCTCTAAGTACAAGAGGGGGAATGTGGCACTATTTACAAGGGGGGGGGGGGGGGGGGAGTGTGGCGCTATTTACAAAAGGGGCAGCGGGCTGTGTGTGGCACTATCTACAGGGGGCTGTGTGTGGCACTATTTACAAGGGGGGCTGTGTGTGGCACTACCTACTGGGGGCTGTGTGTGGCACTATCTACAGGGGGCTGTGTGTGGCACTATCTACAAGAGGGGGGCTGTGTGTGGCACTATCTACAAGAGAGGGGCTGTGTGTGGCACTATCTACAAGAGAGGGGCTGTGTGTGGCACTATCTACAGGGGGCTGTGTGTGGCCTCTAATATATTTTCTTTTAATTTATTTTTATGTTAATTACATTATAGAACTATATCGCTTGTAAAATGTAGAAATGCTTTTATACTCGCGTTACATTAAAAAAATTGTGAACAAAAAATTACATCTCATTGATTGGTAGAGAAAGAAAACATGGCGAGGGGGAAGGAGATGTCGGGAAATAAGTTGGGGAGGGGGGGCGCCAATCTGAATCTTTGCCCCGGGTGCAGGAGAACCTAGCTACGCCTCTGCCATAAAGGAATTGTTCTAGTGGTCTAGTAAACTTGTACCCACAGGTGTTTGTTAGAAATGGAAAATCACATTTCCTCCAATAATATGTGGTTTTAGTCACAATTTATTTTCCTTAAGACGTAATAGGAGATATAGCACGGCAAAAGTTTGTACACAATTTCTACAGGAGTACGGCAACACCCCAAATGTGTCGACGTAAACTGGTGTTTAGGCACACGGTAGGGATCAGGAGAGAAAGGGCACTATGCCTACTACGGTGGTATTTATCACATTGTGCCATGATTACAGAGGATTTCAGGTGTAAAAATACTATAAACCCCACAGAAGTAAAACGCATTTTGGAAACTACACCCCTTAAGGAATTCAGCTAGGGGTATCATTAGAATTTTGTGAATGGACACCTCTCATGGTATTCATCTAGGTGTATAGTGAGAATTATTAGTTGTGAAGTGGGCAGCCTAGAAATCCCATAGTCGAGGGAGGTGGAATGGCAGGTCCTACTGCCAACCTATCCACCATTCCATGAAATGCAGCCCAGAAAATAAATTTATTAAAAACCTCAGCAAAATTATTTTTTTTGCTGAGGTAACACATCCATTTTGCATTTTATCCTCTCACCCAACCAGGGTGAGAGGGACCATTACTATTACAGCTGCCTACAGGGTACACTGGGAATATTTTGTCTATTTTATGGGTTTTACTAATATTACAATGAGCAATGGGGCTTGTCAGTGAGGAAAAAAAAATGTATATATATATATATATATATATATATATATATATATATATATATATATATACACACACACACATTTTTTATTTATTTCTTTCACTGACAAGCCCTATTGCTCATTGTAATATTAGTAAAACCCCTAAAATAAACAATATTCCCAGTGTATCCTGTAGGCAGCCGTAATAGTAATGTTCCCTCTCACCCTGGTTGCAAAGTTGCTAAATGGATAGATAAAATGCTAAATGGATGTGCTACCTCCAATATGCAAGACAGAAGGGTGGATGAGGAATAAAAAAAAAAAAAAAAAAAGTGTGGTCAATTTTAAAACACTGAAGGCACAATCCGGTCTTTGTGGGGCACGTTTCGCACGTATATCTTGTGTCCTTCCTGATGTTTTGTTTTGAGCACATGCGGCATCTTTTTTGGGGCCTCTGTTTTTTTTTCAGTGGGGAAGACTTCTGTGATGAAATACTGGCCGGGAACAATCCTGCCGGTCAGCAAATAACAGGGATTTAAATTACGCTTTCCTGAAATTGTAGGAATGTATCCCTACTGCCAACATATCTGTGCAAAACAAAGGCCGCTTCTTATTCCATACCTTTGTTTTGCGCATGGCGCTGTACGGCTTGATGACTTGATGTGAAAGATCAACGCCGCCCATACTATGTACAGGGACAGGGACAAGGCTGCTGCCACCATCATGAATGGTGGTGAGGATCAGGACGCCTTTATTGTCTTTGTATCTGAGGAGCAGCAGATCTTCGCTACAGACGGCCCTGCTCTCTCCCACCCTTAATGACAGATTCAGCAGAGTTTTGGGGAAGCCTCTCTATTTTTTCCGGATTGTGCCACCGGCCAATGTGGATTGGGATGCAAGGACTTTAAGCAAATGACACTATTTTAGAAATTATCTATATATAAATGGTGACCATTGCCAAACAGCGGATGTCAAGGTCCCATACCATCTTCCACTGACTCCTAGGAAGGGGGGGGCATTCAGCGGGATCAATTTTAGAGTCCTTTCCCTCAAACTCTGAAGCGTTGGGTATACCTGGCGGCACTCACAGATTTTGTACAATTTAACACCCCACCAGGCTCTTTTGTTTGGAAGGTTCTGCCTAAACCTAAATCTTCCCTTAACCGGTTCCCGACCGCTGGCTGTGTATTTACGGCCAGTGGTCAGAGGCCTTAAAACCTCTGCCATAGACTATTCATGGCGCGGGTTTTAGCTTGCTGCCCGAGCGATCGGGCAGCTGAATGTCGGGTCTACGGCAGTCAGAGACTGCTGGGCAGGGCCGGCCTTAGGTTGGATGGCGCCCTGTTTGGGACTCTATTGCCGCCCCCTACTCAAACCAAAAATTAACCACATATATAGACACGCACATACTGGAACATATATACTGTACATACATAAAGGCAGATATTTAGGACATACAGGCAAATATATACACACACACACATCTGGAATATATACATACAGGTAAATATATAGACGTACAGACACATATGCAGATAAATACACAGACAGGGACATATACAAATACATAAAAGGCACATATATACAAGCACAAATACACATTCACAAACAGACCCATATAAACCCAGTACAGATGTCGGAGAGTTCACGTGCAGCCCAATGTAACACCACAGATAACACAGAGTGATAACGGAGTACAGATAATGTAGTAGACGTTACCTGCAGTCCTATGTAACACCACGGATAACACACAGTAATAACGGAGTACAGATAATGCAGTAAATGTTACCTGCAGTCCTATGTAACACCGCCGATAACAGTGATAACTCTGAGTACAGATAATGTCATAGATGATAACTATACCCACAGACACATATAAACACACACACACACAGAGGCATATAAGGGCAGCAGAGTAAATAAGGGCCAGCAGAGTAAATAAGGGGCAGCACAGATATCTGTTTTATGAACACACACACTTTTACAAAGAGACAAAACACATGCAGAGACACACACACTAACATATACACATGCTGCATACACAGAGACACACACTGTATACACAGAGACACACACACTAACATATACACATACAAACACAGAGACATACTGTATACACACACACTGACACTTACCATCTCTCCTTGCTGACAGGATCACAGGCTTCGTGCAGGACGGGCAGTGGGCGGAGCTTCCTCCTCTTCTCTTGTTCCTCGGCTCTTAGTCCGTGTGTGTTGTGTGTAACTAAAAACAGAGCAGAGTAGAGGCAGAGCCCAGTGATGCCCCCTACATGGTTGGAGGGGGCAGCACCCTGTGCGCTCGCATACCCCTTAGGGGACCCCTGCTGTCGGGGACCCTGAGGAGAGGATAGAAGCAGCTTTCGCTGCTTTTATCTTCTCTGATCTCTTTTACACAGCGCTCAATGAGCGCTGTGTATATGAATAGAGGCAGTGGGATGCCTCTATTCAGCGAGATGATTGCCGGTATGCCGTTAGTGGCAGACTGCTGCTGGGTGTTACTAGACCCAGCACAGCCCTATTAGTGACAATAGTCACTATGAGAGGGCTGATTTCCCCTGTAACTGGGGCTGCTGTGCAGCAGCAGTTACAGTGGAAAAACATGTTGTAAAAGAAGAAAAAGAAAGTCCCCTAAAGGTCTTTTCTGACCTTTGAGGGACAGACTATAGTAATAAAAAAAAAGTTAAATAAAGTGCAAAACAATTTAATAATAAATACACATAAGCTACCCACCCCAAAAAAAAACGTGTCCCCCCCCCCTCCAATCATTGTCGAAACGCTATTCCTCAGCCAATTACCCTAAAATAGACATGTAATATATTAACATTTACGGTAGAAAATGACGATCACAAATAAAAGGTCTATTTTACGGTAAAACTATATTACCAGAAAAAAATAGCTAAAGTAAAAAAGCTTATTTTTTTACTATTATTTTTAAACTTTAAGCCTAAAAACTCTAAAATAGCAAAAAGGATCTGTATAAAAATTATAAAAAAAATAAACCTGCATTGTCTACAGAAAAAAAACAACGCAAAAAACACGACGCTAGCCCAACAAATAAAAGTTATAGCCGTTTAACTAAACGCGTGCTAAAAATGGCTAGACTGTCTGGTCCTGAAGGATCAAAATAGTCCGGTCCTGAACCGGTTAAAACAAACCAGATTTCTCCACTGCGATATTCTGTTTAGGTGTATAATATTGAGAAAATGCCTGACAATACTATTGGCCTGATCTTGAAAAGCTGGTCAAAATTTGGGGCATCTGCGGGTGCGCAGCGACTTGTAATTAAAAGGCAGGAATTTAATCACCTCAAAGTGTGTCCTGCTCATTATTGTGCGGTAGAGAGGGGTGCTATATAATATCAGGGGACTAGTAATCTCCAATAGTGGGCTTTTTTATAATGCCAAAATGTAAAGATATGCCCCAAAATTTACGCAGCTCTGCTGCATTTGTTGGAGTCCAATTTTGGCCTCTGGCATAGTAGAAGTCAGGGTTTTGGGAGAAACTGAGCAGCATAAATGGTCATCTGCTGAACCATCAAATTTATTAGGGGGGGGGGGGGTCAGAAAAAAAAAATCAAAAAAAAAAAAAAAAAATCAATGGCCTCAAGCCCTGTGGCATTAAATTGAATACCTCAGGAGGCTGTGAAATCAGGCACTTGGGGCGCTATAATTGTCTGGACAACTCGGGCATAGCAGGACCTGCGACTCTTCGGCACCGACGGGGGGGGTTCAGAGTCAGTGCCGCTAGATACACACTCAGATGAAAGCACAATCTGTGCTTCACCTTCACTTGCAGAGTCCATATCTGAGCATAAGATTTTGTATGCCTTATCAGTGGTGTAAAGCCTTAGGGCCATATTTTTTTCACTCCAGGTAGCATGGAAAGAAGCAACACCTCCGGGGTGTTGGGGAGTACTTGGCCCGTGATTTTTTGTATAAAAGGTCCACCACCGTTGCCCAGAATGAATGAATCAACAGGCACTCCCACCAAATGTGCAGTATCGTACCTCCCGCTCTGCCACACCGCCAACATTCATCTGGTACCTCCGGGTAGCAGGAATGGAGCAATGCTGGGACCCTATACCAGCGTGACAAGATCTTATAATTTGTTTCCTGGGCCTTGCAGGAGATGGAGAAGCTATGACACAACTTAAAAGCTTTTGACCAATCCGCCGACGATCGGGGCGACGGAAGCTCTCTCTCCCACCCTCTCACATAGGAAGGCGGAACCTCAATATGTAACTCCTGCAAACACTTATAAAAGAAGGGAAATAGCCCGCTCCGGAGGGGAATCAGCAACACAGCTTTTCTATCGATGTTAGACCTCTGTTCAAAGACAGCTTCCCCTTATTAGCAGTATAGAAGTGCTGTAGCCGTAAAAAATCCCAGCGCCCGACCGATGATCTCGAAGGTAGGCTGCTTGCCAGGCGGAAAGTCCACATTATGGGATATCGCCACTAATGGACCATCGGGAGGAATCCCTATAGCCAGATTTCGATAGCGTTTGTATGGGAGTACCACCTGTCCCGCCACCAAAGGGAGCATACCGTTCTCCCTTCCCCTAAAGTACCTCCCCCTGAGCCATGGAAGGACAGTAAGAGGAATTGGTGCCAGAAGATTTTCCAACCTCACCCACAATTTAGAGTCCGCATGATGGAACCAATCTAAGATCCTAGCACTCACCGCCGCAAAGTAATAGGCCAAGCAGTCAGGCAATCCTAACCCCCCTCTCCTCTTAAACAGGGTAGCTTTCGCTATTCGCGGTGGTCTGCCCCTGCCAAACAAACCTGGCCAGTGCTTTGTTTAACTGAAGAAAAAAAAACCCTAGGTAAGACACACGGGACCGTCTGATGAATATCCTGCCGCGCTTAATGTATATATATCTTTATCACATTTATCCTACCCAACGACGAAAAATCCTTGGTCTCCCATTTGTCTAAGTCAGCTCCAAGAGTCTGAAGGATAGGCAGAAAATTGAGAGTAGTTGTCCGCAAGAGCCACAGGTATCCGCACCCCTAGATATTTCAACGAGCCCGTCTGCCATGAAAAAGGATCGTTGCTACGCACCTGCTGGGCGTCCTCCCCTGACAAAGATACATTCATAGCCTCGCTCTTAGACATGTTCATCTTATAGTTACTATAATAGCTATATGTTCTAATGGCTTTCATCAGTGGCGGCAATGTGAGGTAATATAAAACAATAAATCGTCAGCAAACGCCGACACCTTAAAATGCATCCCTCCAACTTGCACCCCCCCGAATGTCAGCATTATGTCTAACTGCTACCAAAAGATGTTCCATCACCACCGCAAACAGCAGGGGCGATAGCGGGCAACCCTGTCTAGTCCCATTACCAATCCTAAATGGAGCCGAAAGAGATCCATTAACCCGAACACTCGCCTGGGGATGATTATAAAGGGACATTATACGCGTCAACATTGTGTGACCTATTCCCATCTGGCTCAGAGCCACCTCCAAAAAACCCCAATCCACCCTGTCAAAGGCCTTCTCCGCATCCAGCGACAACAGCATACAAAGAACACCATTCTTAGTCACATGATGAATCAAAGAGGTCTTTAGTGTATTGTCTCTGGCTTCGCGTTTTGGGATAAACCCCACTTGATCCGGGTGAATCAGGGATCCCAGGAACCCGGCTAGTCTATTCGCTATCAACTTCGCGTACATCTTAGCATCGGTGTTGATGAGAGATATTGGCCTATAGTTCGCACAAAGTTGCGGATCCCTACCCCTTTTCGGTATGACCGTGATATGAGCCTGTAAAAACTAATCAGGGAACTTCACCTGTTCCGAAATAGAGTTAAACGACTCTTGCAAAGGTGTCACCAAGTCCTCTGCCAGGGCTTTGTAAAATCCCACCGTGTACCCATCAGGCCCCGGGCTCTTCCTCGCTGGTAATGCTTTAATAACTTGCAGCAACTCCTCTCTGGAGAATGGTGAATCCAGGCCCTCCGCCTCTTCTGGAGACAACCGAGGCAAGGCTGTGTCCCTAATGTAGTCAGATAAAGACAGCGGTGTTTCGAGCGAGACATTACCCAGAGTGGGAGAGGGTAGATTATAAAGCGAGGAATAATATTCGCAGAAGGCCGATGCTATATCCTCCGTCTTAAATGCCAAGTCCCCAGCTACAGTTCGGATCGAGGGAATAAAAGGAAGCTGCCCCCGTTCCCACAATGCCAACGCCTTCCCCGCCTTATTACCCCATTCATAATAGCGGGAACACACCTGACGGAGCCGAGCACTCTGCTTATCTAACAGAAGTTGGATCTCATGGCGAGTCCTAGTGAGCTCCCTAAGGGTATGTTCACACGGCGGGCGTCCGTAACGGATGAAATTACGGGGATGTTTCAGCCTGAAAACATCCCCGTAATTTCAGCCGTACCGGCATGTGCAGGCGCTTGAACGCCGCGTCAATTACGGCCGTAATTAGCGCTGCTATTCATTGGAGTCAATGAATAGCGGCTCCAATTACGGCCAAAGAAGTGACAGGTCACTTCTTCTACGCGGGCGTCTATTTACGCGCCGTCATTTGACAGCGGCGCGTAAATATACGCCTCGTGTGAACAGACAAACGTCTGCCCATTGCTTTCAATGGGCAGATGTTTGTCAGCGCTATTGAGGCGCTATTTTCGGGCGTAATTCGGGGCAAAAACGCCCGATTTACGTCCGTAAATAGGCCGTGTGAACATACCCTAAGAGTGCGCTCCTGTAGCGTCTGCTTATGCTGGGATTCTAGGGACTGGACCTTAACCAAAAGTGCTTACAGCTTCGCCCCTCTCTCCCTCTTAAGACAAGCTCCGTGCTTGATGAGCACTCCACGAAGCACGCATTTAAGAGCTTCCCACTTCCGTTCTCTATTTTTTGGATGTACGTTACACAAGGAGGGGTCACTCCTTGTTTGGAAGCTTAGCACATATAATACAATACACCGATCCCAACAGAACAATGGGAGGGGAGCAGCGACCAGTGACCCATTCGTATTTGAAAGTGGGGATACCCTGCCTACCAAATTCTACATGACGTGTCATTGCTGTGGAACCAGGACTGTGGTCAATCTAGGGGTATACAGCTGGGTACAAGCGATGACAGGTCTGGTGACACTGATCACCAGATGACTAGTGAGAACCAAAGGTGGTGGGGGTTTATAGTGTCAGCAGTTGGTGAGGGGGCTGATTGCCAGCTTTTTTTTTGTTAGCTTAAATTGACAGACTGTGTCTGGCCCTGTCAAGCTCCGGGACACAAATGATCTTGATAGAGCCGGAGATGCCGTTAAAACACTCCTCCTGGGCTGTGATAGGCCTGTCAGTACAGACTGGCAAATCACAGGGATTGCCGATACGGGATCACTCCGATTGGTCCCATGACGGCAATTCTGCTTTAGAGCGGACTTGCCGGTTCGGTCACTGTCGCTTGACACAGTGACCGTTTAACCCCTTCCCGTTGAAAACACCTTTCAGATTTTCATTTTTCCCTCCCCGCCATAACTTTTTCATTTTTCTGTCGATCTAGTCCTATGAGGGCTTGATTTTTGTGGACGAGTTGGTTTTTCGTAGCACCATTTATTGTGCCATGTAATTTACTAGGGAACGATAATTGTGAGGTAGAAAATGAAAAAAAAAAAAAACAGCGATTCCTCCATTTTTTTTTCCGCTTAGTTTTTCCGGAATTCTTTGCGGGATAAGCTGTAGTTTTTAATGCTACCATTTTGGGGTACATGCGAGGTTTTGAACCATTTTTTTGTGGGAGAGGTGGTGACCAAAAAATAGCGATGTTTGCTTTTTTCTTTTTTTAACGGTGTACACCGTGCAGGTTAAATAATGATATATTGTAATAGCTCAGAGATATATATATATATATATTTTTTATTATTATTAGTCGCCCTAGGGGACTTCAACCATCGATCGTTAGATCGCTTGCACTATATACTGCAATACTAAAAAGGTATTGCAGTATATAGTCTGACAGGCCCCAACTCCTGCATAATCTGATCGGCGCTGTAATGTAGATAAGTGGTTTTTATTTTGAAAAACTATTTTTGACAAAGTTATGAACAATTTTAGATTTATGCCAATTAGTTTCTTAATGGACAACTTGGTGCGTTTTCACTTTTTACCAACTGGGCGTTGTACAGAGGAGTGTGTGATGCTGACCAATCAGAATCATACACTTCATTGTTCCAGCCCAGCTTCTTTCACTGAACTATCACGCTGTAACAATGGGCTGGAACAACGAGAAGTGTATGACGTTAATGGGTCAGAGTCATACACTCCTCTTTACAACGCCCAGTTGGTAAAAAGTAAAAACATGCCCAGTTGTCGAATAAGAAACGAATTAGCATTAATCTAAAATGGTTTATAACTTGGTAAAAAATGATCGCTTTTCAAAATAAAAACCACTGTTATCTACATTACAGCGCCGATGAGATTATGTAGGAGATAGGGCACTTATAATCTGGTGACAGAGCCTCTTTAAGCTCTGCCAGAGGCATGGCTTAATAGGAGCACAAAGATGGCAGACCTGGGGGCCTACATTAGGCCCCCAGGCTGCCAAAGCAGCCATCGCCACCCCACAATTGTTTCTAACTATTTAAATGCTGCAGTCGCTATTGACTGTGGCACTTAGAGTTAAATGAGCGGGATCGCTCGTTACTATGAAGTGTCGTATGGAGCAGGCTCACTCTGAGCCCGTTCCATACTTCCCCTACCCGGCTATGACATAGCCATACATCAAATGTCAGGAAGGGGTTAAAGTACTGATGTGCCTGGTACGTTGGATTTCACTAAGGCTGGATTCACACGAGCACATTACGTCCGTAATGGACGGAACGTATTTCGGCCGCCGATTCCGGACCGAACACAGTGCAGGGAGCCGGGTTCCTAGCATCATAGTGATGTACGACGCTAGGAGTCCCTGCCTCTCCGCGGAACTACTGTCCCGTACTGAAAACATGATTACAGTACGGGACAGTTGTCCTGCAGCGAGGCAGGGACTCCTAGCATCGTACATCACTATGATGCTAGGAGCCCGGCTCCCTGCACTGTGTTCGGTCCGGGACTTGCGGCCGAAATACGTTCCGTCCATTACGGACGTAATGTGCTCGTGTGAATCAAGCCTTAAGGCGACAAAACAACCCAGCGAGAGACAATATGGCTAACAATAGCAGCAGCCAGAGTACTACTTCCTTTCCTAGAAACTAAAGTCTAGCAAAAATGCTGATGGGAAAGCATTACACAGCCCCCACTGAATAGAGTGGCATTTTAACGGTCAACCAAAGCAAAGAGCAAGGGTCCAGAATAGGGGACAAATCACACACAAAATGTTTAAGGAAAAACTTTTTATTCAAGCTTTAACGCAAATCACAATAAAGCACAGGGAATCATTTAAATGTCATCCGAAGAGTGACAAGAAAAATTACAGCTAGTTTCAAAATCACAGACCCTTAAGTACGAAGAGGTGAGGAATCCCACATGACTTCTGAGAGGCATTAAAAGTATTCAATTGCAGAGATTACATTTGAGCGTAGTACAGTAAACAGAACCACCTTCAGAAAACACATGGTGACATTTAATGGCTTGAGGTATATTTTTTCCGGTGCCTAATGAGATCATGAACAATGATCTAACACTTGCAGTCTGTACTGTGATTGTTACATACACCTATACATGTAGACGCTTGTGCAGTAGCAGAAGCCATGGTTAATATATTTTATCGGGTATTCTCCACCATCTACAAAGATTACAGCAAAATCTTCAGGCTATGGTATAGTAGTCACGAACAGAAGCATGAGCCCAACAGTAAACATACATGAAACATGCACCGCAGAAAAAAACAAAAAAACACTTGTAGTAAAAAGCATAGTTCTTAGGAACGTATTTCCACAACCTCACACTAATTTAATATAGCTTGCATTTAACAGAAGGGGAAAAAAAATGCCAAATAATCAAGGAGCCTTCACTGTTTAAGAAGTGGGATCAAGTGAGTTTATTTTAAGTACTTATCCTGAAAAGGAAGATTCTAAGCCTAAATAAGTGCTTCTGGGTATCATTTGTAACGTACCAATTGTATGGCCCTCGATAACTCGAAGATTACACATTATGTTGCTTCCGTAAAAACTTCAAGCCGGTATAAATATTGTATAAATTTAAAAAGACAAAATTGCACAAACTGAAACTCTTCCTTTGAATAGAGCTGAAGACTACAAAATGCACACAAGCGACAATACACAATTAGAGATCAGAGCTAAGCATTGCAAGCAAACATTTAACCTAAAACCAATTATGGGAAACACTGTTCCCGATAATTAAGTACACCTGTAGTGTAACATATGAGGGATCACTGCCCCCGAAAGAACACTGTGGTAGGCAAAATCTACCAAATTTTGTACATAATTCATTATGGAAGACACTGCTCCCGATAATGCAAGCTCAAATTCATGATTTAAGTTACTGGAAAATCTGCTTTTAAGGCATAAAATGCAACCACAAAAATAGCTTACCATCCAGGGTATGAAGAGTAGTCAACATAGCCAGTACCATCATAACCCTCCTCAAATTGTAACTAAACTTTTAAAATGTCAGAAGCTTTGATTGGTGGAGATCCAAGCACGGAGACCCCCACTGATCGCTAAAACAAAAGCGGCAGAAGCAATAGTTTCTGTTTGGCTTTCATCACAAAGCCAAGTGAGCGATGTGCAGACAGACTATTGAGCCAGTTTACCGCTCGCTTGGCTTTGTGAGGAAAGCCGAACAGAAACAAAACAGCACAGCACTCACCCGATCGCTTCTACTGCTTAGTTTTAACGACCAGTGGGGGTCTCCGTGTTCAAGTAGCCACCAAAACAAAAGATTTTTAAAAGCTCAGTGACACTTTCAAATAGCAGGAGAGAAGTAAAGGACAGAAAGTAAGCCTCAAGTGGGACCTCTTAATAAATGGAAAGCCAGTGTGGCTGGAGGCTTTTGTATGCACTTGCCAATACTGACCGTGTAATGAAACAGAAAAGCTCTCGAACCACTCAAAGGGGTCATCAGGGATGTGAAAGCATTTTATTAGAGGCTGGAAATGAAATAAACCCAAACTTCGCGCTAGATCGCAAGGATTTTTATATTTATTTCATTTCCAGCCCCTAATAAAACATTTTCACACCACGGACAACCCCTTTAAGATGGGTGGTTGACTTCATACATAAGCAGCATGCACAATATTTGGACAATGGCACTGCCGTGCTTTCAATAGTTTAAAGAGGCTCTGTCACCAGATTTTGCAACCCCTATCTGCTATTGCAGCAGATCGGCGCTGCAATGTAGATTACAGTAACGTTTTTATTTTAAAAAAATTAGCATTTTTGGCCAAGTTATGGCCATTTTTGTATTTATGCAAATGAGGCTTGCAAAAGTACAACTGGGCGTGTTGAAAAGTAAAAGTACAACTGGGCGTGTATTATGTGCGTACATCGGGGCGTGTTTACTACTTTTACTAGCTGGGCGTTCTGATGAGAAGTATCATCCACTTCTCTTCACAACGCCCAGCTTCTGGCAGTGCAGATCTGTGACGTCACTCACAGGTCCTGCATCGTGTCGGCCACATCGGCACCAGAGGCTACAGTTGATTCTGCAGCAGCATCAGCGTTTGCAGGTAAGTAGCTACATCGATTTACCTGCAAACGCCGATGCTGCTGCAGAATCATCTGTAGCCTCTGGTGCCGGCTCGTCTGACACGATGCAGGACCTGTGAGTGACGTCACAGATCTGCACTGCCAGAAGCTGGGCGTTCTGAAGAGAAGTGGATGATACTTCTCATCAGAACGCCCAGCTAGTAAAAGTAGTAAACACGCCCCGATGTACGCACATAATACACGCCCAGTTGGACTTTTACTTTTCTACACACCCAGTTGTACTTTTGCAAGCCTCATTTGCATAAATACGAAAATGGTCATAACTTGGCCAAAAATGCTCGTTTTTAAAAAATAAAAACGCTACTGTAATCTACATTGCAGCGCCTATCTGCTGCAATAGAAGATAGGGGTTGCAAAATCTGGTGACAGAGCCTCTTTAAAGCACATTATTTTCCTACAATGAGCTGCCCATGAAGAAAGCCAACGACCAATATTAATAAGCCCTTTTTTCAAAAGAAAGATTCTTTCTGCATAGTTACGGCGATTGCAAATGTCGTTTTTTGACGTTCAGCCTTCTGTTCCATGGCACAGGGAAAGCAGACATTCCAGTATCATGTCATACCGTACCGGTTAAGCAGATGCTGCTTTTATCATACGAAAAAAAAAAAATCCGACAGTATAACCGTCAATTATGGAAGGCACTGCTTCCGATAATTACCAGAACAAAATAAACACCATTTATAGTGATCGCTGTCACTGATAAATAAATAAGTATTCAGTGCTAAATAGAAGGTAAGAACCCTGCTTGTTTAAACCAATCTATTCACATAATTACTGCTCCTGCACTGCAGGTAGGGTAGCAATTGACAACTTTGTAAGGTGGTATTCACACCGTGGAATTTTCATGTCGATTCAGACGCATTGTCCATGTCAGAATCGGCGTGAAAACGCTTGTAAAAAGCCTCCCATTTTCTTAAATGGGAGAGCACCTCGTTCATACAAGGCAGAAATTTCAGCGGGGCTAACATGTGCAGAAACGCGGCTAGTTTTACTGCAAAACCACGGCAGAAATCAGAGGGTCAGCCCCAGATTTCTGCTGCAGGCTCAGACAATTCCATGTCGGACTTTTCCTCAGGAAAAATTTGATGTGTTAACATAGCCCAACTTTAAGGAGGCAGCCAATAAACAAATTAAGTTGCTTACTATTAGGGCGTATTTAGACGAAAGTGTAATATGTCCTTGCAACACGCGTGATTTTCACGCGCCTCGCACGGACCTATGTTAGTCTATGTGGCCGTGCAGACTGTTCGTGAGTTTCACGCAGCGTGTGTCCGTTGCGTAAAACTCACGACATGTCCTATATTTGTGTGTTGTTCGCGCATCACGCACCCATTGAAGTCAATGGGTGCGTGAAAAACACGCGCAGCACACGGAAGCACTTCCGTAGGACAAGCGTGATTCGCGCAACAGCAGTAAAAACTATGAATGAAAACAGAAAAGTACCACGTGCTTCTCTGTTTACAAACATACAGAGTGTCATAATGATGGCGGCTGCGCGAAAATCACGCAGTCACGTATCATATGCTGCTGACACAGGGAGCTGTTAAGTGCCTTTTGCGCGCGCAAAACGCACACGCTCGTCTGACTCCGACCTTGGGGTAAAGGTCTGCCTCAGAACACTGCTAAATATTCCCAGTTTTACCCAATATCTGAAGCCATTCTGAGACGAAGTACAAAATGACTGTAAAAGGGGATATGCGTATGTATAAAATCTTGCATTACAGTTAATTTCTTGGGGGGGGGGGGGGGGGGGGGCATAGCAAAGTGTGTTGAATTACAAAAGAATGTACGACCTTGAACATGCCAACCTTGTGCACAGTTGGATGTGGCACCCCTATTCCAGTAGCTAGTATTTCTATGGCACAGAAAGCAAAAAAATATCTGTAATTGACTAATTTAACAGTTGGCTTTGTGAATAAATAGGACAAAAATAAAAAAAAATAAAAAATAAAAAAATAGGGTTTTTAAATGATGACAAACCCACCCTCACGCATGGGCAGAATGAATAAGTGCTTCACTTGACGTGTACAGTATCTTTCTAAAATTCGTTATCTATTTCCCAGATCTCACCCTCCAGGGCATTTGCAGAACTCTGTACAGTCCAAGTAAGAAGAGCCAACTGGTTTTTAAACAGATCTTCGTCAAATTGTGCAGCGTTGTTTTTTAGTAACTCTAGGTGTTCCTTCGCTGCATCAAACGTATGATTGCCACAGCCATAGAGAACATGACGAAATGGGGATTCTTTAGGAGAAACATAAGGAGACAGCATAGAGTGCTCAACCTGTAAAGAGAAAATAAAAACCCAATGACTTAGATGTTTAATATAAAGCCTTACAAAAAGACAGACGGCAAATTAAATCCTCTTCACGGTTTGTTTTAGGTTTTAAACGGCATCAAAAATGCCAGCCTTTTTAAAACGGAACACGCAATTATCTAGCATCATTTTGAACATGTGTTTTTTTTTACTGCCGTTTTTTGAAGTTCCATAAAGAAGCCTAAGGAGAAAGAGGCCCAGAACAAATAAAATAAAAAAGCTGTGTATGTAGGCTCTGGTATGTCACTGTAGACTAATATGACTAGAGTGTTTTTGCCCCCCCCCCCACCCCCAAATCAACCAACCCTGGCCTTCGGTTACTTAAATGCAGTGTGGAAGGGGTGAATAAAATGCTTACAAATATCACAATCACTTAATAATAATAAGTTCCACGAGGTCTAGGGCTACAATTGGCCAGACCTTCACTTCAGCTTAGGGCTCGTGGTGTTGAGATGGACCCACAATACAGCCCCTACAGCCAATATTTCCCTCACAATTCAATATGAGTTGCTCAGGGTTTTTGCTCCTAGGGTCCATAATAGACTCAGAGGGTATATAGATAGGAGGACACAAAAAAAAAAAAAAAAAAAAAAAAAGGCCCCTCAAGAAATCATCTTTCATGGCACATGCACACAAACATGGTTACACAAGTTTTACCTTCATAACCCGATCATTTAGAGAACGCAGGAAAGGCTTGTTTTCCACGTCAGATTCAACAAACATTTTCTTGAGTGAGTTAGTTGCCCTGTTGAAGTCACCCAACGCAGAATTCATCCATTTTAAGTTTAGTTGTATGCGCTAAAGATAGAGTAGGGAAAAACAAAACCATGTTTGAGTCCAGGCTCTGTGTACAGCGTTGTACATTTTAAAGACCCATCTAGACCCACCGCCACCCAACTAGGCCCACACCAAACAAACTTTCATACAGTTAGTGCGCTCCTTTGCTTGTTGAAATCCATAGTTTTTCTAAGAAGTTCCTCTGTATATTTAGTCAAGTCCAGTGGCAGCTTGTGGTCATGTGTTAGACGCAAAATTATCTGCCCTGTAATATTTGCAGCAGTCCTGCACATACTGTTGACATCAACCAAGTTCTTAAAATTCTGGTAAGTGTCCTTTTCCGTCCCAAGATATGCATAAGGTCTTTTTGCCTAAATTGGAGGAAAAAAAAATGTGCAAAAATAATTGGGATATAGAAAACAAAATACTTTAGAGATCTCACTTAACCCCTTAATGACCGGGCCATTTTGCACGTTAATGACCAAGGATTATTTTTTGTTTTTTCACGGTCGCATTCCAAGAGTCGTAACTCTTTTTTTATTCCGTCGACATAGCCGTATAAGGGCTTGTTTTTTGCGGGACGAGTTGTATTTTGTAATTGCACCATTTTTAGATGCTTATAATATATTGATTAACTTTTATTAACTTTATTTTAGGAGAGAATTGAAAATAAGCAGCTATTCCAGCATTGATTTTCAAGTTATAAATTTACGCCGTTTACTATGCAGCGTAAATAACATGTTCACTTTATTCTATGGGTCGGCACGATTACGGGGATACTAAATATGTAAAGGTTTTATATGTTTTCCTACGTTTGCACAAGAAAAACCCTTTTAGAAAAAAATTACTTGTTTTTGCATCGCCGCGTTCCAAGAGCCGTCATATTTGTATTTTTCCGTCGATGTGGCCGTATGTGGGCTTGATTTTTGCGGGCCAATGTGTAGTTTTCATTATTACTATTTTGGGGTACATAGGACTTATAGATTAACTTTTATTTTATTTTTTATGGGGGGAATGGGAGAAAAGAGAATTTTGCCGTTGTTTTTTGCGTTTTTTTTGGACGCCGTTCATGCGGCGGTTTAATTAATGTGTTCATTTTATTGGTCAAGTTGTTACGATCGCGGGGATACCATATATGTGTATGTGTGATTTGTTTTGACACTTTTACTGAATAAAACCACTTTTTGGGCAAAAAAAAGTAGTTTTATTTGATTTTGACTAATTTTATTTTATTTTTTCCCACAAACTTTATTTAACTGATTGACATTTTTTTTTTTTTAAGTCCCACCAGGGGACTTCACTATGCGATGTGCCGATCGCATATATAATGCTTTGGTATACTTCGTATACCAAAGCATTATTGCCTGTCAGTGTAAAACTGACAGGCAACCTATTAGGTCATGCCTCCGACATCGCCTAAGAGGCAGTTGCTGAAGACAGACCTGGGGGTCTTTGTTAGACCCCCGGCTGTCATGGAAACCCGACGGCGACCCGCAATTTGTTTGTGGGGGCGCCGATCGGGTGACAGAGGGAGCTCCCTCCCTCTGTCAAACACATTAGATGCCGCTGTCACTATTGACAGCGGCATTTAATGGGTTAAACTGCCGGAATCGGAGCGCGCTTAGATTCCGGCAGTTGCAGCAGGAGCCAGGCTGTGTGTAACAGCCGTGCTCCTGCCGCTGATCGTGTGGGTACAGTCTCAGTACCCGCGCTATCACAGGACGGATATATCCGTCCTCCTGCGCGAACTAGCAGCTGCTGAGGACGGATATATCCGTCCTTCGGCGTTAAGGAGTTAAAGGGAATCTGCCACCAGGTTTATGCTGCCCTGGGGAAAGAATAAAGTAGTGCCAGAGACCCTGCAAAGCAAAGCTGTATATCGCTCACGTTTAACAAAAACAATAACACTTTATTTCACCAAAACATAGGGACATTTCGACCCAACCGTGAGAAAGACCCATGCTTGGGTCAAAATGTCGCTATGTTATGGTGAAATAAGTATTTTTTTGCCATTTCAAGAACATGTTCTGTGGTTTTTCCAGATAGTCGGAAGTTGGAATGGCTACAGCTCGACACTGCGTGCACCAAGTTTGTAGACGGTAAAACTCTTCCTTATGGTTCTGGCATTTGTGATGTGCTGCTGATTTGGCATTTCTTTTTTCCACTCATGTTTAAGTGTTCACTAGTTTTGATTACAATATTTTTTCCTTCAGCAGCTTGAATTCATGAGCTGCGGCTAGCCCTGCCCACTGATTGGCAGCTTTCTCCCCATGCACAGTATAGGGCAAAAACTGTTAATTAGCTGCGGGTGGGCAGAGCTAAATGCAGCTCATGAATATCGAGGACTCTTGAGTGTGAGACCATCATTGACAGGACTCCTTACTCGGCTCACACTGAAGGAGAAAAACAGCAGTTATGAAGACTGCTGAACATTTCAAGGCAAGTTCTACACCGCTGGAATCAGGGTCTCTGGCACCACTTTGATGCCCTCTGATAGGGCAGCATAAACCTGGTGACCGATTCTCTTTAAATGTTTAAAAGTCTGGACGACGCGAAAGAGGTCCCGAAGCGTCTTTCCCAATTACACAGGCACAAATAGTTTGTAGTTACCTTTTGAAAACGGAAAGATGCAGATGGAATACCAGAATATGTAAGAAAGGGGTATGCAGCCTCATCCATGGAGAATCCATAACTGAAAAACAGTACACCATTAAAAAGCTATTTTTGAACTGAAAATCTGTTAACACAACCTCTGCAGGGAACTTAAATACGGCAAACGATACTGTATATTTATCAGTGTGGAAAAAGTAAAACCATCTGACATGTGCAAAAGTTTAGGCCCGTTTCCAGTTGTACACTTACTAGGAAGTAATATTAGTTCACTATTGGTGCAGCAGACCTGGTTTTAATCCCATAAAAGTGATTTTGAATACAGATCATTACATGTGGTAGAACAAACATTAGCCTGTGTAAGGAAGCTGTTCGGGCAGACCAAATGTATGGTATATGGCAACTTTTTTGCAAATGCAAAGCATTGCTTTTAAACTGGGGGGAAAAAAACAAAACGTTTGGCATCTGCAAAAGTTCTGCTATCCTTTTAGTAAATACTTACCAAAACTCTTTGGTAAAAATCAAAAGCCTCCACATGTTTCTTGTAGCCATGCAGTCGGTTTACTTGCTAGGTCTCAAAAATGGCTTTTGGCCAAGTGGTGGTTTCTGTAAAATCACATTACCTCAACATTTCCCTATAGGTGCTAATTTTAAAGAATTGGATCAATTTCTGAATTCTTGATTGCCACAAAACCCCCATACAGAAACTTTCAGGTTGGGGTAATTTGCAATTTTATTGTAACTGTCATATGCCCAAAAATTGCCACGTGGCCAAAGCCCAAAGGATTAGGGATGTCACGATACCAGAATTTGGACTTCGATACCGATACTTCGTTTAGTATTGCGATTTCGATACCAATTTCGATACTTTTGCCAACAGTAATAAAAAAAATCAATTCTTCCGTTTTCTGATGTGAGGCGCGAGGTGTGATGAATTTTGAACGCGCCTCACATTAATAGTAATTAATCCCATCATGTTTCTCAGTCATAATGGGTTAATGTGCGAGGTACATGATGGGGTTAATTACTATTAATGTGAGGAACATGGAGGGTAAATTCATCGCACCTCCTGCCTCACAATAATAAGTGAATGAAAGCCGTGTTTATTTCATTTTTTTACAGCGCACACATCATAAATGATGCAGAAACATTGTTGTCCGCGCCATTACTGAATGTGTGAATATTTTATGTATTGAGACTTATTTTAATGTTTATTGTAAAAAAGGTGAATGTGTATTTTTTTTAATTTTAACAATACTTTGTTTTTAAACTTCAATGTACTGACATATATCAGATATGTGCCAGTACATTAGCCTGTGGACGGATAATACACAGGCAGTTGTTAGGACATACTTGGGTATGTCCTAACAACATGAAATATGGTAAGACAGCCCTGGGGTCCGTCAATAGACCCTGGGCTTTCTGCCCATATATGGTATGGCCCTCGATCGCGTCACAAGAATTCCCTGTGACGCGATCCAGGGGCATCCCCCCTGCTCACTTTCCCCTGAATGTTGCAGTCAGCTGTGATCGCAGCATTCAGGGGAATAAAGGCGGAGATGAGAGGTTTCTCAGATCTCTGCCATTATAGAGCGGGGCTGCGGCTGTGTAATACAGCCATTGCCCCGCTCCTGACAGGAAGTGCGCGCGCGGTCAGCATGAGGAGGTGCGGCCGGCGCTGCACTAATGAGCGGCAGTTCAGGCACTGAACACAGAACATGGGGGTGTTTTGCAGCGCGCCCGCCATGTTCGGTCTTCAGTGCCGCCGCTCATAAGTACAGCGCTGGCCACATCGCATCATCCTGACCGTGCGCACTTATGACTCAGGAGCGGGGCTGTGGCTGAATTACACAGCCGCAGCCGCGCTCCCATACATTCATGTATTACTATACTGAGCTGTGCGGCTGCGCAGCTCAGTATCGAAATACAGGAAATAGCGGTATCGAACCGTTTAGGGATGCAAAGTATCGAAACAGTATCGAAGTTTCGATGCACCGTGCATCCCTACAAAGGATATTCATTTTATTTTTTTATGCTGTAAATATACCAAAAAAAAAAATTACATCTTTTTTAATCTATTGTTCAACACAATTGAACTATTTAAAAAGTATATGCACACCTCTAAATAAATTTTTTAATAAATAAATGCTTAGTGTTTATGCAACTTTTAAAATCTCCTATTTTTTTTTTTTTTAAATATTTAAGATACAGCTTCTACGTATCATTTTGTCCAAGCCGATTCCGTCAGTTCAGTTGAACGGATGGTTCGGCTTTGAACGAATCGGACACACAGGATCCAGCTAATAACTATGACATTTTAAGTTAAGAACTTAGATGTGATAGATATTAGCTTAATCCTGTGTCAGTTCAGCTGAACAGATAGACGCTGCTCAGATAGAACTATACAGCTTCTATGTATACAGGATACATAGAAGCTGTATGTCAAAGTAAAATGTTTTTAAGAAGAGATTTTAAAAGTTGCATAAAAATACTAAATACATTAATTTAATAAAATTAAAAACCATTGGCATTCAGAGCCATTAAATGTAAAGTCTCACCTAAATTCTGGAGAGATCATCTTGTTAGTCATGGGATCAGGGATCTGTGTAGAGACCCAAAAAGTAAAAAAAAACTGCAATGTACAACAATTTCAAGAGATCTATATGTAAATGTTAGAGGAGGAGTTAGACAAACCAAATGTTACCTCTTTCAGGATTTTTAGGATCATGTTGTACATAAGTGGGCTAGTAGACACTTGCAGTGATCCAGAACCTGTAAGAATCAAAAAACATTTTTGATTAATGCAACCAAAGTTTATAATTGTGGTGTGGAAAGAATAAGCGTGCACTGCAGGAACCCTATAAAGTTGTCCTGACAAGTCTGTTTTAGTAAATACTTGCTTTCTACATAAAATAACCACCTTTTCAAAGTGTCAGGGCCTGTTCACATCAGCGTTGGGCTTCCATTCATCGGTTCTGTTTGGCCTTTCCGTCGGAGGAACTGATGAACGGAAACCATAGCTTCTATTTGGATTGCCATTGATGCCAGTGGTAACGCTTCCATTGGAGTTGGTTTATTTATTCCTGCTCCGTAAATCTTTTTTTTTTTTTTTTTTGCGGAAACAGTAGCGTAGTTGGCTATGCTATGGTTTCCGCAAACAAAAGCAAACTTTATAGAACAGAAACAAACAGAAAATGATCACTGAAATTAATGGTAATGCAAACGGAAGCTATGGTTTCCGTTTATCGGTTCCTCTGACAAAAAGGTCGAATGAAACAGATAAACAGAAGCCCAAAGCTGATGTGAACACCTTATTTCTCCAGGAAATGTATGGATAAATTGACAACTAGGCATTACTATTGCCATTGTCACTAGTGTCCATAGCCGGATGTTAGCAATGATTGGACAGTGTCCGTGTATATGTAGGGACAAGTTTCAATGGAAAGTGGAATTGTAATACCTAGTTGTCAATTTATTCATACATTTCCAGGAGGAGAAGCACAATGCAGAGGGCCAAGAACTGATGTTCTAGATTTGTTTTTTTTTTTTAGTAAATACCTGCATTCCCCATACATGTCAGAACAGGCAGGTCCTCTTTAAAGCAGATCCCACATTTTTATGTTGCCCTGTCTGATGAACTGTCCGTTTTTTCACGGCCGTTTTGCATCAGTGTGGGTCTCCAAATATAAAAACTGCCAAAAATAGATTTTTTTACAGTATCCACGGGCCTTTAAAAATAATGGCTGTGTGAATCAACCCATAGAACTTTACCGTACTGAAAACAGTTTTCTTCCTATACACAGTAATAGGGGGAAGTGTGTCAATCAGCAGACTCAAGATGTCAGCACTGGATGCACACCGCAAGTATACGACTAAATACCAAGGCTAAATTTCACTGTGCTCTGAATTATTAGGCAACGTTTCGTAGTTTATGCCAATTCTTCGTTGCCATTAAACAAGGCAGCATAAATATGCCAAATCCTCTTAAAATGCAGAGTTAATCGTTAACGTCTAGATCAGACATGGGCAAACTACGGCCCGCGGGCCACATACGGCCCGTTAGGCTTTTTAATCCGGCCCGCCGAACTTGTCCAAATTATAGTAAAAACATCCTTTTTTTTCCCCTTTCCCTGCAATGCCCACGTTTTCCCAATAGATGGCGCACTCAAAACACATTGACCGTTGTTAATGTGGCGCGTATTTCTCTTTATTTCACTTTAATTTTCACTTTGTTTCACGTCACCATTAAGCCCTTCAGCTGCAGGTAGGATATTTAATACAGCCTATGTCTGTGTGCTTGGCAACGATACACGTGTACTGTTTGCGCGTGAAGGCGAGGGTGTCCGTGGCGAGTTTGTAGAGCGCGCGGTCAGGACAATCCATACATGATTTTGCGGAGTTTAACACAAGTAGATATTATTGAGCTTGAGTATTTCGTTGTGTAATAATATGTTTTGAATGTTGAAAGTGATTCCATTTTTCAATAAATGTTGATTTCTTTAACTTTGCACCTTCGATTGAAACTTATTAAAAACAGACGCAATCTTGATAAATCACAGTGCGTATGTTATTTTAATCTATTTACATTTCCTCCTCCCAGTATCTGCGAAATAGTATGTAAATGCCATATCTTGCATATTCCTTGAGACAAATTTATTAACTGATAAGGGCTATTTTTCAAATTTGAAAGACAGTTAATAAATTGGGTTGTAGTGTTCTTACTGTGCTATGAGGTTTGCACACACTACATTTAATGCTTTAGTATATCCGGCCCAAACACTCCCTCCAAATGCTCCTGGCCCGGCCCCTCTGTCAAATTTTAGAACCCATTGTGGCCCGCGAGTCAAAAAGTTTGCCCACCCCTGGTCTAGATCAAGATTAGACAGAGCATGGAAATCACTTCAGTTTATGTCTCCAGCTCACTCAGTAATTTGCAGAGCATCAAAAATAAGTGAAAACACCAGTGCCTATTGACGTGTAATGTGCTTACTGCTTAAAAGAAAGGAAATAAAATTTAAAAAAAACGAACATCGCACCACATTAAAGTGTACCTCCAATTATAAAGCAACTTTCCTTATTCCATAAATCACCAGTACAAGTGAAGAAACTTTAATATACTTTTACAGTAAAATGCATCTCTCCACTTATCAGCCCCCCCCCTCCTATAATGTTCACTTAAGCCCCATGCACACGAACGTGCTTTTGCGGCCGCAATTTCCCCGAAAACCCACGGGAGAATTGCGGCCCCATTCATTCCTATGGGCCCATGCACACGACCGTGCTTTCCACGGTCTGTGGATGGCCCAGGAGCCTGGACCACAGAAACAACGGACAGGTCTTATTACGTCAGTGTTCTGCGGTCCAGTCTCATAGGAAATAATGCACGCGGCCATATGCACGGCCCGCGGCCGACCCGAACATCACAGCCGTGCACATGGCTATGGTCGTGTGCATGAGGCCTAAGAATTCACCAATAGCGTAAAAGACTGAGTCACTGCTTCACTGAGACATCATGTAACAGCTGCTTATAGAAGTCCAAGGACAGCGAGCAGATTCAGAGGGAAACAGACCCCACTGCTTGCTCTTGTGTTTAACCTTAGTGCTGGATTGACAGATACACAGCTCCTTATTGCTGTAGAACGTCCTCCATGCTGCGGTTTCTCTATAGTAGAAAGATAAAGATCATGCTTCCCAGTTTCTGTTTACTAGCATGATAGTAGCTGGTCTCCTGCTTTCTCCTCCCCTCCCCATAGACTTGTATGGGCAGCTGTAACTATCTCAGTAAAGCAGAGAATCCCGATTCTGAGTGAGTGAACATTTCAGGAGGATGAAAAGGAGTATGGATCAGTGTAGAAAAAGGAATTTTTCTTTTATGATAAATTAAAGTATTTTTTTCTCCATGTTGCGAAAGCCATAACTTATATTTCAGTCAAAGGAGTTTGAGTAAGGCCTTTGGTTTGCGGGACGAGTTGTAGTTTATTGGTACCACCTTGGCGTACACACTATTTTTTGTAATTTTCTATTGTTTTTCAAGATGATCAAAAAACAAAATTAAAAAAAAACAAAACAAAACCACTAATTTGGCAGGTTTTTTGTGGGGTATGCCTTGCTCTGAATGTAGCGATTCCATATACACACACACACACACACATTTTCTTTAGACTTTCCAAAATAAGCTTCGTATGGGGAAATTATATATTTTTTTTTAAATTATAGTCCATATTCTAGCCAACAGCTGTATCTGCAATCCTGAAGCCTGCAGAATTCGGATCTCCCAGTATTTGTTGTTGGCACAATGCCTGCACCGAACTTACTGTCATTTGCATTCTAAGCAAAGAAGTCATATCAGAAATTGTAGCGGTCTGGGGCAGGGAAAAAAACAAAAACCTTATAGGAGTTCCACTAATCTATTAGGCCTCATGCCCACTTCAGTTTTTTCCTTCAGGGTGCTATCCATTTTTGCCACTGATCGCACCCCGACCCATTCATTTCAATGGGCCCATGCACACTTCCATTATTTTGACGGATCCATTGTTCCGTTCCGTCAAAAGTAGAGAATGTCCTACTTTTGTCAATGATTCCGTGACCGTGGGGCCCATAGAAGTCAATGGGTCCATCAAAAGAAAAAAAAAGAAAAAACAGACGGCACACGATAGGCTTCCGTGCTGTCCGTTTTTTTTACAGATCCGTTGCCCTAGTAACGACAGGGCATGCCAAAGTTTACAGACTGGGACATGTGAAAAGTTCAAATGAAGTTCAATACCTTCAGTTTTTTTTCTTTTTTTTTTTTTTAACGGAAGCACAACATCCATTTGAAACAGAAACCGGAACAGACTGAGTACACACGGATACCATAATGGACACACAGATTCGTGAGAAACGGCTGTGAAAACGGTGATGGAAGTGTGCATGAGGCCTTAGGGGTGTGTTGACAAGCTTGCTGAAAATTTCCAACAAACAAAATCCAGAGTTGAAATGGCAGCACTTGGGTAGCACATGTACTGAGACGGAGTAACAGCCTAAGTACTTACAAAGCCACTCCATTTTTAGGATCAGTATAAGTAGTACAAAAGTTCACATATTGCATATAAAATATGCTAACAAAAAAAAATTTATGTAACCTACCTTGGATAATGGCATCCAAATTAATATAGGATATTGCTTTAAGATGCAGAGTAGTAAGATAACCCTAGAAAACAAAAGAACATACATGAAAGCAATGCACATTAGAAAATGTAGAGACCATTAACATGTAGCTAAATGTTCGACAAACTGACGTGTCGTAGTGAAATAAATGTATCGGTGTACGGACTCAATACAAAGTCTATGAGCCCATACACTGATACATCGGCTTTCTGGAAAAAGCAGAACAGAAACTAAGCAGCTGAGGGCTCACACTAGCGCTTCAGCTGCTTCGTTCTAGCAATTGGTGGGGGTCTCAGTGCTCGGACCCCCCCCAATCCAAACAAGTTTGTCGAACATTTAGATAAATTTATACTTATTTCTGTGACTACTCCGTAAATCTCTATATAGTAGGAAGTAAGCCTATGGTTTTTGCGCCGATGGAAACTTGGATGAGTCATTTAACAATTTCAGGTTCTGGAAACAGAGAGGGGGGGGGGGTCCGCCTTGTGCGGTTAAAACAGGACATCGGAAAATGAAAGATACCTCTAACCACTCAGTTGCACCAACAGCGCCAAAGTCCCCTGCACTCCAGCTTGCAAATACAATGCTCCGTCTGGGCTTATACCCCTCTGTAGAAAATATGAAGAAAAAAAAAAGTAGTAATTGTGTTTCTTTTTTTCAAACACCACACACAAACCAAAAATATTTAACCTCTGTTAGTTAATCCTGTTAGCCCTAGATAGTGTATACAGCTATCGAAAAGCCCCCCCCCCCCCCAAAAAAAAACAAGACACCCCACCCCCACATGGAGAAGCAACTTGGAAGGTGGCGGGGGTTTACCAAAGAAAAAACTAAACATATACTGGTCCCAGGAGAAAATCTAAAGCAAGCCAGGGTCCACCAATCATAGCCAGGGAGTGTGGGGTCCATGTCCCCCAATAAATTAGAGAGAAGGATTTTACGGTGGACGCCACGTTTTGAACCTGGTAGAGCTTTGTAAAGATATTTAGGCCAGGTGGCAGCTTTTCAGACAACACTGATGCTTGGAACCAGGATGTACCAAAAGCAAACAGAGCAGGCAGTCACCCGAAAGGGAGGAACTTGCTGTTAAACTGTCGTGATCTCAGACTAAATCCAGCAAGCAATGGTAGCTTTGGAGGCCTTTATACCCTTGTGGGGAATCTCTGGCATCACAAGTAGGGCGTCCAACCTAAAAGAAAGGACTCGGTAGAAGCGGACAGCCCTAACCAAATAGAGACTGACACAAATGCTCCTGAGTATGGAAAGGAACAATACAGAAGAAAGTGAGAACTAGGTCCTCATAGATGTAAGAGTAAGAAGGCCACCTTGTGGAGATTTACAGAAGAGGGCAGATAACTCAGACTCCTGATAGAGAGAATGGTCAAAGAGAACATGATCTACCAGGGAAGGATCTGAGAGAGGAGAGGAACCATGGAAAGGTTTGAAGGGAAAGGCCCGAAGGATATTCAGGACGAAAATTAAAATCTCAGGGAGCAATGGGCCACAGCCTGCATAAAGTCTTAACCCTAGCATAGTCTAGATTTTTAATCTCGGGTGGTTTTCCTTCTTAACGCATCAGGTTTTTGCCCTGTCCATTCTGCCAGAGACCTAACTCCAAACCAGACTAGCGGAAGATAGAATTTGAAAGTAAAAGGAACACAAGCGTGGGTGTGCTGCACTCCAGACACCAGAAATAGTTCATCATGTGCAATGGTACACACTAGCCGATTGTGGTCTACAAGCCTTCAGTGTGGTCTAGATGTCCGATTCAAAGAGACCCCAAAATCTTAGAACCTCAAAAGATCAAAGAAGCTTGAAACCTTGCTGCAATTTCCACAACAAGAGTGAGCGGGTCTCAAGCTCTGGCCACTTAGGCTTGAACTTGTGGTTCAGATGGGACACTGACAGGTCCACATCTCAAGTCACCCACTTTTGGCAGATTCGAGGAAAAAAAAAAACACGACCTCAGAGTGGAGAGACCACTCAAGTTTGTTAAGTCTTCAGCCCAATTGCCCACTCCTAGCATGTGAACCGCTGATGGGGCTGGGACGTGATCCTCGGCCCAATGCACAATCCAGGTGTCCTCCTGCATTGCCATAAAGCTAAGGATGCCCCGTTGAATAGTTAATTTAGGCAACCACTATTGAATGGTCAGTCTTAAACTTAAAATAGTAAATTAGAATCACTCGGGAACAACTGCCGGTTCCCGGGTGCATACAGTCTTGCTGAAATACAAATTTAGCAGAAGAACATGAGAACTGGCAACCGTTTCCGAGAACTGGCAACCGTTTCCGAGTGCAGGCGGAGAGTTGGACAAGCACTCGGGAATAATCGGAAGTTCCCTAGTGCAAACG
Source organism: Rhinoderma darwinii (assembly GCF_050947455.1). NCBI lineage: Eukaryota > Metazoa > Chordata > Amphibia > Anura > Rhinodermatidae > Rhinoderma > Rhinoderma darwinii. Next base: position 164,435,392 of record NC_134690.1, on the reverse strand, counting down.
AAATAAAGCAGGCTCATGAGAACATTGAAAGTGACCACAAAGCCATACTATGGTCTGGATGTGTCTTTTCCAGACCATGGCCAGAGGAATGGCTTCTGGTCGGATCCAAGGGCAACCAGTAACACAACAAAACTTCTGACAGAGGCATGGTAATAATATATCTTTATAACCGTACATTTTAGAAAATGACATGTAATTGCACAAATGTATAACTGCCATTTATGGACACATTTAACTGTATTTTTAGTCCGTGGGAAAACCCCTTTAAGGCATTAAAACATGGGAATACAGACAAAATGCTGGTTAACTTTTGACCACTTTTTAAAAGTTCTATAGATCTACTAGTAATTCAGTTCGGAAGATTGAGTAACAGTATGAACGAACTGTAACATTGTTCAAAAGGTGAACATTTGCTTTAAAAAGAGGGCCAGAACTTACCATTAACCATTTCTGATAACATGCGAGCAAGCTCCACAAGCAGAGATGTCCCAACAACTGCCTTGGATACTCCCATGCCCATGGAGTCTCTCTGGGCCCCAACCACAACATAACGATCTGCAAAAATACAGAACAATATGGAATTGGTTAAATGGCTTCTCTAGAAAGTTACAAAACATTTTTAATTTTTATTCTTTAAAAGTTACCTGGTTCATCAAAGCCTTTAATAACACCAAAGACATTGTAAATTTTCTTCTCAGCAAGAGTATTGTTTACTTCGAGCATAACCTTATATTGGTTGCCAAGCTTACAACCACTCTCCCAATTGCTTGGACAGCCAGCAGAATCAAGTTTTCTAGAATAAACAAACAGAATATTAGAATATAGCAAGTTAGCTTTAAAGTAACAGTAATAAGTGACAAGCCACAACTGTATTTGATAAAGCGATGTTTGTTTTCCATCAGCTGTCCTAATGAATTACAACAATTTACCCGTTCAACGGGTGCACCGATCACATGCTGGTAACACCTGCTAAGTGTATTTTTTTTTTTTTAAGAAGACCACCACAATTGTTTGAAACATTAAATATACCGAACCAAACAGTCTGGGCAAAATCTCCTAGAGCGCTAAACCCTTTTAAATAAGGTACACCAAATTTTGTTGGGATTGCATAAGTGAATGACACTTGTTGAAATATTATACAGTAATCAGAGGAAACATGTCTGTTATTACGCATTAAGTGGTTACGACAATACCCGGTCTACAACAGGTGTCCAATGCCAGCATTATTTGCCCATTTTCATTCATTTTAAGTACATGTACCATTTTCATATGGTTTGGATGGGTAACTTTTTGATATATCCCATTCGCACAGTAGCTCTGAAGATTTTTTTTCTTTTGCTCTTTTTAAAAGCACAACATGGCCTAAATATAGTTGTCACCCCCACCCCGATTTGCAGGTTTGGGTTAAGCAAAAAACAAACTGATCATACTCATAAAGCTTCTTTCCATCTCTACTGGAAAGTGTTTGAACTGGAATCTTTGGGAGTCCTGAAGATTTTGATGGTGGAAACTGAGTATGGTTAAATGAAGGAAAGCCAGGAGTGAAAGGATCACCAGTACCAAAATGAGCCTACATAGGAAAAGCAAAAATATGTAAAACAAAAACATTCTGCCCAGCAATCCATTTTATAAATTATTAGCCCTCTACACCACTGATCTGAGCCACTTGACAGAAGCAAGCACTTTCAGAAAGAAAAAAAAAAAAAAAAAAAAAAAAAACACGACACAAACTCACATGGCCAAACGGAGAATCAATTTCAGCAATTTGATCAGGAAACACAAAGTCAGTAGGCTCTGGATAGATTAGGACCCCAGATGCATTAAAACGTTCGGCATTTCTAACCTAAAAAAAAAATAATAATAATAATTAGCAGAGTTGGGTCAACACGAGTTCCATTGTTGAGGAATCTGAGCACTCCTCTATGCAGAACATTCCCAGTGCTTTGATATTTGCGAATAGCTTTTGGACAATACACACCACGGGTATTCATTTGGGCTCAAATATGGAGAATAGCAAGTGCTAGATTTTTTTGGGTACCTGCAACCATTTGCGTGGATTGTGTGTGTTTGGGGTCATTATTCCACTTGAGTCCAACCACACCTTGTGGCAGACAAATATATTTTTTTTTTTTTTTTTTGAAAAACATTTTTATTGGTTTTCATACAATCATAATACACTTCAAACACAACATTATATTTACATTCAGACAGATGTCTTCTTTAACTCACGCAGGAGCGTACACAGTGCAATATTTGAGGTCTTGTCGTTCCTTGGGTTAACATCATTTTATTATATTCTGTCTCCCTTTCTTGAGCACATTAAAGACCTTGTACCTTAGTAAGCTTATCCTTTATTATATCTCTGTCTCTTTGAACTCAACGCCCTACTGTCTTGGCCCTCACTTAAGCCCCTTCCTTGTCCACTATCTTCCCCTGGTCTTTCATCCTCTCCTTTCCTCTATTCATTCCCTTCCATCAATGCACTTTCAAGCTTCCCAGAGTACCTTTAATATCTTCTGTAAGATACCAAGAAGTATATCTGAAGTTCTCCATCAGTTCCCCTATCTCTCTTGCAGGCAACTGTTCTATAAATGGCCTCCATCGTTTGAAAAAACCTGAGGTTCTTTGTTTCTTATGTTTTGTCGTTTCTACTTTATCTGAATACATACAGACTCTCATTTGCTGAGTTACATGGTGTATTGAGGGGATATTGCTTTCAATCCATCCTTTTAGCAGGCATCTTTTGGCTACAAGAAATATTATATGCATCAGTGGGGGAATATGCATCTGAATCTCTGTTACTTCTGCACTAGCTATCGCCTTATAGTGAAAGAGCAACAACATAGGGTCTGTTGGTATCTCTCTGTTCCATAGTAGCTGAACATAATCTAAAACTTTCCTCCAAAATTTTTGTATCTCTGGGCATGACCATATGCCATGGTATAAATCAGTATTTAATTGACTACATTTTGGACAAGCATGTATTCTGCTGGTATTAGCTATCGTTGCTGGAATATTGAAAGCATAAATTGCCGCATGCATTAATTTAAAGTGTGATTCTCTCCACACCTCATTCACCACACATTTCCTCACTACCTTCCAGCCCTCCAAAAGAGGACTTTTAACGTCTTGCATGTTCAAGGTGCGTCTCCAGTATGCAAACTGGTCTCTCGGAGCTACTCGGATGTACAATTCTCTTATTGTTTTGTAAAGCATCGACAGTGACGTCCTATGTGTCTCATCTCCAATCACCTCATCAAATGCATTATTTGTAATTTCTGATTCCAAATTCCTTACCAGTTTTGTGCAGAACGATTTAACTTGTAAATACTGAAGGAAATGGCTCGGGGAAATTTCAAATTTCTCTACTAATTCCGGTAATGTATATAATCTGGCCTCCGTAGCATGAAGTACATTGCCTACTGTCTCAATTCCCCTTTGTTTCCATGCTGTGAATAGAGAGCTCGATTGCCCCGCTGGAAATTCTATGTGTGACCATAGTGGTAGATATTTGGATAACTGATATGACAGCCCCATCTTTTTCCTCACCTCCTTCCAGCACATTATAGTATCTCTCAGTAGCACTGATCCCTTTACATGTCTAGGAAGCGATGTTAGTCTAGTATGTAGTAAAGAGACGAGATCATGAGGTCCCGCCAGTGCCTTATCCAACTCGTAATTTGAATAGTGACTAGAATGCTGCAGCCAGTCCGCCACATGTCTAAATAAGCTGGCTATATTGTATCCCCTTAAGTGTGGTATATTTATCCCGCCTTGCCAGTGATAGCCTTGTAATTTCGCCATTGCGATTCTGGGTCTCTTATTTGCCCAAATAAACTTCGATATTTTAGTATTAAAGTCCTTCACATCCTTATGTTTCAATAAAATGGGCAATGTCTGGAGTGGATACAACATTCTTGCAAAAGATATCATCTTAACCAGATGACATCTACCAAATAGCGAAAGGGGCAAATTTGCCCATCTAATAAGTTCATTAGTTATTTTCTGGAAAAGCGGTTTGTAATTGAGTTTATACAGAGTTTCTGCCGTTTGCCCTATCTTAATCCCTAGGTATGTTATGTGTGATGTCGCTACCTTGATACCTGTTTTTTGAATTTCTATGTTTTCCCTATGATTATGTTGTGATAATCTCAGCAACTCACACTTTGCCGGATTAATCCTAAGCCCCGCAAAAGAACCATAATGCCTAATCAGGTCAAAGACCTTCTGTAAGTGTAGATTGGGCTTTGACATAAACAGAAGAATATCATCTGCAAATACTGCTGACTTCACTTCCTTATCCCCTATGTGTATCCCCGAATATAACTCATCACCTTCTAAGATCTTGATAAGGGGTTCCAGCGCCAGATCAAATAGCAACGGCGATAAGGGGCATCCCTGTCGCGTACCCTTCTGTAATGCGAATGTCGATGACCTGAATCCCGGCGTGCAGACTGCTGCAGTAGGTTCCGTATACAGTGCTCTCAGATACTGTCTGAAGTTCCCTTTTACATTAAACTTGTCCAGGACCATGTTTAGCCATCGCCATTCAACATTGTCAAAGGCTTTTTCTGCATCTATGACCACCAGAGCTGATTGGTCACATGACAATGGCCTAGTTTTAATCTCATCCATCACTCCCAGGACCTTTCTGATGTTAGTGACTGCAGCTCTACCCTTGATAAAGCCCACTTGTGATGTTCCCACCAACTGAGGCATCAAGACCGCCAATCTATTTGCCATTATCTTTGATATTAATTTAAGGTCCTGGTTTATTAGTGATATGGGTCTGTACGAACCCGGTTGCGAAAGATCTTTTCCTGTTTTGGGTAATACCTTTATGTACGCCATATTTGCCGCTGCTGGTATGTGGGTTCCCTGCATCAACGAGTTAAAATAGGATAATAATGTTGGTGTTATTTGTTCTATCATTATTTTGTAGAACTCTGCCGGGTATCCATCTGGTCCCGGAGCTTTACCTCTTGGTAGTCCCTTAATTGCCATTTGTAGCTCTTCCATAGTAATTGGCGTATTAAGATTGTCTAATTGATCTGTGCTCAAAGTTGGCATATCTAACCTATCAAGCAACTGGTCTCCTTGTGTAGTGTTTGTCGTCTGTCCTTCTTTATATAATGTCTGATAATAGGATTTCAAAATGTCGTTTATTTTCCTAGGATCCGTGTGCATCTGCTCAGTATGATCTTTTAACTTTGTGATATGTGAGCGCGGCCGAAAGCCCCTTGATAATCCTGCTAGCAGCCTCCCTGCCTTATTTCCAAACCTAAAAAGCTCCGCCTCGTAAATTGATCTGCCATATTTCTCCTTTTTGTCTAGCCACTCCTCGAACAATCTCTTGGCTTCTACCCACTGTCTCTGTTTGTCTGGCTTCGGGTCTTTCTGAAAGCTGGAATATGCCCCCCTTAGACCATCACTGTATTCCTTATATTTCTGAAACGTTTGCTTCTTTTTGAATGCAGCATAAGCCATGATCCTCCCTCTCAGTACCGCCTTCGCTGTTTCCCAGTATAATGCATATTCTGTTCTGTGTGTCGCGTTGTCCCCGTCATATTCTAACCACCAACCTCTCAATAGCTCTTGGAATCCTTCCTCATTTGCTAGCACTGTCGGAAATCTCCAAATGAAATCCCCCCCTTTAGGGTATGTGTCAGTCAGCATTATGCTCATTGGAGCATGATCTGAGATGACCATATTTTTTATGTCCGCCTGCTCCAATCTCTGTATCAAGTGTGAGCTCAAAAAAATATAGTCCAATCTGGACCATGATTTATGTTGTGACGAAAAGTAAGTGTACTCTCTACCATCTGGATTCATATGCCTCCAGCTATCCCCCAGCATTGTGGCTTGTGTAAAGTTCGGCAGGATGTCGTCTGTTGCAAGAGATTGTGCGAGGGGATTTCGTTGCCTGTCTTCAGCCGGATCCATTACCGAGTTAAAATCCCCCCCCACTATTTTCAGTACATTTGTGTCCGCCAGAATTTTATCCTGCAATTCTTGGAAGAACGCACGGTTGCTTGTATTGGGGGCGTATATGTCATATATGCTTATTTCCCCCGCCGGTGTGTCCAGTAAGAGCTGTATTATGCGTCCCTCCTTGTCTGCATACTGTGAGCGTGTTGTGGATGTTAAATTTTTATGTATTAGGATCATCACTCCATTTTTTTTTTTTAACTGCAGCTGACCCATAGACTTCTCCTACCCACCACTTTCTCATACGGAAAAAGTCCTTATCTTCCAGATGCGTCTCTTGAAGCAGAGCTATATCAACTTTTAGTGAATGCAAATGTCTCAATACCATGGCTCTCTTATGGGGGGACAGCAATCCTTTAACGTTCCATGTTATTATTCTCATAAAACAACTAACAACATTGAGCTATGTTGACCATGCATATCTCTTAATCCCACTCCTATTATCAACCAAAACCTGCAAATTGTGTTGATAATTTTACTACTAATTAGCTCCCTTGTGGTTGCTTTGTATATTATTAATCTTCTGTCCTTTGATGTAAAACCAAAACTTTTAACAATCCCATAACTTTCCCTTCTATCCCCAAGGGTCCCTTGCCTTCCCGCACCCATTATTTTCAAAACTTCACTTTTTTCTAACATAGTGCTTTCTCCCGCTTTCCTAACCAAATAGATTCTATCCTCCGACCACATAACAACATTACAGATCACATCCCCCAGGAGTCAATCCCACCCCCGACGCCCTTCATATTTGTGAATATTCAGATGAGCCATCTGTCATGCTCACCCATCTTCTACCCGTTTCACTTAAACAGGCCAGTCTCCAAAGTCTCATCAAATTATAGTCCTGGTGTTTTATTTCACTACTCGTGGAGTCTGCGTCATTCTTTTTTCCCTTGGTGGTTGACTTTTCATTGACGGGGTTTGGACTTGTGCTGGCATCTCCTTCTCTGACGTTGACCTTGTCCCCTTCCGCGATAGATCCTCCTGCAACAAGTCCTTGAAAACTTCTTCAGCTTCTCGATGATCGGTGTAGATCTGCAAGGTTCCGCTTGGCGTTGTAACTTTCAATATCGCCGGATATTGGAGTTGGAATTTCAATCCCTTGTTATAAAAAGCGGTACATATCTTGCTGAATTGTTTGCGCTTTTTGGACACCTCAGCTGAATAATCCCCAAATATCATGATTGGTACTCCATTTAGCTTCGCCGGTCCCTGCCGCATTTTATAGGCTCTTAGTAGGGCTTCTTTGTCAGAATAGTCCAGATATCTTACTATGACTTGTCTGGCTCTCTTTCCAGCTCCTGCTTGTGACTGCTGCTGTTGTCGTTCTGGCCCCACTCGATGTGCTCTTTCAACCTTGCACGGCCCGTTCATGTTCAGCATTTTTGGCAAGTCATACTCGCATATTCGTTTCAGCTGTGCAACCGGTATGTTTTCTGGAAGACCTACTATGCGTAAATTGTTTCTCCGTGACCTGTTCTCCAAGTCGTCTATTTTGAGGGCCATCCTCTGCTTCTCTTCCATCAGCTCCTGAAGTGTCCCGTGCGTGTCTGCGGCTTCGTCTTCAAGCATTGAGATACGTTGTTCCACTTCATCCAACCGTGCCCCATGCTGAGTGAGCTCGCTTTGAAATTGCTGCAATGAGGCCGCTATCGTATTTGCTAGCGTGTCCTGTATATCCGGCGTTATACGCTTAGCCACTTCCCTGGCCAATTTTTTGTAATCGATCACTGGTGTCATTGCCGCGCCAGAAGCTGTTCCCATCCCATCATCATCCGATAATTGATCCTCGTGTTCTGAGGATGAATGTCCTGTGGGCTGTTTATCTTTGCGGGTTACTGGCGGCATCTTGTTCCCCGAGGTACTTGCACGCACTTTAGCTCTTGACCTGGTCACAATAACCAAAAGAGGCTTCTTGGGAGGCGGGATTGTATCCTAAAATGGCTTCTGTCTCCCCACAGTCGATCTCTATGCACCTTTCAGCAGCGCTTATGTGTAACTGTCTATACACAGTACGATTATTTTCTTTTGCTGGTCACTGCTTTCCCTTCTTTTAGCTCCTGTTATAATCTGCTTTTCACTTGCCTCTGTCTGACCGTGTTGAGAGTGTTTTCACTGGGGCTATCACCGGTATTCCTTCTGACTCCCCCGACACTGATCGATTATTCAGCCGTCTGCCTTATTCTCTAATACCGCTGCGTCATGCCCCCGGCCATGCTGCAAAATGGCGCCCGACTTTTTCCAGTGTATGCCTCGTCTCCTCCTCTTTCCTCAGAGCCGTTATGGACTGGCTTGCGTGGCGTGAATTTTCCCCTGTGTTCGCTCCCTGATGCCGTACCTCTACATATGGCGAGGAAGATGCCTCCGACTCTGTCTTGTTCCGTCTGGCGATGTCGGGAGTGATCACGCGGGAGCGCCGGGCTGATGCTGCGCTTCCGTCTGTTTCCTCCGAACACCGGACTTATTTATCACCTGGCTGCTCCGCTCTTCCCCTCAGACTGATGCTGGAGCTGAGGTAAGATTTAATACCGGATTTCGGTCGTGGATGCTGTGTTAGTCGATTTATTTTGGTCAGTCTAGCCCGGAGCGTTCTCTGCACCCTCCTCACATGTCAGCGCCGGAACCGGAAGTCCTATATTTTTTTTTTTTTAATAAAAAGTATGCAGTGTGTTCTAAAAAGGAATAAGAATGGATAAGATTTCAGTGCAACATCTGCCCCAAGAACCATGACTTGTGCCATATACCATCTTTTTATGCCCTCCACCCGGCTTACAAATGCAACCACATAAACTGAAATACCAGTAGAGTACATCAAAACTGCCAAGCAAAATCCATGCACCAAAAGCCAAATGGCGCTCCCTCCCTTCTGAGACCTACACTGTGCCCAAACAGCAGTTTAGGTCTACTTATATATGGCATTTCCATACACAGGAGAACCCGCTTAACACTTCATGTATTGTCTCCAGCGGTATTGTCTCCAGCGGTATTGTCTCCAGCGGTACAAGCTGGGAACAATGCGCACTGAAATGGTATCACTGCAAATTTTCCCTTTACACCATCCACTGCTCACTAATTTCTGGAAAGCAGAGATAAGGCCTTATGCACACAATGCAGAGTCAGTATTTTTCATTAGTATTTTGAAGCCAAAATCAGGATTGGATGAGAAGAGAAAATCGAAATCTTTCAATTAGTGTGGATCCACACCTGATTTTGGCTTCAAAATACAGATCAAATCATTCACCAGCATGTGTTTAACCCCTTCCCCCTGCTTGCATTCTCGGCCCTAATGACCAAGCCATTTTTTCCATTTATCCAGTGTCCCAATCGAAGATCTATAACTTTTATTTTTTCGTCGACATAGCTGTATAAGGTCTTGTTTTTTGCAGGACAAGTTGTACTTTTTAATAGCACCATTTTGGGGTACATATAATTTATTCATTAAACTTTTTTGGGGGGGGGAATAGAAGAAAACCTGAAATTTCACCACTCTTTTTGCGCCCTAAATCTACGCCGTTTACCGTGTGGTATAAATAACACAATAACTTTATTCAGCCGGTTGTTACGATCGCAACGAATCTAAATTTGTATCGATTTTGTAGGTTTTACTACTTACACAGTAAAAACACTTTCAAAATTTGTTCTTGCATCTCCATATTTAAAGAGTCATAACTTTTATTGTTCCGCCGATGCAGTTGTGTGAGGGATTTTTTTTTGCGGTACGACTTGTAGTTTTTATTGGTACCATTTGAGAGTAGATGCGACTTTTTGATCACATTTTTTTAAAGTCAGGATTAACAGAAAACAGCAATTTTTCCATTGTTTTTTACGGCGTTCACCGTGCGGGTTAAATAATGTAACAGCTTTATAGTCGGGGTTGTTACGGACGTGGCGATACCAAATCTGTGTAACTTTTTTGCTTTATTGTGTTTTGTTTTTTTTAATAGTAAAGCATTTTGTAAAGGGGAAAAAGTGGGTTTTTCATTTTTTTTTTCATTAACTTTATTCAACTTTTTTTCACTTTTATACTAGTCCCACTAGGGGACTTCACTATGCGATCATCCGATCGCTATTATAATACACTGCAATACTTTTGTATTGCAGTGTATTACTGCCTGTCCGTTTAAAACTGACAGGCATCTGCTAGGACATGCCTCCGGCATAGCCTAGCAGGCATTCGCTACAAGCAGGCCTGGGGGCCTTTACTAGGCCCCCGGCTGCCATTGGAGACAGACACTCGGCGATCTTATCGCCGGGTGTCGGTGGGATGAGGGAGCTCCCTCACGCTCTCTTCATAACCACTCAGATGCAGTGCATGCTATTCAGCAACGCATCTGAGGGGTTAAACGGGTGAGATCGATCCTAATATCGATCTCACCCGGTCGAGCAGGGACACCCCCAGCCCTCAGCTACCTCTGGCAGCTGAGAGCAGGGAGATTTGACAGCTCCCTGCTCTGTTTACTTTATTCTAATGCAGCGCCATGGAATGGCGGCGCTGTAGAATAAAGCACACTAATGACCGCCGTGAAAAGGCTTATCGGCGGTTATTAAGGGGTTTATACCAGCATTAGAAAAAAATAAATAAATAAAACTCCTGATTGAAGCACAACATATTTGTCACTGAAATTAAATGAAAAAATGGCAAAATGTAACTTTCCAGAAAAGCTTCCAAATGATTTTGAAAAAATAAATAAAAAAAAATATCTTAATAGAAGGCGCTCCTGCGCTTATATGAAAGATTGAGCCAAATCCCCAGTCGAGGCAGGTCTTTCTTTTTTTTTTTAAAAATAAATATTTCTACTCACGGATACTCAGGAGCGCCTTCTACTAAGGCCTAGTTTACACGAGCGTAATATATATATATATATATGCGTGCGACGCGCGTGCTTTTAACGCGTGTCGTACGCACCTATATTAGTCTATGGGGCATGCAGACAGTCTGAGTTTTGCGCAGCGTGACTGCGCTGAAAAAAACAAAACTCACATGTCCTATCTTTGTGCGCTGTTCGCGCATCACGCACCCATTGAAGTCAATGCGTGTGTGAAAACCACGCATGCCGCACGGAAGCACTTCCGTGCGAACTGCGTGATTCGCGCAACAGCTGTCAAACTCTGAATGTAAACAGAAAAGCACCACGTGCTTTTCTGTTTACAAACTTCCAAACGGAGTGACATAATGATGGCTGCTGCACGAAAATCACGCAGCCGCGCATCATACACTGGTGACACACGGAGCTGTTAAGTGCCTTTTGCGCACGCAAAACGCAGCGTTTTTTGCGTGCGCAAAACACACACGCTCGTGTAAATAAGGCCTAAGAGTGATTATTTTTTTTCAAAATCATTTGGAACATCTTCAGACTCCCGCTGATTCTCCAGCCGCCGGTGTTCACTGAGGGCCAGCAGACTGCCTATATACGGAGCATCAAGGCCATACATTTGATAGAATTGTGCCGACCACCTAGCACAACTCTAAAAGGTGAGTATTCTACACATTAGTGCCTTCACTGACCACCCTGTTTCTGAAGCATTAGCCCAGAGGAGCGCTCTGTCTTTTTTTCCCCCCATATTATGGTCACTTTGAAGAAAACATGCATCGGATGGTGCAAACACATGTGAAGTCAACAGGCTCATTACACAGCTAGATGAATGCCTTTAGGGGTGTAGTTTACAAAATGGGGTCTTTTGGTGGTGTTCCTAATGCTTTGGCACCTCAAGGCTACTGCAAAATTACACCCTAAAGCCTGGTTCACACGTAACGTTAATACTGCAAATTTTCCGCAACCTATTTAATTCTGGAAAATTTACAGGGTACTACAATAGAAGCAAAGTGGATGAGATTTTAAACAAATCTTCCACACGCTGCGTAAAAATCCCACCGAAAAAAAAAATATTTAAAAAAATAGAATGGATTTTGGGTTACCTTTTGAAAGCCATGACAATTTTTCCGTCGATTGAGTGGTATGAGGGCTTATTTTTTGGGGTACCATTTTGGGATACATACAAGTTTTTGATCACTGTTTATTCCATTTTTTGTTGGAGATGATGTGACCATACAAACAGATTCTGATTTTCTCCATTTGAAAAATTTTTTTTTTTTTTTACAGTGTTCAGTGTTAAATAATGTTATATTGTAAAAGTTCAGACTTACATACGTAGCAATACCAATTATGCTTATTTTTTTACAATGCTTTAGGGGAAAAATTGGGGTGGGGGTTTTTAAATTAAGTTTATTTTCACTATTAGTCCCTAGGGGGCTTGAACCAGCACTATATACTGCATTGCAGTATGTTGGGATCTCGACAGTCTATTAAGCCCTGCTGGAGACTGTACAAAGAGGACAGACCTAGGGGCCTTTTTTTAGGCCCCTCAAGCTGCCATGCCAAACATCGGCAGCCAGCAATCACGTCGTTGGGGGCCACCCCCTCTGATGCCTTAGATGCCGCAGTCGCTTTTGGCAGCAGCATCTAAGAGGTTAAAAGAGCAGGATTGCGCTTGTTACAGTGTAGTGTCGGCTGTAACATACAGCTGACACCCGCTTTATATGGAGCAGGCTTAGCCCATGAGCCTGCTCCATACTTCCTCTACTTGGCATTAGAATACTTAATTCATGAGAAAAACCTAAAAGTATTAAACTTACTAAATGAGATCGATAAAAACAAGGGCATTGGGACACGTGGGATTAAACTACAGAAACAATCTTATCTTTACTTTGACAGCGTTACGGCGACAACGAATCCCAAACGGGTGCACCTCGGACGTGAAAAATGCCAGTTTCTTCACGTTAGAAGTTACCCCTTCCCTTGCATGGTAAACAAAAAGGTGGGGTAGCTATTACACCCAACAAGAACACAGGATTTTTGGAGTACTCCCTGGAAAATACTTTTCTGGTCTAGTTTTCTGGTTTGTTACTTTGGTAGACAGACTGTGGGACGTCCTAGAGTAGTCCCAGGGGTGGGAACAGAAGAAAGGGTATGACCACCTATTTCACAGATGCCTGCAAGATCTTGCGAATAAAGAAAGAGTCTGCAGAAGCCAACTGTGTGCAACTTGACAGAAGTATACAAGACTAGACCATGTGGTTGCCTTGCATACCTGAAGAGCAGAAGCTTGATTGTGCACAGCTCAGGAAGCCTCAACTGCTCTGGTAGAATGGGCCATGATCTGAAAAGTGAACCTTACCCCGAACCCAGTAAGCCTTGCAAATAGTTATCCAAATCTAATCAGTTTTTATTTTGTTATTGTAGATTTCATTTAACTTTTTACACACGATTCTAGGGGCAGCCATCTTGCTTCACCTGCAGATAGCATTTAGAGATTAATTCTAGCAGCCACTTGTGTAATAAAAAAATTAAATAATGAAAAGTTAAAAAAAAAAAAAAAAAACCCTTTTCCCATTTTCCCCTAGAGCCTAGTAAAAAATTAAATAAACATAATTGGTATCGCCGCGTCCGTAAAAGTCTGATCACAATATATAATTATTTAACCCGCACAGTGAACGCCGTAAAAAAAAAAAAAAAAACAGAATCTATTGTTTGTTCACCTAATCTCCCACAAAAAAAAAATGAAATAAAAAGTGATCAAACCGTCGCATGTACACCAAAATGGCATTATTAAAGACTGCAGCTTATCCCGCAAAAAATAAGCCATCATACCACTTAATCGACGGAAAAATAAAAAAAAGTTACGGCTCTCGGAATTTGGCGAAACAAAATACATTCTTTTTTACACTTAGGTTTTACTTGTAAAAGTAGTAAAATATAGAAAAAAAAACTACATATATTTGGTATTGGCGTAATCGTATTGACCCATAAAATAAAATTAACATGTTTTAATTGCACAGTGAATTTCGTAAAAATGGCGCGCAAAAAACCATGGAGAAAAATCGCTGTTTTTTTCATTTTCTACCCCACAAATAATTTTTTTCCCATTTCCTAGTACATTATATGGCAAAGTAAATGGTGCTACGAAAAACTACAACTCGTCCCGCAAAAATCAAGCCCTCATAGTACTATATCGACGGAATAAAAGGCGTTATGGCCTTTGGAAGGTGGGGAAGGAAAAACGAAAATGAGAATCTGAAAAAGGACTGCGGCGTGAAAGGGTTAATAGAGTGAACATAGAATAGAAATCTCACCAAAAGTTCTTACAATGTGTAACAAACTTGATTTAAAAAAAAATAGTAATTTTCTGATGACATTCCCTTTAAGCGGCGAGTGCCGTGGACATTCTCTATTTGGACTACCTGCACTCTGCTTTCTACATGGAGCACCACCAACTTTTCAACCGTACTATGCAACTTGAAGATGCTAGTTTGCATAATTGTTATATATGTGCGAGCAGTGTTGATTTCCCCTCTTCATATTGAAGTTAAGGGGTAAGGGCCTGTTCATATCAACGTTCGCTTTCCATTCCGGGGTTCCGTCGGAGGTTTCCCTCGTGGAACCCCGCAACGGACAGTCAAACGGAAACCACATCTTCCGTTTGCATCACCATTGATATCAATGGTGACGGAAACATCGCTAATGGTTTCAGTTTGTCACCGTTCCGGCAGGTTTCCGCTTTTCCGACGGAATCAATAGGCCCTTAACGAGGACTCTTTAAAAAAAATGTCAGCAATGGATGGCATAAGAGCACACACTTGACATGGAGATCCTGTTCTTTGTTGCTCCGAAAAATTCTTGCAATGGCTACACCGAGACCAGCGATTTGCTGCAGTAGAACATGACCACTAAACGGCACGTGACTGACGCAGGAGCTTCTGGGACCTCAGCGCTGTAACTAGGGACACTTCAAGGGATGAGTTTCTGCTAGACGTTAGGTCATTCCCTGTTGCCAATTTTAAAAAGTCTGGATAACCCCTTTAACTATTTATACCCCAGGGAAACTAATAACTTTAGTTTATTTTTAATACAGAAAACTCCATTAATTAAATTCTGTGATTCACTAAAATATATATTTAGGAGTGCCAATAATTGATCCATGAGTTTTTAAAAAGAAACTGCGCTTAAAATAGAACACTATTGTAGGACTGATGTCCATCATACAAGTGGTAAACCATTTAAAAAAACACATGTGAGGAAAAGGAGGGGTGCCTATAATTCTGGAAATAGATTTTCTCTTTAAATTACACTAACACAATTACTTAAAATAGGTTTTTATTACACAAATACCTTTTTTGAAATTGGTATAGATCCAGATCGCACAAGAATTAGTTTTCCACTTAGATCAGTTTGCCCACTAAGATCTTCAAAGTCTTTTTCAGTACCATACCGGCCATACAATAGGCTATCCTTAAATAGAAAAAGATATAAGCAGCGTCAAATTGCCTTTCAAACTATAAACAGCAAAAGTAGTCGGGACAAAGATCACTCTACTAATTATAAGTTAAGTGTGATGCCTTCTAGAAGCCCAATTTTTTGTATCAAAAGAGTAACTGTACTTAAAAATAAAAAAAATTGATAGGTCAGGGACCTATCAGAAGTTTATAGATGGGGGAAGTGTCTGGGTGCTAATATCCTAAACATCGCTGAAGCTAAGGTGAATTAGTGCCAAGCACATTTGGATGTGATGGGCTCAGACACACTATGTGAGCAGTCTTCAGGCTGACAAGGAGAGCGATCACAGCCGGAAATACAGAGCACTCAGCTAAGCGCTCTGCTCGTTTGTTTCAGTGATGGGGGGAGGGGGGGGGGGCGCGCAGCACCCAAAAGTGATCTGACATGTCAAGCTCCGAGAACGTTAGCATTTGGCCCGGAATAAATAAAAAAAATGCCATTTAGAGTCATTTTCTATGGATGCTGTTTTACTGCAGAACTAGGGCTATCAGGAATACTTAAGCATGGTACAATTCACACCAATGCAAGCTTGCCACAAAAAGGCATACCAACGGCATTTGGTGAAGTACCACTAACAGGTTAAGCACCCGTGCCATCCTTAACACTGTTAGATTCAGGATCATTAAAAAAAACAAACAAAAAAAAATAACCGAGATGAATATAAAATTGCCAACTTACAGTAACAGAGGCAGCATAACTGTAAGCCACATATGAAGTGGGTGTAAAGGTCTCTTCCACTGAATCAGCTTTCAAAAGGGTAATTTTGTTAGGCCTATTAGAGAAATACAGGAAGACATTTAGTCCAAATGTGTATTATATATTATGCAGGAGTCCACAGCTGTTGTGAAACTACAATTCCCAGCATGCCCTGACAGCTTTTGGCTGACAAGGCATGATGGGAGTTGTAGTTTCTCAACAGCTGGAGTGCCGAAGGTGGCAGAACCCTGTATTAGAGGGAAAAAAAAACCTCACGCTAAACTTAACACTACCGCTTTTCTTTTTATAAATAGAGAGAGCTTCTCTAACCCACATAGATCAGCCTAGCCGCAGGGGCGACGGGGGGCAATTTATCCTATATGGAAAACATGGCATCAGTCTTGTGCGGTCGACTCATGTAGATATGCCCCAATAGAAGCTTTGGACAAGGGTGGTCTTCGTGAGAACGGTTCTAAAACATTCAATTGGTCAATTTAGACAGTAAAAATTGGCTCTATTTGTCAAAAGGTCTTCAGGGGTAACCTGGATAAAGAAACCTTACACTTAGAAGTTATTCATTAACTCTTTCGGGGATATATTCACATTTGATAAAATTAAACCTAAAAAAACCAAAAACAAACCAAAAAAAAACACCGTACACACTTGTTTGCAGCAGTAATTTTGAGTCACGACAGGTTAAATAGTTCCTTAGCAGTGAAGAGGTTAAAGAAACCGTCTGGTCACATAAAATAGGTCAGGGCTGAATAGGTATACAAACCTAAGTTTTCGCGGACCCATTCACTTCCATAGAACGGACACCTTATTCTAGTCATCTGAAATGTTAGGTACGCTTTAACAAGAAGGCTTGGAGTAGCTTACCTGTTGATATCTTGCAGAGTGACATAATGCTCATCATCCCACACCTTATACAATGCCATGCTGTTGAATTCATCATGCACCATTTTAGCCAAACGATCTTCATTATCAGAACCAGCTTCACGAGACGTCACACACAATTGCCTGAAAGAAGTAACAGTATATTGTATGGTTATCGCAGACTCAAAGATGCCACATAGGTATGGTTGGTGAGATACCGGTGCTGGTTTATAATAAGTCATCTTAAAATGTCTCTTCAGTGACAAACAAACTTATCTATTAACGTCATATTCTGAGAAAAGTAAAAGACCTGAACCAAACACACCAAGTACCGTACTTACTGAATGCTTCTCTCAAAAGAGGTGGCATCTATCTTTCTTTGAAACATAGGCCTTAGATTACTCCAATAAAGGATTGCAGGTCTATCCGAATCAGGCCCCGCACCGTCATCAGTGTCCGCACCTTCAGTAGTGTCGACATTAGAAGACTGGCACTGCACAGTCTCTACGCTACAAGGCGGACTGGAGCCAACACGCCCCCGGTAACTTAAGTACCCAATAAGAAACCCTAGAAGACAGATTATTATCTAATCAAAAGCATGAACACAAGTACGAGAGTCTCATGTGTTAGAATGGCAATATGTATTAATTCTTAGAGCAGCCAGATGTTACATTAACATTTATAGTAAAAATAAAAACATAAAAATGTACAACACACAAACACATTTGGGTCTTGTGGCAAGTGGCATTTTTTTTCCCCCCAAACGAAGAATGCTCTGGGGGTTTTTTTTGGGCATTTTCCCATAGGCTTCTCTGTAAGGCTGGAATCACACGAGCATGTTCGGTCCGTAAAGGACGGAACGTATTTCGGCCGCAAGTCCCAGACCGAACACACTGCAGGGAGCCGGGCTCCTAGCATCATAGTTATGTACGATGCTAGGAGTCCCTGCCTCACTGCAGGACAACTGTCCCGTACTGTAATCATGTTTTCAGTACAGGACAGTAGTTCCACGGAGAGGCAGGGACTCCTAGCGTCGTACATAAGTATGATGCCAGGAGCCCGGCTCCCTGCAGTGTGTTTGGTCCGGGACTTGCGGCCGAAATACGTTCCGTCCTTAACGGACCTAACATGCTCGTGTGAATCCAGCCTAAGACTTTAAAAAAAACAAAAAAAAAATGAATATAAATAAAAAACGTACAAAATGACAAACGCCACCAATAACGCATGTTTCACTTTAATAACACTAGCATTTTTAGAAGGTTTGTGATGCAGTTTAAATGGATAGAAAAAAAAAATAAAATAAAAAAAAAAAAAAGTGTGAAGGCCTAAGGCCAGGCTCCCACAGGTCGGATACGCTGTGTAAAAAGTCACGCAGCGTATCCAACCTGGAACCCGCAGTCTCTTCTGTCCGAAAAATTGTACCATATTGTGGTGCGGTTTTTCAGACAATTTCCGATGCATAAAAAAAAAAAAAAAAAAAAAAAAAAAAGTCATACTTACCCTCCCTCCTTTGACGTCCGTGCCGGCCTCCTACAATGATGTTGCAGGCCATGTGATGCTGCAGCCTGTGATTGGCTGCAGCGGTCACATTGGATGGAACGTCTTCCCAGAAAACCAAACCGCAGGAAGAAGTAGAACATTCTGGGCAAGTATGATTTTTTTTCCCCCCCCCCGGAGTGGTTTTTTTTTGTGGCATAATTGCTGCAATTATGCCGCAGTACTTTACTTTCTGTTGCGGGTTTTGCATCCCCATTGAAGTCAATGAGAAAAACCCGCAACAGGAAAAAAAAAAAAAACAAAAACCCAGCATATGGTGACATCCTGCAGAATTACATTCCACACTGCAGGTAAATTTATTAACGTTCACGCTGTGTGGGAACCCGGCCTAAAGGTGTAATTGGAAGAGGTGAAAGCTGCAAAGTGAAGATAGATCACAGCATGTTATGATCATCTCTCCCTCTATACAGCCATTCAGTAACTCCAGGGGGTATGAGAACATGAAGTAGAGTTTCTCCATCACCCCTGCTTACTAACAAAAGCAGATATGTGCTCCGATTAGAAGACATAGGAGGGCTTTATTTTTTTTTCTGCTAATGGGGTGAGATGAGCAGTGGCACATCTAATCACTACCTGCAGACAATTTCTTGACTGGCACAAATATTAACCCGCATCTTCAGTTCTGGTGATGTAATAAGTGCAGGTAAAAGACATAAATGGTAAGTATACACTTTGCAAACCTAGAACTTTTATTTTTAGGTGTTTTGAGTCTTTGGCTATGTTCACACGTCCAATAAAAAAAATAAAAAAATAAAATAAAAACGGCTGAAAGTGAACAGCGGTTTTCAAGGGAAAGACTGATTTTCAGCAGTTTCTGTAGCCGAAAACGTTTTGAGGCGTTTTTTTTTGGAGAGGTTTTTCCATTGATAGTTAAAAACAGTTCCAAAAACGGCTCAAGAAGTGACATGCTCCTTTTTACACGCCTTTCTTTAAAACAGGGGTGTAAAAAACAAAAAACACCCCGTCTGAATTAAATGCCGTTTTTCCCCACTGAGTTTCATAGGCAGAGATTTGTAGGCTTTTAGGCCCCATGCACACGAACGTAAAAACGCCCCTAAAAACACGGCCCGTAATTACGGCACGTTTTTACGGGTCCATGGACTTCTATTGGCCACGGGTACCTCCCCATATGCTTACGGGAAGGTGCCCCTGCCGTTGAAAAATTATAGAACATGTCCTATTTCAGGCCGTAATTACGGCACGGGCAGGCCCATAGAAGTCTATGGGGCTCCCGTAATTACGGGTGAACACCTGTAAATACGGGAGCGTTGCTAGGCGACGTCAGTAAATAGTCACTGTCCAGGGTGCTGAAAGAGTTAAACAATCGGCAGTAACTTTCAGCACCCTGGACAGTGGCTAGTGATCACTATATAGATAAAGCTGTGAAAAAAAATAAAAAATAAATAAAAATAAAGACGTTCATACTTACGCAGAACTCCCTGCTTCTTCATCCAGTCCGGTCTCCTGGGATGACGTTACAGCCCATGTGACCGCTGCAGCCAATCACAGGCTGCAGCGGTCACATGGACTGCCACGTCATCCAGGGATGTCGGGCTGGATGTGAAGAGAGGGACGCGTCACCAAGACAACGGCCGGGTAAGTATGAATTTCTTTTACTTTTATTACGGAAAGGGCTGTCCCTTCTCTCTATCCTGCACTGATAGAGAGAAGGGCTGCCGATTAGTGCAGTGTAATTTTGCAGCCAAAAACGTGCCCGTAAATACGGGTCGAATACGTGTGACCAAGGACCCATATTTACGCCAGTATTTACGGGTGTACAAAAATACGGTCTTGTGAATGAGGCCTTAGCTAGCGTTTTTCAAGGCGTTTATGCCCCAAGATACACCTGAAAACTCTGCGTGTGAACATAAACTCTCACCCAAGCAGTGCTTGAGGGTGTCAAACTTTTTTTTTTTTAACAAAATATTACCCGAATGATGGAAAAATTGCATGAAGGTGCCCATGAGTGTAAAGTGTTGGGTGGCCTTTTTTTAAAGTGGCAGATATCCACTTTAAGAAAATAAATGGGTATGGGTGTATGATTTTTTGCAGTATTTGACTGATTCTTACCGATCAAGAACAAAAGAACTACCACCAGGATCTTAAAGCTTAAGCTTTTACATCCATTCTTTCCAGATTGAGGTTTTACAAGATGGTCTCCCAGAGTCTGATCGCCACACTCCTCCTCATCTGCCAGCTTCATTTCTACTTGACTGCTATCTCCATCCGTTTGTGGCGTCAAACTGAATCGGGTATAAGTAAGAGGGACCCTGCCAAACTAAAGCAAAGAGTTACTTCAGTAACAGCTCAAGAGAAAACACACAGGAGATGGTTCGCGTTGTCCTCTTACCCATTTAAAAGGATATTCCCATTTTCATTAATTATGGCTGTTCATAGGATATGTCATAAATACCCGATAGGTGCAGTTCCCATATCAGGGGAACATTGGCCTGCTTACTCCAATGCTCTGCATTCTCCATAGACCAGAAGGAGCCCAGCGGCCACCTCTCCATCAGGTGAGTATATGGAGAAAGAGAGGTCTGGGAGTCGCAAACAGGGGGTTTCTGAAGCGCATGCATGGAGATTTTACATACATGAACTTCTGTACTCATGTTATCACCAGGGCATACAGTCCATGTACACCAAAAAGTGGAAACAGGTTAAGAAAGTCTATTAAAACCTTTTAAAATCACAGCAGCAGGTAAATGTACTGCTGCCCGTGTCCCAAGCACACTGTATGCCGATTATAGCGCCTCTTGGCACCAGGCTGAAACTCTAACACCAAAGTGCCTTTGCTGCAATCTAAAAAGGGGTATGTCTTTCCCATAACCTACTAATAAAAAAAAATAATCCACCCCCGCAGGACACACATTAACTTTCAGAAGTGACCACAGCTCCAGATCCCCCCCCCCCCATCCAAAAAAATCCCTTGGTGCAGGTTCGTTTATACCTCTGCGCTCTGATCTGTGCCATAAGATGGCACATACGTGGTTGCACCGTCCTCAGTGCACGAGCCGGGCATGCGTACCAGAAGCTTTCAATGAAGAAGCCCCTCGCTTCTCTCTATGCCCTTTACACACAGCGGGACAAGACAGCGCCTCTATCTGGCGCTCTTTCTAAAACCGCAAAAGATTCCTTTTAAAACAAACATGGGAACAGGAAGAAGTGGTCTATATATCTATGTGCCCAGCTCATCGAACTGTCTAGTTGTAAATCTGACTGATTATATATACACATACAAGACCCCAGGGGGAGCTGAAATGATGAAGAGTAGCCGTATCATCAAGAGTTGTGCTCTGACTATAAGTTTACGTATGCCGCCATGAGAGCGGCTGATGCCACGAGCCTCCACTGCAAACCTCTTAATATAAACCGTTAGGAGCTTTGAAGGAGAGGCTTCCAGTAATGTTTGGTTGTCCTGAATAAAGGACCGCCCGCTCTCCTTGCAACTTCTTTTATTTCACTAGCAGTGTGAATACATTCATATCAACCCCAGGGTATGTTCACACGTAGGGTTTTCAGCCATTTTTTGGGCTCTAAACGTCCCGAAAAATGGCTGAAAAACCTGAAGCAGAACGCCTCCAAACATCTGCCCATTGATTTCAATGGGAAATACAGCATTCTGTTCCGACAGGGCGTTTTTTTAGGCGGCCGTTTTGAAAGCCAGCACGTAAAAAGACGCCCAGTAAGAATTAGTGCAGGTCACTTCTTGACCCGCTTTTGAAGCAGTTTTAAATTGGACTTTAGAAAAACAGCTCCAAAAGCGGCCAAGAAAAAACTCAAGTTTGCTTAACAACATCTGAAAATCAGGAGCGGTGTTCCCTTGAAAAAAGCTCTGTATTTTCAGACTTGTTTTGCTAAGCGTGTGAACATACCCTAAGTTACATCAATGCGAGAACGCAGGACCGCCAGGTTGCCATACAAACGCATACTTACAATATTTGTAATCGTGGTCCGCGCTCTGTCCATCCTCATCAAAACTTTATTAAGTCCCTACAAATAAAAGACATATTAAAGTTGTGTCCATGTTCCCAGGCTGTCAAGTTTTCAAAAGAACATGTTCCAAGCCTAGAGTCTAAAAGGATATATATTCATGAGAGGAGCAATCCTCACCAGTGGTGGTCGGGGTGAGGACTCCACATGAATACAGTGGCCTCAACTAGGAGTCCGTTCTATTCTTTGGCAGGTGCCATTAGCCATGCGGCACAATATTTTTTTGTGCAGTTTGAGCGAATAGTGCACATAGGATAGCGACAGATCCGCTTTACAGCGACGGCATAGTTCACATCAGCAGTTTCCCAGCCGAAAACAGAATTGTCATGGGTGAGCTCTCTTAGGAACAGGCGCCAGGGTGTTAGAGGTTAATAGCTGGATGAATCACCCGTGTTCTACAACAATTGGGGTTTTATAGACTGGATATGCTCGCACGCTAGATTTTTAACAGGAAGCAAGAATAGTTTAAATATGGATTCAATGGGCTGTGGAGGGAACCGCAGCAAATCAGATTATTCTAAAGCTAGGACGGCATGGCCAAGTCTCCCACGTTTGGCAGCAACTGTAGCATGACAGTGCCAATTAGCCAATGCCCAAAAGACTGGATTTTGACCTCCTATATACCAAACGTCGGTGTTAGGTTCAGTCTGATCTCTCGGAGTAATCCAGTAGGGCAATAGCTTTGTTTTAATTCCCTGAGACCACCTTTCCTTCCTTAGAATAAAGATGATGGTGATCATAAGAAACGTAATGAGTCCGATCTTTGACTGACCCAACAAAACTTGCATAAAGCAGAATAAAAAGCATTTAGGCTCGCCTCACACGGCTGTAATATTACTACATTTTATCATTTGTTTTACGGCTGCCACATACAGACCTTCCCTCTCCCCTTGTGCATTAAAGAGGCTCTGTCACCACATTATAAGTGCCCTGTCTCCTACATAAGGAGATGGGCGCTATAATGTAGGTGACAGCAGTGCTTTTTATTTAGAAAAACCGATCTGTTTTCACCACTTTATGAGCGATTTTAGATTTATGCTAATGAGTTGCTTAATGCCCAAGTGGGCGTGTTTTTACTTTAGACCAAGTGGGCGTTGTACAGAGGAGTGTATGACGCTGACCAATCAGTCTCATGCACTCCTCTCCATTCATTTACACAGCGCATAGTGACACTGCGTTATTCACTATGTGCGGTCTTATACTGACATTAACGTTACTGAAGTGTTTAGACAGTGAATAGACATTGCCTCCAGCCAGGACGGGATGTCTATTCACAATCCCGGCACTTCGTTAACGTTTGTTTGGTACTTACAGCAGAGCAAAGCGTAATCTTGCTGTAACCTGTCATTTACAGCGAGATCTCGCGAGATTACGCTTGCTCTGCTGTAAGTACCACAGAAACGTTACCGAAGTGCCGGGATTGTGAATAGACATCACGTCCTGGGTGGAAGGAATGTCTAGTCACGGTCTAAACACTTCAGTAACGTTAATATGTCAGTATAAGACAGCACATAGTGAATAACGCAGTATCACTAGGCGCTGACTAAATGAATGGAGAGAAGTGCAGAACGCTGATTGGTCACTGATTGGTCAGCGTCATACACTCCTCTGTACAACGGCCAGTTGGTGTAAAGTAAAAACATGCCCCCTTTGACATCAAGAAACTAATTAGCATAAATCTAAAATCGCTCCTAACGTGGTAAAAATAGATAATTTTTCTAAATAAAAAGCACTGCGGTCACCTACATTATAGCGCCCATCTCCTTATGTAGGAGATAGGGCACTTATAATGTGGTGACAGAGCCTCTTTAAGAGGACAATGGCACCATTTTACTTCAGATCAGTTACACCTGGGGGGGGCAAGATTAAGATGTCGTGGGTGCAATACAAATCTGCAAATGAAACGTGGCCGTATTCTGGATATGTGAATCATGCCTGTTTAGCAGAGGGTGAGATAAGCAGATGCCAGACACCTCTCTGCTACCACATCAATATAAGACAGGAAAGATCCCATGTGCCCACACCCTTAGGGCTGGGCGCTCTTGATAGAAAACAAAGTCAGATATTTTTCAACTTGAATCTCAATTTTCTTATTACTATTAAATGAACTGAAAAAATTACCAAGAGATAATTGAAAGAAGTCCCATGAAAATCTTTATTGCTTTGCCCGTTTGTAATGGGCATCTCGTACACATTTATTTCCTCACCACGCGTCTAGCTCCATGGAGACTCAGAATGTGCGTCTCAGACTTACATAGAGAAACTGGCTTCCGGTCCACACAAGACACTGTGTGAACAAGCGAGTCAGTTTAGAGATCACGTGACCGCACGGGGGAGCCGAACTGAGTCTATGTATTGAAAGCTAGACGCTCGGTGAAACACACTCTTTTGTATTATCTCCTGGTATTATTTTTCAGTTCATTTAATAGTAAGGGTATGTGCACACACACTAATCACGGACGTAATTCGGGCGTTTTTGCCCCGAATTACGTCTGAAAAATGCGGCTTCAAAGCGTTGACAAACATCTGCCCATTGAAAGCAATGGGCTGACGTTTGTCTGTTCACACGAGGCGTATATTTACGCGCCGCTGTCAAAAGACGGCACGTAAATAGACGCCCGCGTCAAATAAGTGACCTGTCACTTCTTGGGGCATAATTGGAGCCGTTATTCATTGACTCCAATGAAAAGCAGTGCCAATTACGTCCGTAATGGACGTGGCGTTCAAGCGCCTGCACATGCCGTTACGGCTGAAATCACGGGGATGTTTTCTCCTGAAAACATCCCCGTAATTTCAGCCGTTAAGGACGCTGCCGTGTGAACATACCCTAAGGCTGGGTTCACACGACCTATTTTCAGATATAAACGAGGCATATTATGCCTCGTTTTACATCTGAAAATACGGCTCCAATACGTCGGCAAACATCTGCCCATTCATTTGAATGGGTTTGCCGACGTACTGTGCAGACGACCTGTCATTTACACGTTGTCGTTTGACAGCTGTCAAACGATGACGCGTAAAAATACAGCCTCGTCAAAAGAAGTGCAGGACACTTCTATGCAACATAATTTGAGCCGTTCTTCATTGAACTCAATGAAGAGCAGCTCAAAATTTACGGCTGTCAGAGAAGCCTCGCAAAATGCGAGGAGCAGCATTTACGTCTGAAACAAGGCAGCTGTTTTCTCCTGAAAACAGTCTGTCTTTTCAGACGTAAAAGCCTCTCATCGTGTGCACATACCCTAATAAGAAAATTGAAATTCAAGTCGGAAACAAGTGCTTGCGTTGCCCTCTCCTGGACATACCATGAAGTAGTTTTTAATCAGTAGCTGGTAAAGATGCACAGCCTGTTGCATCCAGCTTTCCCAGACTCCTGACTGGTAAACCCATCTAGTAATGGAAAGGTACATACCTGACTAACAATGCAGAAAGACTCCACTATTATTAAAGCGTCAGCTTTACTAGTGGTCACCCAGTGATGATCATTTAACAAGGGGTTATCCAGGGGCTAAAAATTACTTTGGGATTTAGATTTTTAAGTGAAAAGTAGTCACTTACTAGTACTTGAATTTTTAATTCTGTACTGAATCGTGCAGGACTTCCGGCATCACTTCACCGGGTGTGAACAGCAGGGATTCAGTACAGAATTAAAGACTATAGGACATTAGTGACTTTCACATAAAAATTCAAAGCAATTTTTGGTCCCCGTATAAGGCCTTTAAGATCTGGGTTTAATCAGAAACGTTATTTTTTCTAAATCCAGCCTTCCCAGAGAAGTGCACTTTCAAGAGTTAAAAAAAAAACCTCACATCTGGAATTTTACATTAATATTTAAAAATCTATTTGTTACTTCTTGAAAAATACATTTGTGGGACGGGACTTTAGGTCTGAACACACAAGCCAGGCCTGTTTTTGATCCTGAATTCCAAGCATCACATGAAGGTCACGTTGCTCCTTGAAATCGTGCGGGACATAGCGGGTTCTATACAGGCTAAGCCGATTACAGAAAAATGTCATGTGTTAGTAACACTAGCGGACCCTCAGGAATAGCCACGACGCACCAGGAGTCCCAGCATCCCACCCGGATCTTTACTATATACTTTCTGCAGCAAATAAAGAATTTATTAAGTGGAAAATTCGATGTGACATAGAACGCACTGCATTTCTTGAGATTTGGCGAGTATAGCGAGGGGGATAGACCAGGGTCAGGTACGTTCTGGAAGTCTCCATTAGTAGTGCAGCCCAGGCCACAAGACTTCCTCACAATCACTTCCGAGTTTACAGCCATGTGCATGAACAGCATCTCAAGTCCCTAAATAACCTTGAATGGTGGAACCCTGCAGATGCCCTAAAGACCCTTCAAGTGGCAGCAATTCTGCTGCCTCACAACATGCCCACTAACACTACAAGAATACATTAGTGCCCAATATAGGAGCCTCAGAGACACAAGCCACGTGTGAACAAGAAGCAGCAAGGTCCAATATATGAAGAGCAAATCCAGGGCTAGTTCACACGGAGCCTTCCTAGTGAGGAGGCGGCAGAACGGATTTTTCCCAGGCAAGATAAATATATACACACACGAGCCGTCATGTGACCTTCAAGTTCAAGGTGCCACCTGGGGACAATGACAGGCCTGGTGACACACAAGGGGTAGACTCGCTTGGTCTCCTGTGAGCCATACTAAGGCGAGGAGTCTTTTATGGTCGGGGTGTAAGCGGCTGCACATTCACAAGGAGGACGATGCAGGTAGAGTAACATTAGAGCAGCGCGCACACAATGAATGGGAGAAGGCCGGACAGAGAACGGAAATGAATGCAAACACATAATGAAGAAGTATACGAGCGCTTCCCGTCAGCCAGTGCGACCAGTCACGTACACCGCTACAGTGTGAGGAGGCGCAGTATAGCGCGCGGCCATGCGCCAGTACAACGCCGCACTTACCTCCTACCCGGCCAACTGATCGCAAAGGAGTGAAGCGTGTGCCGCCTCATTATACCGCCCCACATCACGTACACACACGGCCAGCCCCCTGAAGACCGCCCTCTGGAGCGGGAGTGGCACTGCCCTTGCTCGTAAACTGCCTGTGACGGCAGGAAGGAGCTGCTGCCAGAAAAAGCTGCTATGATCACATGCTAAAAAAAACCGTCTGAAATACGGAGTTGTTTTGAAGGGAAAACAGCTCCTGATTTTCAGACTTTTTTTTTAGAAACTCGCGTTTTTCACAGCCTTTTTGGAGCTGTTTTTCTATAGAGTCGGTATGTTCACACGGCAGCGTCCGTAACGGCTGAAATTACGGGGCTGTTTTCAGGAGAAAACAGCGCCGTAATGGCATGTTGAGGCGCTTTTTGCTGCGTCCATTACGGACGTTAAATGCAGCTGTTTTTCCATGGAGTCCATGGAAAACGGCTCCATTTACATCTGAAGACGTGACAGGCACTTCTTTGACGCGGGCGTCTTTTTTACGCCCCGCCTTTCGATAGCGGGGCGTAAAAAAAATGACCGTTTGCACAGAACATCGTAAGACCCATTCTAATGAATGGGCAGATGTTTGCCGACGCTATCGAGGCGCATTTTCGGACGTAAATCGAGGCGTAAAACGCCCGAATTACGTCCGTAAATAAGCCGTGTAAACATACCCTCAATGAAAAACAGCTCAAGAAGTGACATGCACTAATTTTTCGCTGGCGTTTTCTTACACGGCAGTTTTTCAAAACGGCCACTTAAAAAAAATGGGCCATCGGAGCAGAACGTCGTATTTCCCATTTAAATCAATAGGCAGATGTTTAGAGGCGTCCTGCTTCCGATTTTTCGGCCATGAATAAGCCGTGTGCACATACCCTTACATTACATGAGACTGTTTTGGCTGCGCTGTTAAATCGTATTGAAACCATGTGCTGTATCAAGCGGGCAAAAATATAAATACCGTCATGCACATTGCTAAGCTGCAATGCCTAATAGGGCACTCAGAGCGGCATGGAGCCCCATGTGCACACGTCATACTTTCAGACGTATATAGGAGCGTAAAACGCTTTAGGGTCAGTTCACACGTGTAAATACTGACGATTTTCCGCAACGGAATTCGTTGTGGAAAATCTGAAGCAAAGTGGATGAGAGAAAACAAATCTCATCCACACGCTGCGTAAGTACTGAGCAGAAAAAACGCTCAGAAATTGACATGCGGGGGCAGAATTTTATTCTGCAGCATGTCAATTGTATTTGCGTAAACGCTTTTTTTTTACGGGCTTTCCCCATTGAATTTAATGGGGCGATAAAACCCGCAACAAATAGCAGTTGTTGTGTTTTTTTGCGGCGGATTCGCAGCGATTCCGCCACAAAAATGCAACTCAGAAAAAAATAAAATATATTTACCCAGGAGTCTGCGTTTCTTACTCCAGGCCGGCCTCCTGGGATGACGTTTCATCCCATGTGACCGCTGCAGCCAATCACAGGCTGTAACGGCGGTCACATGGGATGAAACGTCATCCCAAGAGGCGAGCCTGGATGACGTTAGAAGGACATTCTGGCTTTTTGGAAAGACGTTTCAGGCTATGTGATCTCTGCAGCCAATCACAGATTGCAGCGGTCACATGGGCTGCAGCCTCATCCAGGGAGGCCGGACCGGACTTCAAAGTGGGGACGCGTCACCCTGACAATGGCCGGGTAAGAATGAATGATTTTTTTTCTACCGCTGCTTTCCGTAGTGGAAAATCCGTAAAAAAAAGCTTCTTTACAACGTTATGAGGTTTTTCAGACGGAATGCGCTGCGGGTTCCAGGTTGGATGCGCTGCGTAGTTTTACTCAACGTATCCAACCTGTTGGAACCCGACCTAAGGGTGTATTTACCGCGACGGAAGGATGTCAACAAACTGCGGGATGACAACAAATGAAGAATATAGGACTGAAATTACGTGCAAAGTAAAAAAACGGATTTAGGGGGTTTATATGGGTGCAATAAAGGTGGTCAGAAATAAATGAAAATAAGTATAAGATCTTGGAAAACCCCTCATACTCATCCGTACCTATCCATGCTCCAATGTATGTCATATGTATGAGATTTTCGCTTGTAGAGGCGCATAGTACAACGGAGTACATATGGAGATTACCGTATAGCTCTGTAGTATTAAGCCGAAGGAGTCTGCAGGAATTTATGATCTTCAAACTATATTAGTTCTGGAGAGTAGGTCAACCATGTAACACCAGTATGAGGGTATAAGTGGTAACCTCCAGAGAGACCGCGCAGCTCTATAGTGGTGTTGCGGTCTCCTTACTTGTCGCACAGGAGCGTGGTTGTTAGTGTGTATTCACATGGTGCGGTTTTGCCCCAGTTTTTGCAGCGCGTCCGAAAACCGCATTAAAAAATGCATGCGTTTTTTGTTACGGTTTTATGAACGCGGCAAAACCGCACCGTGTGCAAAAAAAAATTCGGGATACAATATTCTTCTAAGAACTGCACTGTCTATTATAACACATGCCACGTGTTGTATGCTAACATTTTATTGAAAGGGGGTATTTCTATTGCAGACATTTATGGTACATCCATAAAAATTATACTTTTTATACTGGATGGCGCGATGCAATTCAAGAAAAGTTAAGGGGGACCACCTCTGTACTTATAAACTCTGTCAAGTTTTCAATCATTATGACGGCAAGAAAAGGCACTGGAAGTGACAGAACCCCAACACTAATCTGAACAGAGCATAGGGGGCCTTTTACATGGGCCAATTATCGGGCAAACAAGCGTTCACAGATCAACGTAAACAGGGCAACGATCATCAGCTCTTTCATCAGCTCATTGTATCGTTTATGCTGCAGAAAATATTATCGCTGTTGGCAGCACATCCTCCTGTGTTAACAGGGACACGTGGTGCCAATATGATAATAATGAGTGCTCCTCCCCATACATTGCTCCTTGTGTAAGGAGCAAACGAGCGCCGATAAACAAGCTGTTTCGTTGATTGGTGCTTGTTGTTATGGCCAAAATTGTCCGGTGTAAATAGGACCATAAGCATCCAGAGGCTTGTGAACAATGGTTGTTTCACTGTAGGTTTATGTTTAGTGGGTTTATCATGGTGTGTTTAACTCCCCAGAAATGTTTACTATGTAAAACCAGCACATAAGAATACACCTCCATGACAACAGTTAAAGTGCCCCCTTTAACCCCTTCCCAACATGGCAGAACTCAGGAGGCTAAGTATGGAGCAGGCTCATGGGCTAAACCTGCTCCATCAGAGGCAGGTGTTGGCTGTATGTTACAGTCACCCCTTCACTGCAATGGGCGGGATCGTAGACTACTGGAATGGAGGTCTATCCTATACAGCGATGAGTCCCGCTTGTCTTGGATGCAATGATAGCCGGAGATTGGTCTGGAGACCACGTGGGCAACGCCATGAAGAGGCCTTCACAAGGGAACGTCACACTGGTCCTACTCCCGGGAGCATGGTGTGCGGTGACATAATTTGCGGTAGCGAGACCCATCTGGTCTTCATTTCAGGAACACTAACAGCTCAGCAGTATTACGGCCATTTCTCCCGTGTCCCAGAAGCCGTTTTTCAACAGGACCACGCCAGGCCCCATGTTGCTGGTGATACTGTGAGCAGCCTGCGTGGCCTAAAAGTGCTACCATAGCCTGCAGCGTCTCCGGACTTGTCTCCCATCGAGCACATCTGGGACGTCATAGGTCGGCAATTGCAAAGGGAGCTGCCAGCAGCCAATCGTCATGTGCATTCAAGTGGCATAACGTTCCTCCGACAACCATTAATAACCTCTCTGATAGCATGCCAAGGCGTGTAAGTGCGTGTCTTTCTGCACATGGTTCTCATACTCGATACTGAATAAATCAAGATGTTTGGGATATTTTGTTTCAATTTTTTTATAATTTGCATATCATTAACATGTCTATAGAACCTGTGATTTCCGCAATTCCAAATATTTTCGCTCTTGGTGTTGCAATTTCAATGTTGAGAAGTGTATGTAGAATAAGCATGTAATATTGGCAATTGATTATAAGCAAAAGCTATAATGATTATTTTTCTTTATCAACTTTCCCTTTTGTTTATAATCTTTAGGTAGTACACAGATGACAAATTCAGCTAAAAAATTTGAAATGCGACATAAATGTTAAAAAATAAGAACAATTATCGCAACTATTGGTTTGAGGAATGAGCCTCAAAAATCCGCTGAACCCAGCTCCTATGGAACCCATTTACCAGAGCGGGTCCCATTCTAGTTTGGCAAACGTCGATGTTTACCCTTGACGCTTTTTTACCCGCTTGTAAATGCCCTTCTACAATATGAGAGCTACCAGAAATGTAAGTCCAGCACATACCCCCTAACACACACACAAATCCTTGTGCGGCCAGTGAAAATTTTTTGCAAAGCAAACCAACTAGAGATCTCTGTAAGGGCATCAGCTGTTTCCTAAATAACCTGATCAATTAGGTTAGGGTACAGATTTAACTTTCTTTTTTTTTTCTTTATCAAGATTTTTATTTTTTGCAAAAACAAAATTACAGCATATGAACATTGTACAATATTGGCAGAAAAATTGTACACACTATAAAATACAAATTTTTACAATTTATAAACGTTATGACAAATGCATGAACACAAATATGCGGTAACCTCCCAACCATCTAAAGAGCGTATGAATCAAAATACAGTAGTACCAGCCGTACCATATTCACCTCAAGATAATACCATAACCCTGAGGACCAGGCCTCAATAAAGTAAGAGTTGGTACATATAAGTGCCATAAATATAATATAACACCAACACAAGACACCAGACAACAAAGGGAAACACAAACACACATAGCGCAAGGAGAAAAGATCACAGAATTTGCTCAGAACCTTCCATCCAACCAGAGAGGTAGATCCGTACCACCCCGGAATCCAGACCATACTGCCCACGATTGGACGAAGAGCACAGACTTGTCCCTGTCAGCGGCCAGCAACTCCTCCATTCTCATTATCCCGTTCACCTCTGTTACCCATTCCGTCAAAGAGGGAACAGCATGAGACTTCCAGTGTCTAGGTATCACCGTTCTCGCCGCAGTCAGGAAATGCCGAAAGATACCCCTTTTGAGGAGTGGGAGTGACCCAGGAACCATGGAGAGTAATCCTATAGAGGCCGAGGTCGGGACTTCAATGTGAAAGAGCTTCTTGCCCAAGTCAAAAATCTTTCCCCAAAAGGGAAATCCTGGGACAGTCCCACCAAATATGCAACATGGTTCCAGGAGCCTCCCCACACCTCCAACAATCCTCAGACACATCAGGAAATATCTTATGCAACAAAGCAGGACAACGATACCACCGAGTGAGTATTTTGTAATTTTTTTCCGGAGCAAAACAAGACATTGGCAGTTTGTGAGCTAACAAGAAGGCAGTACCCCATTCCCCTTCAGTATGTTGAACCCCCATCTCTTCATCCCATGCATTAGTGAAGGACAGTTGAGAGAAAGAGAATTTAGGCAGGAGAACCCCATGTAAATAGGACAAGACATGAGAAGGGGCAGTTGATAAAGACAGATACCGTTCAAAAGGAGTCCTATCCTGTAACAACTCCAGACAGTCTTCCATGGAAGAGAGATAGGAACGCAGCTGTAAGTATGACCACCAAGTTGATCGTCTCCCCGGGCAGGCCTCAGAGACAACATTCATAGGTAAAATGGCCCCGTCAGGAGTAAGGGTCTCAGCCAAATATCCACCCTCTCCTTTCTCCCAACAGAGGAAGGTGTCAACACCCACCGCCGGAGGGAGGGAGGGGTTGTCAAAGAGAGGAGTCAGAGGACCCGGGCGATGCACAAGGCCCGCAGCACCAAAGATTCGTTCCCAGACTACAAGAAACTGACGTGTGAGGAAAGGCAAAGATAGCATATGTCGCTGTAGGACAGTCAACCACGGCAGAGAGGACAATGCAAGAGGAGACATATCTCTTTCGATGCGCACCCATTGCTTACCTGTTTCCGATCGGAACCAATCCACTACCCTCATAATTAGTGCAGCTTGATGGTATCTTTTAAAGTCTGGAAGACCCGCGCCCCCGTCTATTTTTGGACGACTAAGGACAGCAAAACGAATGCGAGGCTTAGAGGAGCCCCATACAAATTTAGTTATGGCCCTATGTAAGGTCTTGAAAAAGCCCGATGGTACTACAATAGGGACGGTCTGGAAAAGGTATAGGAATTTGGGCAAAATATCCATTTTGACCGCATTGATTCTCCCGAACCATGACATACGGTTCCCTCCATACTCTGCCAATTCCTTCAAAGTACGCTGCAGAATAGGCGTATAATTCAAGGCGAACAGCTCTGCCTGTTGCGTGGGAATATGTACCCCTAAATATTTTAAGGATGTAGTTTGCCATTTGAATGGGAAAACCCGAGCGAGATGGGCAGCCAGAGAAGCATCCAGAGATATATTCAATGCCTCCGATTTGGAGTAGTTAACTTTAAAATTGCTTAGATGACCAAAACGCTCAAATTCCTCCGTCAAGGATGGCAAAGAAATCATGGGAGTTGTAATATATACCAGGAGATCATCTGCATAAAGCGCCAATTTATGATGCTGTGATCCAACTCGTACACCATTAACATCAGGGTTGCTCCGCAGTGCCACTGCCAGGTGTTCCATGACCAGAACATATAATAGAGGCGAGAGTGGGCACCCCTGTCTCGTGCCATTAGCAATAGACAAGGAATCAGATAGGAGTCCATTAACACGAACCCGAGCCGTAGGTCTATGGTATAATGCCATTATCCTATCCACCATAGTAGTGCAAAGGCCATCCTGCGCCAGGACACTGCGGAGGAACACCCAATGCACTCTGTCAAATGCCTTTTCGGCGTCTATCGAAAGTAAGCACATCGGTATCTTACGGGATTGGCAGTATGATGTTAAAAGGAGAGTTTTGTTAGTGTTATCCCGCGCTTCCCGCCCACATACGAACCCCACCTGATCATCCAGTATCAAGCCAGGCAACAACGGTGACAAGCGAGAGGCTAGCAACTTCGCGAAAAATTTTACGTCTACATTAATTAGTGAGATGGGTCTAAAGTTAGCGCAAGAAGTAGGATCCTTGTCTGGCTTTGGTAAAAGGGTGATGTGGGCCTCGAGGGACTGGGGCGCAAAGGGACACAAGGAAGACACAGAATTAAAGACTTTCGTCATAAAGGGAACCAGCTGAGCTTTAAATGTTTTATAGAATTTGTTGTTAAACCCGTCTGGCCCTGGACTCTTGCCCAAGGGTGAGTCACCAATAATACGTTCCACTTCTGATTCCACAAAATCTTCCTCGAGCCCCGAAGCCTCCCCATCCCCCAAAGACGGTAATGCCGTATTCTGTACATAATGATCGATTTTGTCACGCAATGCCTCAGCCTGCATATCGTGAAATTGACCTTTAATGTTATATAATGCCGAGTAATAATGTCTAAAGCAATCAGTAATACACGCCGGGTCATGAACCTCGTTGCCCGCGGGAGATAGTATTTTAGGGATGTAGGACGCTTGTGTTCGGGGATGTAATATCCGCGCCAAAGACCTGCCGCACTTGTCCGCAAATTCGTATGAGTGCTTTCTCATCTCTAAACCGGGCGTGGGATTGATCTATGAGGGATCACAAGGACTCTCTCGCTGTAGTAAGATCCGCAAAAACCTGTGAAGATGGAATTCGCTTATGACATGATTCCAAATCCCGGATCTGAGTCAGGAGACGCGCAATAGACACCCCTTTCTCTCGCTTCAAACGTGCCCCGTGTTGTATTAGGACTCCTCTAATGACACACTTCAGTGCCTCCCACTGGAGTGGTAAGGGGGTAGGATCATGTTCATGGACCTCAAGAAACCCAGAAGAGAATCCTTAAGAGCCGACACACATACTGTATCCCTTAATAGATTATCATTAAGTTTCCAAGACTGAAAATTCGGGACCGAATCAGGAAACTTAAGCGTCAGGAACACCGGGGCATGATCTGACCAGATCATGGGGCCCACATTAGTAATTGGATGCCAGGTAAGCAAATGGTGACTAATCAAAAAAGCGTCTATCCGACTGTACATGTTATGCAATGGGGAGAAGTAAGTATACTCTCTTACCTGAGGGTGTAGAATCCTCCACACGTCAATCGAATGCATCGTAGTCTTTAATGCCCCCAAGTGTGATTTAGGAACAGTAGACCTGCCCGAGGAGGTATCAAGCCTGGGATCAAAAGTCAGATTAAGATCTCCACCCACAATTAAAACGCCCTCTGTAAACTCTTCCAATTTCTTCAAGAACGAGCGCCCCACTCTAGCCTGATCCTGATTGGGGAGGTACAAGTTAGCCAGAGTAAAAATCTTATTGCGCACGGACAATTTGAGAAAGACATAGCGACCCCCTGGGTCAACCAAAACATCAATGAGTTTATGAAAAAGTGACTTGTTGAGACATATACTAGCCCCTTTGGACTTGGATTCCGGGTTGGCACTGTGAAACCAGGACGGAAAATATCGATTTGTAAATTGTGGCGTATGACCCACCTGGAAGTGAGTTTCCTGTAGGAACAAGATATGTACTCGTTCTTTATGCATGTTATATAAAATTTGTGAGCGTTTTTCCGGGACATTAAGCCCCCTAGCATTGAAGGTACATACTTTCAATTGCGCCATCACTTCCTCCACCCCGAGGAGCACACAAATAGAATGCGCTAATGCAGTGGTGAATAGGACAAGACAGACAAGGCGGGGAGACACGATAACAAAGACAGACGAACGGGCAAAATAATCACCCACTCCTTGAGCTACTCAAGGAGAAACAATCTAACAGACACCGGAATCAACCAGTGAGTCCCTAAGAGGAGAAGTGTCAGGACACGGACTAGCCAGTGCCCCACACCCCCCAACCCGGCAAATTATAATAAGCAAATAACGATAATACATTATAGTCAGGAAAACCAAGGCACTTCGCATGATACCCAATAGTAGTAAAACAAAGGTATACAGCATTAATATACCCAGAGAAATACCTCAGTGGAGAACACTCCTGGATACATTCAATGTCATCATAAATGCCTATACATGTTAGTGGTACATGGAATTTATAGAAACATTAAGCATTCGCTTCTGAAGTGCATTAATAGCAAACAACCTACATCAATTA
The DNA here is from genome assembly GCF_050947455.1 of Rhinoderma darwinii. NCBI lineage: Eukaryota > Metazoa > Chordata > Amphibia > Anura > Rhinodermatidae > Rhinoderma > Rhinoderma darwinii. The sequence goes on along the minus strand of NC_134690.1, from coordinate 164,398,817 downwards.
ACCATCAGAGCTCCAGCAGCAATCATTTATAACGAGCGGTAAACACAGACAGCAATGGCTATAAGGAACGCAGAATGCAATTGCTTCAAATGAACACATTAGTTATTGCGTTAAACTCTAATAACAGACCACCACAAGGCCTAAGAAGGATATCAGATCGGCTCAGCGAGGCGACCCTCATGACGACGCCCAGGAGAAGCGGGAGAACGACCTCGCCTACGCGACCGTGGACGCGGTGGCGGAACTGGAACATAAGGCCAATCAGGTATGGAGACTCGAGGCACACGGAGAGCAGCGCAGAAGTCCGGAACATCCCCTGGGTCCCGAACACACAGCAATGACCCATCTCTGCGAACCTGTAACTGGAAGGGGTGACCCCAAGAATAAGAGATCTCATGCTCCCTCAATACATCCAGCAAAGGACGAAACACTCTGCGCTTATCCAGAGTCATCCTGGACAAATCCGATAGCAGTTGAATCTTGACCCCTTGCAATAAAACCTCGCCTTTATCTCGGGCCTTCCTCATTATCTGTTCCTTTAGAGAGAAGAAATGGACACGGCATAGCACATCTCTAGGCCTATCAGGATCCGGGTTCCGAGGGCCCAGGGTCCTGTGGGCTCTATCCAACTCCATAGGATCATCAGCAAGGCGCCCCAACAAGGTGTTAAATAGAGACTGTAAAGCAGGGATGAGTTGACCCGGAGAGATATCCTCAGGAATGCCCCGAAGCCGAATATTATTGCGGCGGTTCCAATTCTCATGATCCTCAGCCAGGTTAAATAACGCATGGATCTGATGAGAGTGTTGATCCAAACGGGCGTCATGAGAAACTTGCTGCCGTGAGATAGCTGAGACATCGCTTTCCATGCGCTGCACCTGATCGGATAACTGGGATAGGTTGGTGGTAAGAGATTGTATCTCAGACTTATATGTCGTTTCAAGATGGTGAACATAACGCTCCATGTCCTGCTTAGTGGGTAACACTGATAGCTGTCGTCTCAAGCCCTGTAAATCATCCCCTAGGACAGAAGAGGCTCCCAGTGGCGATGAGGGGTGAATAGCCATATCTGTAGGAGAGGTAGAAGGCAGCAATGCAGGCCCCAGCACATGAGGGAGGGATGATGGAGAGACCTTTTGGGGGGTTTCCACGGTCCCTCCAATTCATTGCAAATGCGACATGGCACTGAAAATGAATCCAGCAAAATCAGCGCTCCAAAATCCAAATAACACTCCTTTTATTATGAGCCCTGCTGTGGATCCAAACAGCAGTTTATTAGCACATATGGGGTATTGCCGTAATCGGGAGTAATTGTTTTACAAATGCTGGGGTGTTTTTTGTCCTTTATTCCTTGCGAACATTACAAATTTCTACGTTATTTTTTGAAAAAAAAGTAGAGTTTCATCTTCAAAGACTAATTCAAATACATTTAGCAAAAAAACTGTGGGGTCAAAATGCTTACTATACCCCTAGATAAATTCATTGAGAGGTGTAGTTTCTAAAATGGGGTCACTTTTATGTTTCTTTTACTGTTTTGGCACCACATGACCTCTTTAAACCTGACATGGAGCCTAAAATATATTTTTTTAAAAAGAGGGCCCCAAAATCCACTAGGTGGTCCTTTTCTGAGGCCTGTGTTTCAGTCCATTAGGAGATTAGGGCCACATGGGGGATATTTCTAAAAACTGCACAATCAGGGCAATATATATTGAGTTTCATTTCTCATGTAAAATCTTCTGTGTTACAGAAAAAACTGTATTACAAATAAATTTTGGCAAAAAAAAATGAAATTTGTACATTTCACCTCTATATTCATTACTTTAACCCCTTAAGGACGCAGCCTAGTTTGGGCCTTAAGGCTCAGAGCCCATTTTTCAAATCTGACATATTTCACTTTATGTGGTAATAACGTCGGAATGCTTAAACCTATCCAAGCGATTCTGAGGTTGTTTTCTCGTGACACTTTGGGCTTCATGTTCGTGGTAAAATTTGGTCGATATATTCAGTCTTTATTTGTGAAAAATTGCAAAATTTAGAGAAAATTTACAAAAAATAGCATTTTTCAGAATTTAAATGCATCTGCTTGAAAAACAGACGGTTATACCACCCAAAATAGTTACTAGTTCACATTTCCCATATGTCTACTTTAGATTGGCATCGTTTTTTGAACATTATTTTATTTTTCTTGGACGTTACAAGGTTTAGAACATAAACAGCAATTTCTCATATTCTTAAGAAAATTTCAAAAGCCTTTTTTTGAAGGTGCCAGTTCAGTTCTGAAGTGGATTTGAGGGGCCTATGTATTAGAAACCCCCATAAAACACCCCATTTTAAAAACTAGACCCCTCAAAGTATTCAAAACAGCATATAGAAAGTTTTTTAACCCTTCAGGCATTTCACAGGAATTAAAGCAAAGTGGAAATGAAATTTGCAAATTTCATTTTTTCTGCTGAATTTCAATTTTATTCAATTTTTTTTTAGTAACAGAGAAGGTTTTACCAGAGAAACACTACTAAATATGTATTGTCCAGATTCTGCAGTTTTTAGAAATGTCCCACATGTGGCCCTACTGCGCTCGTGGACTAAAACACAAGCCCTAGAAGCAAAGAAGCACCTAGTGCATTTTGAGGCCTCTTTTTTATTAGAATATATTTTAGGCAGCATGCCAGGTTTGAAGAGGCGTTGAGGTATCAAAACAATGGAAACCCACCAGAAGTGACCCCATTTTGGAAATTACACCCCTCAAGGAATTCATTTATGGTTTTTGTTATCATTTTGACCGCACAGTTTTTTCACAGCACCTATTTGAATTGGGCTGTGAAATGAAAAAAATGATATTTTTTCCAATAAAATGTCATTTTTGATCAAATTTTCTTATTTTCACAGGGAACAACATACCCCATTTTGTTGCCCAATTTGTCCTTAGTGCGGAAATACCCCATTTGTGGTGATAAACTGCCCTTTGGGCCCATGGGAGGGCTCAGAAGGAAAGGACCACCATTTGGCCTACTGGAGCTTTTCTGGTGCTAAGTCATGTGTGCAGAAGCCCCTGAGGTACCAGTACAGTTGAAACCCCCGAGAAGTGACCCCATTTTAAAAACTACACCCCTTAAGACATTCATCTAGAGGTGTAGTGAGCATTTTGACCCCACAGGTACTGTGTAAAAGATAATGCGCAGCAGATGGTGCAGTGTGAGATTTGCAATTTTATATATGTATATGCCATTTCAGTGTCCAATATAGTGTGCCCAGCATGCGCCACCGGAGATATACACCCCTTAAATTGTAATGTGGGTTCTCCTGGGTACGACAATACCCTACATGTGGCTGTTATCAGCTGCCTGGGCATACGGCAGGGCTCAGAAGGGAAAGATGAGGGGGGTAAGCTGTGCGGAGTGCATCAGGGTAAATTAAAAATCAAGGGATGTATGATACATTTTAAAACAATCTTTTATACAGAGCCCTGGTTTTTCGGGACACGTGTCACATTGGTATATTGTGTTCTTCCTTATCCCCCTCTTATAGCAGACTCTGCACCTCTTTTGACTCTTTCCCTTTCCACCGGTTTGGGGACCTTCTCCTGGAAAGTGTTGCCCTGGTACGATGCATGTGGCCTCGCTTCCAGAAGTACTGGGTGCCCCCCCTTCCTGGTCCCTAAAGATTAGATCTTGAAATTCCAGGAAAGTTCCCCTCTGGCCTGCACATCGACGTAGCACGTACGCATTGTACAAAGCCATCTGTATGATGTGCCCGGCCAGCTTCTTATACCACACCGCATGGCGCTGTAGGGCTTCAGGACTTGATTTGACAAGTCCATCCCTCCCATGTACCTATTGTAGTCCAGGATGCAGTCTGGTTTGGGGGTGGCCTTTCCTTCATATATCCTAAACCTGTAGGTATACCCTGATGCACTCTCGCACAGCTTATACATCTTCACGCCATACCTTGCCCTCTTACCCGGCAGGTACTGGCGGAATTGAACCCTCCCTTTAAAATGTACCAGGGACTCATCAATAGAAATACACTTCTCGGGGTGTATGCTTGGGAAAACCGGGCACTGGAACGGTCTAATAGGGGTCTCCGTTTATACAAACGGTCAAAACTGGGGTCATCTCGGAGTGGGCACGGCTCATTATCAGTATAATGTAAGAAGCGAAGTATTGCCTCATTTATTTATTTTTTTAGGTTCCAGTTCATTTCTGAAGTTGCTTTGAGGGGCCCATATATTAGAAACCCCTATCAAACACCCCATTTTAGAAACTAGACCCCTCAAAGTATTCACAACAGCATTTAGAAAGTTTATGAACCCTTTAGGTGTTTCACAGAAATTTAGAGCAAAGTAGAGGTGAAATTTACTCTTTTTATACCATTTTTTTTATAACACAAAAGGTTTTACCAGAGAAACGCAACTCAATACTTATTGCCCAGATTCTGCAGTTTAGAGAAATATCCCACATGTTGCCCTCGGGCGGTAATGGACTGAAGCACCGGCCTCCGAAGCAAAGGAGCACCTAGCGGATTTTGAGCCCTCTTTTTTATTAGGCACCATGTCCGGTTTGAAGAGGTCTTGTGGTGCCAAAACATTGGAAACCCCCCAAAAGTGACCCCAATTTGGAAACTAGACCCCTTGAGGAATCCATTGTAGTTTTCATGGGGTGCATGCGGCTTTTTGATCAGTTTTTATTCCATTTTTAGGTGGCGTGGTGACTAATAAACAGCAATTCTACTATTGTTTTTGTATACTTTTTTTTTTACAGCGTTCACCGTGCGCTATAAATGATATATTAACTTTATTCTGCGGGGCGATACGATCACGGCGATACCAGATGTTTATAGTTTTTTTTTATGTCTTATGGCGTTTGCACAATAAAAAACGTTTTGTAAACAATCATTCACTTTTTGTGTTACCTTATTCTAAGAGCCAGAACGTTTTTATTTTTCAATCAATAAAGCCGTGCGAGGACTTATTTTTTGCGTAACGAACTGTATTTTCCATCAGTACCATTTTTCGGTACATGCGACTTTTTGATCTCTTTTTATTCCATTTTTTGGGAGGTGAAGTGACCAAACAATTGTGATTGTGGTACGGTTTATTAATATTTTTTTTTACGGCGTTCACCGTGCGGGATAAATAACAAAATAATTTTGTAGTTCAGGCCGTTACGGACGCGGCGATACCAGTTATGTATAGTTTATTTGTTTGTTTATATATTTTTATTAATAATAAAGGCCTGATAAGGGAAAAAGTGGGACTTATTTTCTTATTTTTACACATCTTTTTTTAACTTTTTTTTTACTTTATTACTTTGTCCCACTAGGGGACATGAGGGCAGGAGGCCCTGATCGCTATTCTAATACACTGCACTACATGCGTAGTGCAGTGTATTAGAACTGTCAGCTACTCACTGACAGCAAGCATAGTGGGTCCTGACGTTGTCAGGACCCACTAGGCTTCCGTCTATGGCATAGCCGGACGCCATTGTTTGGTGTCCGGTTGCCATAGTCACCATCGCCGGCCGCTATCGCGTAGCAGGCCGGCGATGGCAGCTTAACCCCTAAAAAGCCGCGATCTCTATAGAACGCGGCTTTTAAGGGGTTAATCAGCGGGGACACAGCGATCGGTCCCCGCTGTAGGAGCTGTGACAGCTGCTGAACAAGACAGCAGCGTCACAGCTCCTGTATGTGTCGGGAGGACGGCCGAAACGGCCGTTACTCCCGAGACGTACTATTACGGCATGGAGCGCGAACGATACAGCTGCCATGACGTAATAGTACGTCAAGGAGCGGGAAGGGGTTAAGGGCGGATTTACACGAACGTGTGCGTTTTGCGCACGCAAAAAATGCGGCGTTTTGTGTGCGCAAAAGGCACTAAACAGCTCCTTGTGTCATTTTCATATGGTGCGCGGCTGCGTGCTTTCACACAGCCGCCATCATTAATGACACTCCGTTTGGATGTTTGTAAACAGAAAAGCACGTAGTGCTTTTCTGTTTAGATTAATTTTTTTACTGCTGTTGCGCGAATAACGATTTTCACGCACCCATTGACTTCAATGGGTGCGTAATGTGCGAAAAACAATGAAATATAAAACCTGTCGTGAGTTTTACGCAGCGGACTCACGCTGCGCAAAAATCACGGACAGTCTGCACTGCCCCATAGACTTGCATAGGTCCGTGTGACCCGCGTGAAAATCCACCCTAATTCCTGAGAAACGCCTATGGGGTTAAAACACTTTCTGAATGCTGTTTTTGATACTTAGAGGGGTGCAGTTTTCAAAATGGGGGTGATTTATGGGGACATTCTAATATATAATGCCCTAAAAAGCCACTTCAGAACTGAACTGGTCCCTGAAAAAAATCGCCTTTTGAAATTTTGTTGAAAATATGAGAAATTGTTGCTAAAGTTCTAAGCCTTGTAACGTCCTAGAAAAATACAAGAATGTTCAAAAAACGATGCAAACATAAAGTACACATATGGAACATATGAAATAGTAACTATTTTGTGTGGTATTACTGTCTGTCTTACAAGCACTTAGGGTATGTGCACAAGGTAGCAGGCTTTTACGTCTGAAAAGACAGACTGTTTTCAGGAGAAAACAGCTGCCTCGTTTCAGACGTAAATGCTCCTCCTTGCATTTTGCGAGGCTTCTCTGACAGCCGTAAATTTTGAGCTGTGCTTCATTGAATGCAATGAAGAATGGCTCAAATTACGTCTGAAAGAAGTGTCCTGCACTTCTTTTGACGAGGCTGTATTTTTACGCGTCGTCGTTTGACAGCTGTCAAACGACAACGCGTAAATGACAGGTTGTCTGCACAGTACGTCGGCAAACCCATTCAAATTAATGGGCAGATGTTTGCCGACGTATTGTAGCCCTATTTTCAGACGTAAAACGAGGCATAATACGCCTCGTTTACGTCTGAAAATAGGTCGTGTGAACCCAGCCTTACATTTAAATTTAGGGCATGACCACACATGGCGGAATTCCACTTAAATTCCGCTGCGGACACTCCGCAGCGTTAATCCGCAGCGGAGCCGTTTCTCCATTGACTTTCACTTTAATTTAGCAGTGTTCGTTTAGATGAGGCGTAAAATTCCGCTGCGGAGCATAGGCTGCGGAGCGGAATTTGGTGTCCGCAGCATGCTCTGTCTGTTGCGGAGCAGTGGCGGACTGGTTGCGGACTCATGGCGGAATTTCTCCATTGACTTCAATGGAGATTCAAAGTTCCGCAATGAAGTCCGCAGCTGTCATGCACATGTTATGTGTGCTGCGGATACGTCTTGCTTTTTTAACTTGACATTTCTTCATTCTGGCTAGACCTATGTATTTCTAGGTCTACAGCCAGACTGAGGAAGTCAATGGGGCTCCCGTAATGACGGGAGCGTTGCTAGGAGACGTCAGTAAATAGTCACTGTCCAGGGTGCTGAAAGAGTTAAGCGATCGGCAGTAACTGTTTCTGCACCCGGGACAGTGACTACCGATCCCAATATACATGTATCTGTAAAAAAAAATGAAGTTCCTACTTACCGAGAACTCCCTGCTTCTGTCTCCAGTCCGGCCTCCCAGGATGACGTTTCATCCCATGTGACGGCTGCAGCCAATCACAGGCCAAGCACAGGCTGCAGCGGTCACATGGACTGGCGCGTCATCCAGGGAGGTCGGGCTGGATGCCGAAAGAGGGACGCGTCACCAAGACAACGGCCGGTAAGTATGAAAGTCGTTTACTTTCACTAGGGAAAGTGCTGTCCCTTCTCTCTATCCTGCACTGATAGGGAGAAGGGAAGCACTTTTCCCGCAGTCCGCAGCAGCTAGTCCGCATCAATTTTCTGCACATTTTGTGCAGATCCGCAGCCGTAATCCGCAACCCGGATTAGGTGCGGCATTGATGCGGACAGTTGCGGAGGAATTCCGCCATGTGTGGTCATGCCCTTAGAAAATTCTAATGTTTGCAAATTTTCTCTAAATCTTGTTGTTTTTCTCACATAAATATTGAATTTATCGACCAAATTTTTTTACTAACATAAAGTACAATATGTCACGAGAAAACAATCTCAGAATCATTTGGATAGGTAAAAGCAGTCCCAAGTTATTACTACATAAGGTAACACATATCAGATTTGAAAAAATCGGCTTCGTCCTTGATATTAGTCACCTCATCTCCCACAAAATGAAATAAAAAGTGACGGTCAATCGACGGAAAAATACAAATCTTATGGCTCTCAAAATATGGCGACACACAAAGTTTATTTTTTTAATGATTAGTTTTTTTCCTTGTAAACGTAGTAAAACATAAAAAAACAATATACATTTGGTATCGCCATAATCGTATGGTCCCGCAGAATACAGTTAACATGTTATTTTTACCGCACGGTGATTGCCATAACAACGAAACCCAAAAACAATGGAGGAATCACGTATTTTTCCCATTCCACCCCTCAAAGAGATGTTTTCCAGTTTCACAGTACATTATATGGCACCATAAATGGTGCTGTGAAAAACTACAACTCGTCCCGCAAAAAAACAAGCCCTTATATGGTTTATCAACAGAAAAATAACACAGTTATGACTTTTGGAATGTGGGGAGGAAAAAGTGAAAATTAAAAAATAAAAAATGGCTGCAGAGGGAAAGGGTTAAAGTAGTGGTCTCATAAACACAACTTTCAAATTGATTGCGGTACATCCAGCTTCTCTGTCCCTTGGTAATCTATTGTTATTGCCAGGGGAAGCAGCGTCTGTCTAAACATTTAATATTTAGGGCATGGCCCCACGTGGCGTATTTCTTCCGCAACTGTCCGCATCAATGCCGCACAGAATCTGCGTTGCAGATTCTGTTGCGGATCTGCCCAAAATGTGCAGTAAATTGATGCGGACTGGCCGCTGCGTATTGAGGTGAAAGTACCTCCCTTCTCTCTATTAGAGCAGGATAGAGAGAAGGGACAGCACTTTCCCTAGTGAAAGTAAAATAATTTTATAGTTTTGGTGACGCGTCCCTCTTTCGGCATCCAGCCCGACCTCCCTGGATGACGCGGCAGTCCATGTGACCTCTGCAGCCTGTGATTGGCTGCAGCCGTCACTTAGACTGAAACGTCATCCTGGGAAGCCGGACTGGAGGAAGAAGCAGGGAGTTCTCGGTAAGTAGGAACTTCTATTTTTTTTACAGGTTGTTGTATCTTGTGATCGGTAGTCACTGTCCAGGGTGCTGAAACAGTTACTGCCGATCGCTTAACTCTTTCAGCACGCTGGACAGTGACTATTTACTGACGTCGCTTAGCAACGCTCCCATAATTACGGGTGCACACACGTAGTCACCCGTAATTATGGGTGCACACACGTAGTCACCCGTAATTATGGATGCACACACGTAGTCACCCGTAATTACGGGAGCCCCATTGACTTCCCCAGTCTGGCTGTAGACCTAGAAATACATAGGTCCAGCCAGAATGAAGAAATGTCATGTTAAAAAACCAATACGCTCCTCAGCATACATAACATGTACATAACATCTGCGGACTTCATTGCGGAATTTAGAATCTCCATTGAAGTCAATGGAGAACTTCCGCAATGAGTCCGCAACCAGTCCGCAACATCCATTGTATGCTGCGGACACCAAATTCCGCACCGCAGCCTATGCCCCGCAGCGGAATTTTCCGCATCGTCTAAACGAACCCTACTAAAAAGCAGTGGAAGGCAATGGAGAAACGGGTCCGCTGCAGATTAACGCTGCGGAGTGTCCGCAGCGGAATTCCAGAGCAATTCCGCCACGTGGGGCTTTAGCCTTACTGTAGCATTACGTTGCAGTCATTTAAATGTGAATTTATTTTTCTTCCTCATTCTTTACACTGTTCAGTGTGTTTGAATAGTTAATTATTAGATATATCATAGTAGTCTAAGGCTAGGTTCACACGAACGTGTCCGTTTTGCGTCCGCAAATACGCAGCGTTTTTCATGCGTTGCAGTTCCGTGTGCCATCATTGTGTGTTCTCTATGTTCAGAGAGGTGTGTGTGGCACTATCTATAGGGGGTACTGTGGCATTATCTACAGAGGGCACTGTGGCATTATCTACGGGGGGTGACATTGTCAACAGAGGGCACTGTGGCAGTATATACAGATGTCACTGTGGTCTTATCTACAGTGGGCACAGTGGCATTATCTAGGGGAGGTGTGTGGTATTATCTACAGACGGCACTGTGGCATTATCTACAGGCGGGTGTGTGGCAGTAATGTAGTATTATAGCAATGTAGTATTGTTATAGTAATGTAGTATTATAGTAATGTAGTATTATTATAGTAATGTAGTATTGTTATAGTAATGTAGTATTATAGTAATGTAGTATTATTATAGTAATGTAGTATTAGTATTATTATAGTAATGTAGTATTGTTATAGTAATGTAGTATTATAGTAATGTAGTATTATTATAGTAATGTAGTATTGTTATAGTAATGTAGTATTATAGTAATGTAGTATTATTATAGTAATGTGGTATTATTATAGTAATGTAGTATTATTATAGTAATGTAGTATTGTTATAGTAATGTAGTATTATAGTAATGTAGTATTATTATAGTAATGTGGTATTATTATAGTAATGTAGTATTATTATAGTAATGTAGTATTGTTATAGTAATGTAGTATTATTATAGTAATGTAGTATTAGTATTATTATAGTAATGTAGTATTAGTATTATTATAGTAATGTAGTATTATTATAGTAATGTATTATTGTTACAGTAATGTAGTTTTATTATGGTAATGTAGTAGTATTATAGTAATGTAGTATTGTTACAGTAATGTAGTAGTATTATAGTAATGTATTATTGTTACAATAATGTAGTAATATTATAGTAATGTAGTTTTCTTATAGTAATGTAGTATTATTATTATAGTAATGTAGGATTGTTATAGTAATGTAGTATTATTATTAGTCATGTAGTATTGTTATAGTAATGTAGTATTATTATAGTAATGTAGTATTATAGTAATGTAGTATTGTTACAGTAATGTAGTATTATAGTAATGTAGTATTATTATAGTAATGTAGTATTATTATAGTAATGTAGTATTGTTACAGTAATGTAGTAGTATTATAGTAATGTATTATTGTTACAGTAATGTAGTAGTATTATAGTAATGTAGTTTTCTTATAGTAATGTAGTATTATTATTATAGTAATGTAGGATTGTTATAGTAATGTAGTATTATTATTATAGTAATGTTGTATTATAGTAATGTAGTATTATTATAGTAATGTAGTATTATTATTATAGTAATGTAGTATTATTATAGTAATGTAGTATTGTTATAGTAATGTAGTATTATTATTAGCCATGTAGTATTGTTATAGTAATGTAGTATTATTATAGTAATGTAGTATTATAGTAATGTAGTATTGTTACAGTAATGTAGTGTTATTATAGTAATGTAGTATTATAGTAATGTAGTATTGTTATAGTAACGTAGTATTATTATTATAGTAATATAGTATTGTTATAGTAATGTAGTATTATTATAGTAATATAGTATTGTTATAGTAATGTAGTAGTATTATTAGCCATGTAGTATTGTTATAGTAATGTAGTATTATTATAGTAATGTAGTATTATAGTAATGTAGTATTGTTACAGTAATGTAGTGTTATTATAGTAATGTAGTATTATAGTAATGTAGTATTGTTATAGTAACGTAGTATTATTATTATAGTAATATAGTATTGTTATAGTAATGTAGTATTATTATAGTAATGTAGTTTTCTTATAGTAATGTAGTATTATTATTATAGTAATGTAGGATTGTTATAGTAATGTAGTATTATTATTATAGTAATGTTGTATTATAGTAATGTAGTATTATTATAGTAATGTAGTATTATTATTATAGTAATGTAGTATTATTATAGTAATGTAGTATTGTTATAGTAATGTAGTATTATTATTAGCCATGTAGTATTGTTATAGTAATGTAGTATTATTATAGTAATGTAGTATTATAGTAATGTAGTATTGTTACAGTAATGTAGTGTTATTATAGTAATGTAGTATAAGGGCGGGTTCACACATAGCGGAATTTCACTTAAATTCCGCTGCGGACACTCCGCAGCGTTAATCCGCAGCGGAGCCGTTTCTCCATTGACTTTCACTTTAATTTAGCAGTGTTCGTTTACACGATGCGTACAATTCCGCTGCGGAGCATAGGCTGCGGAGCGGAATTTGGTGTCCGCAGCATGCTCTGTCTGTTGCGGAGCAGTGGCGGACTGGTTGCGGACTCATGGCGGAATTTCTCCATTGACTTCAATGGAGAGTCAAAATTCCGCAATGAAGTCCGCAGATCTTATGTGTGCTGCGGAGCGTATTGTTTTTACTACCATGACATTTCTTCATTCTGGCTGGACCTATGTATTTCTAGGTCTACAGCCAGACTGAGGAAGTCAATGGGGCTCCCGTAATGACGGGAGCGTTGCTAGGAGACGTCTGTAAATAGTCACTGTCCAGGGTGCTGAAAGAGTTACGCGATCAGCAGTAACTGTTTCTGCACCCGGGACAGTGACTACCGATCTCAATATACATGTATCTGTAAAACAAAATATAAGTTCATACTTACCGAGAACTCCCTGCGTCTGTCTCCAGTCCGGCCTCCCAGGATGACGTTTCAGTGTAAGTGACGGCTGCAGCCAATCACAGGCCAAGCACAGGCTGCAGCGGTCACATGGACTGGAGCGTCATCCAGGGAGGTCGGGCCGGATGCCGAAAGAGGGACGCGTCACCAAGACAACGGGCGGTAAGTATGAATTTCTTTGACTTTCACTAGGGAAAGTGCTGTCCCTTCTCTCTATCCTGCACTGAATAGGGAGAAGAGAAGCACTTTTCCTGCAGTCCGCAGCGGCCAGTCCGCATCAATTTTCTGCACATTTTGTGCAGATCCGCTGCAGAATCTGCAACGCAGATTCTGTGCGGCATTGATGCGGACAGTTGCGGAGGAATTCCGCCATGTGTGGTCATGCCCTTATAGTAATGTAGTATTGTTATAGTAACGTAGTATTATTATTATAGTAATATAGTATTGTTATAGTAATGTAGTATTATTATAGTAATATAGTATTGTTATAGTAATGTAGTAGTATTATTAGCCATGTAGTATTGTTATAGTAATGTAGTATTATTATAGTAATGTAGTATTATAGTAATGTAGTATTGTTACAGTAATGTAGTGTTATTATAGTAACGTAGTATTATAGTAATGTAGTATTGTTATAGTAACGTAGTATTATTATTATAGTAATATAGTATTGTTATAGTAATGTAGTATTATTATAGTAATGTATTATTGTTATTGTAATGTAGTATTATTATAGTAATATAGTATTGTTATAGCAATGTAGTATTATTATAGTAATGTAGTATTGTTATAGTAATGTAGTATTATTATTGTTATAGTAATGTAGTATTGTTATAGTAATGTAGTATTGTTATAGTAACGTAGTATTATTATTATAGTAATGTAGTATTGTTATAGTAATGTAGTATTATTATTATAGTAATGTATTATTGTTATAGTAATGTAGTATTATTATAGTAATATAGTATTGTTATAGTAATGTAGTATTATTATAGTAATGTAGTATTGTTATAGTAATGTAGTATTATTATAGTAATGTAGTATTGTTATAGTAACGTAGTATTATTATTATTATAGTAATGTAGTATTGTTATAGTAATGTAGTATTATTATTATAGTAATGTATTATTGTTATAGTAATGTAGTATTATTATAGTAATGTAGTATTATTATTATAGTAATGTAGTATTGTTATAGTAATGTAGTATTATTATTATTATAGTCATGTAGTATTGTTATTGTAATGTAGTATTGTTATAGTAATGTAGTATTGTTATAGTAATGTAGTATTATTATTATAGTAATGTATTATTGTTATAGTAATGTAGTATTATTATATTAATATAGTATTGTTATAGTAATGTAGTATTATTATAGTAATGTAGTATTATTATTATTATAGTAATGTAGTATTGTTATAGTAATGTAGTATTATTATTATTATAGTCATGTAGTATTGTTATTGTAATGTAGTATTGTTATAGTAATGTAGTATTGTTATAGTAATGTAGTATTATTATTATAGTAATGTATTATTGTTATAGTAATGTAGTATTATTATAGTAATATAGTATTGTTATAGTAATGTAGTATTATTATAGTAATGTAGTATTATAGTAATGTAGTATTATTATAGTAATGTAGTATTGTTATAGTAACGTAGTATTATTATTATTATAGTAATGTAGTATTGTTATAGTAATGTAGTATTATTATTATAGTAATGTATTATTGTTATAGTAATGTAGTATTATTATAGTAATGTAGTATTATTATTATTATAGTAATGTAGTATTGTTATAGTAATGTAGTATTATTATTATTATAGTCATGTAGTATTGTTATTGTAATGTAGTATTGTTATAGTAATGTAGTATTGTTATTGTAATGTAGTATTGTTATTATTATAGTAATGAGGTATTGTTATAGTAATGTAGTATTGTTATAGTAATGTAGTATTGTTATTGTAATGTAGTATTGTTATAGTAATGTAGTATTGTTATTGTAATGTAGTATTGTTATTATTATAGTAATGAGGTATTGTTATAGTAATGTAGTATTGTTATAGTAATGTAGTATTGTTATTGTAATGTAGTATTGTTATTATTATAGTAATGAGGTATTGTTATAGTAATGTAGTATTGTTATAGTAGTTCGAATAACTAGTTGATTAACAATACTTTTGTATTGAATCAAATTTGGAAGTAATGCGGCCCGTCAACTTCACATTTTTTCCGTGAGGATGATATTTGTTCTATCTCGCTATTGTATTATGCTGCAGATTTTTCCGCAACTAATTCCATTGCGGAAAATCCGCAGTATTTATGCAACGTGTGAATTGACCCTGATATTGAACTTAGCTCAAGCTTTTAAGGGAAATGTTCCATCAGGAAAAATCCCTTTCCATATGTCTTATTAGGGCATATGGATGTCATAGAGTAAGTCCCACACTTATGACTCCCCCCTATTAGCTAGAGTGTAGATCCACTTGAAAGCCATTGTTAAGGGGACCATATACAGTAGATAGCTCCTGTCATACCGTTTACAACTACTCCTGTCTTCTTTTACAAAATCAACATTATTCCACCCCAAAAAACAAGTGTTCTACCGATTAGTGGCCTTAAAATGTATAATTTTCTTTCTCGATCAGGAATTCTTCCATTTAAAACCATGAAGGATAAATATAATTTTAACCTGATGAAAAGTTTGGGTATTTACAATTATCTCCATTTTGCACTCTTCTAGACCCCACCAAATCCTTAGTACTAATTCCCTTTGAAAGATGTTGTGATGAACCTTACACCTCTCATTAGATGAGAATGGCTGGTTTCACATATCCGAAACCTATTATTATTTATTGAATAAAAAATTATTAGCTAGAAAAAAGGTGTATTGGATTTTTTTTTAATTGTGTTTATTTAGATTTTTGCCATCCATGGTTATCCTATCACATATTTCCAAGGCTGTGCGGTTCCTGGCAATTACATACTGTAATATAAAGTGGACATGTCATGAGGTTTCGTTTCTCTGGATTACAGTCTATTCATACAGTTGCAGGTCATAACCCTTTGGGTATGTGCACACGACAACGCCAAATACGTCTGAAATTACGGAGCTGTTTTCAGGAGAAAACAGCTTCTGAATTTCAGACGTTTTTACAAGTGCACGCGTTTTTCGCTGCGTCTTTTACGGAAGTAATTGGAGGTGTTCTTCATTGGAGTCAATGAAAAACGGCTCCAATTACGTCCCAAGAAGTGTCCTGCACCTCTTTGACGCGGGCGTAATTTTACGCGCCGTCTTTTGACAGCGACGCGTAAAATTACACCTCGTCTGCACAGAACATCGTAAAACCCATTGCAGACAATGGGCAGATGTTTGCAGACGTATTAGAGACGTTTTTTCAGACGTAATTCGAGGCGTAAAACGCCTCCATTACGTCTGAAAATAGGTCGTGTGCACATACCCTTTCTGTAACTCACCAGAGACCTCCAGTAATAAGAAAATTGAGGGTTGCATCTGCTTAGCTTAGGCTTCGTTCGCATGTGCTTCGGGGTTCCGTTCGTAGTTTTTCACGTCCGAGGTGCATCCGTGCTCTGCACTGCGGTATGCGATATCACGCATCCCCCATAGACTAGAGTCTGTGGAGGGACGCGTAAAGCGTGAAAAAATGGGACATGTCCTATTTTCTCACGAACTCTTCACGCGGTCCGTTGAAACAACCGCCGTGTGAATAGTCACATTGACATATAGTTCCGTGTGACGGCCATTGTTTCAACGGCCGTCACATGGACGTTTAACACGTTCAATGTGAATAATGCCTTAGTAGTTAAGGTGGCTTTTCCTGTTTCATAAACCTTCTGAGAAGTTATTCCATCTAATTACCTGATAACTAATCCCAGTCCCCATCAGAATCGATGTAATGATGCACGGTAAGGCCATGTTCACATGTTCAAGATTCTGTCCAGATTTACACATGGAATATGATCGTAAATCCAGACAGGATCCACAGCAATTACGCCACTTGTGCATGTTAATTAGGTTTTTTATTACCATATTACGAGGGGAAAAAATATGTGGAGATTAATTCCATAATCGGCAGCATGTTCATTTTTGGTGCCTTCAAAATACTCTGTGTAAACATGGCATAAGGGCATGACCAGACGTGGCGTATTTCTTCCGCCATTGTCCGCATCGATGCCGCACATAATCTGCGTTGCAGATTCTGTTGCGGCTCTGCCTAAAATGGGCATTAAATTGATGCGGACTAGCCGCTGCGTATTGAGGTGAAAGTACTTCCCTTATCTCTATCAGTGCAGGATAGAGAGAAGGGACAGTACTTTCCCTAGTAAAAGAAATTCATACTTACCCGGCCGTTGTCTTGGGGACGCGTCCCTCTCTTGACATCCAACCCGACCTCCCTGGATGATGCGGCACTCCATGGGACCGCTGCAGCCTGTGATTGGCTGCAGCCGTCACTTGGACTGAAACGTCATCCCGGGAGGCCGGACTGGAGGAAGAAGCAGGGAGCCCCATTGACTTCTGTGGGCTTGCATGTGCCGTAATAACGGCTTGTGATTACGGGCGTTTTTACGTTAGTGTGCATGGGGTTTCAGTCTGGTTATAGACCTAGAAATACATAGGTCCAGCCAGAATGAAGAAATGTCATGTTCGTAAAACAAATATGCTACGCATCACACATAACATCTGCTGACTTCATTGCGGAATTTTGACTCTCCATTGAAGTCAATGGAGAAATTCCGCAATGAGTCCGCAACAAGTACGCTACACGTCCGCAACACCCAGTGTATGCTGCGGATACCAAATTCCGCACCGCAGCCTATGGTCCACAGCGGAGCTTTCCGCAATGTGTAAACGAACCTCACTAAAAGCTGTGGAAAGCAATGGAGAAACGTGTACGCTGCGGATTTCCGCAGCGGACTGTCCGCAGCGGAATTCCAGAGCAATTCCGCCATGTCTGGTCATGCCCTAATTGTTCCTCCTCTTTGCTATTTTTCCTTTCGTAAAAGGCCGGCTGTACTAAGAGCAGAGGAACGTGTCACAATGACAACGCCCAGTTGGTAAGTATTAACCTTTATGTTGCTCTTTCTGAGCTTGGTGGTTTAAGTGGCTTGTGAACTAAGTGGAGTTCTAAAACCGGATTGTGTTGCTGTACTTCTGTATTGTGTTGCTGTATTTCTGTGTTTGTGAATCTGTTTTGATTGCTAGCAAATAGAAGATAGCAAAAACTCACACAATTTTAAAAAAAAAAATTTGTAAATTTTTTTTTTTTCCCTTGCAGATTCGTTCCAGCTGAACAGCTGACGAGGGGGAAGGGGTTAACTGGACACAGGTGGTATAAATTAGTCAGCAGACCTCATTTTGAGCTTGCTCTTTCTGAGCTTGGTGGTTTAAGTGGAGTTCTAAAACCGGATTGTGTTGCTGTACTTCTGTATTGTGTTGCTGTATTTCTGTGTTTGTGAATCTGTTTTGATTGCTAGCAAATAGAAGATAGCAAAAACTCACACAATTTTAAAAAAAAAAAATTTGTAAATTTTTTTTTTTTTTTTCCCTTGCAGATTCGTTCCAGCTGAACAGCTGACGAGGGGGAAGGGGTTAACTGGACACAGATTCGTTCCAGCTGAACAGCTGACGAGGGGGAAGGGGTTAACTGGACACAGGTGGTATAAATTAGTCAGCAGACCTCATTTTGAGCTTGCTCTTTCTGAGCTTGGTGGTTTAAGTGGCTTGTGAACTAAGTGGAGTTCTAAAACCGGATTGTGTTGCTGTACTTCTGTATTGTGTTGCTGTATTTCTGTGTTTGTGAATCTGTTTTGATTGCTAGCAAATAGAAGATAGCAAAAACTCACACAATTTTAAAAAAAAAAATTTGTAAATTTTTTTTTTTTTTTTTTTTCCCTTGCAGATTCGTTCCAGCTGAACAGCTGACGAGGGGGAAGGGGTTAACTGGACACAGGTGGTATAAATTAGTCAGCAGACCTCATTTTGAGCTTGCTCTTTCTGAGCTTGGTGGTTTAAGTGGCTTGTGAACTAAGTGGAGTTCTAAAACCGGATTGTGTTGCTGTACTTCTGTATTGTGTTGCTGTATTTCTGTGTTTGTGAATCTGTTTTGATTGCTAGCAAATAGAAGATAGCAAAAACTCACACAATTTTAAAAAAAAAAATTTGTAAATTTTTTTTTTTTTTTTTTCTTCCCTTGCAGATTCGTTCCAGCTGAACAGCTGACGAGGGGGAAGGGGTTAACTGGACACAGGTGGTATAAATTAGTCAGCAGACCTCATTTTGAGCTTGCTCTTTCTGAGCTTGGTGGTTTAAGTGGCTTGTGAACTAAGTGGAGTTCTAAAACCGGAGTTGAAAAGAGGAGTTGAAGCCCCAGTAAGTACTCTTCTTTTCTTTTACTTTGACAATTGTTCGCTGTTTTGGTGTAACTTGGATAATGGATAGCAAGATTGGAGGTTTTCTTCAGTGCACAGTTTGTCATATGTATACACGACTGGAGCCGGAGTTCCAGGGTGAATATCTCTGTGGCAGATGTGAGCATGTTGTTCACCTGGAAGCTCGTATTAGAGATCTGGAGGAGCAGAATGCAACACTGAGGAGGATAGACAATTTTGAGCGGAGCTTGCTGCTCACAGAGCATGCAGTTAGTGGGTTAGAACTGGAGGGTGAAGACATAGGTGAGCAGGATCAGGTAAGTAGCTGGGTTAATGTAGTTAGGGGCAGTAGAAAGGGGTCAAAGACAAGGAAGGCCGATCCGGTTTCTGGCATTCCAAGCAAAATTGCCAGGTTGGGTGATGATGCGAGGGTGTCAGTCTCAGAAAAGGCAGCCCTAGTGGATACTGATCTCCCTAACAGCCGGGAGAACAGCCCAGCTAGTAGTCGGCGGGATGGTAATGCAGGCAAGCCAAGACAATTGATAGTTGTAGGGGATTCTATAATCAGGAAGACGGATAGAATAATTTGTCGCCAAGACCGCCTCAACCGAATGGTTTGCTGTCTCCCTGGTGCCAGGGTTCGGCATGTGGTGGAACGGGTGGACAAATTGCTGGGAGGGGCTGGTGATGATCCAGCTGTCGTGGTCCATGTCGGTACCAACGACAGAATAAATGGTAGGTGGAGGAGCCTTAAGAATAATTTTAAAGAACTAGGCTACAAGCTGAAGGGAAGGACCTCCAAGGTTGTATTCTCAGGAATACTGCCTGTGCCATGCGCATCACAGGAAAGACAGCGGGAGCTTAGGGAGTTAAATGCATGGCTGAAGTCTTGGTGTAGAGGAGAAGGATTTGGGTTCCTAGAGCACTGGGCTGACCTTTCATTGGGGTACAAACTGTATTCTGCAGATGATTTGCACCTAAATGGAAGGGGGTCCGCTGTGCTGGGGGAGAGAATTCTAGCTGGGGTGGCGGAGTATTTAAACTAGGGCTGAGGAGGGAGGTCAATGTAGAAAAAAAAGGGGTAGCCAGGTTAGAGAGGGGTCAGACTATATTGGTGGGGGGAGAAACAGAATGTGGGGAGAGGACTAGACAACAAGATAAGGAGATCCTTTCGTTGCAAAACATCAGTGTAAATAAAAAGGACCGATTAATGTCAAATCACATTTCTGATAATAAAAGTGAAAAACTGACAGGCAAGTTAAAGTGTATGTTCACAAATGCCAGAAGTCTAGCAAGCAAAATGGGGGAGCTGGAGGCCTTGATACTGGAAGAAAATATAGATATAGTTGGTGTTGCTGAAACATGGCTGGACTCTTCACATGACTGGGCTGTAAATCTACAGGGTTTTACACTTTTTCGTAAAGACAGGACAAATAGGAAAGGTGGTGGTGTATGTCTGTATGTGAGAAGTGATATGAAGGCGAGTGTGAAAGAGACAATAGTGGGTGAAGACTGTGAGGAGGTTGAAACCTTGTGGGTGGAACTAGAAAAAGAGGTAAACACTGAAAAAATTACTTTTGGTGTAATCTATAGACCCCCCAATATAACTGAGGAGATGGAAGGTCAGCTATATAAACAGATGGAGCGGGCTGCACAGGCGGGTACTGTAGTGATAATGGGAGATTTTAATTTCCGGGATATTAATTGGTGTCATGGTTCGGCTTCAACTGCAAAGGGGAGACATTTCCTCAACCTGTTGCAGGAAAATTTTATGGGCCAGTTTGTGGAAAACCCGACTAGAGGTGAAGCTCTGTTGGATCTGGTCATTTCTAATAATGCAGATCTTGTTGGGAATGTCAATGTTCGTGAAAACCTCGGTAACAGTGATCATAATATAGTTACATTTTACCTATACTGTAAAAAACAAACGCAGGCTGGGAGGGCAAAAACATTTAATTTTAAGAAAGCCAATTTCCCCAGGATGAGGGCTGCAATTCAGGATATAGACTGGGAAGAACTAATGTCAAATAATGGAACAAATGATAAATGGGAGATTTTCAAATCTACTTTGAGTTATTATAGTGCAAAATTTATTCCTACAGGTAATAAGTATAAACGACTCAAATTAAACCCCACATGGCTTACACCTTCTGTGAAAGGGGCAATACATGACAAAAAAAGGGCATTTAAAAAATACAAATCTGAGGGTACAGCTGTAGCCTTTGTAAAATATAAAGAGCTTAATAAAATCTGTAAAAATGTAATAAAATTAGCAAAAATACAAAATGAAAGGCAGGTGGCCAAGGATAGTAAAACAAATCCTAAAAAATTCTTCAAGCATATAAATGCAAAAAAGCCAAGGTCTGAACATGTAGGACCCCTAGATAATGGTAATGGGGAGTTGATCACAGGGGATCAAGAGAAGGCAGAGTTACTAAATGGGTTCTTTAGCTCTGTATATACAAAAGAAGAAAGAGCAGCTGATGTAGCCGGTGCCAGTGCTGTTAATCTATCAGTTGATATACTGAATTGGATGAATGTAGAGATGGTCCAAGCTAAATTAAATAAAATAAATGTGCACAAGGCTCCGGAACCAGATGGGTTACACCCTAGAATTCTTAAAGAGCTTAGTTCAGTTATTTCTGTCCCCCTTTTCATAATATTCAGAGAATCTCTAGTGACTGGTATAGTGCCAAGGGACTGGCGCAGGGCAAATGTGGTGCCTATTTTCAAAAAGGGCTCTAGGTCTTCCCCGGGTAATTATAGACCAGTAAGCTTAACATCCATCGTGGGGAAAATGTTTGAGGGGCTATTGAGGGACTATATACAGGATTATGTGACAATAAATAGCATTATAAGTGACAGCCAGCACGGTTTTACTAAGGACAGAAGTTGTCAAACTAACCTAATCTGTTTTTATGAAGAGGTGAGCAGAAGTCTAGACAGAGGGGCCGCTGTGGATTTAGTGTTTTTAGACTTTGCAAAGGCATTTGACACTGTCCCCCATAGACGCCTAATGGGTAAATTAAGGACTATAGGTTTAGAAAATATAGTTTGTAATTGGATTGAGAATTGGCTCAAGGACCGTATCCAGAGGGTTGTGGTCAATGATTCCTTCTCTGAATGGTCCCCGGTTATAAGTGGTGTACCCCAGGGTTCAGTGCTGGGACCACTATTATTCAACTTATTTATTAATGATATAGAGGAAGGGATTAATAGCACTATTTCTATTTTTGCAGATGACACCAAGCTATGTAATATAGTTCAGACTATGGAAGATGTTCATGAATTACAGGCAGATTTAAACAAACTAAGTGTTTGGGCGTCCACTTGGCAAATGAAGTTTAATGTAGATAAATGTAAAGTTATGCATCTTGGTACCAACAACCTGCATGCATCATATGTCCTAGGGGGCGCTACACTGGCGGATTCACTTGTTGAGAAGGATCTGGGTGTACTTGTAAATCATAAACTCAATAACAGCATGCAGTGTCAATCAGCTGCTTCAAAGGCCAGCAGGATATTGTCGTGTATTAAAAGAGGCATGGACTCGCGGGACAGGGATGTAATAATGCCACTTTACAAAGCATTAGTGAGGCCTCATCTAGAATATGCAGTTCAGTTCTGGGCTCCAGTTCATAGAAAGGATGCCCTGGAGTTGGAAAAAATACAAAGAAGAGCAACGAAGCTAATAAGGGGCATGGAGAATTTAAGTTATGAGGAAAGATTGAAAGAATTAAACCTATTTAGCCTTGAAAAAAGAAGACTAAGGGGGGACATGATTAACTTATATAAATATATTAATGGCACATACAAAAAATATGGTGAAATCCTGTTCCTTGTAAAACCCCCTCAAAAAACAAGGGGGCACTCCCTCCGTCTGGAGAAAAAAAGGTTCAAGCTGCAGAGGCGACAAGGCTTCTTTACAGTGAGAACTGTGAATTTATGGAATAGCCTACCGCAGGAGCTGGTCACAGCAGGGACAGTAGATGGCTTTAAAAAAGGGTTAGATAATTTCCTAGAACAAAAAAATATTAGCTCCTATGTGTAGAAATTTTTCCTTCCCTTTTCCCTTCCCTTGGTTGAACTTGATGGACATGTGTCTTTTTTCAGCCGTACTAACTATGTAACTATGTAACTATGTAACTATGTTATTTTTAAACAAAAAATATTTTTCTGATATGCATTTTTTATGCCGAAATTGCAGCTTTCCCATCACAAAAATAACAATATTTGCTATTATTTTGTGTGGGTTTTAGGGCCTGTTTACATCAGCGTTGGCTTTCCGTTGAGGGGTTCCGTTGGTGGTTTCCGTCTTTACTTCCGTCTTTCCGTTGACTGCGCTATTGTATTGATTCCGTCAAAAAAACGGAAACCTGATGGAATGGTGACAAACGGAAACCATTAGCAATGATATCAATGGTGATGCAAACGGAAAGCTAAAGTTTCCGTTTGCCTTTCCGTTGAGGGGTCCTCCCGACGGAAACCTCAGACGGAACCCCTCAACGGAAAGCCAACGCTGATGTGAACAGGCCCTTACCATTGGGGAAAACCAGCAACAAAACAGCAGAGATTCTACATCATAAATTTTAAATAAAAAAAAGCGCACCACAGGTCAATTTATGAACGGTTTCGCAGCGGATTTTTTCCCGCAGCGTGTGCATGAGATTTGTTAAAATCTCATCCACTCTGCTGCTACTGTAATATGCTGCGGATTTACAGCAATAAAATCCATTGCGGAAAATCTGCAGTGTTTATACTGTATGTAGACGTAACCTTAGCAGCGGAATGATGTTTTGTTGCAGTGTTGCAGGTTTTCCCTATCGAATTCAATGGGGAGGTAAAACCTGCAACAAATAGCAATTATTGCGATTTTTGTGGCGGAAAAGTTACGATTCCGCTGCAAAAATTGCAAATCAGAAGAAAAACAACACACTTTTTTTTGGTTTAAAATCACAGGCTGCAGTGTCATCCCAGGAGGCCGGGCTGCACGGAGAACAACGGGAGGTGTCACTATGACAATGCCCGAGGGTTAAATATTAACGTAACTTTATGGTGCGGTTTTTCGTCTGGAATTCCCCGTGGGTTCCAGGACAGGTACACTGTGTGCTTTTACACAGCATATCCGCCCTGTGGGAACATACCCTCAAGGGGTTTTCCTCCACAGACTGCAAATCATCTCTGCAATGGCATTAAAATGGCTACTTTGAGCTGTTCTATATAAATCTTGACATTTTTCATTGTTGCTGAAGGATCTTTAGCTGAAACATATTCTATGCCGATCGCCGGCTTTTCTTTTATCCCTTCACAGATCATTATTGTAAATACAAAGTTATTTTTTAGAGAAAACAAACCTGATCTTCTTGCCTACATGAGTACATTTTGATAAGAGAGCAGGAGGCTATTATTCCTATTGATTTTCATTAATGCATGCTTTTCTTATGTATCAAGGCTCTTGGAATATGCATTATCGAGTGCACTTATCATGCTGATCATTGCCATAACAGGAAACTGACATAGTATATTATTTCTTTTACTTCATATTGCATTCATAAAGTGCATGGAAACCTCTGCAATATTTATCACAAATGGCCCTTCCCATTGGCACATGGGGCATGTCGATGCGTAGAGGAATCAAATAATTAGATAAAGAAGGGAGGAAACCTCCAGCTCACCAGTTTGATGCGTCTCCAGACTCTCCGCTCGGATCCCCACTATGGCTGGCGGTATGCAATAGAAAAAATAGAAGAAATGATCCAGTGCTGAGTCGTACTTTGAATTTAAAAAGGAAGCAGTATTGCCACCTTTATTGGGGTATTGAAATAAAAAATTGAAGGGAGACGCAGTCCCAAGACATGTGTAGATAGTAGGCGGTTTGCCCTGGCCTACGCGTTTCGAGCACGTACTGTGCTCTTACTCTTTGCCATGAGTAAGAGCACAGTACGTGCTCGAAACGCATAGGCCAGGGCAAACCGCCTACTATATACACATGTCTTGGGACTGCGTCTCCCTTCAATTTTTAATTTCAATACCCCAATAAAGGTGGGAATACTGCTTCCTTTTTAAATTCAAAGTACGACTCAGCGCTGGATCATTTCTTCTATTTTTTCAAATAATTAGATGTTAATGCTGAGGCTGGTTTTACATGCTAAGCCCCCCTCCCCAATTGCATAAATTTGTATGTATTTGATTATCTCAGGCTTAGGGTCCCATTATATGGCCCGATATGTGCCGTGAAACGAGTGCCGATTAACGAGACTGCTCGTTGATCTGCACTCGTTTGCTCCTTTCACAAGGAGCAATGATTGCTAATGTATGGGGACGAGTGCTAGTTACTCCGATCGTTTGTCCCCATACATTTTCATCATGTCTGCAGGGTTTGCACAGGGAGATGTGCTGCCAACAACGATTTTTAATGCTGCATAAAAGAGCAAATCAGCCGATGAATGAGCCTTTGCTTGTTCATCGGCTAATCGATCACACAGGTCAATGATCAGGAACAAGCCTTCATATGATTGCTGGTTTGCCCGATCATTCTCTCGTGTAATCGGGCCTTTAGTCCTAAGGTGCCAAAGATCTAATGGGTATAACGGCCTGACAGCAGATGTCGGGGGTAAAGAGGGATCGGGCATGTTAAATTTCAACTTGCCTCATCCTTTGTTCCCATAGGAGATAAACCAGTGCCTAAGGGGTCTAGCAGAAACATATTCCTCCCTCCCTATTGAAATAAACATGCTCGTTCGGCTGAGCATTTAGCCAACAGTCATTTCATGTGTATGCCCACATTTAGCTTGGCCTTCCTATAACTATTGCCAATTAATAAGCCAAGGTGAAAGATCTGCTCTGTACAGTGACATTACAGAAAACCTGCAACACTCCCTAGATATTTGTGTGTGTCCAGGTACATGCAACCATTATGGCCAGATTCAGACGAGCGTATAGCTAGTTTTTTTTAACGGTCGTCACAGAGACGCATGTATTAGAATGGGGCTTCATCACACAGCCGTTGTTTTAACGGACCGCGTGAAGAGCCGGTGAAAAAATAGTGTCTTATTTTCGTCTGTTTTCACAGATCCCTCAATAGATTCAAGTCTATAATGGATCCGTGAAAACGGGTCCCGCACGGGTGCGACGCCGAGTTTGCACTGGTTCGTGAATTTGGCCTTACACTGTAAGTGTTGGCTTTTGTCACGGATTATAATCTGTCTTTCAAGGCATACTTGGTCAAATTAGACATTGACAATAACAAACAAAACAAATTTGTCCAAGAAACAGAACTAGAGAAATATGAAATAAAAAAAAAATAAGAAACGTTTAGATACGTACTAAAAAGCTTGTTTTTTGTGTCACATGTACCATCAGTTCAGAAATGGAACAATCTATAGAGGTTCTTCTAGGCAGTCAGGAGCAGCTTGCTCCAGGCAAATCGGCCCTATTACGCCTGGTTCCCACATAGCGTAAATGCTGCAGAATTTCCGCAACGGAATTATGTGCGTAAATTCCACAGCATTTTAAGTAGCAGCAAAATAGATGTAATTTACAAAATCTCATGCCCAAGCTGCAGAAAAAACACGGAGCGTAAACGTTAATAAATTGACCTGCGGTGCGGAATTTTTCTGTTGTGTGTTTTCGCCATTGAATTCAATGGGGATGCAAAACCCCTAACAGAAAGCCAAGTGTTGCGACTTTTGCGGTGTATTCGCAGCGATTATGCCGCAAAAATCGCGACTCTGTAAAAAAAAAAAATCATGCTTATCCAGAATACCCTCCTTTTTCCTGCAGTCCGGCATCCTGGGATGACGTTTCATCCCATGTGATCAATGAAGCCAATCACAGGCTGCAGCATCACATGGCCTGCAATGTCATCGTAGGAGGCCGGACTGCGCACAGAGAAGACGGAGGGGGTAAGTATGGTGAGATTTTTCAGACAGAAGATGCTGCGTGTTCCAGGTTGGCTACGCTGCGTAATTTTTATGCAGCATATCCGACCCGTGGGAACCTGGCCTTAGGGTATATCTACAAGCGGCAGATTTGTTGCAAAAATATCTGCAACTGTCCCAGTTCATCTGAATACAGCTTGCAGAAATCCATGTGCTTACCATGGCCTACAAACTCCATATTTGTGGTTGATGAGTCAACCTATGGGAAAGTTCATCCATTTATACATTATTTTGTGCCACCGAAGGCTGGATTCACACAACCTATTTTCAGGCGTAAACGAGGCGTATTATGCCTAGATTTATGCCTGAAAATACGACTACAATACGTCGGCAAACATCTGCCCATTCATTTGAATAGGTTTGCCGACGTACTGTGCCGACGACCTGTAATTTACGCGTCGTCGTTTGACAGTTGTCAAACGACGACGCGTAAAATGACTGCCTCGTCAAAGAAGTGCAGGACACTTCTTTGGACGTAATTTGAGCCGTTTTTCATTGAATTCAATGAAGAACAGCTCAAATTTATAGCCATCAAAGACGCCTCGCAAAATGCGAGGAGGAGCAATTACGTCTGAAACGACACAGCTGTTTTCTCCTGAAGTCTGTAATTTCAGATGTAAAAGGCAGCTATCGTGTGCACATACCCTTACACTTAATGGCTTGTAATTCAACACCATAAATCTGCTGATACCTGACATACACTGAAATATTGCACCATTTAACATTTCACAATAAGTAAACTTTGGCCACATACACTACCGTTCAAAAGTTTAGGGTCACTTAGAAATTTCCTTATTTTTTAAAGAAAAGCACAGTTTTTTTTCAATGAAGATAACATTAAATTAATCATAAATACACTCTATACATTGTTAATGTGCTAAATGACTATTCTAGCTGCAAACGTCTGTTTTTTAATGCAATATCTACATAGGTGTATAGAGGCCCATTTCCAGCAACCATCACTCCAGTGTTCTAATGGTACATTGTGTTTGCTAACTGTGTTAGAAGGCTAATGGATGATTAGAAAACACTTGAAAACCCTTGTGCAATTATGTTAGCACCGCTGTAAACAGTTTTGCTGTTTAGAGGAGCTATAAAACTGACCTTCCTTTGAGCTAGTTGAGAATCTGGAGCATTACATTTGTGGGTTCGATTAAACTCTCCAAATGGCTAGAAAAAGAGAGCTTTCATGTGAAACTCGACAGTTTATTCTTGTTCTTAGAAATGAAGGCTATTCCATGCGAGAAATTGCCAAGAAACTGAAGATTTCCTACAACGGTGTGTACTACTCCCTTCAGAGGACAGCACAAACAGGCTCTAACCAGAGTACAAAGAGAAGTGGGAGGCCCCGCTGCACAACTGAGCAACAAGACAAGTACATTAGAATAGTTTGAGAAATAGACGCCTCACAGGTCCTCAACTGACAGCTTCATTAAATAGTACCTGTAAAACGCCAGTGTCAATGTCTACAGTGAAGAGGCGACTCCGGTATGCTGACCTTCAAGGCAGAGTGGCAAAGAAAAAGCCATATCTGAGACTGGCTAATAAAAGGAAAAGATTAATATGGGCAAAAGCACACAGACATTGGACAGATGAAGATTGGAAAAAAGTGTTATGGACAGACGAATCGAAGTTTGAGGTGTTTGGATCACACAGAAGAACATTTGTGAGACGCAGAACAACTGAAAAGATGCTGGAAGAGTGCCGGACGCCATCTGTCAAGCATGGTGGAGGTAATGTGATGGTCTGGGGTTGCTTTGGTGCTGGTAAAGTGGGAGATTTGTACAAGGTAAAAGGGATTTTGAATAAGGAAGGCTATCACTCCATTTTGCAACGCCATGCCATACCCTGTGGACAGCGCTTGATTGGAGCCAATTTCATCCTACAACAGGACAATGACCCAAAGCACACCTCCAAATTATGCAAGAACTATTTAGGGAAGAAGCAGGCAGCTGGTATTCTATCTGTAATGGAGTGGCCAGCGCAGTCACCAGATCTCAACCCCATAGAGCTGTTGTGGGAGCAGCTTGACCGTATGGTATGCAATAAGTACCCATCAAGCCAATCCAACTTGTGGGAGGGGCTTCTGGAAGCATGGGGTGAAATTTCTCCCGATTACCTCAGCAAATTAACAGCTAGAATGCCAAAGGTCTGCAATGCTGTAATTGACTATATTTTCTAGTCATTTTGCAACTCATTTGATAAATATAAGGGCAGATTCACACGAACGTTGCGTTTTTGCGCGCGCAAACAACGCAGCGTTTTGCGAGCGCAAAAACCATTTGACAGCTGCGTGTGTCATGCGTGTCTGATGCGCGGCTGCGTGATTTTCGCGCAGCCGGCATCATAGAGATGAGGCTTGTCGACGCCCGTCACTGTCCAAGGTGCTGAAAGAGCTAAATCTTTCAGCACCCTCGACAGTGAATGCCGAACACAACAGCGAAAAACCTGTAAAAAAAAAAGATAAAGTTCCTACTTACCGAGAACTTCCCTGCCGTTGCCTTGGTGACGCGTCCTTGGTGACGCGCCTCTCTTGACATCGGGCCCCACCTCCCTGGATGACGCGGCAGTCCAAGTGACCGCTGCAGCCTGTGATTGGCTGCAGCCTGTGCTTGGCCTGTGATTGGCTGGAGCTGTCACTTGAACTGAAGTGTCATCCCGGGAGGTCGGACTGCAGGAAGGAGACAGGAGTAATCGGTAAGTTAGAACTTCGGTTTTTTTTACAGGTTCATGTATTTTGGGATCGCAAGTCACTGTCCATGGTGCTGAAACAGTTTAACTCTTTCAGCACCATGCACAGTGAATGTCTCCCGACGTCGCGGACCGGAATTTTTTTTGCCGGGTTCGGCCAAAACGAGTTTGGCCGAACCCAGTGAAGTTAGCTTCGGTTGTCCGGGTTCGCTCCTCGCAAAGATGAGTGGTGCTTTTCTGTTTACATTCATCCTTTTGACAGCTCGTGCGCTGTTTCAGTCTGTTCGCACGGAAGTGCTTCCGTGCGACCTGCCTGGTTTTCACGCACCCATTGACTTCAATGGGTGCGTGATGCGTGAAATACGCAGAGTTATTGAACCTGTCGCGTATTTTGCGCAGCGAACAAACGCTGCGCAAAATACACGGACTGTGTGTACTGCCCCATAGACTTCTATAGGGCATTGCGTGCCGCGCGAAAACCACGCGGCCTACACGCTGCCAAATCACGCTCGTGTGAATCCCCCCTAAGTGTGAGTTTTCATGGAAAACACAAAATTGTCTGGGTGACCCCAAACTTTTGAACGGTAGTGTATAAAGCACAGCTAGGGTTGCCTCTTAGTATTTTTGATTTTTATACAAAATAAAATAACTAATATAGACTATATTTCCGTGAACCATAAACCTTAGGCCCCATGCACACGAACGTGCTTTTGCGGCCGCAATTCTCCCGAAAATCCACGGATGAATTGAGGGCTCATTCATTTCTATGGGCCCATGCAGACGACCATGGTTTCCACGGTCCGTGCATTGCTGCAAAGCCTGGACCGCAAAAAAAATGGACATGTCTTATTACGGCCGTGTTTTTTTACGGTTCAGGCTCATAGAAAAGAATGCACTCGGCCATGTGCACGGCCCCGCGATTTGAGGGCAGCTCACGGGGGAAACTCCACTGCCGGCCGACTCTAAAATCATGGCCGTGCACATGGCTACGGTTGTGTGCATGAGGCCTTAGGGCATGACCACACGTGGCGGAATTGCTGTGGAGTTCCGCTGCGGACAGTCTGCAGCGGAAATCCGCAGCGTACACGTTTCTCCATTGCCTTCCACAGCTTTGTGGTTGGGTTCGTTTACACGTTGCGGACAATTCCGCTGCGGACCATATTTGGAATTTGGTGTCCGCAGCATACACTGGTTGTTGTGGACGTGTAGCGGACTTGTTGCGGACTCATTGTGGAATTTCTCCATTGACTTCAATGGAGAGTCAAAATTCCGCAATGAAGTCCACAGATGTTATGTGTGCTGCGGAGCATATTGGTTTTACTAACATGACATTTCTTCATTCTGGCTGGACCTATGTATTTCTAGGTCTACAGCCACACTGAGGATGTCAATGGGGCTCCCGTAATTACGGGTGACTACGTGTGTGCACCCATAATTACGGGAGCGTTGCTAGGCGACGTCAGTAAATAGTCACTGTCCAGGGTGCTGAAAGAGTTAAGCGATCGGAAGTAACTGTTTCTGCACCCTGGACAGTGACTTCCGATCACAATATACATCAACCTGTAAAAAAAATAGAAGTTCATACTTACCGAGAACTCCCTGCTTCTTCCTAAAATCCGGCCTCCCGGGATGACATTTCAGTCCAAGTGGCAGCTGCAGCGGTCACATGGACTGCCGCATCATCCAGGGAGGTCGGGCTGGATGTCAAGAGAGGAACGCGTCACCAAGACAACGGCCAGGTAAGTATGAATTTCTTTTTACTTTTACTAGGGAAAGGGCTGTCCCTTCTCTCTATCCTGCACTGATAGAGAGAAGGGAAGTACTTTCCCCTCAATACGCAATGGCTAGTCCGCATCAATTTAATGCCCATTTTAGGCAGAGCCGCAACAGAATCTGCAATGCAGATTCTGTGCGGCATTGATGCGGACAGTGGCGGAAGAACTCTGCCACGTCTGGGCATGCCCTTACAGTATGTTTTGCATGGACCTGCCTAAAATAGGAAAAGGCAGAAGCTAAAATAGGAAGCTAATAATGCATGGTATTTGTAACTGAAAAAGAAATATTCTGTGTAATATATGTTTCACAATTTCCTAATTTTTCTTTACAAGGAAACATGCTTATATAAAGAGACTCTGTCACCACATTATAAGTGCTCTGTCTCCTACATAAGGAGATGGGCGCTGTAATGTAGGTGACAGTAATGCTTTTTATTTAAAAAAAAGATCTTTTTTCACAAAGTTAGGAGCAATTTAAGTTTATGCTAATGAGCTTTCTTAATACCCAAGTGGGCGTACTTTTACTTTCGACCAAGTGGGCGTTGTACAGAGGAGTGCATGACGCTGACCAATCGGCATCATGCACTCCTCTCCATTCATTTACACTGCACTAGCGATATAGTTATATCGCTATGTGCAGCCTTATACACAAACCCTAACATTACTACAGTGTCCTGATAATGAATACACATGACCATCCAGCCTGGACGTCATGTGTACTCAGAA
Organism: Rhinoderma darwinii; assembly: GCF_050947455.1. Classification (NCBI taxonomy): domain Eukaryota; kingdom Metazoa; phylum Chordata; class Amphibia; order Anura; family Rhinodermatidae; genus Rhinoderma; species Rhinoderma darwinii. Next base: position 164,366,684 of record NC_134690.1, on the reverse strand, counting down.
TCCTGACACTTCTGAATCTTTTTTTGTGAGATTCCGGCAAGTGAAACCAAATCTCGTTTAGCTCCGAGATCTCGCAAGATTTCGTATCCGTTGCTGGAATCTCACAAAAAAGAGTCAGAAGTGTCAGGATTCTGAGTACACATGACGTCCAGGCTGGATTTCATGTGCATTCATTATCAGGACACTGTAGTAATGTTAGGGCTTGTGTATGAGGCTGCACATAGTGATATATCTATATCGCTAGTGCAGTGTAAATGAATGGAGAGGAGTGCATGATGCTGATTGGTCAGCGTCATGCACTCCTCTGTACAACGCCCACTTGGTCGAAAGTAAAAGTACGCCCACTTTGGCATTAAGAAAGCTCATTAGCATAAACTTAAATCGCTCCTAACTTTGTGAAAAAAGATCGTTTTTTTTAAATAAAAAGCATTACTGTCACCTACATTACAGCGCCCATCTCCTTATATAGGAGATAGGACACTTATAATGTGGTGACAAAGCCTCTTTAATGAACACATTCACAACTAGCATTCACTATTCAGCAGCAACAAATCCATACTTGACAACTTTTGAGAACATCAGAGAGATTACAAAGATGGAAACAAAAAGCAGCACACGTTGTTTGCCGCGCAAAATCTTTTCTTTATGTCCTGCCCTTCTATATAGAACATGCTCCTAACCTATGGCATTTTATTTGCAATCGTTTTTATTGAAATTTTTATCAGTCTCAAATGACATTACATGGAACATGCATGAACAAATCCAAATAGACGTTCAAATGCAAGTAATAAGTAACAATCAGGGAGAAGGGAGGGAAGAGAGAGAAAGGAAAGAAAAAAGGGAGGATTATTTATTTGTAAGGGTATGTTCACACGTAGTCAACAAAAACGTCTGAAAATCCAGAGCTGTTTTCAAGGGAAAACAGACCCTGCTTTTCAGACGTTTTTGGACCAACTCGCATTTTTCGCGGCGTTTTTCGCGCCGTTTTCACGGCGTTTTTTACGTCCGTTTTTGGAGCTGTTTTCATTGGAGTCTATGAGAAAACAGCTCCAAAAACGTCCAAAGAAGTGTCCTGCACTTCTTTTGATGAGGCTGTATTTTTACGCGTCGTCGTTTGACAGCTGTGAAACGACGACGCGTAAATAACAGGTCGTCTGCACAGTACGTCGGCAAACCCATTCAAATGAATGGGCAGATGTTTGCCGACGTATTGGAGCCGTATTTTCAGACGTAAAACGAGGCATAATACGCCTCGTATACGTCTGAAATTTGGCCGTGTGAACATACCCTCAGGGTATGTTCACACACAAACTCAAAAACGCCTGAAAATACGGAGCTGTTTTCAAGGTAAAACAGCTCCCGATTTTCAATTTTTTTTAAAGCCCTGGTTTATTCAGACGAATGTGATATATGTCTGTGCAACGCGCGTGATTTTCACGCGCCCCGCACGGACCTATGTTAGTCTATGGGGCCGTGCAGACTGTCCGTGAGTTTCACGCAGTGTGTGTCCGCTGCGTAAAACTCACGACATGTCCTATATTTGTGCGTTGTTCGCGCATCACGCATTGAAGTCAATGGGTGCGTGAAAATCACGCGCAGCACACAGAATCACTTCCGTGGGACGTGCATGGTTCGCGCAACAGCAGTAAAAAGTATAAATGAAAACAGAAAAGCACCACGTGCTTTTCTGTTTACAAACATGCAAACAGAGTGTCATAATAATGGCGGCTGCGCGAAAATCACGCAGCCACGCATCATACGCTGCTGACACACGGGGCTGTTAATTAACTTTTGCGCGCGCAAAACAACGCGTTTTTTGCACGTGCAAAACGCACATGCTCGTGTAAATCCGGCCTAAAGAGAACCTTTCACCTCTCCATACATGTGCAGCTGAGTGCAGCATGTAATGGGGAGGGCTGCAAAAACCCTGGGGCACTTTGCATTTTTTCCTACCCTTCTCCATTATTTAGATATCGGTGCTGTTATATTTGGCGCCCGATATTTAAATAACCCCCTGAACTGTCAATGGGGCGGGTAATGGCAAGGGGGCGTGTAAGATGGCTGTCACACTGTCCAATCAGCTATGGACTGTGCCACAGCAAGAGCTTGAGAGATGAGAGCGTGTGCGTGCGCTCGATCTCACTCTTCAGCTCTCGGCAGACAAGGACAAGACTAATCTCTAGCGAGAGATCACACAGTCTCGTACTTGTCTGCCGAACTGGCATGAGGGTGTGTAATGGCAAGGGGGCGTGTCACTGTCTGCTACGGACAGACAAGGACAAGACTGTGATCTCTTGCGAGAGAGTACCTGTCTGCCGAGAACTGAAGAGTGAGTGAGAGCGTGCGTGCGAATACGCGCTCTCCTCTCTCCAGCTCTTGCACTGTCCGTAGCAGTGACATGCCCCCTTGCCATTACACGCATCCTTGCCAGTTCGGCAGACAAGTACAAGATTGTGTGATCTCTCGCGAGAGATCACAGTCTTGTCCTTGTCTGCCGAGAGCTGAAGAGTGAGAGCGTGTGCGCGCATACGCTCTCCTCTCTCCAGCTCTTGCTGTGACACTGTCCGTACCTGATTGCACAGTGTCACAGCCATGTTACACGCCCCCTTGCCATTATACGCCCCATTGATAGTTCAGGGGGTTAAGTGTCCCAGGGTTTGTGCAGCTCTGCCCATCTGCTCTTTAGGCACAAGTACAATTCTGTGAGGATGTAAGGGTAAGGCCATACGGTACGTCGTTGACGCAGTTTTGTTGCATTTGAAAACCGCATTCTGTCAACTGCATGCATTTTTTGTCTCTGTAATGCTGCAGTTGTGTTGCGTTTTTAAAGGAAATAATTGGACATAGTTTTCACCCATGTTGAAGTTTGTTAGGTGCTTCCTGTATATAGTTCATTACAATGCATTGCAGAACTGTTAGCAAAAATGCAAGCAGTTCAGCAACAACTTTGGCAGCGCGGTCATTAACCGAATGCGGTCGGACATTATGAAGATGCAGTTAACTGCACAAAAAACACATTGTAATATAATAGCAGCAGTCTGTCCATAACAAACATTTCACCATTGACTTCTACTGAAAAATGACTTGCTGCAGTTTGAAAACGCAACATAAACGCACTGTGACCGCACCATGTGGCCTTACCCGAAATAGTCAGAAAGTATTTCACTTCTTGAGTGAAAAGAATGCAGTTGAAGGTAGTTGAAGAAATTTCTTAAGCGATTTTGTAATTGTATTTTGTAAGGACTGAAACCAGCAGTGTTTACGTAGTTACTTATATACAGTTAAAATCAGGATGTTAGGTAATTGTTCTTGCAAAGTTACATTATCAAAAAATTGAGAAGCTTTGTCACCAGCACAAAATCCCCATGCAAACAGACAGGTTCTGTTCATACCATATTTTTTTCATCCTGTTGAAAGGTTATATTGTAAGTCTAAGTGATGAATGATGATGAAAGGTAAAGTCCACCATCCAGACTTGTTTTAAGGGATTCTCCGTAATATATATAAAAAGAAAAGTAGATCCGGAGTTTTGTATATAAAATATAGCTTTTACTTGTTTCTCTTAAAAAGTTGCTCTAGAAAAAACATACATGTACAGACAATATATATAAAAAGTAGCAAGTGTACTGAATTTTTGGTGCTCATTCATAGCCTGTATCCAGTATCGTGAGGTAATACGATATTAACAGCAGTTCATGCGTGTGTATAAAGGTTGTCAGAGAAAACGGATGACATCCATACGGGTAGGGGGGCATTGAGCCCCATACTCTTGTACCTGTTAGTCATTTATAAGCACCTGTTGGTTACTTACAAGAAAGGATCTCTAGACATAAAAATTGATGAACACTCTTTATTCATTATATACACGCATGAACTGCTGTTAATATCATATTACCTCACGATACTGGATACAGGCTATGAATGAGCACCAAAAATTCAGTACACCTGCTACTTTTTATATATATATATTGTCTGTACATGTATGTTTTTTCTAGAGCAACTCTTTAAGAGAAACAAGTAAAAGTTATATTTTATATACAAAACTCCGGATCTATTTTTCTTCTTATTGTAAGTCTAAGGCCGGATCCACACGAGCGTGTGCATTTTGTGCGCACAAAAAACGTGGAGTTTTGCGCGCGCAAAATGTCCATAAAAGTTCCGTGTGTTAGCAGCATATGATGCGTGGCTGCGTGATTTTCATGCAGCCACCATCATTATGACACTCTGTTTGTATGTTTGTAAACAGAAAAGCACATGTTGCTTTTCTGTTTTCATTCATAGTTTTGACTACTGTAACGCGCATCATGCGCGGCACACGGAAGTGTGTCCGTGTGCCGTACGCGGTTTTCACGCACCCATTGACCTCAATGGGTGCGTGATGCGGAAAAAAACGGGCAAATATAGGACATGTCGTGAGTTTTACGCAGCGGACATACGCTGCGTGAAAATCACGGACAGTCTGAACGGGCCCATTGACTATCATAGGTCCGTGCGAGGCGCGTGAAAATCACGCACGTAGCACGGACGTATTATACGTTCGTCTGAATAAGCCCTTATGTTGTGTTAAAACTGGTTGCAGCAGGACATGCAATTGGTCTTGTTTTTTTGTACAATAGAAGTTAATGACAGCAGGTGCAACAGTATAGGCATCCTACTTTATTTGCAATAATTTGTATTGAAATTTTTAACAGTAAAAAATTATATTACATGGAACAATGTATAAACAAATTCAAAGACAAGTTTACATACAGGTAGTAAGTAATAATTAAGGAGAAGGGAGGGAAGAGAGAGAGCGGAAAAAAAATGGGGGGTATTTATTTGTAACCGTCAGTGTTTCAAGAAGTCAAGTGATTAAACCGTCCTGGAATAGTCCAACCAAGGTTGCCACAGTCTAGAGAACATTTCCTCTTTATCCGTAATCAAGCTATGTAAAGGATCATTAATAATACAGTTAAATTGAGATCTTACCAAGTCCAGTGGAAGCATAGTCTTCTTCAAAGAAGTGGTTCGCTGGATCGCTGATTCAAGTACCCTAGAGGAACTTCGAGAAAAAAATGCACCAAAAAAAGAATAAAAAGTAAAAAAAAAAACATTTTCCCAATATTAACAAAAATAAAAGTAAACATAACTGGTATCGCTGCGTCAGTAAAAGTCCAAACTATTACAATATAACGTTATTTAAAGGGAATGTGTCGCTAGAAATTGTTTATTTTTTTTAGTTAAACAATTATTATTTAAGTGATTACACATTGTTTTAATTTTTTTTTTACATTTTCACAAGTCAGGAAATATTATAAATTAGATTCCAATTTATAACATTTCCATGTGCTGGTCATTAGAGGGAGCAGTTCCCAAAATTGCAGCATGGTCAATGTGGTAAAGCAACCTCATTGCTTTATGCTGCAAATTTGGGGTAGACACACTTGCTCTAGTGTACTCACACAATCCCCCCTCCCTTCTTCTGGCTAGTGCCAGGAGAAGGAGGGGGTTGAACCTTCAAACCTCCCTCACTGTGTGCCGCCATTTTCTGAGCGAATGCACAGTGTAGGACGATTAGATACAGTGCTAATCAGACAGTATAACACGAACATACACGAACATAATACACACATCGCATACACAAACATAACTTACCTGTTCCTGCCGCCGCTGCCGCCTCCGCTCCTATTCCTTGCGTCTTCGCTTCCTTGAACATATGGCCGGAAGCCGCGGCAGGAAGTCGTCATCTGACTGTCCGGCAGCAGCTTCCGGTCCACATGAAAATGGCGCCGGATTTCGCTCTGCTAACAAGCTTCGTTTTGGTCTGTGTAGGAGCGGCACAGACGGCGTACGCTGCAAGGAATGGAACGGCTCCCGTTCGCATTCTCTATGGAGATGTATGTGCCGTATTCCATCTCTGTATGTGTCGTTAATCGGCACATACAGAGATGAAAAAAAAAATGCCAGCCCCCATAGAGAAGTAAAAATAAGAAAAAAAAATAAGTAGAACACAATTATAATATCATACTAAAAGCAATATTATAAAAAAAAAAAAATAATTTCATGACACCTTCCCTTTAACCTGCTCGGTGAATGCCATAAAAAAAATAATAAAAAATACCCAAATTGCTGTTTTATTGGTGACCTTAGCTTCCCCAAAAAAATGGAACAAAAAGTGATCGAAAACTCACATGTACCTCAAAATGGTACCAATAAGGACAACAGCTTGCTTCGTAAAAAATAAACCATCACACCACTAAATTGACAGAAAAATAAAAAGTTATGGCTCCCAGAAAGTGGTAAAACATAAAAAAAACACATAAATTTGGTATCGCCATAATCATATAAATACATAGAATAAAGTGAACATGTAGTTTTTACTGCATGATGAACGGCGTAAAAACAAAACCCCCAAAAATGGCGCATTTGCTGTTTTTTTTTACCCATTTCATCCCACACAAAAAAAAAAATTCCGTTTCCATTATATGGTGTCATGAAAAACTAAAACTTGTCCTGAAAAAAACAAGCCTTCATACGTCTACACCTGTTATTAATCACATTTAAGTTATGAACTTAGATGTGATCAGTGACAGCTCGATCTTGCATAATAGAAACACGCAGGACCCGATGTCACTGAACCCGTCAGTGCCGCTGACCCGATGGATACAGGTTTCAGTGCTAGATACAGCTGCTTTTTATACAGGATACAAAAAAGAGTAATTAGAAAGTTGCACCAAACGCAGGTATGCATAGCAGCTGGCCTCCCTTATAAAACACATCTTTTGAAGATAAAGTGGATTTATCACTGTATTTATTTAAAAAATTTATAAAGTAAATACATTAAAATACATGGTGTTCAGACTAAGCACCATATTTATGAAGAGCGTGTCCCAGATTCTGCTTAAAGTCACCAAGAAACATAAGTGCACTAAAATATAGAAAAACTGTAATATAATAACCATCATGTCCCTGTGGCCTGCCAGCAATTTTCCACTTTCTTGAGAAAGTAGTGCTTTAAATAAGGGCAATTATTAGGGTATGTGCACATGACAACGCCAAATACGTCTGAAATTACGGAGCTGTTTTCAGGAGAAAACAGCTCCCGAATTTCAGACGTTTTCACAATTACTCGCGTTTTTTGCTGCGTCTTTTATGGACGTAATTGGAGCTGGTTTTCATTGGAGTCAATGAAAAACGGCTACAATTACATCCCAAGAAGTGTCCTGCACTTCTTTGCCGCGGGCGTCATTTTACGAGCCGTCTTTTGACAGTGACGCGTAAAATGACAGCTCGTCTGCACAGAACATCGTAAGACCCATTACAAGCAATGGGCAGATGTTTGCCGACGTATTGGAGCCGTCTTTTCAGGCGTAATTCGAGGCGTAAAACGCCTCCATTACGTCTGAAAAGAGGTCGTGTGCACATACCCTTAGATGCTCATAAAGTGTTAAAACAGTGGGCACAGAACACAAAGTTTATCCAATTCTGCAGTACTCGTGAAAAGGCCGTGCCGGCAGTTCCAGGAGTTGCTTGTCAGTCAGCACCTTCTCCAATTAGTCTTTCCATAAAAGAGTGCTCAGACATTTTGTCACTTTATTAAAAATTTTTACTTTAGACTTGTTAAACTATAACTTCATTATTTATGTAATTATTAGTTCTATAAGTATTGTTCATTATATATATATATATATATATATATATATATATATATATATATATATTTATTATATAGAAAGCGGCTACTTTTCTTATTATGTATGTCACTTTGAATGTGTTTGATAGTGTTTCTAATACAGGTAGCATCAGGGGCGTAGCTAAAGGCTCATGGGCCCCGATGCAAAAGTTCTTATTGGGCCCCCCCCCCCCCCGCAAACTCCTCATGGGCGACGGTCCGCAGCTTTCAGCTGCATCGCTGGGTCTCCTAAGTGACCCAACAATGCAGCACTAGCAGCCGGGGCGTCACTAAGGCTGGGTTCACACATCCTATTTACGGACGTAATTCGGGCGTTTTAGCATCAAAAGCGTTGGCAAACATCTGCCCATTTGAATGGGTCTTACGATGTTCTGTGCTGACGGTCATTTTTTTTACGCGCCGCTGTAAAAAGGCGGCGCGTAAAAAAGACGCTCGCGTCAAAGAAGTGCCTGTCACTTCTTCAGACGTAAATGGAGCCGTTTTCCATGGACTCCATGGAAAAACAGCTCCAATTACGTCCGTAATGGACGCAGCGAAAGACGCCTGCACATGCCATTACGGCTGAAATTACGTTGCTATTTTCTCCTGAAAACAGCACCGTAATCTCAGCCGTAATGGACGCTGCCGTGTGAACATACCCTTAGGGCTTAAAATGTCAGGGGAAATAGCCCCAATACATATGTGTCCGCCCAAAAAAAAAGTGTGTATAGGAGACAGCATAGCATATCTATAGCACTACGACCCTATAAACTATGGATAGGATTAGATACATTGGCTCAGCAGACAGTATCACACATGATAGGATTAGATACAGTGGCTGAGCAGACAGTATCACACATGATAGGCTTAGATACAGTGGCTGAGCAGACAGTATCACACATGATAGGATTAGATAAAGTGGCTCAGCAGACAGTATCACACATGATAGGATTAGATGCAGTGGCTCAGCAGACAGTACCACACATGATAGGATTAGATACAATGACTCAGCAGACAGTATCACACATGATAGGATTAGATACACAGCTCAGAAGACAGTATCACACATGATAGGATTAGATACAGTGGCTCAGCAGACAGTACCACACATGATAGGATAAAATACAGTGGCTCAGAAAGCAGTATCACACATGATAGGATTAGATACAGTGGCTCAGCAGACAGTACCACACATGATAGGATTAGATACAGTGGCTCAGAAGGCAGTATCACACATGATAGGATTAGATACAGTGGCTCAGCAGACAGTATCACACATGATAGGATTAGATGCAGTGGCCCAGCAGACCGTATCACACATGATAGGATTAGATACAATGACTCAGCAGACAGTATCACACATGATAGGATTAGATACACAGCTCAGAAGAGAGTATCACACATGATAGGATTAGATACAGTGGCTCAGAAGGCAGTATCACACATGATAGGATTAGATACAGTGGCTCAGCAGACAGTATCACACATTATAGGATTAGATACAGTGGCTGAGCAGACAGTATCACGCATGATCGGATTAGATACAGTGGCTCGGAAGGCAGTATCACACATGATAGGATTAGAGATAGGGCCCAGCAGACAGTATCACACATGATAGGATTAGATATAGGGCCCAGCAGACAGTATCACACATGATTGGATTAGATATAGGGCCCAGCAGACAGTATCACACATGATCGGATTAGATACAGTGGCTCAGCAGACAGTATCACACATGATAGGATTAGATATAGGGCCCAGCAGACAGTATCACACATGATACGATTAGATACAGGGCCCAGCAGACAGTATCAGACATGATTGGATTAGATACAGGACTCAGCTCCCTGACATTGCGGCTCCAGCGCTGGACCCAGGAAAGGTAAGAATAATAATTTTGCTTCTTTATATGCTACTGATTATTTTTTTGTGCTTGTGTTTTTTTACAGGTTCGGTTGTTGGACTTCGGATTCGAGGACTTCAATGACGGCGTTTTTTTTATTCTCAATAAAATGGTTAATGAGGGTTGTTTTTTTATTTCAATAAAATATTTTTTCTATTTGCTTGTATCTTTTTAAACTTTATTATCACCGCGTTAGTAATGGCCGCTGGCTGATTGACAACCTCCATTACTAAGGCGGGGCTTAATGTTAGCAGGTGCAGAGGCCAACACTAACCCCCATTATTACCCCGGTACCCACCGCCACCAGGGATGCTGGGAAGAGCCGGGTACGAACCAGTACCCATCCATCTGTAGTGACGGGCAGGAAGCGGGGTGGCCGCAGGCTGGTAGTATTAGGCTGGTGAAGGCCAAAAACAGTGGCCCTTCCCACCCTGGTAATGCTGCCTGCTGCTGCTGTGTTGTATCTGGCTGGTTATGAAAATTGGGGGGGAACCCACATCGTTCTTTCCAATAATTATTATTATTTTATTTTTTTTAAATGACGTGGGGTCCCCCCCATTTTTTATAACCAGCCAGATACAATAAAGCAGCAGCAGCCAAGCATTACCAAGGTGGGAAGGGCCACTGTATCTGGCCTTTCCCCTCCTGATAATACCAGCCTGCGGCCACCCCAGTGGCCGACCATCACTACAAATGGTCAGGTACTGGATCGTACACGGCTCTTCCCAGCACCACTGGTGGCGGTGGGTACCGGGGTAATAAAGGGGGTTAGTGTTAGCCTCTGCACCATGTATCTAAGCCTACCATGTGATTGGCTTAGATACAGGGCCCAGCAGACAGGATCACACATGGGCCCTGTATCTAAGCCTACCATGCGATTGGCTTAGATACAGGGCCCAGCAGACAGCATCACACAATCTGTGATCCTTTCTCATGGGCCCCCTAAGCCTGCTACATCGTAGGCTTAGGGGTTGCGCAGTCCCTAAACATTGATGGCCTATCCACAGAACAGGCCATTAATAGCTGATGTGTCTCCCGGGACCCGCAAATAAGCTGTTTTGAAGGGGCCGCAGCACTCGTACGAGAACTGCTTCCCCTTCATTTCACTACTCGCTCACACTGTGAATCGCCGACACCGATTCACAGTGTGACCGGAATGAAGGGGAGCAGCTCTCGTACGAATGCTGCGGCCGCTTCAAAACAGCTGATTGGCGGGTCACGGAAGACACATCAGCTATTGATGGCCTATTCTGTGGACCCCGCCAGTCAGGGCTAATCTTACCTTCCTCTTCTGTTCTGTCGTCTCGATGCTGTGCGCGGCGCATAGCGCTGTGACGTCATGCGCTGCGCACAGCGCTTGACGTCAGGACCTCCGCTGCGATCCGGAACCAGGAAGGTAAGTACAGTCTGTTACTATAGTAACAGGGGCCCGCGGCCCGAGTTACTATAGTAACTTTTTATTGATGTGGTGCGGGGGGCTGTGGGCCCCCCTGGCTTCGGGGCCCATTCGCAATTGCGACCGCTGCGACCCCTATAGCTACGCCAGTGGGTAGCATATAGTACTGTACATACAGTTAGGTCCAGAAATATTTGGACAGTGACACAATCTTCATGATTTGGGCTCTGCATGCCACCACATTTGATTTGAAATGAAACAACTGAGATGCAATTGAAGTGTACACTTTCAGGTTTAATTCAAGGGATTGAACAAACATATCCTGTGAAACGTTTAGGAATTTCAACCATTTTTCTACACAGACTCCTCATTTCAGGGGCTCAAAAGTAATTGGACAAATAAAATTCTAATATTTTTTTTTAATACTTTGCAGAGAGTCTTTTGCAAGCAATGACTGCCTGAAGTCTGGGACCCATGGACATCACCAAACGCTGGGTTTCCTCCTTTGTGATGCTTTGCCAGGCCTTTACTGCAGTTGTCTTCAGTTGTTGCTTGTTTGTGGGTCTTTCTGCCTTAAGTTTTATCTTAAGCAAGTGAAATCCATGCTCGATCGGGTTGAGATCTGGTGATTGACTTGGCCATTGCAGAATATTCCACTTCTTTGCCTTAAAAAACTCCTGGGTTGCTTTCGCAGTATGTTTTGGGTCATTGTCCATCTGTACTGTAAGGGTATGTTCACACGTAGTCAACCAAAACGTCTGAAAATCCAGAGCTGTTTTCAAGGGAAAACAGACCCTGCTTTTCAGACGTTTTTTACCAACTCGCATTTTTACCAACTCATTTTTTTACCAACTCGTTTTTGGAGCTGTTTTCATTGGAGTCTATGAGAAAACAGCTCCAAAAACGTCTGAAAGAAGTGTCCTGCACTTCTTTTGACGAGGCTGTATTTTTACGAGTCGTCGTTTGACAGCTGTCAAACGACGACGCGTAAATAACAGGTCGTCTGCACAGTATGTCGGCAAACCCATTCAAATGAATGGCCAGATGTTTGCCGACGTATTGTAGCCATATTTTCAGACGTAAAACGAGGCATAACACGCCTCGTATACGTCTGAAATTTGGCCGTGTGAACATACCCTAAAGCGACGTCCAATCAACCTTGCTGGATTTGGTTGAATCTGAGCAGAAAGTAGATCCCTGAACACTTCAGAATTCATCCGGCTGCTTCCGTCTTCAGTCACATCATCAATAAACACTAGTGACCCAGTGCCTTTGGCAGCCATGCATGCCCATGCCATCACAGTGCCTCCACCATGTTTTACAGAGGATGTGGTGTGTTTTGGTTCATGAGCCGTTCCAAGCCTTCTCCATACTTTCTTCCTCCCATCATTCTGGTACAGGTTGATCTTAGTTTCATACTGTTCCAGAACTGGGCTGGCTTAATTACATGTTGTTTGGCAAAGTCTAATCTGGCCTTTCTTTTTTTGAGGCTGATTAATGGTTTGCACCTTGGGATGAACCCTCTGTATTCGCTCTCATGAAGTCTTCTCTTTATGGTAGACTTAGATACTGATACACCTACTTCCAGGAGAGTGTTCTTCACTTGGGTAGATGTTGTGAAGCGGTTTTTCTTCACCATGGAAACGATTCTGCGATCATCTACCACAATTGTCTTCCGTGGACGTCCAGGCCTTTTGGAGTTCACGAGATCACCAGTGCACTCTTTTTTTTTTCAAGAACGTACCAAACTGTTGATTTGTTTCACTTGCATTGAGAGCTTCTTTTACCTCATGTTGCGGGTTCACAGCAACAGCTTCCAAATTCCAGTGGCACACTTGGAATCAACTCCAGACCTTTTACCTGCTTAATTGATGATGGATTAACGAGGGAATAGCCCATGCAGCCCATTAAATAGCTTTTGAGATAATTGTCCAATTACCTTTAGTGCCCTGAAAGAGGCAGCTACATATTAAAGAGCTGTAATTCCTAAACCCTTCCTCAAATTAGGCTGTGAATACCTTCAAATTAAAGCGGAGAGTCTGCACTTTAAGCCCATATTGATTATATAACTGTATATTCAATATGTTTTGGTAAACAGCTAAAATGCCAAAACTTGTGTCACTGTCCAAATACTTCTGGACCTAACTGTATTTGAGAAGTACAAGCTCTATGCAATGAAGAGTGCCACCTAGAGGTTCTGCAGTATTTAAAAGATGACAAAACAAGAAGCACCTTTAGCAGTGAGCATCGAGATTTTATTAAAGTGACCCTCCAGTCGGAAATGTATAGTCAACATACCTGCTGCCCTGCTCCTGAATAATCGGGCCCCTGTTCCAGCGTTCCGGTCCCCCGTCTTTCACCTTCTAAGATGTGTGCTGCAGTCTCAGATTTCACTATGGGCTACTTCTTTGCAAGTTTAAGACTGGTCACCACCCTTTCCACTGCTATCCGAGGAACCAGCGCTGATGACGTCAGCGCTGCTGGACACAATGTATAGTAATTTATTTTTTTGGGTACTGGAGGGTCGCTTTAAAGAGGACATGTCACTAGGTCGTATAAGGTAAACTGGTTATCCGACCTGTTTTTTTTTCCTGGACTCCCCTATTTCAGAGATATGGCCCACTGTTGTGTAGGCTCCCTTTATGCTAATTTGCTGTAAGGGGGTTCAGGAAAACAATGGAGCTGGAATCAGGGAGACAGCACTATTCAGGTCAGTTGATCAGTTCAACTTATATGACCTAGTGACAGGTCCTCTTTAAGGGTATGTTCACACGCTAAATTAAAAACGGCTGTAAAATACGGAGCTGTTTTCAAGGCATGATGCGTTGAAAGCTGTTCTTTTATTGACCTAATGAAAAACGGCTCCAAAACCAGCTCAAGAAGTGACATGCACTTCTTTTTTTTTACAGGTCATTTTTTTTACGCACCGTTTTCAAAAACGGCGACGTAAAAAACGCCCCGTGGGAACGAAACACAGTTTTTCCCATTGAAATCAATCGGCAGATGTTTGGAGGCGTTCAGCCCCCGTATTTCCAGCCATTTTTCGGGGCGTTTACGGCCCAAAAAACAGCTGAAAATAGGCCGTGTGAACATACCCTAAGATTGCCATTTGATTTCAGCTTCGATAGTGGTCTTTCCATAGTCTTTTCAGGACAAGGTAAGAGAAGGGTGAATTCACACACGGCAGATTTGATGAAGACATTTTTGCGACTGCCTCATTCATCTGAATGGGACTTGCAGAAATCCATGCGCATGCTGCAGAAACAACCAAATTCAGATAAATGGAACAGATTTTTAGTCGCAGAAATTTCTGCAACAAATCTGCTTCATTTGAATATATCCTAATAAGATAGACATTGATGTTCTTCAACCTATGAACAGTCTTAGGGTTTGTTCACACGCAAACGCAAAATACATCTGAAATTAGGGAGCTGTTTTCAGGCGAAAACAGCTCCTGAATTTCAGACGTAATTGCAAGTGCTCACGTTTTTCGCGGCGTCCATTACGGACGTAATTGGAGCTGTTTTTCAATGGAGTCAATGAAAAACGGCTCCAAAAACGTCCAAAGAAGTTACATGCACTTCTTTAACGCGGGCGTATTTTTACGCACAGTCTTTTGACAGCGACACGTAAAATTACACTTCGTCTGAACAGAACATCGTAAAACCCATTGCAGGCAGTGGGCAGATGTTTGCAGACGTATTGGAGCCGTATTTTCAGGCCTAATTCGGGGCGCAAAACGCCTCAATTACGTCTGAAAATAGGTTGTGTGAACATACCCTTAGATATACATGGCTGCTATTTTTTTTGGTGCTATCTGTTATGATTTGCAGACCTTAGCCATAAGTAGATAATGCCATGTTCCCTTCAATTGTGAAATTGTATTATGAGCAGATTATAATACATCATCTAAGTTTACAGAACACACTTGGGAAATGGAATTGTGGGAAGTAATGTATTACCGTCCCTGACAGATCTTCTTTAGGCTAGCATATTTTGCTTCTGCTCATCATGTTTTTTGAGCAGTCATAATTGAAGAAATAAATCTCAGCCTTAGGTAAGCTTGCAACTTGTACACATTTACCATGGACTTCATTACCCTACATTGCATATGTTGTGAATAGAAACAGAAACAGTGTTATTAATTGCATCATAAATGGTGACATGGGCAGTTTAAAATAATCATCTCTTTGACTCTTCCTTGTGCAGGGGGTCCAGAGAGGCTGCTTCTGGGATCCATAATAGCGCTCTATCCAGTCATCCGTCCCTGTTGATTATATTGTAATATACAGTACATTGTTATTGACGTTTGCTTGATGGCTCCTCTTTGTTTTATAAAATATTTTATTCCCACGTCTAACTACAATATATAAAATACATAAACAATATATCTCTAAAAGCAACATTTATTTTTTTTTAGCAGATTGTGTTTACTAGGATAAAATCAAAACAGTATTTTATACTTACTAAACGGGATTATTCACATAATCACTGTGGTTACTAAATCACCAAAATAGCAATTACTGACTTATAGATAATGATTTGTGATAACGGATAGAGCAGCCAGACACAGGTTGCTAAATTACGTAACTTTGTCTAACAAGTGCTAATATGCCCTGTGGCTCGAGGACTGTGAACATCATTATTGTAGTTTAATCAAATCACATTTTAAATGTAGTATTTAGGCATTCTATAATGAGCAATTTAAGGGGTTGTCCCGCCATTAAATATCATATTCATTGAATAGATGATAAAAAATGAACAATGTTGCAATTGACATGCTGTTAACAAAATTATCCAGTAGAGTTTTAACATTTAATTACATAGTATGGTGCCACTAATATTCAAAGTTAAAAGCATATTACACATCCACCTAATAAACTGAGTGCGGATGGACACGCATGCTCATTCACTCAGTAATTCTCTGTTAACTGCAGAGCAGCCAATAAAAATTGCTTCTTCCTTGACAAGCAGGAAAGAAAGCTGAGTGTCTGCAGTAACTTGGCAACATAGCTGAAAAGACTCCTTATTCTCAGCTTTTTAGGATTGTAAAGCTCTGCATCCTGATAGCTATGAACCCTGCACATGCCCACCACTTTCATTGGTCAGCTGCCAGAGGGGGAAGGAGACTGATTTTGCTCAGCTCCCGTCCCAGCAGCACAGATTAGCAGCAGCACCAAGGTGAAGACAAGAAAGCAAAACAAGATGAGAATGATATTTTTATATGCATACTACTTTAAAAAGCTATAAACAGCATTTCCGGACTTTTAGTATGAAAGGGATTCTTGAGAAAACCCTGTTAAATAATCTATACTTAACATCAGCAATGATAGGACTTTGTGAAAGGTTTATGTAAGCAAACAACTCAGTGTATTGTTAAAATAACACATACGGCATGATCTGCACCAAGAGTCGGTACAAATTGTGCCATATCAATGTTATCAGTTTCTTAAAGAGAAACTGTCACTAGGTCATATAATGCAAACTGTCCCCCTGATTCCAGCGCCGTTTTCTTTTGTTCCTGGGCCCCTACCCGTGACTGAGATATGGCCCCTCCTTTGTGTTGGCACCCTTTTTGCTAATTCCCTGTAGTTAGCCAGCAGGGCATGAACTACTCTGATACCCCAGGGGTGGAGCAGGCTTCACAGCCTCTGATGCTGTCAAATCAGCATGAGGCATCTTTAGACCTGCTCTTATGTCTTCATCCAGCATGGTCTTGCAAAATAAGGTTGTTTTGGCGAAATCAATCTGTGCCTGACTGGTCTAATTTTATGACCTAGTTTAATGCCCGTGGCTGCGGGCTGTCAGCTATGTTGCCCCCCTGACAGCTGCAGCCACGAGTCGGCAAGCGCTGGCCCCAGCCTCCTCAGGAGACGTCAGCGCTCGCATCCACTCACCTCAGCCGGATCCCGTTATGTGCGCGTGCACGCTCGTGCCCGCTCTTAAAGGGGCAGCGCGCGCACCGGGCCTTGTTGATGAATTTTCACCCGTGAGTACCCTGGACTATAAGAGGGGTCCAGCCCCCTAGTTCTATGCCTGAGCATGGTTGTGTTCCCTAGTTTGTCTATGTGATGGCCTCCTAGTGGGTTACATGTACCTGTTCCAGTTCCTGTTCCTTGCATTTCCATACCATCCTGGTTGAGCACTGTGCCGTGCCAAAGTTGTGTCGTGCTGTATCCACGTCTGACCTGCTTCACCTCGCCTGATGTCTACCTGCTGCCTAGTCCTAGCCGAGCCTGCCCTGCTGCTGTCTGATCTGCCACAGGTACCTATACGAACTATAGACTTTCACCTGCACCCTGTTGGCCAGCTGCCTTACCGCCATTTCGGTACGGCCCAGTGGGTCCCCGGACCCTTTGTGACACCTAGTGACAGATTGTCATGATGCAGGGTGTGGACCCACTGGGCCGTACCGAGTAGCGGGATGGCAGCTGGCCAAACAGGTATAGTACAAAGTCTATAGTCCAGAATTGGTACCTGTGGTAACTCGGACAGTAGCAAGGCAGGCTCAACTGGGACCAGGCAGCAGGTAGACATCAGGCGTGGAGTAGCAGAACAGGCGTGGAATACAGCACAACATGAAAACAGATCAGCGTGGCAATTGATTAGGATAGCACGGGATACAGGATACAGGATACAGGAACAGGGAACACTTGGGAACTGGAAGACACTAGAAGACCATATGCAAGACAAACTTTGGGTAACGAACAACGCTCAGGCAAAGAACAAGAGGGCAGAGCCCTTTTTATAGTCCAGTAGCATTCTAGGCTTGATTGCAGACTTCCTGCAATTATGCGTGCACTGGCCCTTTAAGACTGTGCACGCTCGGGCGCGCACCCTCCGAGAGACAGTCTCGATACCAGGAAGTGAGTGCCGGCGCCTCACAGGGGGACGACGCTGCATTGGAACTCACATGTCCATGGATTCGGCCGTCGAGGGGTAAGTCAGAACGACGGGCCGTGGCCATAGAAATTACAGTATCCCCCTCTTACGCCCCCTCTTCTTGGGACCAGAGCGGGAGAGAAACCTCCTCATGAGGACAGAGGCATTGATGTTCTCCTTTGGCTCCCAAGACCTCTCTTCTGGACCGAATCCCCTCCAATCCATCAAACAAAACGTCCTTCCTCCCACCTTTTTGGTGGCCAGAATCTCCCTTACTTCGAAAGTCCCTGACGAGCCGCCAGGAGCCACTGCGGAACTAGGAGTCCTGGAGTAGCGGTTCAGGACCACGGGCTTCAGCAAGGAGACATGGAAGGAGTTAGGGATCTTTAGGGTAGGAGGCAGCCGCAGCTTGTAAGACAACGGGTTAATCTGTAGCAGGATCTCGAAGGGTCCGAGGAACCTAGGAGCAAATTTGCAGGACGACACCCTCAGCCGGATATTCTTTGAAGACAACCAGACCTTCGTACCTGGAAGAAACTGAGGAGGATCCTGTCTTCTAGTATCTGCCTTTCTCTTCATACGGTCCAACGCCAGCAGGTTAGAAGATCGGGTCTGTTGCCATATTTGCAGAAAGTCCCTGAAGGTAGGGTCAGCTGCAGGCACCTGGGACATAGTAGAGACATGAAGAGATATACAAGGGTGTTGGCCGTAGACGATGATGAACGGACTGGAGGTGGTGGACTCACTAGTGTGGTTATTATAGGAGAACTCTGCCCACGGGAGCAGCTGCACCCAGTCATCATGCCGTCTGGAAAATAAGTGACGCAGATAGGTCTCCATAATCTGGTTAACCCTCTCGACTTGCCCATTGGATTGGGGATGATAGGACGAAGGGAAGTCCAACTTTACACCGAGGAGACCGCAGAGTGCTCTCCAAAACTTTGAGTTGAACTGGACCCCTCGATCCGAGACAATATGTAGAGGCAAGCCGTGCAGATGGAAGATCTGTTGAATGAAGAGGTCGGCCAATCGCGCAGCAGAAGGCAGACCAGTCAAGGAAACAAAATGAGCCATTTTAGAAAATCGATCCACCACCACCCAGATAACACTGCAACCTGCATAGAGAGGGAGATCCGTGACAAAGTCCATTGCAATATGCTGACAGGGAGCAATGGTACAGGCAGTGGTTGGAGCAAACCAGCTGGTCTGGAGTGGGCAACTTTATTTGCTGCGCATACCGTACATGAGGAGACAAAGTCCATGACGTTTTTGGGCAGCGTGGGCCACCAGAACTGACGGGTGAATAGATATTGGGTCTTACGAGGACCCGCGTGACCTGCCAGCTTGGAACTGTGACGCCAGCGATGGATTCTTCCTCTGTCTGCCAGACGTACAAAAGTCCTTGCCGAAGTAATGTCTCTAACTTGCAGAGGGTTCACAGAGAAGATGCAGGAATAATCAATAATATTCTGTGGGGACTCCACAGTGTCCTCTGTTTCAAATGACCTAGACAAGGCATCGGCCCTCACATTCTTGTCGGCAGGTCGGTCGTGGAGTTCAAACCGGAACCGAGCAAAGAACAATGACCACCTGGCTAGACGAGGATTCAACTGCTGAGCCATCTGTAGATAGGTCAGGTTTTTGTGATCCATGAAGACCAGGATAGGATGGGCTGCGCCTTCCGGTAGGTGTCTCCACTCCTGCAGAGCCAGCTTGATGGCCAGTAACTCCCGATCCCCAATCGAGCAGTTGCGCTCTGCGGAAGAAAACAGCTTAGAATAGTAGCCACATACCACAATCTTGCCTTTCGAACCGTTCTGGAACAACAGTGCACCAGCACCAACAGAGGAAGCGTCCACCTCTAATGAAAACTGTAGGGATACATCAAGGTGGTGAAGAATAGAGGCTGACGTGAAGGCCTTTTTTAAGGATTCAAATGTGGCTTCTGCCTCCGAAATCCACACCTTGGCATTCATACTCTTTTTAGTGAGGGTGGAGATGAGAGCTGTCAAAGATGAGAAGTTGGGAATGAACAGCCGGTAGAAGTTGGCGAATCTCAGGAAGCATTGTATGGCCCTTAAGCCTTGGGGCGTGGCCATTCCAGGACAGCCTTTACCTTCTCAGGGTCCATCTTGAGACCCTGATCGGAGATGATATAGCCCAGGAAGGGAAGAGACTTTTTTTCAAACACGCACTTCTCCAGCTTGGCATAAATATGATTCTCCCTTAAACGAAGTAACACCTGGCAGACATGACTCTGATGAGTTACTGGATCTGGGGAAGAAAATCAAAATGTCATCGAGACACACCACAACACAGACCTAGAGGAGATCACGAAAAATGTCATTGACAAATTCTTGAAACACTGCGGGGGCGTTACATAGGCCGAAGGGCATAACTAGGTATTCATAGTGCTCATCACGTGTATTAAATGCAGTCTTCCACTCGTCACCTTGCCAATGACTGATGTGGAGGAGACTGCGGTGGATGGATATGACCCAGACAGAGGTCGAGACACTTGGGACCCCACAGGAGAACCTCTCCGGAGTTCCAATCCAGGACTGGGGTGTGCAAACGGAGCCAAGGCAAACCCAGCAGCACGGGGTTGATGGCCTTGGGCAGGACAAACAGAGAGATGAGCTCAGAGTGAAGAGCTCCCACTTGAAGTCTTAATGGCTTGGCCACAGACAAAACTGGGTCAGGCACTGGCAGTCCATCTACCGAGGCAACGATCAACGACCTTTCCAGCAGGACAGTGGGCAGCTGAAGAAGATCCACGAGGTCTTGGCAGATGAAATTGGCTGCAGAGCCAGAGTCCAGGTAGGCAGAGACCGGATGGAGCTTCTCGCCAGCAATGATGGTCATGGGAATGAACTGTAAAGGATCTGCCAGACACAGCTTCTGTGTCGACGCCCGTGGGTAATCAGTCGGCACCTGCTCCTAAGTCTGAGAGAGTGACACGATCTTCTACCAGTCAGGCTGGGAGGCAGAGGCGTGGGAGAGCCTATCACAGCCTGGCCAGACGGAGCGAGCTCCCGCCCTCTGTCTATTTATACCAGCATTTCCTGCTCCTCCTTTACCTGTGATTCTTTCCTGTTTCCTGGCTCTGCTGCTCCTGCTATTATTATTGACCTTGCTTCATTTTGACCCTGGCTTTACTGACTACGCTCCTGCTCTCCGTTTGGTACCTAGTACACTCCTGGTTTGACTCGGCTCGTTCACTACTCCTGTTTGCTCACGGTGTTGCCGTGGGCAACTGCCCCATTTCCCTTAGCTTCTGTGTACCCTTGTCTGTTTGTCTGTCATACACATATTGAGCGTAGGGACCGTTGCCTAGGACGGGACGTGCAAGTAGGCAGGGACTGAGTGGCAGTTAGATTAGGGCTCACCTGTTTGTCTCCCTACCTCGTCATTACATGGATGTGTATTCGCTCACGGAGGTGTCCTCCTGGCGAAGGTTAAAGATAGCAGTGGCTGCCGACGAGACTCGTCCTGGCTCCTCGAAAACAGTACGGAATAACCGCACAAATCCCTGGAAGTCTTGGGACTCGGGTCCCTGATGTTCCCAGATTGGGTTCGCCCATGCCAGGGCCTTGCCGACAAGTAGAGACACGATGAAGGCGATCTTGGTTCCGTCCGACAGAAATGCTTGGGTGTGCAGGGTAAAATGGATATTTCATTGGTTCAGAAAACCCCTGCACGTACTTGCATCTCCATGGAACCGAGAAGGTAATGGCAGTGAGAACAGAGGATCCGTACCGGAACTGCCAGGAGGTGTAGCAGGAAGGTCGAACGGAGGAGCTTGCATAAGGGCAGGAAGGGAAGCAGCTAGCACCCCTAGCTTCTGTGCCATGAAGTTCACTGCCACAAGAAGTTGATCCTGTCTTGCTCGGAGATCCTGCAGGTCCACCAGCATGGCTTTGGAGGGTGACATTCCCTTGATTGACCAGCGGGGTCCACAGCTGGAGCGTACTGTCACGATGCGGGGTGTGGACCCACTGGGCCGTACCACATAGTGGGTGGGCAGCTGGCCAAACAGGTATAGTACAGAGTCTATAGTCCAGAATGGGTACCTGTGGCAACTCGGACAGTAGCAAGGCAGACTCGGCTGGGACCAGGCAGCATGTAGACGTCAAGCGTGGAGTAGCAAAACAGGCGTGGAATATAGCACAACACGACAACAGCTCAGCACGGCACATGACTAGGATAGCACGGGATACAGGCTACAGGAACAGGGAACACCTAGGAACTGGAAGACACTAGGAGGCCATATGCAAGACAAACTTTGGTTAACGAACAACGCTCAGGCAAAGAACAAGAGGGCAGAGCCATTTTTATAGTCCAGTAGCATTCTGGGCTTGATTGCAGACTTCCTGAATTTATCCATGCACTGGCCCTTTAAGACCATGCGCGCGTGCACCCTCCGGGAGACAGTTTCAATACCAGGAAGTGAGTGCCTCACAGGGGGACGACGCTGCAGGGAACTCACATGTCCATGGCCGTGGCCGTCGAGGGGTAAGTCAGAACGACGGGCCGCAGCCATAGACTTTACACAGATCTTCTTTAAACTCGCTAACACATTAGGTTAAAGTCGTAGGAGCCTGCTGGATTTGGTGGACCACGTCTGCTGTTGTGGAAAGAAGGATCGGGCATGTTGAATTTCAACTTACCCAATCGTTTGTTCCTCTGGAAGAGGTGTATGGCAGTGTCTTATTCTCTACCCTTTGAAACCCTCATCCGAGAATACATGTTAATGAGGGTGTCAGAAGAAATAACTGTTGGTTGAAAGCTATCCAATGTACAGTACTGTGCAAAAGTTTGAGGGCAGTTGTGGTAAAATGCTGCAAAGTAAGAATGCTTTCAAAATAGAAGTGTTAATAGTTTTTTTTTATCAACTAACAAAATTCAAAGTGAATGAACAGAAAAGAAATCTAAATCAAATCAATATTTGCCATATATATACAGGTAAGATGGGGGTTATAAACAGGGATGATGGCTGGTATATACAGGGATGATGGGGGTTATATACAGGGATGATGGGGGTTAATGCAGGGATGATGACTGGACTACCCATCATCCCTGTATATAACAACCATCATCCCTGTATATAACAATCATAATCCCTGTATATAACAACCATCATTCCTGTATATAAACCCCATCATCCCCGTATGTACCAGCCAGGCTACCCCTGCCGTATAGTTTTGTACGGTGTAAAACTACTTCTCCCAGCATGACCCGAATAATGGTAAGGATATGCTGGGAGTTGCTGTTTCCCCAAAAAAATCATGTGACCCATCATCTCGCTGTAGATCATATAGTGACTACAGTACTGATTAGAGGCAGAATAAACATTTACATTAAGTGACTCACCGTTGACGTCTTTTCAGATTCTAGTTGTTATTTTTCTCTTTTCTTCTCCATCCGGTCCAGACCTCTATAACAACTTCTCCCGGCCACAGCCCATTTCTGCAGTTGGCCGCTCAGATGTCTTCAGCTTCCATTTTGTCTGATACTTCTAGCTTTCTTATGGGGATATATTTATATTTATATATATATATATATATATATATATATATATATATATATATATATATATATATATATATAATTCCATGCGATATTGTCCATTTCATGAATATATATATGGATATTCTAACTCTTTTGTACTGTATTACCTGGCATTGGTGGTATTTTAAAAGGTTTTTGTATTACTGTTTTAGGCAATAGCTTGGGAAACGGTATTAATTTTGTACTCACTAGATAACCTATAAATAAATACTCTGATGTGTGCTTGGGGTGTCCTAGAGAGTATCTTTTTTTATTTTTTTGTCTTTTACATTTAATGGTAAGGATATGCTGGGAGTTGCTGTGTCACAAAAAAAATAATACCACCCATCATCTCGCTGTAGATCATACAGTGACTACAGTACTGATTAGAGGCAGAATAAACATTTACATTGAGTGACTCACAGATGACATTTCTCAGATTCTAGTTGTTCTTTTACTCTTTTCTTCTCCATCCAGTCCAGACCTCTATGATGACTTCTCCCAGACACAGCCTATTTCTGCATTTGGCCGCTCAGATGTCTTCAGCATCTCACTTTTAAAACATTTCTGCACCTATAAACTAATATAAAATTCTCATGGTGCCACACACTACGCACCTAAATATAATAGCGCCATACACTGCATCCCTGATTATAATAGCACCATACACTGTGTCCCTGATTATAATAGCACCATACACTGTGTCCCTGATTAGAATAGCACCATACACTGTGTCCTCACACACTCCCTGTAGATAGTGCCCCCATAGATCCCCCTGTAGATAGTACCCACATACAGCCCCCTGTAAATAGTGTCCCACATATAGCCCCCCTGTAGATAGTGCCCCACATCTAGCCCCCTGTAGATAACACTCTACATATAGACCCCCTGTAGATAGCACTCTACATATAGCCCCACTGTAGATAGTGCCCAACATATAGCATCCCCTGTATATAGTGCCCACTTATAGCCCCCTCTAGATTGGGCCCTGCATATAGCCCCCCTGTAGATGGTGTCCCACATATAGCCTCCCCTGTAGATAGTGTCCCACATATAGCTCCCCCACGTAGATAATGCCGCTCACAGGTTTAAGTGAAAAAAAAAGACCTCAGACTCACCTTGATCCCGTCCCCGCGCCGTTCTGTGTCAATGCAGGCCTGCTCTCTTCTGAGTAGGTCTGCTGGGGCTGAACGACGCTTGAGTCGTTGAAGGCCGCTGATTGGCAGGGCAGAATGACTGGCCCCACCAATAAGCGCCTTTAAACAACGGAAGCGGTCGCGATGACATCATCGCGCTGCTAGCATTGTTGAAAGACGCTGATTAGCAGGGCCAAATGACTTGCCCCATCAATCATGCCTCTCAACAACGGAAGCGACGCAATGACGTCATCGCGCTAATAGTGTCGTTAAAAGGCGCTGATTGGCAGGGCAGAATGACTTGCCCCACCAAACAGCGCCTTTCATCAACGGAAGCACTAGCATCATAGAAAAGGCGCTGATTAGCGGGGAAAGTCATTGTTAGATGCTGAATGGTCAAATATGGAATGCGCCCAGCCATTCATCGCTTATGCATGTAATTGTATCTGCGTCCTATAGGCGCAGGTACAATTAGTACAGGAGGCGGTGGCTGGATTCAGTTGCGCCGCCACCCCCTCAGACAGGCAGCAGGCCACCCTGTGTGGCGTGGCCATAGCGGGAGCATTGGTCATGGCGGGGGCGGTCTAATTGGGGCTGGGGCCACCTCACCCCCCCCCCACTAGCAACGCTACTGATCACCCCCATTCCTTACAGACAGTAAACTTGTGAGCAGGGTCTTCTCTTTCTAT
Source organism: Rhinoderma darwinii (assembly GCF_050947455.1). Lineage (NCBI taxonomy): Eukaryota > Metazoa > Chordata > Amphibia > Anura > Rhinodermatidae > Rhinoderma > Rhinoderma darwinii. The sequence continues at coordinate 164,341,477 of NC_134690.1, read as the reverse complement.
GTTTGTATTTCAACATTGTGCCTAATTCTACCCGGTAACTTACTGTACAGCGGCGTGGAAAATTTTGCCACTTTATAAAGAAAATTCTGATTATTGTTCACATATTCAATGCAGGGTACTCCATAAAGGATTTGTCCGGGACTATACCATTGATGGCCTATCCTTATGATCGGACACCAAGGTTTGATTGGTTCGGATCCAACTTTCAGAACCCGCTGTTGATAAGCACAGTGAAAGGTCTATAGCAGTGTCTGGTACTGCTGTTCGTCCTGGAGAACTCATTTAAAGGTTGGCCCTGCAGTGCATATATGAATATTAATGTGTGGCATCCTCCGTGCAGCCACCATTATCGGGAACTGGTCTGCAGAAATCCAGAGACCTATTCACGGAACCGTGGGGTTTCATGAAACCCACTTTGGGAAACACTGTACTAGATAACAAATGAATATGTAACTATTATGATACATACTGTAACTTTATGCAGAATTGGTATGATTGTTGCTTTATTAATGGCAGTATTATCTGTCATTTATTTACCTTGACATCCATCTTGTCCACGGCAGTACACACATAGTATGATTATTAGTGTGTTATTATGCAATATCTATGATTATTTCTCATCTTGAGTGTACTCTACAGTCTGTGGGTCCTCCAAACACACATCTGTATACGAAGCTGTATACAGAACAGTCACCTAGTCCAGTGTGGTATCTACTCAACCACCATATTGTCAGGAAGATTCCAATCTTGTAATAATACGTGTTGGTGATCAATATTTGCCATCTTCTGCAAGTTAGTAATAATATAAGGAGCAACAGGAGCTTTCTACCTCTGCTCTGCTTACATTTCTAGCTCACCGGGTCACACTACGGTGGGTGGTCAAAGAATACTGCTGAAGTCTTATGATTCTGGTAAGAACACATTCACTAAATGGTGCCTTTGTTCCTTGGATTCTGGAAGGAATGCTGACTGCACACATCCAAGCAGAGTCAGGCTTAGTCCTGACCACATGGGTGCAAAAACTCTTGGGAGGTAAGCAAAGATTATAATCATTCTATGTAAGAACAATGGAGATGAAATTAGTTGAGCATTATGTACGATCATATAATTTCAGACATGATACACCACATTAATTATTACAACTTTGCTACAATGAATTCATTACAAAAACATAGCTTTTTTTATGCACTCTTAGGTCCTCGTTCAGACTATATAGTGAGGGTGGTCTAAGCGCATGTGATTTTTTTTTACCACTTCAGGAAGTTGTTACGTGTACGTGGTTTTAGAGTCCAGTTTTTCAGGCATTAGAGTAAATCGGAAAAAACACACCTAGGGAAAACCTTTTGCAAAAGTCATTCTTGGTTGTGACCTAAAATACCATAACATAATTTTCAATTAAAGGATCTAGAACTGTTTATCTTTATCTTCTGCCAGCCAGTTGTCACATAACAATACCACCCAGTTCTCCCATAATAATGCCAACAAAGCCAGTCACAGTGTACTTACACCCATGCCCTCACATCGCTGCCGGAACAGGATGTTACATGAAAACGACCAATCACCTTATCGTCAATCTCTGACCGTGATGATGAAGTGGTGTAGGATTGCTTATCGCTCATGTTACTCTTGTTATCCTTTGCATTTAGTGAATAGTGTCTTCAGGTGCTCTTCTTTAGAAAGCCATTGTAGAAGATATTGCGGAGGGGGTTTTTGAACCCGTAATCCAAATCTGTTTACACCAGTAAAAGTTAAGGGGGTTTTACACTGGGTGATTATTGGGCAGACAAGCGTTCAACAGATGAATCGTCTGCCGATCGTATCATTTAAAAAAGTTAAATATTATAGTTCTAGGCAACATATCTCCCTGTGTAAACAGGGAGACGTGCTGCCAACAAGATAATAATATATGCGAACGAGCAAATTAACGACCGCTTGTCCCCAACTATAGCTCCGTGTGACAGGAGCAAACGAGCGTCTTGTTGATCGCCGCTCGCTGTACCGTCCGTTTATCGGCCGGTGTAAAAGGGCCTTTACACTTTAAAAAAAGTTTAATAATCTTAGTTTTAGCTTGATATGGCTAAGAGTCTTGTAATGACGAAGTAGGGAGACCGACAGGTGAGCCCTAATCTACCCACCACTCAGTCCATGCCTACTTGCAATGGCCCGTCCTAGGCGACGGCGTACAACTGGGCGACGGTCCCTACTCTCACTATGTGCACGACAGACAGACAGACAAGGGTACAAAGAAGCTAAGGGAAAAGGGGCAGATGCCCACGGCAACACCGTGAGCTACAAGAGTAGTGAACGAGCCGAGTCAAACCAGGAGTGTACGAGGTACCAAACGCAGAGCAAGAGAGTAGTCAGTAAAGTCAGGGTCAAAATGAAGCAGAGGACAAATAGTACAAGCAGCAGCAGCAGAGCCAGGAAACCAGCAGAGTCACAGGCAAAGGAGAAGCAGGAAACGAAGGTATAAATAGACAGAGGGCGGGAGCTAGCTCCGTCTGGCCAAGCTGTGATAGGCTCTCCCACTCCTCAGCCTCCCAGCCTGAGTATTTGAGATGATTCAGGAAAAAGGACCACCGGCGCTGCTAAGTAGGATGTCGAGGCAATGAAATAAATAAATAATATTTATTTGTAAAGACAGGGCTACGCGTTTCGACGCCGGACCGGCGTCTTCATCAGGCCAATACACAATGTGTAAGTGACTAAGTGACCCACCGATGTAGCACTAGCAACCAGGAACATCACTAAGGTCTTGAGACGTTAGGGGAAATAGCCCCAATACATATACCCCCCTAAAAAAAATGTGTGTGCATGTATGTATATGTGTATAGGAGACAGCATATCTATAGCACTACGACCCTATAGCTATGGAAGGATTAGATACAGTGGCTCAGCAGACAGTATCACACATGATAGGATTAGATACAGTGGCTCAGCAGGCAGTATCACATATGATAGGATTAGATACAGTGGCACAGCAGACAGTATCACACATAATGGGATTAGATACAGTAGCTCAGCAGACAGTATCACACATTATAGGATTAGATACAGTGGCTCAGCGGAAGAGTATCATACATGATTGGATTAGATACAGTGACTGAGCAGACAGTATCACACATTATTAGATTAGATATAGGGCCCAGCTCGCTGACATTGCGACTCCAGCGCTGGACCAGGAAAGGTAAGTATAAGAATTGTTTTGCTTTTTTATGTGTTACTAATTATTTTTGTGTTTGTGGTTTTTTTACAACTTCGTTTGTTGGACTACTTCGGATCCAAGGACTACTTTGATGACGGCGTTTTTTTTATTCTCAATAAAATGGATAACAAGGGTTGTGTGGGATTTTTATTTGAATAAAATATTTTTCTAAACTTTATCACTACCACCTTAGTAACGGCTGCTGGCTGATTGACAACGTCCATTACTAAGGCGGGGTTTAGTGTTAGACATGAAAAGGCTATCACTAACCCCCATTATTACCCAAGTACCCACCGCCACCAGGGGTAACGGGAAGAGCCGGTTACAATCCAGTATCCGACCATCTGTATCGATGGCTGGGCACGGGGCGGCCGCAGGCGGTATTATTAGGCTGGTGGCGGTGGGTACTGGGGTAATAACGGGGGCTAGTGATAACACTAAGCCCTGCCTTAATAATGGACGCTGTCAATCAGCCAGCAGCTATTAAGAAGTAATAAAGTTTATAAAGTTTTTTTAAATAAAAAAACCCACACAACCCTCATTAATCATTTTATTGATTATAAAAAAAAGCCGTCATCAAAGTCGTCCTCGAATCCAGTCGACTGCGCTATTGGTTGCATCAAGAACAACGGAACTCTGTCACAACAGTGACAAACAGAAACCTTTAGCAACATTTGCGTCACTATAGAGATCAATGGCGAGGGAAACGGAAGTCTGACGGAACCCCTCAACGGAAGGGCAATGCTGATGTGCACACAGCCTAACACATATGGTAGGTTTAGATAGGGGGCCCAAGTGCATGTGTGATATGGTTTGTTGGACCCTGTGTCTAAGCCTAAGGTAGGTTTAGATACAGGGTCCAGCAGACAGTAATCTTATACAGTAATACATTTCCCTTACTTGCTCACACTGTGAATCTCTGACACGTCCGTGTCAGTGATTCAGTGTGAGAAAGTGACCGGAATGAAGGGGAAGTAGCGCTCATACGAGCGCTGCAACCCCTTCAAAACAGCTGATTGGCGGGGGTGCCGGGAGTCGAATCCTGACCCATCAGCGCCAGCAGACAGTGGTATTAAACTTACCCTCCTCTTCGGTCACAGCGGAGGTTCTGACTCTATCCAGGGTTGGGATGTTGTGCGCAGCGCATAGCATTGTGACGTCATGCGCTGCGCACAGTGCTGTGAGGTCAGGACCGCCGCTGCGTTCCGGAAGGAGGAATGTAAGTACTGTCAGTTACTATAGTAACCGGGGCCCGTGTAGTTTATTACATAGGCCCCAGTTACTATAGTAACTTTTCTTGATGGGGTGCGGGGGGCCGTGGGCCCCACTCACTTCGGGGCCCTGTCGCAAACTGCGACCGCTGCGACCCCTATAGTTACGCCATTGTCTGGGATAAACTCCACAGATTTCTCTTTTTCCGTTTTTGGTCAATTTGTTTAAATTCCTCAAATGCATTTTCTACTGTTTCTGCTGAATCGTTTGTGCTTCCTCAAACCTCTGTTTTAATAATTTACTTTGTTGTACAGTCGTCATCGAGAGTATAGTTTATCCTTATTCTCAACATCTCTTTTTTAGGGATGTTATTAATACAGGGATTGTAATGACAATTATAATTGGCGATATATTATTCTTTCTGTTGGTTTGTTTAAAATATGCCCTAGTACAAAGGGCATTTTGCTTCTTGAAAATAGTAAATTCTAGAAAATTAATTTAATTTATACTTAATATTCATGAGAATTTAATGTTTCAATTATTCCAATTTATTTTAGATAGGAAATCTTTAAATGACTCCTTCCCAAAACAGAAGGCAGTCATCGATATAATGCCATCAACACTTAAGTTCTTTGGGTCGATTGACATATACCCATTGTTCTTTCCATATGGCCATAAACGTAGCCGGGGCGAATTTCACTCCCATCGCTGCGCCATATACTTGTAAGTAATAGAGACCCACCCACCATAAATAATTGTGGGTCAATGCAAAGCGAATGCATTAAATAAAAAAAACCCTCTGTTCAATACCCATTGCTGGGTCTTTTTCCAGTAAAAAAATCAACTGCACTGATTACTCTCTCATGGGGAATAATCGTATAGAGAGAGGTTACAGCAGCAGTGCACTAGCCCAAAAAGAAAACTGAATGAGGGTCAGGACGTCGTATGCGTCAGGATGTTGTATGCGATACAGCAGTAATGACGTTGAAGTGCTGCGTCGCATATAAGGTCCTAACCATGCCTGGCATCAGTACCTTGTGAGAGCAGCATTGGAGTGATGAGGGAGCCAGAGGAGAGAAGAAGCAGAGCGATGAGGTGAGTATGTTTTTACTTTATTTTATGGCCAATAGCACAATTGTGGTGCACAACCTGGCCTAAAACATACAACACATTTATTAAGAGGCTTTCGCTTCTTAATAAATGCATCAGCGTTTACTCCATTTTTTCATTCTACCAAGACTGACGTGAACCGCCAGTCTTAATAAATTATTCCCAAACAAAAAGTATGATTATAGAATTAGGCTGTCATTTACAGCGAGATCTCGCGAGATTACGCTTGCTGTGCTGTAAGTCACACACAAACATTACCGAAGTGTTGGTATTGTGAATAGACATCCCGTCCTGGTTGGAAGTGATGTCTATTTACTGTCAACCCACTTCAATAACATGAATGTGTGTGTATATGGCTGCACATAGTGAACAACACAGGATCACTATGTGCAGAGTAAATGAATGGAGAGAAGTGTATGACGCTGATTGGTCAGCGTCATACACTTCTCTTTACAACGCCCACTTGGTCAAAAGTAAAAACACGCCCGTTTGTCCATTAAGAAAGTTAAAATAGGTCATAACTTGGTGAAAATAGGTTGTTTTTCTAAATAAAAAACACTGCTGTTATCTACATTACAGCGCCGATCACATTATGTACAAGATAAGGCACTTATAATGTGGTGACAGAGCCTCTTTAAAATACATATGTTTTTCATTGAAAAAATCATTGTCAATACATTTAAATAGTTTAATTCACATTTTCGTTTTTTTGCACGCACATTTTTTTATGCACAAACGTGCATCATGATCCAACGGATCCATATGGGTACCTTTTTTAGCCCAAAGAAGTTATTGCGCATCTGTATCTGATTCGTATTTTCATATGCATGTGTAAATTAAATCATAACTTTTCAGACGGGCGTAATTTGGGTGCCTTTTTGCGGCCGTATTATGGACACAACACCCGGACCTCCCGTGGTACATTAGAACCGGAGTTAAAGTACAATAGATATCTATGGTGCTTTAACTTTGGTTCTTATGAACCGCAAGAGTTTTGGGGTTGCCTCCGTAATACGGGCGCAAAAAAGCACATGTATTATGCGCATCTGAAAGAAGCCCAAGACCTCATTAACTTCTTCCCGACGTATGACATATACTTATGTCATAGCCGGGTAAGGGAAGTATGGAGCGAGCTCACAGGCTGAGCCCACTCCACACAACGCGGTTGTCGACTGTATGACACAGCCGACACTTGATCGTAATGAGTGGGGTGGCGCTCGAGCGCGATCCCGCTCGTTTAACCCTTTAGATGCCGCAGTCAATAGCGACCGTGGCATTTTAAGTGTTACAAAGAGGGGGCGACACCCTATGACAGCCCATTCCCCCCTGCGATGCGATCATGGGGTGGCGATGATTGTTATGGCAGCCTGGGGGTTTTATGAAGGCCCCCAGGTCTGCCATGTTGAACTCCTATAAAGCCCTGCCGGATACATTAGTATTGCAGTTTATCATGCAATCGATCCAACGATTCCTGGTTCCAGTCCTCTATAGAGACTAATAAAAAAGTAAAATTCAGTTAAATAAAGTTTTTCTTTTATGTACAAAAATAGTAAAAAAAAAACACCCTTTTCCCATTCTTCCCCTAAAGCATTGTTAAAAAAATATTGTTAACCATAAGTGGTATCGCCGCGTCCCTAGTAGTCTGAACTATTACAATATATAACCTACACGGAGAGCTTAAAAATAAAAAAGTTAAACGCCAGAATCAATATTTTTTGGTCACCTCATCTCTTTATGCAAAAATGGAATAGAAAGTGATCAAAAACGTGTATCTACCATGCAGGTACCATTAAAAGCTACAGCTCGTCCCGCTAAAAATATGTCCTCACACAGCTCAATCGACGGAAAAATTAAAAAGTTATGACTCTCAGAATTTGGCAACACAAAATATATTTTATGTTTTACAGTTAGTTTTTTACTTGTAAAAGTAGTAAAATATAAAAAAAACCTATATAAATTTGGTATCGCTATAATCGTATTGACCCACAGAAGAAAGTTTGCATGTCTTTTTAGTTGCATGGTGAACGTCATAAAAATGAAGAGCAAAAAACAATGGAGGAATCGCAAATTTTTTCCTCCCGATTCCTAGTACCTTATATGGTATAATAAATGGTGCCATTAAAAACTACAACTCATCCCACAAAAATCAAGCCCTCATATATATCTACGGAAAAATTAAAAAAGTTATGGCTTTTGGAAGGTGGGGAGCAAAAAATGAAAAGGGAAAATATTAAAAATGGCTGCGGTCAGAAGGAGTTAAGATGGAGATATGTAGGTCAGTATTATGCTTCAGTATTTGTAAGTCAAAACCGGGCGTGGGTCCAAAACATGGAAGATGTACAAATCTTTCCATTATACTTTTTCTGTGTATGTTCCATTCCTGGTTTTGGATTACTAATACTGATGATAATACTGCTGTGCAAATGACCAATAATTCACATAATTCAATTGTAAAAAAAAACAGCAACAAAAATCAGAAACATGTCAAATACTTTAAAGCATTAAGGTAATATACATTGTGATAAATACACAAAACGTTCTCTTATTTATAAAATATTTTATCAAAGCTTTGTCTTGAATTCTACTTGATTTTACAATATGTAAGAATTCTATTTGCAGAAATATTGCACTTACCTTGTAAGTTTTGTTTTTGCCGAATACACCTACAAAACTGTAAAAACATAAATTTTTCAGATCAGTGAAAAAAATCACCGACCACATTAGTAATCTATATTTTTAAATGGTAGAACCGACAAATGGCTGGTCAGAAATCTATCTTTATGATGCCACCTTGCTTCTATGACAATTTGGATGAACTTTTGCCTCTAAAAGAACCTTGACATTTTTGCTGTCAGTTTACTGGTTAGTAGCAAACATTAAAGATACTAATTCTAAGCAGGGCAGCAAAGGCTACAAGGTTAGGTCAATAACCAGCAGGATAAGGTTTTTGATTGGAACATCATAATACACTTTGTACATTAACCCTGTATTATAGAAATATACACATCCCAGCAAGAACAGTTTGAGATGATTAAAGTGTGTTCTATATGCTTGTCTATGGCTGCATATGCACCCAGAAATTTTGGACAGGATCGAGGAGCCATACAGGGAAGACTGCAGCACATGCAGCCTGCCTTAGCAAAATTGTTGGGATCATATGCCATCTGAATAAATTGAGGTCACCTCTAATACTGTTTAAGGGTTAATATCTAATATTTCTTCATCTCAAAGTTGACTTAAAGCAAATCCGTAGGATATTCCTTAAAGGGATTGTCCAATTAAATGAATGTCCAGCCACGTAATGCATCTATGCAATGGACGTAATGCATGGACACACCGGGAAGCCAGAGCGCGTTCATGCATTATGTGGACGGCCATTCATTTGATGGCCAGCATGTAATGTGTGGCTGGCATCCACTGATTGCTGCTCCACTTCTTTTTGTCTTCATGAGACATCCCCTTTAAATGTCTGAAAGGGGGTACTACCAATCTAATGTGGAAAGCGGGCGGGGGCAGCCTCAAAGGAAAGGAAAAGCAGGGTTAAAGAGGTTGTCCGGTGAGATAAAATTGATGTGAATGGGAGTAGGCTGTAATACTGTGAACTTCCCCTAAGAGTGTGAGTGTTTTACATTATGGAGCTGCGTAAGCGAAGAAGGGGAAGCAGCGCTCATATAAGCTCCATGACGACTACAAACAGCTGGTGGGCAAATGTGCCGATAGTCGTACCCACACCGATCAGATATTGATGGCCTATCCTAGAGATAGGCCATCAATTTTATTTCACCGGAAAACCCCTTTAAGTTGTCTGTTACAGTCTATGAATCACGGAAACAACCAAGCACATTGGCTAAAGGCCCTATTACACGGGCCAATGATCGGGCAGACGAACGTTCATATGAGCACTCGTTACCGATCATTTCTCTGTGTAAACAGGGCAAAGATCAGCCGATGAACGAGCAAACGCTCGTTCATCGAATGATCAGCTCTTTTATGCAGCATTAAAAATCATTGTTATCGTCAGCAAATCTCCCTGTAGTCAGGGAGATGCGCTGTCGACATGTTGAAAATGTATGGGGACAAGCGATCATAGTAAAGAGCACTCGTCTCTATACATAAGCAATCATTGCTCCATGTGGAAGGTACAAACGAGCTGTCTCATTGATTGCCGCTCAATTACACGGCCCACGTCGAGCCATGCAAAAGGACCCTAATTCGCAAAACTGTCATTCACATGCCGCCTTATACTGCCAACCATGTGCCTACTTATTTACATCAAACCAGGAGGAAATTCTCATGTCCCTAATTCACTACTCTCCGCCCTTCTTTCTGGCCCCAGTGTAGTGTTGCATGCATGTAAAACACTAACTTGCAACCAGAAAGGACAAACATCAGTCCCTGCTGCTTATCTCTGAGCCACTAATGTGGTAAGGGAAGGCATATATACCATGAGTGCTGTCATGACTTAGATCAGGGGTCTCCACGTGGCCCGTGGGCCGCATGCGGCACCTGAAGCTGTCATCTGAGGCCTGCGGGGTACTGCAGCTCCCTCGGGAGAGGAGAGAGCAGGCCAAAGGAGTTATGCGCCGGTGCTCCAAAGGATATTGCCCCTCCCCTGTATGTAGCGCTACATTCTCCCTCCCAATTGTCCAGGATTCAGCGGGACAGTCCCTGACACTGGGCGGTGTCACGCTGTCCCAGGGGGCTGGGGGTATGTCCCGCTGTCAACTGTATCTGCGTCCTCAGGATGCAGATACAGTTGAACCTAATGATGAAGCAAGGAACCTTCAGGTCCCTGCTTCAGCATCAGTTCAGAGCAGAGGAGCAGAGGGAGAACTCCCCAGGCACAGCGCTACTGTAAGCGCTATGCACGTGGAAGCCCTTGGCGTCGCTGTCCATATGTAGACTACTCCTGGAGCGGACTCCCCGTTGCCGAGGCTCCGGCAGGGGATTCCGCTGCAGGAGTAGCCCCTAACGTCAATGTCCATATATGGACAGTGATATCAGGGGTTCCATCTAGGAGCGGAATACCTTGCCTATGCTGTGACTGGGGATTCCACTCTTAGAGGAAGTCCCAATGGCGCTATCTAGGGGGGGTAGTGCTATATTCAAGGGGGTGTGGCACTATCTACAGAGGGCACTGTGGTATTATCTACAGAGGGCACTGTGGAATTATCTACAGAGGGCACTGTGGCATTATCTACAGAGGGCACTGTGGCATTATCTACAGAGGACACTGGCATTATTTACAGATTGAACTGTGGCTTTATCTACAGTGGGCACTGTGACATTATCTACAGAGGGCACTGTGGCATTATCTACTAGTGGGTGTGTGGCAGTATCTACAGAGGGCACTGTGGCATTATCTACAGAGGGCACTGTGACAATATCTACAGAGGGCCCTGTGGCAATATCTAAAAAGGGGCTGCCCAATCTTGACATTCTTGTGTCTGCCAAACGCTGCCAACTGAGTAACCAGACTGTATTTAGCGACACAAACTGGAAAACTGGATGGTTTAAATAAGCACGTGGAGTAAACTTGCAAATTTCCAGTAAGTTTAAACCTAGCCCAGTTATTATAGTAATGTAGTATTATTATAGTAATGTAGTATTGTTATAGTAATGTAGTATTTGTTATAGTAATGTAGTATTATTATAGTAACGTACTATTGTTAGAGTAGTTCAAATAACTACTTAATTAACAATAATTTTGTATTGTATCAAATTTGAAAGTAATGCGGCCTGTCAACTTCAAATTTTTTCTATGTGCGGCCCATTTACCTGGCCGAGTTTGAGACCCCTGATTTAGATGATGTATGAAGCCTGGGATCTAGACCCTGACATATATATATATATATATATATATATATATATATATATATATATATATACACATACTGTATATATATATCATATGATATGACTATAAGTCATTAAATATATTATTAATTCAAATGTTTCCATACCTAGGATTATTATATAACCAGTATACCACTTGTCTGGATTCAAAGGTATAAAAATGCATTGGAGTTTTGTATGCCATGACTTCAACAAAAAACCACAAGAAGACCAGGCTAAGTGTATCATGGATGTGATTGTGGAGCACAGCATACATTTGTTTTTTCATTTTTAACAAATAAGATATTTTCTTGCATTTTTTCTTCTGTCTATTATACTCTACCCCTTCCTGATTTACTTGAATGCTATCGCCTTTTTTATTATTAGTTTGTTTCATAAGAATATGCACTTAAATAACTAGCGGCTATGTGCTTAGGTTTCAGTGTTATGTGGTGTACATCCTGCTGAGTAGCCAGTGCATGCTTTAGTCTCTCAATTGAGATATTAGGCACTGAAACTGGTTCACTTACTTTTTCTTCCTGCGCTGTGGATGATTACACAATGTGCTCATAAAAAAGAGATCAGTACAACTGTTGGTGTGTTATGTGTTGTGTGTTATTAGTTTAGCTAAAAATCAGACCACAATTTATTTGTAAACTATGGAGAAAGAATGGGTTCACTTACTTTTTCTTGCAACTGAATGAATACTAATCAGGGCCGGCCTTAGGATAGACGGCGCCCTGTGCGAAATTTTCTTTTGGCGTCCCAACCCATGATAAAAACATATAATGTCCCCCACGGTATAATACCCTTTTTAGTGCCCCACACAGTATAATGCCCTTTATAGTGCCCCCACACAGTATAATGCCCCCACTCAGTATAATGTCCCCTAAGTGCCACACACAGTATATTGCCCCCTGAAGTGCCTCTGCACAGTATAATGTCCCCTTAGTGGCCCACACACAGTATAATGGCCCCTCTGTGGCCCCCCCACAGCATAATGTCCCTGTAGGTAGCACCCCCCTGTAGATTGTGCCATATAGCCATCCTGTAGATTGTGCCATACAGCCCCCTTTAGATTGTGCCATACAGCCCCCTGTAGATTCTGCCATACAGCCCCCGTAGATTCTGCCATACAGCCCCGCCCACCCCCTTGTAGACAGTGCCCCCCACCTCCCCTTTGTAGCTAGTGCCATACAGCCCCCACCACCCCCTTGTAGGCAGTGCCCCCCAAACAAATAAAACAAAAAATGTTTATTCAACTTGGCCCGTTCCCGCGACGAACGGAGCTGCTCTAACGCCGGCGGGATCCTTGCGTAGGCCGGCGTGATCCAGTGACGGCCCGTGCGGGGTCCTGTCCCTGTGCCTGATAGACTGCAGGCCGAACGGCCCGTACCCTAGTAAATCGCAGAGCAGGGAGATACCTCCCTGCTCTGTCATAGGATTCAATGGTACATCTGCCCATTGATTTCAATGGGAAATACGGCGTTCTGTTTTCCGACGGGGCATATTTTTAGTGCATGTCACTTCTTGAGCCGTTTTTGCAGCCGTTTTTGACTATAGAAAAACAGCTCCAAAAACGTCCATAAAAAACGCATAAAAAAACGCACGTTTGTTTAAAATACAGCTGAAAATCAGGATCTGTTTTCCCTTGAAAACAGCTCCCTATTTTCAGACGTTTTTTAGTACGTTTATAGTGCAGCAGGGGGTGGTGGCTGTTGGTTTCAGTGGTGCCGCCATCCCCTCTGAGAGGCAGAAGGCCGCTGCCTGAGGTGAGACGCTCACCTCGCCTTATAAACGCTACTGTACTTTGACTTGAGCAGAACTGAACTTAGAAGATTGCCCAAAGGTGTCCATAGCCTCAAAGGGCTCTCTTGTAATTGTGTATGAAAATACGCATCAAATACAGATGACCAATACAGATTTTTTTTGCAAAAAAATGGTTCCATTTTTGTTCCGCATTGTATTCATTTTGTTCCGTATTTTGTTATGAGTTGTTCGTCTTTCATCCGTCTTTGCATTTTCTTCATAAAGGATTAACTATATTTTTGCTGTTTCCGCAATGTTGCTGAAATTTGGATCCGATATACGGAAGTGTGAATGAGCCCTATGGGTGTATACATATTCTCTAAATAATAATCAGATGACAGACAAATACCTTTCTAAGGCCCTGTTCCCATGGCGTTAAATTCCATACGTTTCCCTGAAACCCTACAGTATGGGCTAAGCTCTGCTAAGAAAAGGATTTGTAGAATTAAGGAAGAAAAGTGAAAGGAAGGACATTTACGCACAAGCAAAAAAAAATGAATATAAATGTATGTATTGATGATTATACAAACATGGCTTTATTCCTTTACTGAGCTTCAAAGAGGAAACTCAAACATCTAAAACACATTTAAGTATGAAGATCAATGACCTGAAAGTCATGGATCTACCAATGATACTGGGGTTTTTTAGACACTTGAACTTGGCAAAGTCCACCATCCACTGTCCAGAGCTGAGTGTGTTACAGCTGTGAGCAGCAGAGCAAAAGCTGAAGGCAGCATCTGAATCATGGCGTCTTTAGAAGAGTTTAATCCAGACCCCAGGTATAGTAGTATACACATATAGCCACATATTACATTCATAAATATTTGGAGAAATGTTATTAGAACATGGGAAATTCACATATCTGAGATAAAAAAAATATTATATATATATATATATATATATATATATATATATATATATATATATATATATATCTGAATTAATATATATGATGGATTATGCAATATGGCTGGATGATGTTGACACCTAAATTAAGTAATGTATGTCACACTTGTATAATTCAATAGTTTCTGCTCCCTTTAGTGAATAATGTAATTGTGCATCTTACTTTGCCTTGTGGGTTTTCTAATGACCTTTATTATAGTATCACATATTGGGGCCTCATATGACAATTTAAAGCTGATTTAAGAAGTGCAGTTGTGCCACAAAAATGGCTGCTAAAATGACTTCTCGCCCTATGACTTTGGGACCTTTTTTTGAGTAGCTACAATATACTGTAGGGAATGTATCACTATTCTCAATGGCTGATACAAGGGAGACATGAGACTATGTTCACACGGGGTCTTTTGCCGAGTTTTTTGACGCGGAAACCGCGTCGCAAAACTCGGCAGAAACGGCCCGAGAACGCCTCCCATTGATTTCAATGGGAGGCGTCGGCGTCTTTTTCCCGCGAGCAGTAAAACTGCCTCGCGGGAAAAAGAAGCGACATGCCCTATCTTCGGGCGCTTCCGCCTCCGACCTCCCATTGACTTCAATGGGAGGCAGGAGAAAGCGTGTTTTCTGCCCGCGGCGCTCAATGGCCGCGGGCGAAAAACGGCGCGATCATTGCTATTCACACGGAGTATTTTGGGGGAGGAATATCTGCCTCAAAATTCCGTTTGGAGCTTTGAGGCAGATATTCCTCCCCCAAAATACTCCGTGTGAACAAGTGTAGCTAAACATTTGACAAACTTCTGACATGTCATATTGACATGTCAGAATTTTGGATTGGTGGGGGTCCAAGCACTGAGACCCCCACGAATCGCTAGAACGAAGCTCAGCTGCTTCGTGTCTGTTTGGCTTTTTCCGGAAATCAATGTATCGGTGGACGGACTCAATAGAAAGTCTATGAGCCCGTACTCCGATACATCGGCTTTCCGGAAAAGCCGAACAGACACGAAGCGGCTGAGCGCTCACACGAGCGCTTCAGCTGCTTCGTTCTAGTGATTGGTGGGGGTCTCAGTGCTCGGACCCCCACCAATCAAAACTTCTGACATGTCACTATGACATGTCAGAAGTTTGTCAAACGTTTAGCTACACTACTAAGCCGAATACCTTTAGACCAGGATCACACACACAGTTATGATGCCGTTTTTGTCTCAATTTTTTGAGCCAAAGCCAGAAGTGGATACAAAAGGAAAAAAGGTATAAATAAATGACAGACTCCTTTGTTTTGTATCCACTCCTGTGTGAATCTTTTACTAAGGAGCTTTATTAAAAGGGATTTCACACCGACCACATTCATCACCAATCAACAGGAGCAGGGATTAATGTTTGATCGGAGGGGAACCCCACTGATGGAACCCCCACCAATGACTGGAGCAGGTGTCCCCCGTTTCTCCTCACAGACAGACAGCACAGGGGCCCTATGCAAGAACAGTGAAAGGCCCCACCCCTAACAATCTGAATACTAGTACAATAATATATACTATGTACTGTAAATGTAAACATAACTAATATAAAAAAGAAAAAACACAAATTTAACGGACAAAATATGATCTACAGTCTTATTTATTCATGTGCAACTGGAGTCCATATTTCTTCCCAAAACTGGGAACATGTGCAAGCAAGTTGAAGAAGGAAGACCTTTGGAAACGGCTTTTCTCTTCACTTTGCTGGGATTCATACCAGTTTATGCACAAAAATAAATAAATACATCTTGATGCCCATTTACTGGGTCCCTGCACAAAATGCTGGTCATGGGGCTGAACTGCTATGAGTGAAGTACTCTTCTCTTTTAGCCATAGCCAAGAGAAACTTAAAATTGCAGCTCACACCCTGGAGGACAATCTTGTATTGCAGGTTTGCCCATTCAAGGAATTGCAGCTGGTGCACAACTGGTCCCAGCACACCCAGATAAGATTTAATGATGTTATTATTATGTAACCTTCATGTTCTGGGACTACATCAGAAGCAACATATGTTTTATCTTTCCAGGGCAGGCTATATCAACAGTAATGTGCTTACAGACCCAGTAGGAGTCTAGACTCAAAACAGACCCAGTGCGGCAGCTTAAAATCTCTGTGTAAAGACAAGCATGTAGGGAGCCAAAGAAAAAAATTACTCAGGAGCGCCCCTACAGGCCTGTCATCTGCAAGAGAATATTGTAATAAAGAAATGCTGAACTTTTAGACAGCAAGGCGCCCCTCTTCCTCAGGAACTCTGTGCAGCTGTGCAGGCAATATATCCTTCTTCCTGCGTTCCAGCCTTAGGATAGATGGCGCCCCGTGCAAAATTATCTTTCAGCGCCCCACCTCATCATAAAAAAAATGCCCCATAAAAAAGTATAATGCCCCACACAATAATGCCCTATATAGTGCCCCCACCCAGTATAATGCCCCTTTAGTGCCCCCCATACAGTATAATAATAATATTTAATAATATATTATAACTCCTTCAAGGACACAGTATTTTGTACTCTAATTGGGCCCACACAGTATTATGTCCCCTAAGTGCCACACACAGTATATTGCCCCCTTCAGTACCACTACACAGTATAATGTCCACTAAGGGGCCCCCACACAGTATAATGCTCCTCCCGTGGCTGCCACACACCCCTCCTTGTAGATAGTGCCCCCTGTAGATTGTGCCATACAGCCTCCCTGTAGACAGTGCCAACATCCCCCACCTCCACCTTGCAGATCGTGCCATACAGCCCCGCACCTCCCCCTTGTAGACAGTGCCTCCAAACAAACAAAAAAATGTAACTCACCTAGACCCGTTTCCACAACGAAAATTCCTTCATTGCATTGTTTGACCTTTTTTTTTTTAGCGTTTTTTTAAGCCATTGAATCTAATGCAAAAGACGCTGGCAAAAAAGCACCAAATCACCGACACAGCCTCTTTGTAGATAGTGCCACACAGCCCCCTTGTAAATAGTGCCACACAGCCCCCTTGTAGATAGTGCTACACAGCCCCCTTGTAGATAGTGCCACACAGCTCCCTTAAATATAGTGCCACACAACAACCCCCTTGTAGATAGTGCCACACAGCCCCCTGTAGATAGTGCCACCCAGACCCCTGTAGATCGTGCCACACAGCCCCCTGTAGATTGTGCCACACAGCACTGAGTCGCCGAGCCCGGGCGCTTTTGAAACAAGCAGGGGAAGGGAGCCAGAGCAGCGCCTCATTACACCTGCTGGAGTGATGCACCCTGTGCAATGGCACACGTCGCACACCCCTAAAAAATATTCGTACTGGAGAGTTGCTTTAAAGCATTGATTCATAGCTTTACAATATATACTTAGATATATTCTACATAAGTTGAGTCACTTTATAAATACACTACATTACAGTACTTATCTTGTACAGATCCTGGGTTATAGCCTGTACTATAGTCTAGAGTCATATTCACAATTCTGCTGATTGTAAGGGTATGTGCACACACACTAATTACGTCCGTAATTGACGGACGTATTTCGGCCGCAAGTACCGGACCGAACACAGTGCATGGAGCCGGGCTCCTAGCATCATAGTTATGTACGACGCTAGGAGTCCCTGCCTCGCTGCAGGACAAGTGTCCCGTACTGTAATCATGTTTTCAGTACGGGACAGTTGTCCTGCAGCGAGGCAGGGACTCCTAGCGTCGTACATAAGTATGATGCTAGGAGCCCGGCTCCCTGCACTGTGTTCGGTCCGGTACTTGCGGCCGAAATACGTCCGTCAATTACGGACGTAATTCCCTCGTGTGCACATACCCTTACTAGAACCAGTTGACAGTTGGTTGACAGGCACAGCTTTTTTTTTTAACATCAGATTGTTGCACTGCACCTCAGGGCTGCCATCAGGAATTTCTGGGCCCCATACTGCCAATGAGTCTGGGCCCCCGCCCCCCTCGTTATTAGGAGGGGGGGTGGAATGTAAAGGGGCGTGAGGTAGGGCACATTAAAAAGAAAACTCTTTGGAGGAGCAGGGCAGAGACAGGAGGTGGGTGTCGGAGGGCAAAGGGGAGAGACTAAGTGCCAGGGCTGGGAGAACTGAAGGTAGCAGTGGTAGCCAGGGGGAAACGCAACCTCACAGGGGCTCTGTGGAGTGATAGGGAAGAGACAAGAGACAGCGGCTCTGTGGGGGGCAAAAAGGGAAAGTGTGTGTGTGTGTGTGTGTATAGAATCTGTCAGGATGTAGGAGGGCAATATAAACAAAAATCATTGCACTGAAGCCCTATACACAGGAGAGTCACTCACCAAAATGTAGTCCCTAAGATCTCCCACCGCCACGGGCATGCCTGGATGATACTTTTGCATTCTCTTCACACGCTGCACACACGTTATCTGTGTAAATACCACACAACAAAATTAATTCAGACACCAAACCAGAAAAAAATTCAGATCCTAGACCAGACCTGTTAGGTAATTCAGACACCTTTCCAACAGAACCCTACCTGTGGCCAGAGTTTAGCATTTAGACTTTTATCTACAGGGGAGTGTGTGTGGAGCTATTTACAGGGGGCTGTGTGTGGCACTATCTATCTACAGGGGGGTGTGTGGCGCTATCTACAGGGGGGGGTGTGGCGCTATCTACAGGGTGGGTGTGGCGCTATCTACATGGGATTGTGTGGCGCTATCTACATGGGATTGTGTGGCGCTATCTACATGGGGCAGTATGTGGCACTATCTACAGGGGAGTGTGTGTGTGGCGCTATCTACAGGGGGTATGTTCGGCGCTAACTACAGGGGAGTGTGTGGCACTCTCTACAGGGGATTACAGTCCGGGAGGAGACCCTGACCTCACTGTCCATATATGGACAGTGACCTCAGGGGCTACCTCTAGGAGAGGAATCCCCGGCCAGAGTGTCGGCAACTCTCTGACCAGGGATTCCGCTCCTGGATGGGTGAATGGCAGAGCAGGAAGCTGATACTTTCCTGCTCTGCCATAGTATTCAATTGTATCTGCATCCTGTGGACGCAGATACAATTGAATATGGCCATGGCTGAGACACGTCTGGGACAGTAATTTGCCGGGGCTGCCGCTGTAGATTCAGGACAGTCCCTGCAAATTCAGGACTGTTGCTAACTATGCCTCCGGTATAAGCTTTCTCCCCCTACCCAGGTATACTCTCTCCTTCCTCTACCCCTCCCCATGTATAATTTCTCACCTCCCTTCAGATATCCTCACTTTTCACCCAATTATTACCCCCCCCCCCCATTGTATAATGCCTCCTCCAGTGGAGGGATGTCACGATACCAGAATTTGGACTTCGGTACCGATGCTTTGTGTAGTATTGCGATTTCGATAACAAAGCGATACTTTGCCAACAGTAATAAAAAAACAAAACAGTTCTTCCATTTCTTATGTGAGGCGCGAGGTGTGATGGTAAATTTAACCTCCATGTGCCTCACATTAATAGTAATTAACCCCATCATGTTCCTCAATTATAATGGGTTAATGTGTGAGGTACATGATGGGGTTAATTACTATTAATGTGAGGCACATGGAGGTTAAATTCATCATCGCACCTCGCGCCTCACATTATTAAGTGAAAGAAGTTTTTATTTTATTTTTTTACAGCGTACACATCATAAATGATGCAAAAAAATTGTTGTGCAGGTTGTTACGGCCGCGCCATTACCGAATATGTATATTTTATGTATTGAGACTTATTTTAATGTGTTTTGTAAAAAAGGTGTATGTGTATTTTTTTTAAATGTCACATTACTTTATGTTTTTACTTTATTTTTTAAACTTTAATACACTGTCATATATCTATATACGGATAGTACACAGGCAGTTGTTAGGACAGACCTGAGTATGCCCTAACAGGAAATATGGTAAGACAGCCCTGGGGTCCTTCATTGGACCTTGGGCTGTCTGCCCATATATGGTATGTCCCTCAATCGCGTGTCAGGGATTCCTGTGACGTGATCCAAGGGGCATCCCCCCTTCTTATTTTCCGCTGAATGCTGCAGTCAGCTTTGATCGCAGCATTCAGGGGAATAGCGGCGGAGATGAGAGGTTTCTTTGATCTCTGCCTTTATAGAGTGGGACTGCGGCTGTGTAATACAGCCATTGCCCCGCCCCGCACGCGGTCAGCACGAGGTGATGCGGGCGGCGCTGCACTAATGAGCGGCGGTTCAGGCACTGAAGACAGAACATGTGGGGGTGTTTTGTAGTGCGCCCGCCATGTTCTGTTTTCAGTGCCGCCGCTCATTAGTGCAGCACTGGCCGCATCACATAATACTGGCGGCGCGCACATGTCGGGACTCCGGAGCGGGGCCGTAACTGCATTACACAGCCGCAGCTCCGCTCTCATACATTCATGTATTACAATATTGAGCTGTGCGGCCGCACAGCTTAGTATCGAAATACATGAAATAACAGCATCGAACCGTTTGGGGGTGCACGGTATCGAAACCGTATGGAAGTTTTGATGCATCGTGCATCCCTACTCAAGTGCCATCCTCCCTCCATTATTATCTCCTTCCCACTCTAGCATCATTTCCCTCCCTACCCAATGCCATCTCCCTGCCCCATTATCATCTCCCTGCCCCATTATCATCTCCCTGCCCCATTATCATCTCCCTGCCCCCATTATCATCTCCCTGCCCCCATTATCATCTCCCTGCCCCATTATCATCTCCCTGCCCCCATTATCATCTCCCTGCCCCCATTATCATCTCCATGCCCCCATTATCATCTCCCTGCCCCATTATCATCTCCCTGCCCCCATTATCATCTCCCTGCCCCCATTATCATCTCCCTGCCCCATTATCATCTCCCTGCCCCCATTATCTTCCCCACGTCTGTATTAGTTCACACTGCAGCATAGGATTGTATCACTATCAGCTCTACGCCGGCTCTTTTCTCCTGTCCTGTGTAAACAGAGGGAGAAGACAGGTTTATTGTCACATGTTACACAGGACGGGAGATAAGAGCCGCAGAGCTGATACAATCCTATGCTGCAGTGTTAACATAATACAGAGGTGGGGAAGATATTTACTTTCTATGGGGGCAGGAGGAGATTTTTTCAGGAGGCTCCGGGCAGCAGCAGCCGGACACAGACATAACTTAGTACTCACTGTGTCTGAAGAAGAAGACAACGACTGCTGCTGCTGGACGTATCCTCCGAGGCTGAGCTCATAACTCCCGCTGCTGTGATGTCTCCTCCCCACACGCTGTCGCGCTGTTGTGGAGGAGGAGGGGCGGGCACATCTCACTCTCCAGCGGGCCCTTACGATTTTATTCTGATGTAATGAACGTGCCCCTGCTTCGTGATGGGACCTGTTCCTTTCACCAAAATGAAATCGTAAGAGCCACACTGCCGTGAGTATATTGATTCCAGCGGCAGAGTGCGGGCCCCTTTTTTTTTAATTTATGCCCGGGCCCCTCACTGCAGTACCCCCAGTACCCCCCTGATGGCGGCCCTGCTGCACCTGGTGTAAAGACTACACTTCCCCAGAATACAAATAGAACACCTAGACCAGTATAGTTTAGATGAAAATGGAAGTCCACCCAAAAGTCCGGTGTACATCAGTCTAAAATGAATACTCAAGAACAAGGTTAGATGCTGAAAATCAGGCATAAGGCCCTATTCACATAAAAAAAATTCTTTACGTTTAGCGTGTTAGTCGAGAAATCTTCAGACGTACACGTTAAACGTGTCCATAGGCCTCCATTGCAAGAAGGGGTGACCGTCTGGCCTCTGTCTAACTGGTGTACGTTAGTATACCGCAAAAAAAAGTATGGTCAAGGGTAGCAGACTATGTCACACAGAGTCCAGTAAAAAGATCATAGATATTAAACGTCTACTTTTCTTTAACATGGTAGTGGCATCAGCCACCCATAATCTTCCATGTTAAAAAAAAGTATTTTTTTTACTGGACTCGTTGGATTTAATAGCGTAGTCTGTGTAGATACATCATGGAAAGGGTCATGGGAGTTCATGCATCCGTCACAGCCTACGTTTGACTTATACAGTGAAGGAAATAAGTATTTGATCCCTTGCTGATTTTGTAAGTTTGCCCACTGTCAAAGACATGAACAGTCTAGAATTTTTAGGCTAGGTTAATTTTACCAGTGAGAGATAGATTATATAAAAAAAAAAAAAAAAAATCACATTGTCAAAATTATATATATTTATTTGCATTGTGCACAGAGAAATAAGTATTTGATCCCTTTGGCAAACAAGACTTAATACTTGGTGGCAAAACCCTTGTTGGCAAGCACAGCAGTCAGACATTTTTAGTAGTTGATGATGAGGTTTGCACACATGTTAGATGGAATTTTGGCCCACTCCTCTTTGCAGATCATTTGTAAATCATTAAGATTTCGAGGCTGTCGCTTGGCAACTCGGATCTTCAGCTCCCTCCATAAGTTTTCGATGGGATTAAGGTCTGGAGACTGGCTAGGCCACTCCATAACCTTAATGTGCTTCTTTTTGAGCCACTCCTTTGTTGCCTTGGCTGTATGTTTCGGGTAATTGTCGTGCTGGAAGACCCAGCCACGAGCCATTTTTAATGTCCTGGTGGAGGGAAGGCGGTTGTCACTCAGGATTTGACGGTACATGGCTCCATCCATTCTCCCATTGATGCGGTGAAGTAGTCCTGTGCCCTTAGCAGAGAAACACCCCCAAAACATAATGTTTCCACCTCCATGCTTGACAGTGAGGACAGTGTTCATTGGGTCATAGGCAGCATTTCTCTTCCTCCAAAAACGGCGAGTTGAGTTAATGCCAAATAGCTCAATTTTAGTCTCATCTGACCACAGCACCTTCTCCCAATCACTCTCAGAATCATCCAGATGTTCATTTGCAAACTTCAGACGGGCCTGTACATGTGCCTTCTTGAGCAGGGGGACCTTGCAGGCACTGCAGGATTTTAATCCATTACGGCGTAATGTGTTACCAATGGTTTTCTTGGTGACTGTGGTCCCAGCTGCCTTGAGATCATTAACAAGTTCCCCCCGTGTAGTTTTCGGCTGATCTCTCACCTTCCTCAGGATCAAGGATACCCCACGAGGTGAGATTTTGCATGGAGCCCCAGATCGATGTCGATTGACAGTCATTTTGTATGTCTTCCATTTTCTTACTATTGCACCAACAGTTGTCTCCTTCTCACCCAGCGTCTTACTTATGGTTTTGTAGCCCATTCCAGCCTTGTGCAGGTCTATGATCTTGTCCCTGACATCCTTAGACATCCTTTGGTCTTGCCCATGTTGTAGAGGTTAGAGTCAGACTGATTAATTGAGTCTGTGGACAGGAGTCTTTTATACAGGTGACCATATAAGACAGCTGTCTTTAATGCAGGCACCAAGTTGATTTGGAGCGTGTAACTGGTCTGGAGGAGGCTGAACTCTTAATGGTTGGTAGAGGATCAAATACTTATTTCTCTGGGCACAATGCAAATAAATATATATCATTTTGACTATGTGATTTTCTTTTTTTTTTTTTTTTTTTATATAATCTATCTCTCACTGGTAAAATGAACCTAGCCTAAAAATTCTAGACTGTTCATGACTGACAGTGGGCAAACTTACAAAATCAGCAAGGGATCAAATACTTATTTCCTCCACTGTACATCAAGAGCTTTCCCGGCGTATACGTCAAATATAGGCCAAAAAACGTGATGTGAACAGATCCGTCAGGATCCATTTTTATAACGCAAACTGTCTATTTTTCTGTTCTGTTGAACAACAGGATCCAGACGGATCCTTTTTTTTGTACAATGCAAGTCTATGGCAACAGGATGCTACAGAATAGGCATCCTGTTGCACTATCCTGTTTGACATCCGTTTTTTCAATAAACTTGCAATTAAGGCCCTGTACACATCTGCATCAAAGGCTCAGTTAGGGTCCTCTATCGTAGATTGCGTCATTTATGCTGGACAAAATAGTGTAGTTGGCTTTCGGCATGCAACGAATACGGTGCTTCCCTTATTCCCCGTTATTCTATTCCTCTGACGCAACATAATATCAGAAATGGTAGTTCAGTTGTGAACAAACCCTTATTTAAAACACAAAATAAAACAAATAATGTATCTGTTAAGAAACAAATACAAACCGATACAACGGATCCATAAAAGTAGAACTGTAGTTCTTAAAAAGCTTCCTGTTATTTCCTGTAAAAAAAAATCTGTTATCTTTTTAAAGATAAAAAAGAACATTTCCATAGGAGGCAAAAACATGGTGTGAACTTAGCCTAAGTGCTCTATTTACAGTACAGCTAAACTGTCACATTTCCAGGCCACAGCTGATTTTGCTACCAGTTTCATACGCTCGCAGATTTGTGTAAACTTTCCTTCTATTTTGCTTTCGAGATACATTCTAATTTTCATGGCAAATTATTTATTGCAAAACTTGATGCACTAAAAAACATATAAATATCCCTCTAGTGGGCAACTATATACTTATGTATTTCAATGGCATTCTGAAGGTTCACCTTTTCTTCTGATTGCTCTTTCTTATAGGCTTCCCAAGCACCTTGTTTACATCCTGATGAACAACAGTATACAACCATCCTGCTACTCCTTACCACCGTCTGCCGCTCGATTACCATACTGTACGTCATTCAATTAAACACAATTTTAATTTATGTTTATACAATATCAGTGATGCATATATATATATATATATATATATATATATATATATATATATCCTCAAATCTAAGCTCTGTAAGAGAGAGATTGCACTAACAAAATAGAATCGGTGCAACTAGTTCTTTACAAAACAGATTGTTTCAATTAAAGTATGTAATATAGTTAACCTTCTGAAGGAAAAAAAACTCTAATGTCACCAATAGTTGACTACCCCTAGGCAGAGGCGTAGCTAGGTTCTCCAGCACCCGGGGCAAAGATTCAGTTTGGCACCCCCCCCCCTCCCCAACCTCTTTCCCGACATCTCCTTCCCCCTCGCCGTGTTTGTTTTCTCTAACAATCGACGTGTCATTTATTTTTATGTAACGCGAGCATAAAATTATTTGTACATTTCACAAGCAATATGGTTCTATACACAACACCAGAACCAAGCTCACTACATATATACAACAGCAGCACAAATACAGCTCAATTTAGTGCAACCCCTGCCGTATAGGTTTGTACGGCGTAAAACTACAGCTCCCAGCATAGCCCGAACAATGGTAAGGATATGCTGGGAGATGCCGTTTCACAAAAAATAAATCCTATCATAATCATACCACCCATCATCTCGCTGCAGATCATACAGTGACTACAGTCCTGATTAGAGGCAGAGTGAACATTTACATTAAGTGACTCACCGGTGACGTCTCAGATTCTAGTTCTTTTTCTCCATCCGGTCCAGACCTCTATGATGACTTCTCCCGGTCACAGCCCGTTTCTGCAGTTTGCCACTCAGATGTCTTCAGCTTCTCACTTTTCCAACATTTCTGCACCTATAAATAAATATAAAGTTATCATTATACCACACACTACACCCTTAAATATAATAGCGCCATACACTGCACCTCTAATTATAATAGCACCATAAACACACACTGTGCCCCCTGTAGATAGTGCCTGCCATAGAGCCTCCTGTAGATAGTGCCTGCCATAGAGCCCCTGTAGATAGTGCCCCCATATAGACCACCCCTGTATATAGTGTCCCACAAATAACTCCCCCTATAGTGCTCAACAGATAGCCCACCCCTGTATATAGCCCCCTGTAGATATAGCCCACCCCTGTATATAGAGCTCTACAGATAGCCCAACCATGTATGTAGCCCCCCTGTAGATATAGCCCACCCCTGTATATAGTGCTCCACATATAGTCCACCCCTGTATATAGTCTTTCACAGATAGCCCACCCCTGTATATAGCCCCCCCTTGTACATATAGTCCACCCCTGTATATAGTGCTCCACTAGATAGTCCACCCCTGTATATAGCCCCCATGTAGATATAGCCCACCCCTGTATATAATGCTCTACATATAGTCCACCCCTGTATATAGTGCTCCACAGATAGCCCACCCCTGTATATAGTGCTCCACTAGATAGCCCACCCTGTATATACTATATACAAGGGTGGGCTATCTGTGGAGCACTATATACAGGGGTGGACTATATGTACAAGGGGGCTATATACAGGGGTGGGCTTTCTGTGGAGCAATATAGGGGGAGCTATTTGTGGGATACTATATACAGGGGTGGGCTATATCTACAGGGGGACTATATACAGGGGTGGGCTATATCTACAGGGGGACTATATCTACAGGGGGACTATATCTACAGGGGGACTATATACAGGGGTGGGCTATCTACAGGGGGACCATATCTACAGGGGGGACCATATCTACAGGGGGACCATATCTACAGGGCTGGGCTATACACAGGGCTGGGCTATACACAGGGGGGCTATATCTACAGGGGTGGGCTATACACAGGGGGGCTATGTACAGGGGTGGGCTATACACAGGGGTGGGCTATACACAGGGGGGCTATATACAGGGGTGGGCTATATACAGGGGTGGGCTATATACAGGGGGAATATATCTACAGGGGGCTATATCTACAGGGCTGGGCTATTTCTACAGGGCTGGGTTATATACAGGGCGACTATATCTACAGGGGGGGCTATATACTGGGGTGGGCTATCTATGGAGCACCATATACAGGGGTGGGCTATATCTACAGGGGGCTATATACTATATAGCCCACCCCTGTATATGGTGCTCTATAGACAGCCCACTCCAGTATATAGCCCCCCTGTAGATATAGTCCCCCTGTATATAGCCCCCCTGTAAATATAGTCCCCCTGTATATAGCCCAGCCCTGTAGATATAGTCCCCCTGTATATAGCCCAGCCCTGTAGATATAGTCCCCCTGTATATAGCCCAGCCCTGTAGATATAGTCCCCCTGTAAATAGCCCAGCCCTGTAGATATAGTCCCCCTGTATATAGCCCAGCCCTGTAGATATAGTCCCCCTGTAGATAGACACACCCCGTAGATTCATTGCTTCTAATTGTACCTGTGTCCTTGCGACACAGGTACAATTATAGTGCAGGAGGAGGTGGCGCTGGCGCCCCCCTCTAAACTGCGCCCGGGGCACGTGCCCCGCCTGCCCCCCCTAGCTACGCCCCTGCCCTAGGTCAATGTCTGACCATTTATAGAGCTTTGAAACATGTCTCCGGTTATCAGCCAAACCATATCTGTAGACAGCGCTGTTTCTGAGTTGTTGCTCCTTGTCAGTACAGAACAAGGTTGCCTGTGTTAGACGTCGTGTGTACTGCCTCATGGAAGGTACTGATTCTCCTTGGAGAGATATAGCTAAAGAATTATTCCTCCACCTTGAAGCCATTGTGAAGATTATATTATAGAAAAGTATTTTTTTTTAGCAATTTCATTATAGAATGTTATATTAGGATTCACTGACTTCAAGACATTAGGTGAACCATGAAAATTTGCCAATTTAATTTTGGAATGGCATTCGCCCAATTTAGGACAATTGAGGCTCAAAGCGACTGTTCAGTTCTCACACTGGACCGCCATTCAGGGCACCTTAATGGGTTGGTTTAAACGTTAGTGGATTAAAAAAAAAAAATTACTCACCTAGCCAACGTTTCTCCGCAGTTCCAGTTTAGAATGAGCAGGCAGGCGCTGGTGAGTGATGTCACCAGTTGTGCCCGTCTGCTTTATGCACTGGATCGTGCTGACGTCTTATTACATCAGCGCAGTCCAGACTGCTACTTCCCCAATTTGTCACTCACTTTGACATGTGTCACTAAGTCTGCCTAACATCATATCTAAAGTGACAGTCCCATTAAAAGATGCTTTAAAGACAGATCCCTTTTTTAGCCTCATTTGTTTTAAATAAGGGAAATCCAGTTCTTTATTAGGAAATAAGCACATTTTGACAATAGGTGATTCGGTAAACGCACTAATCGCCCATCTAAGCTGGATTCTAAAATTTGCTCTGCAGGTTGGTAGAGAATTCAGAATCCCTGTTCTCCAGATACTATGAGCACCATACCTGTACATCTATCAGGATGAAAATCTATGATGAGTAATGTACCATTGGCTCAGCCATTTATAGTACACACCAGATATATTAAACTAACTACTATCATTTCAGATTCATAATATATTGGGTGGCTTGTATCTTTTCATAATGTTGGAATAATGCATTTAAGGTTGTGCTTGACTGTATAGTACGGAGCTTCTAATTTTTTTTCTACTGGGGCATTACCAGTCAGAACATGGTGATGACTGGGCCCCACCATTGGTTGTAATACACAGAAAAATGTAAAGAAATTACCTCAACTTATCTTGAAACCCAGTAGAACATTAGAATAAGCACAAAAGGAATCTGTTATGTTGGTGAACCAGAAATTGATGCAACCGTAGAAAAGACTGTGCAGTTTATGATTACTGGTGTCAAATCTGCAGCCCCCTAGCTGTACCTCACTAAAAACTGGGGGGCGCCTGACAGTTTGAAAGGCTCTGGTGTAGACAAAACAGAGGCAGCCTGTATTCTGCTGTAGAATGTCTCATCTTATTATCTTAACATCTCCTTACTTTTCTTCCTGTTTTTAGTGCTGGACACCGTGCAGTTGTGCATTATGGGTATTCTCACCATTCTTACCATAATCGCAGTCATTATTTATCTAGAAGATGCCATTTATATTATAAAGAAAGTGCAATGCCCAATGAAGAAACGAACATCTCTATGGAGCAGTGCTGCCCCAACAGTAAGAACCTGTATAGTCTTACATAGGAATAGTTTTTTTTTTGTGCGGTTACATCAATAATAGTTCTGTAAACCTTTAGGTATTTTTTAACAAAGAGGATTTTTATCCAAAACATAAAAATGTCTCGAAGTTGCAGCAGCCAAAGTTAGGTAATTATGTACTTACTTATAAATATGTTATACATTTTCTTATCAGCTAGAGCGGCAATTTTTGCATCCATACTGGTTGTCACTTTTTAATTAAATTCTCAGAAACTGAAGATCAAGTATGAACTATTTGTCAGCATGGTGAATCCATAACAAAGTGACAATTTTACCATCAGTTGCTGAGAAGCTAAATGAAAGGTGATAAGCAATATTGCTGCACTTTCTGAACTAAAAAAATTACCAATATCTCTATAAGGCCGGATTCACACGACCATGATCGGTCCGTGATATATGTCGGCAGTATTTCCCGGACTGAACACGAGTTCCTGCCTCGCTGTGGAAAACTGTCCCGTACTGAAAACATGATTACAGTACGGGACAGTTTTCCCGCAGTGAGGCGGGGACTCCTAGTGTTATAGATAACTATGACGCTTGGAGCCCGGCTTCATGCAGTGTGTTCGGTCTGGGAAATACTACCAACACACCATATATCACGGACCGATCACGCTCGTGTGAATCCGGCCTAAGTAAAAGAAACATAATTACCAATTCACTCATTTATGGCAATAGGTGATGACCACAACATTCTTCAATATAAGTGAATGAGTTATTTTCTGATGTCCAGGTGCCTGCTGTAAAGCAAATCTCTGCGACTGCTGTTGCAGCAAATCAGGCAAGTTAGCCACCACTGTATAATCATGTAAAAAGAGGGTCCATTAGGGTTTGTCGTGGTGTCCGTATTTTTGTCAGGGTAAAATATTGCTGCATGCAGTGTTGTTCTTTCCGTTAAATTTGATGTGAACACAGCCTAATTTGCAGCATATCACTGTACATGTATAGCTTAAAAATGTGCAAAAACAGTAAAAGAAAATTATTTGTTATGCTTCTTCACATACTGTTCTAAGGTATTTGGTTCAGTCAATAATATTTACCCCAAAAATAAATCCTCTAATTCTCCTGTGCATAGCAATGTGATATGTGTGTACATTGTGTAATGTATGTCACAATGCTAAACCATGACAAAATCAAAGCCCCCATTTAAATTTTTAGATGAGCACTGTGTTCGGAACTCTTAAAGATAAGGAACAAATATTTCAGTTTCTTGTCACAGTACCAGTTTAGGTATTCAGAGTGACAGGCCGGTCCACCTGAGGGCACCGGGTGCAGGAACGAGCAGTGTCATCAAACAGAGCATGTAAAGTTACAGGGACTACGCCATTAGCCTAGGAATTTACGTGAGGTGAGCTGGAAGGGGTTAATAATTAATATTAGCCTAATATATTTCTGTACTGTGTAAAAGCTTCTCTCCTTTGATCTCACTCTAAAAGAAAATGGGAGGAGATAGAGGATTTTATGTTGCACAGACCCTGGGAAAATTTATTGCTGCATCAACCTTTTCCTGTAAAGCTGGGTGGCACGGTCTGTGGGTATGTGGACCCACTAGGCTGCAGCGCCGTAGCGGGGAGGCAGCTGGCCAAATAACAGAGCACCTAAACAATACAAAGTCCAGCACAAGGGTACCTGAATAGTCCAGACAGTGGCAGAGGCTTTAGCACGCTTGAAGGTGAGTGCAGCAGGTTGCGCCAGACGTGGCAGATGACAGCAGGTGCAGCAGGTTGCGAAAGATGTGGCGGCTGACAGCAGCTGCAGCAGGTTGCGCCAGACGTGGCGGATGACAGCATGTGCAGTAGGATGCGCCGGACGACAACAGGTGCAGTGGGTTGCGCCAGACGTGGCGGGTGACAACAGGAGCAGCAGGACATGACACCAATCATTAACAGGCTCAGGAACAATAACACAGCACGGGATACAGGAAACAGGTAGCAGGGCACGGGAACACTGGAACAGGGTAAACACTAAGGGACCATTTGCAAAGATCAACATGGGAATAACTAACAATGCTCAGGCAAAGAGTGAAGTGACAGGGCCCTTCTTATAGTCCAGGGTGATCTGGGAGTAATTAGTAAATTCTTAACATGTGTGCACGCTAGCCCATTAAGGCCGGGAATGAGCTCATGTGCTCGCATCCTTGGGGAGGAAGACATCAGCAGGATGAAAGGGGTCTGCGGTCTGCGTCCGTTACACTGGATTTTCACGTAGCGGTCCAAATTATTTTCTTTACGTGATTCACTGGCGTGGAAAAATGCATTTTATATGAAAAAGGAGGAAAAATCTTCCAGTGCATCCTTATAAACATACAAATTTAATTTGGCAACTTATTTAAAAATAAAACAGAGCACACGTTAGGTGTGTGGACGCTTACGAGTTTCGAACAGGAGTATTCTTATTCATAGCATACGTCACTAAGGCAGTGCTTAGAATTGAAAAGCATTATGAACCAATTCTAGCTATTTCTTGCAAAAAAACTTTAACAGGTAATAGCAATGCAAACACTAATTTTGTTGATTATTTTCCCCTTCTTAAAGTGGTATGTCAAAAAAACTGAAGGCAGGTATTTCACATCTGTTTTAACACTTTCACTCACATGTATATACTTTGCATATTTGAACTTGTTTATATTATCCGTTAGTGAAGGGTTCATGGCACATAAATGTTTAGAATAATTACATTAATATATATGAATAATTACATGCTAGAATATCTAAAATCAACAGCTCGATCGTATAATAAATGTGTAAAGGATCTGCCACACACAGCTTCTGTGTCGACGCCCGTGGTTAATCAGTCTGCACCTGCTCCTAGGTCTGATAGAGTGACTCGATCTGCTACCACTCAGGCTGGTAGGCTCAGGAGTGGGAGAACCTATCACAGCCTGGCCAGACGGTTCTAGCTTCCGCCCTCGGCCTATTTATACCTTCATTTCCTGCTTGTCTTTGCCTGTGATTCTTTCATGTTTCCTGGCTCTGCTGCTCCTGCTATTATTATTGACCTTGCTTCATTTTGACCCTGGCTTTACTGACTACGCTCCTACTCTGCGTTTGGTACCTCGTACACTCCTGGTTTGACTCGGCTCGTTCACTACTCCTGTTGCTCACGGTGTTGCCGTGGGCAACTGCCCCATTTCCCTTAGCTCCTGTGTACCCTTGTCTGTTTGTCTGTCATGCACATACTGAGCGTAGGGAACGTCGCCCAGTTGTATGCCGTCGCCTAGGACGGGCCGTGCAAGTAGGCAGGGACTGAGTGGCGGGTAGATTAGGGCTCACCTGTCTGTCTCCCTACCCTGAAATTACAAAATGTACCTAATATAGATAGAGTAAATCTCCTCTCCAATTGAGAACTATGGAAAATCTGGTCTCCAGTTGTAGGATACAGAATGCTTCCCTGTTAGGGCTCATCCACATGGACGGCCGTTAAAAAAAACGTCCGTCACACTGACGAGATATACGCTCATCTGAATCTGGCTTTAGTGGTTGCATGTACCTGGACACACAGAAATATCTAGGGGGTGTTGCAGGTGTTTTAACAGCAGTCAAATGGACGTATTCAACGTTCGTGTGAATAAGCCCTTAAGGAGATATTTTCTCCAGTCCCCCCCCTCTAAGGCTGGATTCACCCGAGCGTGTTCGGTCCATGATATACGGACCGCATGTCGCCAGTATTTCCCAGACCGAACACACTGCAGACCGAACACACTCCTAGCATCATAGTTATCAATTTTCTAATAGTGCAGCCAATATATGTTAGGTTGCGTTTACTACATATAATACCGTAAATCACATGATGCATTTTGCAGTTAATAAATGCTTCGATCTTTTGATACTGTTGCTTTGGGGAGATAAACTCCTTTATTTTTTTTGGTGCATACCTACACATATTACACCTCTTACCTCCACATTTAAAAAATGCTTTTTGGGATAACCAAGGTTTTTTAGGGTTATTAGAAGAAAAAAGACTTGGAGACAATATATCTCCTAAAGTTCTGCCTCTTTTGGCTACACATCGGCAGCCATGGTCAATAATTTGAGGGAGGATGGGTAAATATTTCTTTATAATGCTAGTAATATCTTTGTAGAGATGTGAGCCGTTGAAAATACAGTGGGGGAAAAAATTAGAGTAGCGAGCTTCCCGATTATTGTGTTCTATCAAAAAGGAACCTTGGGTTTTTATATAGTTTGACCCTTTTTCCATCATTTTATTTTTTGCTTCCCCTTTTTCGTAATCTGGATTCTATGTCTTTAGATTGGTTAGAAAGATCAGTGTTATCCGAACACGCTCTTCTAGATCTAATAAATTCTCCTGGTATTGTTTTTATGGTGTGAATTGGTTGACAACTGGGCGGACCCAGGA
Organism: Rhinoderma darwinii; assembly: GCF_050947455.1. Lineage (NCBI taxonomy): Eukaryota > Metazoa > Chordata > Amphibia > Anura > Rhinodermatidae > Rhinoderma > Rhinoderma darwinii. The sequence continues at coordinate 164,308,275 of NC_134690.1, read as the reverse complement.
TGGTATTACCTGATGTAGGTTTACAATAAAGAGACGTAGTCACCCAGCCATTCTTTATGTCACCTGAGAGAAATATCTAAGAATGGAATACTTTCCCTGGATGTAGCACTTGTAAATTGTAAATTGAAATCATTATTGTTGATGAAGTCCACAAACCGTGGTATGGACGCCACATCACGACCCCAGACCAGTAATAGATTGTATAATCTAAGCGGGATAAAACGTTCTCCCAGGAGGCTGGCCTTCAGGACCCGCCGCCATGTCTATGTAAATACCAAACTTTTTTTTTTTTACGTGCAGGTTTCCGCAGCGGACATTCCGGCCGAAAAACTGCACCACAATTTGGTGCCGTTTTTCAGCCGGTATTCCCTGCAGCACCCAGGGCGGATACGCTGTGTGCTTTTACACAGCGTATCCATCCTATATGAACATAGCCTAAGGTGCAGTCACTCGCGGAAGATTTTGTGTATGATTGCTGCAGCAAAGACATAGATTTCTGCAAGTTTCATTCAGATGAACAGAGCTTACTTTTCGGTCACGAATATTTCTGGAACAAAATCTGCTGCATTTATGTGTTTACAAATTATGTGCAAATTTTATGATAAACATTATAAAGATAATAAACTTCTGAATAAACCTAGCTTCTTTCTTCACCATCACCACCCTTTTAATTTCAATCCCTTATTTTGTGTTTTGTCTGATACAGAACTTGGCCTTGACAGTGTACAATGAATGCCATAAAGGCTGCAACCTTTGCAACAGTTTTGTGTATTGCTCCGATTTATCTGACATTGAAAATGAATCTACTTTGTAAAAGGTCTTGATTAAAATGTTTCTATTGTTTTGTTTCTACAGCTCTTGTGCAGACATATTTATTTCCATTATAAGGCCCCATTCACATCACGTTTTTGCCATACATTTTTAGCGTATCCGTCTGGAAAAGCTCCCCACATATATACGTTAAACGGGCCTCTGATGGATGCCGAACACCCATAGGCTATTGTGTCACTAATGTGTCATATCTGTACAATGTACGCCTCATGAAAAGCTCATGACGTATACTTTAAATTGATGCCTGTGACAGATGCCATACAGTTGCATCCATCCCCCATACGCTCCCTTGTTTAAAAAAAATATACCGTGCGGTATATAGTATTTTACTAGATTCCGTTGTATTGAATAGCGTAATCTACTATGCTACTCTCTACCTTTTTTTGCGGTATACTGACATATACCGGCCAGACAGAGTTGAAAAAGTCAGCTTATGTATCCATATAGACACATTTAGCATATACGTTGAGAGCTATCCTGGCGTGGTGTACACGCTAAATGTACATAACGAACTTTGTCGTCTTATCCTGGAGTCACACTGCCTTTCATCTGTTTACTACTTTTTGCCAACCTAAAAAATTTATGTTATCAATAAGTAGGGGTCTGATAAAAGGGAGTATGTCTGTATGATCCCACTACACCGGATTTGTTTGTAGTCTGTTACCATGGAGACACGTAAGTCTGCATAAGGGCTGTAGACACAAAATGGTAGACACATTCTATGGACAAAATTTTTTAGATGCATTGGAACAATAAAAATAGGTGGACATAACCTCTAAAAGAAATACATAAAGTTATTTGTAACTAATTTAAAATATATAATGAATTATACCAATTTTCTATGTTTTTATTTCCTTATTGCAAATACAGTACACCATCATGAGCTGTTGCAACAGCAGTTTAAGAGATTTTCTTTACAGCAAGCACCGGAACATAAAACAAGACAGTAAACAATGTATTGCCTTCTATGGAGTATTGTTGTGGACATGTTCTGCCACAAACTTATTAGTAAAACTGCAATATTTCCAGGTTTTATTCATATATAAAATAACTTAAAGGGTTATTCCAAACCCAAACATATATGGCATATCCACAGGATTTGACATAAATGTCTGGTAGATGCGGGTCCCAGCTCTGGGATTATATGTAACAATTCTATTCCTGACTTCTTACAATGAACTATGTCAGGCCTCATGCACATGACCGTTGCCATGTGCCTGGTCCCTGAACATGGTACGGATGGGCCAAGTAGCATCATCCGCGGGCCGTCCGCAATCATGGACCGTGCACATACAAGATGTGCATTGACTTTGAGGAGCCTCTACCGCAAATACGGCCTGTAAAATGACTTGTCCTATTTTTTTGCGTCCTGGATCCCGGGCAATGCAAGGACCATGGAAACCATGGCCATGTGCATTGACCCATAGGATAAAATGTGTGCTATTCTATCCACAATTGCGGCTCCGCAATTGCGGATAATATGCGGACCGTATTGCACTGTTGTGAGGCCTTAAAGTGTGTGTATTATTTAATTGCATTCATTCTGCTTATGATTATGTTTATTGCTTTAGGTTGTCTCACTATTTACCTGCATGGGTTTGTGGATTCCTCGCTCTGCCATGTTTGTAGAAATTGGCATTGGCACGTAAGTAATGGTTAAATGTTGTAAGATAGCAAATATATATACAGCACCAACATATTCCAAAGCCCTTTACAGTTTAGTAAAATTTGACTAATCTTATTACATTGCAATATAATTTACCATTGTGATCTATAGTCAATATACCATGGCCTGTAGCCAGTAAGCCTATAACCTTTGGCTAAAATGTTGCAAAACAATGGTGCAGATTTAATAAACTGTCTAAGATTTAGGCAGCATAAACTTAGGCCAGGCAGTCTAAAACTGTGCCAAATTTATCACAGTGGTGCACTCTGTATGATAAATTTGACACATATTTCTAGACAATTTTCTTTTCCTTCTGCCAACTCTTGGTTGACTTAGTTTTCGTTTGGCACACTTTGGTACATTTTAAGCCAAGCCTACTCTCCCACTAAGCCACACCTCCTTTTTAAGACAATTTTTAAAAGGGTCTAAAGAGGCGCAAACATCTGTTCTTACATTAGTCTAAAATGAAATGTGCCAAAATGTTAGTCTAGGTGCAGATACAGTAGTAAATCTGGCCAATGCGGTTACAGCGCAGCAAGCTGTGTTGAATGTGATTGTCACGGGCCTGCTTCAATGGCTATATATATATATATATATATATATATATATATATATATATGTATATAGCAAACAAGAAGGCAGCAGCACTCACTAATGAATAATCGACCAGGTGCCCAGCAAAACGTCCCGATCCTCGGACGTATAATAATATATAGAAGAAGAAGATTTGCAGCACTCCAACATGAAAAAAAGTGGTGGTTTATTCAATCCAAAACAACAGCAACGTTTCAATCCTACAATAGGATCTTTATCAAGGCTTGATAAAGATCCTATTGTAGGATTGAAACGTTGCTGTTGTTTTGGATTGAATAAACCACCACTTTTTTTCATGTTGGAGTGCTGCAAATCTTCTTCTTCTATATATATGTATATATATATATATTTATTTTTTTTATTATATTTTTTTGCATAATTTTTTGGTTTCATATGCAAATCCTTATTTTAACTAGTATTCTGAACCGAAACACATTTATAATTCATGTTACCCAATAATGGGATATGGCAATAGCAGGCACTTCCAGAATCTTCTTGAAAATTATTTGGCGGACACTAAGGTTATGTTCACACGCAGTGTTTTCAGGCGTATTTCAGAGCAAAAACGCCTCGAAATACGGCCTGAAAAACACTAGCGAAACGCCTACAAACAGCTTTCCATTGAAATCAATGGGAAACATGGCGTTTAGTTCAGACGAGGCTTATTTTTTGCCACTGCTTTAAAAAACGGCGCGTAAAAAGGAGCATGTCACTTCTTGAGGCGTTTTTGGATCTGTTTTACCATTGACACTATGGAAAACACCTCCAAAATCACCCCAAAAAACGCTACCAAATTATATTCAGCTTCAAAAACGCCTGGAAATCAGAGGCTGTTTTCCCTTGAAAACAACTACGTCATTTTCAGCCGTTTTTTTATTGTACGTATGAACATACTCTAAGACATTGGTTACTGAACAAAGTTTTTAAAGGGAACCTGTCACAAAGACCATATTGCTATACCAGGGTCAGCATGACAGGTCTGACGATTATAATCAGCTATGTTTATCTCTAAAGTGCTGCTGCATTTTTAGAGAAAACATAGCTTAAGCACTGAGTTGTGACCAGTTTATGTGCCGAGCCCAGGAAAAGTATGTGCTGCGCAGCTCCCCTCTGAAGAACCCAAAAGGTAGAGACCAGTCAATCATTATGAGCCGAGTGGGGGAAGATGCCCAGCGGACAACTTTTCCCCCGAGTACAGCACAAAACGCTGTCTGCGACCTAGTGTTAAAGCTATGAAATGTGGCATCAGGGCAAAATGATCTTGCTGACTGGTTCCCTTCAAGAGGGAATCTCAATAGTTCTTACTGGAAGAAAGCAAATTGCTGCCGAACATTTAATTTACGCACCACTACTATCTTCCAGAATGGCGATCAGAAGTTTCTTATCCATAAAACACAGTAAAAAACTGCACATATGAACCTAACTCTGTGCTAATATAGGCATTTATTCACGTAAAAAAAATATTCAGTATGGTGCAAAGTAATAAGTGGCAACTAATTTGTCTCAAAGGTATTTTGCCGTTTGCTTCTACCTCATCTTGATGGTTATAATAGAAGGTTATGGAGGAAAAGATGCACTTGTCAAGAAATTAGAATCCAGAGATGTTCACATCAACACTGGACCATGCTGCTGCTGCTGCCCATGCCTGCCCCGCATCAAGATGACCAAGTAAGATTTACTACAGTGTTTATAGTGGATGAGAAAGAAGGGTAGAAAATCACCAGTGACCACCAGCTTTCTGTATAAGGAGCCTTGCCATATCAGTACATTTTTAGGAAAGTTAGTTCAGACGTTGCAGAAAATAACTGTGCGGAAATTAGGCTGCGGTGCAGAATTTTCCCTCCGCAGCATGCTCATGACGTTGCGGAGAAGAAGCGGAATTTCACTGCGTATTTCAGCATTTGCATTGCAAAAACTGAAATCTGTGGCAAGTCCGCTGTGATATCTGCAACATCAGAATTACCTGTCAAATATGCAAATGTTGGTGCAGATTCGTTGCGTAATTGCCCCAAATCTGCACCAACATTTGCAGCGGAAAAATTCTGCCACGTGTGAACATGGCCTAATAAACGAGTAAAATGGCAAGTAGGAGAGAGGTCCCGACCCAAAAAAAGGTTTAATCTAACTGAAAAATAGTATAAGTGACACAAGGAGTACGAATAGAATAGTCCAGGCCAGTGAGTTCCACAAAATCGGTGCAGCGCGGGAGAAGTCCTATAGACGGGAGTGAGAGGATGGAGACATCAGGTTTAGGTGAAAAAGATGATAGAAAAGCCAGAAACAGCTCAGTTTTAGTTTGAGATCTGGAAAGGACATGGCAGTAGAAACATCTGACAGACACTCGCTAGTTCTTTAAGAGAGCCAGAAAAATGTCCTGGGAGTTTGTATATAGTTGATTGTCAGCCGCATAAAGCTCGTATCGGAAACTAAACCTGCTGAAGTCTAGTGCTCACATTTATAATATATTCGCTGTTAAAATAGGCTCCTTGAGCACCAATAGACATGGGAAGCATCCATTGGGTGCTATGTACGTATACAGCGAGGGATTTTCCTATAGGCACGTGCTTGCAGACACTGGCAGCCCATGACTCCACAGCAGATGGTATCAAACCCCTGTAAGTAGGTATTATACAAGTTGACTTTGGTTGAAAAAATGTAGATCTATAAATACTGTGGCTATATGATTAAAGGCATAAGCGCCAATGTTACAAATGTGGTTGTTACCTTTAATATAATCCCATGGCATAAATGCCAGTCTTGTGGAATGAATACAAAAAGAGCAAAGTTGTACAAGTGGGGGCGGTTAAACTGGTTCATTCGATCTAAGTTGGCAGAACCCATCCATTTGTATATAACCTAATATATATGGTGCCATGCTTTTCTTGACAGATGCATTTAAATTGTGCTCTGTTATAGAAAGATATCTCAATATTCTGTCCTCAAAGAATAAAGTAGTATTCAGAGGACACTCTGCCAGAACAGCATAAAGGGTTTTATTGAATATTTCAGTTAACGTTCGCTTACTCATCCCTTCTGCAAACTAATGAAACCAGGCTGTGTCCACATCATTGCCTGTCCTTGTTTGCACCTGTCAAGTATGATTTGAAGGCAATGACACCTGTATCTAATGCTCCTCATTGTCATTACAAAAGAAAAGGCCACTAATAAGAACCTGTCAGCTTTAGGGCAGATACAGACGGACGTTGCGTTTTTGCGCGCGCAAACAACGCAGCGTTTTGCACGCGCAAAAAACATTTGACAGCTGCGTGTGTCATCCGTGTCTGATGCGCGGCTGCGTGATTTTCGCGCAGCCGCCATCATAGAGATGAGGCTAGTCGACGCCCGTCACTGTCCAAGGTGCTGAAAGAGCTAACTGATCGGCAGTAACTCTTTCAGCACCCTCGACAGTGAAAACCTGTTAAAAAAAAAGAAAAAGTTCGTACTTACCGAGAACTTCCCTCCCGGCCGTTGCATTGGTGACGCGTCCTTGGTGACGCGCCTCTCTTAACATCGGGCCCCACCTCCCTGGATGACGCGGCAGTCCATGTGACCGCTGCAGCCTGTGCTTGGCCTGTGATTGGCTGGAGCTGTCACTTGGACTGAATTGTCATCCCGGGAGGTCAGACTGGAGGAAGAAGCCGGGAGTTATCGGTAAGTCAGAACTTCGTTTTTTTTACAGGTTCATGTTTTTTGGGATCGGTAGTCACTGTCCATGGTGCTGAAACAGTTTAACTCTTTCAGCACCCTGGACAGTGACTATCTCCTGACGTCGCGTACCGGACATTTTTTTGCCGGGTTCGGCCAAAACGAGTTCGGCCGAACCCGGTGAAGTTCGGTTCGCTTGTCCGGGTTCGCTCATCTCAAAGACACTCCGTTTGGATGTTCGGAAACAGAAAAGCACGTGGTGCTTTTCTGTTTACATTCATCCTTTTGACAGCTGGTGCGCTGTTTCAGTCGGTTCGCACGGAAGTGCTTCCGTGCAACCTGCGTGGTTTTCTGGTTAAATAAATATTTGAATTTTGCATAAAATGACAATTCAGAAATATCTTCTCTTTCAACTATCAATTTATTGTTACATTTCCAGGAGGAATAACAGAGTAACGATACAATGCAGAGTCTAAGTAAAGATATTTCAAAATTGTTATTTTATGGGGAATGTAAGTATTTACTAAAACAGACTTGTCAGGAGAGCTGTCCTTTAACCCCTGATGGACGCCGTAAAAACAAACCCCCCCCCCCCCAAAAAATGGCGTAATCTCATTTTTTTGCCCATTTTACCACACAAATAATTTTTTTCAGTTTCCCAGTACATACAATAAATGGTGCCATGAAAAACTACAACTTGTCTCGCAAAAAACAAGCCCTCATATGGCTATGTCGACGAAGAAACAAAAAAGTTATGGCTTTTGGGAGGCGGGGAGGAAAAAACTAAAAAAACTTAAATTGGCTGTGTCATTAAGGGGTTAAAGAGGATCTGTCAGTTCTCCTGACATGTCTGTTTTATTGACTTTTGCATTCCCCATAAAAGTCACAAATCTGGAGCATCTTTTCTTAAAACTCATGAATGTACAGTTACTTTGTTATTCCTCCTGGAAATGTATGAATACCGGTAATCTTGTAGCTGCTGCACCAGGAGGATCAGGGGTCGGTTGAACACCGTTCTCAATATAGGTGCAGGTCCCAGAGCTGTGGATATACAACAAATGTCTAAGTTGGCAATACCCCTTTAAGTCTAGGTTACTGTAATTGGAAAATATGTCCAAAAACGAAAATAATTTCATATCAGTTACTTTTAATTGGTGGTTAACTTGGTCTTCCGTCTAACTGGTTATACTGGTATAAAATTCCGGTACTCTCATGGCTCTGTATAATAAACTGCTCATACAGGTTTGTTGAAGTAATATTTGATTAGCTTCCTGCTGGGAATATAGCTTTGGTATTGCGATTACTGCTCCCATGATTTGTTATTATGTAGCTTATATATTATTCATCTGAACAAGACCTTTACTTTTTTTCTTTGCAGGAGGAAGGTGAACTTTTTCATCTTGGCCGTCTTCCAGATGGCATTCTTGAAACCACTCTTTAATGTCATTGGCTTGATTCTCTGGACTGATGGAATTTACGATACAGAAGATGTGAGATTTTATTTATTTTTAATGTAACATTACCTCTTTAGGCTTTGTGAGAACCATGTGTATTTAGTCATGCTGTACGTTACAGAATAATACAAACTAGTTCTAGGTATCTCTTAAAGGCTCAAATGCCTATCAATGTGTTTAGTGCAACTTTCTAATTAGTTTTTATTAAAAATAATTTTTACTTTTTGAGATACAGCTGCTTTGTATCCTGTCAGGTCAGCAGAACTGATGGGTTCAGTGTCAGCGGTTCCTGCGTGTCCCTGAAAAGTAGGATCGAGCTGTTACTGATCACATCGAACTCATAATTTAGATGTGATCGATTACAAGTGGATCCTGGGGGTCAGAGACACGAAGGACCCACTGACACTGAACCCGTCAGTCCCGCTGACATGATAAATTCAGGATACAAAGCATCTGTATCTCAAAAATTACAATTTAATTTTAATAAAAGCTAATTATAAAGTTGCACCAAACGGAATGATACACACACACACCACACACACACCACATACCACACACCACACACGTATGTGTATATATAATCGCTTTGGAGCGTGTACATGCCCTTAAGTTAAAATGTAATATATTCTAGAATAAAATCCGTCCACAGAACATTAAGTGCGGAAAGTGTGGAAACATACAAGACCAGTCTTGGAATTGTAATATAGCCCAGGCATAGAGCAGCAGAATTTATTACGCAGCAGTCAGCTTGCATCGCCTTTACCAGGCTAGAGCTTTGTTCAAGGGGTGTAGAAATGCTTATTGTAAAGTAGGGTACAGATTGACATACATTAACCCCTTAAGGACACAGCCAACTTTTTTATTTTTTGTACGACGTAGTTGTATGAGACTTTGTTTTTTGTGGGGCGAGTTGTACTTTATGTAGGTACCATTTTTTTTTGTACAAATACATTATCGCTTAATTTATATAAATTTTTATTTTGGCGAAAATGCATAAAAAAAGCAGTTCCGCTGCAGTTTTATTTTTATTTTTTTACACCATACACCGATCATCATAAATAATGTTATACATTTGTTGCACAGGTTGTTACGGTCGTGGCGATACCAAATATGTCTATGTTATTTCATGCTTTGGGACTTATATTTTAAAAAGTTTATTTATTGTAAAAAATGTGTATTTCTGTATATTTTTTTTATTTTTTTTTTATTTAAGATTAATTCTTTTTTTATTTAGATTTTTTAACTGTAATGTACTGGCATATATCTATAAACCAGTACATCTGTGTACAGATTCTACACAGGAAGTTGTTGGGGCATACCTCAGTATGCCCTAGCAATAGGAAATATGGTCAGACTGCCCAGGGGTCCTTCAATGGACCCTAGGCTGTCTGGCCATACAAGTTATGGGCTTTGATCGCGTCACAGGGATTTTCTATGAGGCGATCAAGGGGCAGTCCCCCCTCCTCTTATTTACTTTTAATGCCATGATCAGCTTTGATCGCGGCATTCAAGGGCTTAATCGCGGAGAAAAGAGGCTTCTCTTCTCTCCGCCGTTAGAGAGAGGCTGCAACTGTGTATTACAGCCATTGCCCAGCTCCTGATCGCACACGGACACGGCTGTCACACAGGAGGAGAATGCTCGTCCTAATGCGCGAAGTACCCACCTCTCGGGACGAGCATTCTCGTCCTGTGTCGGCAATTAGTTAAAGGCTATGTACAGTTTTGAAGGCAATTTTTAAAAATAAATCAACGTTTTATTTCATTTCCAACAAGTTTTCAATTGGGTTTTATTAAAAAAATGTTTTTACATTTTGAGATACGACTTCTATGTATCCTGTATACATAGAAGATGTATCTTGTGGTCAAAGCCAAATCCATCATGTCAGCGGGACTGACAGATTCGGTGAGCACTAATCCAGCTACTATTGATCAAATCTAAGTTCATGTTAGATGTCATCGATAACAGCTGCTTCTAGCGCTTACTGCAGCCGTCAGTCCCGCTGACCAGACAGATACGGCTTTGACCGCAAGATACATCCTCTATGCATACAGGATACATAGACGCCGTATCTCAAAAAGTAAAAATTTTTCATTAATAAAACCCAATTCAAAAGTTTTCCAAAATGAAATAAAACAATGATTTAATAAAAAAAGAAGATTGTTTACATAGCCTTTTAAATGTGTTCAAAGTATGGTACTTAAAGGAACCATTTGGACTATAAAAAAATGTTCTTTTCTGACATGTTTACCTAAGAGAACCATCTATTGGCTAACCCGAAAGAACCCATATTAAGTCAACATGTCAGGAACATCCATTGATAACAATGGCGCATTATCATGCTTTACTGACCATCCCGTTTTAATTTAGGTAGATTCATTTTAACGTTTTTGCATATTCACAAACACATACCTCCTCCTGCTCATTGTCTTTCAGATACATTGCAGTGGTGGTGTAGATATATAAAGCAAACCACAACAAATAATTTTTTTATATAAAATTGTATAAAATGCAATTTAATACATTTCCTAATACAATTTTTATAGTGGCTACAAGCAGAAGCTTCACTTCAAACAATATATAAGGAGTTTTCCCATTAGGGACATTTATTGACATATCCAGAGGATATGTCATAAATGTCAGATAGATGCGGGTCCCACTTCTGGGACCCTCACCTATCTCTAGAACGGGGCCCCCTAAACCCAGTTCTACCGCTCTGTGTTGCTGAAGCGTGTGATTTCCGACCATGAGGAAGAAAACAGCGTAACTCCCAAAGTAGTGAATGGCAATTACAGAAGCAGCGCAGCATGCGAGCTACGCTGCCTTTGTAACTACCGTATATGTCGGCGTATAAGACGACTGGGCGTATAAGACGACCCCCAACTTTTACCCTTAAAATATAGAATTTAAGATATACTCACCATTTCGTGCAGGAGCGCTTCACTATGGCCATCGGCGGCAGGACCCAGGACTCTCTGTCTCTTTGAACTCGCGCATGCGCAGATAGGCTGCTTCATCGCGCGAGATCTGAGAGGCAGGGAATGTGCAAAAACATTGTTGTCCGCGCCATTACTGAATGTGTGTATTTTATGTATTGAGACTTATTTTAATGTTTATTGTAAAAAAGGTGAAGGTGTATTTTTTTTTACAATTTAACAATACTTTGTTTTTACTTTATTTTTAAACTTTAATGTACTGACATATATCAGATATATGCCAGTACATTAACCTGTGGACGGATAATACACAGGCAGTTGTTAGGACATACTTGGGTATGTCCTAACAACATGAAATATGGTAAGACAGCCCTGGGGTCCGTCAATAGACCTTGGGCTGTCTGCCCATATATGGTATGGCCCTCGGGGCGTCACAGGAATTCCCTGTGACGCGATCCAGGGGCATCCCCCCTTCTCACTTTCCCCTGAATGCTGCAGTCAGCTGTGATCGCAGCATTCAGGGGAAGAACGGCGGAGATGAGCGGTTTCTCTGATCTCCGCCGTTATAGAGCGGGGCTGCGGCTGTGTAATACAGCCATTGCCCCGCTCCTGACAGGAAGTGCGCGCGCGGTCAGCATGAGGTGATGCGGCCGGCGCTGCACTAATGAGCGGCAGTTCAGGCACTGAAGACAGAACATGGGGGTGTTTTGTAGCGCGCCCGCCATGTTCTGTCTCCAGTGCCGCCGCTCATTAGTGCAGCGCTGGCCGCATTGCATCATCCTGACCCCGCGAACTTATGACTCAGGAGCGGGGCTGTGGCTGAATTACACAGCCGCAGCCGCGCTCCCATACATTCATGTGTATTATACTGAGCTGTGCGGCTGCAATGTGCATCCCTAATGTAGACAATATCCGGCATATAAGACGACCCCACACTTTTGAAATTTTTTTAAGGGTGTAAAAAGTCGTCTTGTACGCCGATATATACGGTACCATTCAGTTCTATGGGACTTACAGAAACAGTGTAGATCATCGAGCTTAAGCGGTTTTCTTCTTCATGGTCGGGAATCACACGAGTCAGCCGGAACAGTGAGCGGTAGAAAGGGATTTAGACGCCCCATTCTAGAGATAGGTGCTGGTCCCAGAGGTGGGACCAGCATCTATCTGACATTTATAAAATATCCTGTGGATATGTCATAAATGTCCCTTGTGGGAAAACCCCTTTAAGACAATAATTGTGGGGGAGTAAACAATATTACACATAATACCACTGAGGAATGAGGTACTTGCAAGTGACAGAAAGATGGATATTGAAGCTGCTTACCAAAAGCCTGTCTTTACTTGGATATCGCTACATACTTAGATACAAGGGTAGAAACAAACAACATAGGGCCCTGTTCAGAGCAGTATATGGGCCCTGTGTATCCAAATACTTATTTGATGATAGAGGGCGCTAGTCATAGGCTCTCCAGAAAATCCTTCACCTGCCTCCTTATTCACTGGTAACTGTCATGGATATAAATCATTAGCAAAGTCCTTTCCTTGCAATCTACTGAACAGTAGGGAGTCCGATTATTCTCTTCTTAAAGTTGTAGTGGCCCCCGTTACCTGCTTGGCCACAGTGCAGTTGAACAGGTTGCATATTTACAGCATTCTATGTCCGCCCATTCTTACATAATACTTATGCAAGTCTTGAAATGTCCAAATATATTCTATTAATTTTAGATCTCAGGCACCAGTGTTGCACTATGGATGAATGTCACTCTTGGCTTCTGTACTATCTTAGCCCTATGGCCGATTGGGATACTTTTCCGTGAGGCCAAAGTTCACTTGGCTGAAAACAACATGGGAACAAAATTTGCGGTTTTTCAGGTAAGAATTATGGTGGATTTTTTTTTCTAATTTTTTCACTGTTTTCTCTATATCCTTGTCACCAGTAACAAGATGTTTTAAAAAGTTTCCAGAAATATAACATATACGAAAATGATGTATTATTGCATACTGTAACAAAAGCATTTGAATTAAAGTATTGACTAATTCTGTATTGGTCTATGCTTTGTGCCCAGTGTCATAAGCTAAACAAATGAATGTGGGCGGGACTGCTGTGTGATTGACAGATCTGCTCTCATAATAGTAAGGGATCATTTGCATAAATACACATATCACTTTGTGTGTACACCTGTGAGATAGAAGGAAGGAAGAATGATATTTTATAATGCTGTAAGTTGTCAGTAGCAGGGAGTGAAGATGAAGCAATGTACAGCATGCAGTCTCCGCTATGGACATGTATGGGCGTCTTATTTGTATACCAGACAATATTGATTGTGTATATCTCCTGAATCAAATTATAGAAATGGTACAGATTTGGAACACAATGTACGTTAGCAAGTCTTTTAGGGTTGCAGTGTATTATACTTTAAAGTGTACCTCCACTTTCCATTAAAAACTATTAGGGCTTGTCCACACATAGCAGAATTGCTGTTTCTTTCCATCCGGAATTGCGGACGGAAAAAACGCAGCAGAATACTGTTGCAGCAAAGTGGATGAGATAGAACAAATCTCATCCGCACACTGCATAAATACGGTCGAAAAAAACGCTCAGAAATGGACCAGCGGTGAAAATTTTATTCCGCAGCATGTCTGCGTAATTGCTGCATAGTTGCTGCAGGTTTTTCCCATTGAATTCAATGGGGAGATAAAAACCGCAACAAATAGCAGTTGTTGCATATTTGCGGCGGGTTTGCAGAGATTCCGCCGCAAAAAATACAACTCTGAATAAAAAAAAACACTAGGAGTCTGTGTTTCTTCCTACAAGCCGGCCTCCTGGGATGTCGCCTCATCCTATGTGACCGCTGCTGCTGACAATCACAAGCTGTAGCAGCGGTGACATGAATGAAACGTCATCCCAGGAGGCCAGCCTGGATGACGTCAGAGGGCTGGCCTCCTGGGATGACGCTTCATTTCATGTGATTGCCACTGCAGGCAATCACAGGCTGTAGTGGCGGTCACATGGGTGAAACATCATCCCATGGGGCCAGCCTGCATGACGTTAGAGGGCCGGCCTCCTGGGATGTCGCTTCATCCCGTGTGACCGCTGCTTCAGCCAATCACAGGCTGTATTGATGGTCACATGGATGAAACATCATCCCAGGAGGCCGGCCTGGATTACGTCAGAGGGCCGGCCTCCTGGGATGATGCTTCATCCCATGAGGTGAAGCTAGCAGGCCGGTTAATGCGTCAGTTTTCCGCAGCTGACATTCCGGGTGAAAAACTGCACCACAGTTTGGTGCGCATTTTCGACCGGAATTCCCTGCTGCGCACACGGCGGATACGCTGCATGCTTTTACGCAGCGTATCCGCCCGGTGTGAACACGCCTTATAATGCAGAAGTGTTTTTCTAAATCACTTGTATTAACGATTTCACTTCTAGCAGCAGCACAGACTGTGTTAAGTCCTTGCTCATAAGTCTGCAGTTAGAGACAGATCGTCCTGCTTGTCTCCATGTCTCCTGTATGCAAAACGGCCGCCAGCATTATAGCATTCTATAGCGCTCACAGCCGTTCTGCATATGGGAGCCAGGGAGACGAGCAGGAGGCTCTGTTTCTAACTGTAGAGTTATGAGCAGTCTATAGCACGGACATTACACAGTTAAAGTTGAGGTATGCTTTAAGTATTGGAACCCAGGGCAACTCATTAAAATATGGATCTGGTTGAAAACCTGGTACATTATGTATTGTTACTACCTAATGTCCTTACAGAAATTATTCTTTTTCAGATTATGCTTATCCTGACCACGTTACAAGTCTCTGTCTTTAGTACCCTGGGCAGCACTGGTGTGCTTCCTTGTGTGCCGCCATATGCATTCAAAGCCAGGTCTTACTGTGAGTTACTTGACAATTCTTTTTTTTTTAAAAGGCTTTATTTTTTTCAAAAACGTTTTCATTTTGTTACAGTACAAAACAAGTACATTTTATATATATATATATATATATATATATATATGTGTGTATATGTGTATATATATATGTATATGTATATGTATATATATATATATATATATATATATATATATAAAAACAATACAAAACTAAAAGACATAAGATAAGGCAGGAATATTATCAATCGATAGCAGATACATTACAGAAAGAGGAGGATCACATGTATACTATAAATCTGCAATGAATTGGGAAGAGTAAAGTGCGACCTTTCAATGCCTTACAAGATAAACAACATTCATACTACATTCATCCCATGCCCCAATCTTGCCAGCCCCTCCCAACCCAATTATCAGTTTTCTTAACCTTTAAACCGCAGTTTCCAAAGTCTCCAACCATTTGGACCAAATCTTATCAAATTTATCAGAACAATTTCTGTTTAAATATAATTTTCGATACATAGGTGCATATTTATTTACCATTTGCTTCCAGTGTGTCAAACTCGTACCCTCCATGACCTTACAAGCCATAATCACAATTTTCTAGCGCAGAAAAGAAGAAAACAAAAAAATATTTTCCCATAGTAAGTCTGTATAACATCATTCATGATACCCAAGAGACACATCTGAGGGGTAAGGAGTTGCGGGAATTGAAAGTGGGCGTGAAGAAATTCCACTACCTCCGACCAAAATCGGACAATCCTGGGACACAATCAGACACACAGTGCATATATGTACCGATATCAGACTGGCATCTAAAACAGCTGAAGACAATGTTCCAATCCTCTGGAGTCTGACTGGTGTATAGTAAATCCGATACAGAAACCGAGACTGTATTAGAAAATCTTTTGCACTAGTAACCGAATCAAAAAATGACAGTTCAACCTTTTTCCATTCCACCTCTTCGAAATCAGGGATATCCCCCTTCCACCACGTAGAGGCTGTATCAAAAGGTCGTTGGCCAAATGACAGCAATAAGGTGTGTATTTGAGCAAGGACCTTTGAAAGGACCGGGGCCCCCAGAAGATCCTCCCGTCTAGATAACCCCAACTGAGGAGACATAGAACCAAATTGGGCAAACCAAGCATGATGTAACATGAGATAGTGGAAAAAGACTTTCTTCGAAATCTCTAATCTGTCACTAAGTTCGTAAAAGGATAGAAAGCCACAGTCTTCAATGTACAATTGACCCAGGTACTTCACCCCGGCCCCTGCCCACATCCCCGCCCCCGGCAGAGATTCAAGATGGGGCGACCAGGGATTATTCCATATCAGAGTTTTAGGTAAGTACAATGGGACTGTTGTGACCTTCATCATAGCATGAGCTGCCTTTCATGCTACAGCCACCGTCTGAAGCGGGAGTGGTACACTACACTGGGATTTGAATCTATAATGCAAATTCGTAAGACTTTCATAAGATGTCATTGGCTGCATTACTCAAATCTATATCTATCCACCAATGTACAAGCACCAGTTGAGATGCAAGGTATTACGGATAAAGGTTTGGCGCCGCCATTCCCCCCATGTGTTTTGGGCCCTGTAGTATACCAAGACCAAACTTGGGAACATTACTCTGAGGGTATGTCCACACGAGGGCATCCGTAACGGCTGAAATTACGGGGATGTTTCAGCCTGAAAACATCCCCGTAATTTCAGCCGTAACGGCATGTGCAGGCGCTTGAACGCCACGTCCATTACGGGCGTAATTGGCGCTGCTATTCATTGGAGTCAATGAATAACGGCTCCAATTACGGCCAAAGAAGTGACAGGTCACTTCTTTGACGCGGGCGTCTATTTACGCGCCGTCATTTGACAGCGGCGCGTAAATTACGCCTCGTGTGAACAGACAAACGTCTGCCCATTGCTTTCAATGGGCAGATGTTTGTCAGCGCTATTGAGGCGCTATTTTCAGACGTAATTCGGGGCAAAAACGCCCGAATTACGTCCGTAAATAGGACGTGTGAACATACCCTTACAGTAAAAGGATCGTAATACACTGTCAAAGTCGTCTAAAAAATTGTCTAGACAATACAATAGGACAGGCATGAACTAAATATAGAAATTTAGGGAGGTACATCATTTTAAATAAGTTAATTCTGATGTACAGTGATAAGGTGAGATTGTTTCAGGTGTACAGCTGCTTTTCAGTAGCAACAACCAAGGGGTCTAGGTTAAGTTCACCATATCTTGATAGATCAAGATCAATCTTAATCCCAAGGTGAGTGAATTGGGAGACTACTTGCAAAGGTACAAGAAGACTCTGTTTGGAGCAATACCCCGGAAAAAGGGAGAATAAAACCGATTTAGACCAATTTACAGACAAACCAGAAAAAGCACCAAATGTATCAATCAGTTTTAGGGTATGTGCACACACACTAATTACGTCCGTAGTTGACGGACGTATTTTGGCTGCAAGTCCCGGACCGAACACAGTGCAGGGAGCCGGGCTCCTAGCATCATACTTATGTACGATGCTAGGAGTCCCTTCCTCTCCGTGGAACTACTGTCCCGTAATGAAAACATGATTACAGTACGGGACAGTTGTCCTGCAGCGAGGCAGGGACTTCTAGCATCGTACATAAGTATGATGCTAGGAGCCCGGCTCCTTGCACTGTGTTCGGTCCGGGACTTGCGGCCGAAATACATCCGTCAATTACGGACGTAATTAGTGTGTGTGCACATACCCTTAGAAGAGAAGCCAGAGAAGGACCATCATCCGCCAGATATACCAGTGTGTCATCTGTGTTTAGGGATAATTTTTTGACTATTTGGCCCCTAGAAATGCCTTTTATGGAGGGAGATTGGCGTATAGCCACTGCCAGGGGTTATATTGCAAGGGCGAACAACAAACGGGAGAGCGGGCACCCCTGACAGGTACCACGACCCAAGGAAAAGGATTCAGAGATATCCATATTCGTTCTCACTCTGGCACCTGGTCCTTCATATAAGAGGCGAACCAGAGCCAAAAAACGCGGCTCAAAATTCAAAGGGAGAGGAGCATCCAAAGATAACACCATTCGACCGAATCAAAGACCTTATAAGTATCCAGAGAGAGAACGAAGCCAGGAGAAACAGCCCGCTTTGCCGCATCTATATTTAAAAACAGTCTGTGTATATTAATGTCTGTTCCCATCCGAGGCATAAAACCAGTTTGATCTGGGAGAACAAAGGACAAAACAACGGTTTTTAATCTATTAGCTAAAGTTTTGGGCAGTATCTTAACATCTGAGTTAATAAGTGAAATCGGACAATAGGAGTCCGGGAGAGTAGGGTCCTTCCCTGGCTTCAACAACACCACAATAAGTGCCTCACGCATAGAGGCCGGCAGGAAGCCCAACTCATAAGCACTGGAATATATGTCCTGAAGTCTAGGTATCAAAGTATCACTATTTGCCCTATACCACTCATCCCCCAACCCATCTAGACATGGGGTTTTGCCAGAAGGCGACAACTGAATGGCGCTCTCTATTTCTTCAGCTATAATCGGCCCATCCAATTTAGTCGCCTGTGCGGCTGACAGCCGCCATAATGGCAGTGAGTTTAAAAAATTATCTATAGCACTCGGCGGAACACAGCAACTCAAGCTATACAGCATGGCATAAAATTCACGAAGCATCTTATTTATATCTTTCGGAGTAGTAATATACCTTGTGCAGAGACAATGGATGGAATTGACTCACAAGGATGCTCCGACCGACAGATATGGCAGAAGTTTAACATTTTTATCTCCAAATTCAAATATGGATGCCTCAGTAGCCCATTACTTAGTCTGTTCAGTATGTAGAAGTAGCAGCTCCCTTTGAATCCCTGCCCAGTGGCTCTTAGTTCAGTTTGGGGATTTGGAATAAACTCTTGCTCAGCCCGGTGGACTTCGCTCACTAAGAATCTCTCTTTTTCCCTGGAAACCCTTGTGCATTTTGCCACCCCGGCTGCAAATGTTCCTCTCACTGTGGCTTTATAGTCGTCCCACACAATTAGTGGATCTGGATGGGAGGAGTTGTTTTCCCAGTATACAACATGAAATGCCGAGACCTCCGAAGTGACCTCAGGAGAGGCAAGCCATGCCGGATGTAGCCTCCAGACATTAGAGTCAATGGGAGGTCCAGTTATAAATGTCAGAAGAAGAGCTGAATGGTCCGAGATACCCCTGGGAGTAAGGCCTCATTTACACGAGCGTGTGCGTTTTGCGCGCGCAAAAAACGCAGCGTTTTGCATGCGCAAAAGGCACTTGACAGCTCCGTGTGATTTTCGCGCAGCCGCCATCATAGAGATGAGGCTAGTCGACGTCAGTCACTGTCCATGGTGCTGAAAGAGTTAACTGATCGGCAGTGACTCTTTCAGCACCCTCGACAGTGAATTCCGATCACCATATCGAGTAACCTGTTTAAAAAAAAAGAGGTTTGTACTTACCGAGAACTTCCCGGCCGTTGCCTTGGTGACGCATCCTTGGTGACGCGTCCTTGGTGACGCGCCTCTCTTGACATCTGGCCCCACCTCCCTGGATGACGCGGCAGTCCATGTGACCGCTGCAGCCTGTGCTTGGCTTGTGATTGGCTGGAGCTGTCACTTGGACTGAATTGTCATCCCGGGAGGTCAGACTGGAGGAAGAAGCCGGGAGTTATCGGTAAGTCAGAACTTATTTTTTTTTTTACACGTTCACGTATATTGGAATCGGAAGTCACTGTCTAGGGTGCTGAAACAGTTTAACTCTTTCAGCACCCTGGACAGTGACTGTCTCCTGCCGGGTTCGGTCAAAACGAGTTTGGCCGAACCCGGAAAAGTTCGGTTCGCTCATGTCTAAGACACTCGGATGTTTGTAAACAGAAAAGCACGTGGTGCTTTTCTGTTTACATTCAGTTTGACAGCTCTTGCGCGAATCATGCAGTTCGCACGGAAGTGCTTCTGTGCGACCTTCGTGGTTTTCATGCACCCATTGACTTCAATGGGTGCGTGATGCGCGAAAAACGCACGATTATAGAACATGTCGTGAGTTTTACGCAACGCACTCGCGCTGCGCAAAATTCACGCATCATCTGCACTGCCCCATAGAGTAATATAGGTGCGTACGACACGCGTGAAAAGCATGCGCGTCGCACGCGCGTATATTACGCTCGTGTAAATGAGGCCTAAGGGTAATGGAAGCAATTTCAGGCAAAAAAATCTCGGGAGGCCATAGCGAGGTCAATCCTAGACAATGTTTTATGAGTAGATGAGTAATAGGAGTATGACTTATCTGTCGGAAATTTCCAACGCCACACATCAGTGAGACGGAGCACCGAAGACCAGGAATTAAGATGAGCAGATGCCTGATCCGAGCCTCCCGTACGATCTACCGAGGCATCTGATACTGCATTAAAGTCACCCACACATAAAATCGGACTCACCGGGAAGTCTGACAGCCTGTCGGGCACTAAAGTTAACAGTGCCGGATCCAGAGATGGAGGGACATATAAAGTGACAATAATAAAAACTGAACTCTGTATCAAACAATGTATAATAACATATCAACCAAAATGGTCGCAGGCCACCTGCAGCACCTCCAGATACAAACTCTTGGCTATTAGGAGCGACACCCCACGAGAATAGTTGGAGTACGAGGAGTGATAGGCTGGGTTCACACGTGGCGGAATTTCACTTAAATTCCGCTGCGGACACTCCGCAGCGTTAATCCGCAGCGGAGCCGTTTGTCCATTGACTTCCACTTTAATTTAGCAGTGTTCGTTTAGACGATGCGTAAAATTCCGCTGCGGAGCATAGGCTGCGGAGCGGAATTTGGTGTCCGCAGCATGCTAGGGCTGTTGCGGAGCAGTGGCGGACTCATGGCGGAATTTCTCCATTGACTTCAATTGAGATTCTAATTTCCGCAATGAAGTCCGCAGCTGTCATGCACATGTTATGTGTGCTGCGGATGCGTTTTGCTTTTTTAACTTGACATTTCTTCATTCTGGCTGGACCTATGTATTTCTAGGTCTACAGCCAGACTGAGGAAGTCAATGGGGCTCCCGTAATGACGGGAGCGTTGCTAGGAGACGTCAGTAAATAGTCACTGTCCAGGGTGCCGAAAGAGTTAAGCGATCGGCAGTAACTGTTTCTGCACCCGGGACAGTGACTACCGATCCCAATATACAGCAACCTGTAAAAAAATAGAAGTTCATACTTACCGAGAACTCCCTGCTTCTGTCTCCAGTCCGGCCTCCCAGGATGACGTTTCAGTCTAAGTGACGGCTGCAGCCAATCACAGGCCAATAACAGGCTAATAACAGGCTGCAGCGGTCACATGGACTGCCGCGTCATCCAGGGAGGTCGGGCTGGATGCCGAGGGAGGGACGCGTCACCAAGACAACGGCCGGTAAGTATGAATTTCTTTGAATTTCACTAGGGAAAGTGCTGTCCCTTCTCTCTATCCTGCACTGATAGGGAGAAGGGAAGCACTTTTACCGCAGTCCGCAGCAGCTAGTCCGCATCAATTTACTGCACATTTTGTGCAGATCCGCAGCAGAATCTGCAACGCAGATTCTGTGCGGCATTGATGCGGACAGTTGCGGAGGAAATCCGCCACGTGTGGTCATGCCCATATCCTTTTGCTATCCAAGCATGTTTACGTGCCAGGACTTTTTGGTCGGTCAGATAAGTCTCCTGTAAACATATAATATGTGGAGAATGTTTCTTCACGAAATTAAATACAAGAACTCTCTTGAAATTAGAATAGGATTATATCAAAAGTGACACGCAGTTATCAGCGCTGAGCAAGAAAGCATGTAATATCGAATACTGAATCCTGACTATCAGGAGATTGCTCAGTCAGAAGGAAGAGCTCCACCAGGAGTACGCGGTGCACCTTCCGCCCAATCCAAGGCCTCAGCAGGGGAGAGAAAGAATTTAGATGTGGATCCATCAATCACTCTCAGTTTTGCAGGGTAGAGCATGGCATATTGTTGCCCTTCTCTCGAAGTTTCTTACGGACCTCTGTAAATTGGACTCGCTATCTCTGTATATGTTGACAGAGAAGTCCGGGTAGATGGAGTGTTGGGTGTTATAAAGGATAGTGCTGTTCTTCCGTGCCGCCTGTAAAATAGCATCTCTATCTCTGACATGTAGCATGCTTGCAAGTAATGGACGTGGAGGTCCTCCTGTTGGACCCATACGAGCGGGAACCTTGTGAGCCCGTTCAATGGTAAAAAATGCAGAAAAATGCGTAACATCCAGGGTGTCCTTCAGCCACTGCTCATAGAAACTTGACTGAGTCCGTACCCTCCGATTTCTCCGCCAGTCCCACTATGCGGATGTTATTTCGCCAAAGACGGTTCTCAAAGTCGTCTGCTCGCTCAACCGAGACCACCACCTGTCTTCTGAACTCCGCAATTTGAGCCGGAATGGGGCGCATAGTGTCTTCTATCTCAGATATCCTGCGTTGTGTTTCAGTAGTACGCTCATGGATTTTCTGCATATCATGCCTCAGTATAACAAAATCCTGTCGCAGACTTTAGTAACAAGCTTAGATTGACATGAATTGATAGAAGTCAGCAGTTCTAAAAATTTAGAGTCCATATGTGAGGAGGAGACAGGCTGATCCTGTGGGGACAATGGTTGCGGCGGGCTCAAACATCGACAGAGAAGGATCAGGAGAGGCAGGCAGACGCAGGGGTCTGGAGAACTGTTCAAGTTTCTTTGCTGCATAAGCCTTAATTTTAGATATGTTGGCACAGGAGGGACCATCATCCAGATCATCCAGTGAGCGGAATGGGGGATCTTCCAACACAGATTCATCATTAGAGGGGGGGACAGAGTAACCAGCCACGGATTTACCCTTCCCTTTCTTTCCCCTATTATCTTCCATAGTATAAGACCTGGTGTCTAGGGTATGCACAAAATGGTGGATGAACTGGGAGAGGGGGACCAGCATCCGTCCGTGAACAGCAATAGGGAAATGTGTTCAGAGAGCAAAGCAGAGTACACAAGATTATCCTCACACCTGCCTAGTTAGCAGCAGTGTGTATTGCAGACGCTGTGAAAGCCTAGCGGGTATCAATGTTCCTAAGGCACTGAGGGGACTCCTTCACCACAGGGTCCCAGACAGATGTAACCACGGACAACGTTTAGAGGCGTCAGTGTCTACGCGCCCCGAGCACCACCGCTGTCTACTACGCGCCGACCGGAAGTACCGGGCTTCTCCTCGTGTCTCGCTCCAGCCAGGTTTAATGGAGCCAGACACCATATATTTTCTCACTGGCGGATACAAGGGAATGAGCAGTCATGTCCCCTCACATGAAATCACTCAGGCTTGCTGGATGGATGAGATTTAAACAGGATAGGAAGTCAGGGGACTTGGGAGCTCCGTGAAGCACGTCTGCTCAGTCAGACGTCGGGCCACACCCCCGACCATTCTTATTTAAAGTAAAATATCAACGTACTAGATATAAATATATATATATATATACAAACAAACACATAGATCAGCCAAAACATGAAACCACTGACAGGTGAAGTGAATCACATTGATTATCTCGTTAGAATGGCACATTTAAAAAAGTGGCATATATTGGGCAGCAAGTGAACAGTCATCTTTTGAAGCACATGTGTTGGAAGCAGGAAAAATGGGCAAGCGTAAGGATCTGAGCAACTTAAAAGAGGTCCAAGCGTCAAACGGAGGTCCCAGCCTGCATCTATGTACATGTCAACTTTTAATTTTATCATAGTCCTTGTTGTTATCAATGTACACATAGTGCTTGGCTCTAAAGAGCCAAGCACTTTACGCTGAGTCTTGTGTGGTGTTCCCGGTATGCAGTGGTTAGTACCTACCAAAAGAAGTCCAACAAAGGACAACCGGTGAACTAGCGACAAGGTCATGGGCAATCAAAGGACATTGATGTGCATGGAGAGAAAAGGCTAGCTGTCTGATCAAATCCCACAAAAGATCTACTGTAGTACAAGTTAAAGAAGTTAATGCTGGCTTTGATAGAAAGATGTCAGAACAGTGCATGGCAGTTTGCTGCATTTGGAGCTGTGTAGCCGCAGAACAGTCAGTTTGCCCATTCTCAAAGGATCTGCTGCTAACGTCTTGGTGGCAGATATCACAGGACACCTTCAGAAGATTTGTGGAGCCTGTGCCTCAAGGAGTCAGAGTTGTTTTGGAGGTATAAGGGGGACCTATACAATATTAGGAAGGTGATTTTAATGTTATGGCTGATTTGTATCGTATTTTACTGTATTCTTGTGATTTTTTTTTTACTATCTGAATATATTTCAGATAGTAAATTTACCCATTTCTACTGACATAGACAGCAAATAAAGCTTACATTCATGGCCTCACTGAAAGATATTTGTATTATACTGTTTGTTGGTACAATATGTTCCTTCAAGAGGACATGACATGGAAATACAAGCAGGTGCATACAGAATACTTAATGTGGCACTACAGAAAGTGTCTTTTTGCTGACAGGTGTTATTAAAAATGGCACAAAAGCTACCAGATATGCACCAAATTATCACATTTTGAGAATTTGGTTTAAGTACTATTATTTTGGGACACACTCACTGGAGCCTCATACGTCACACGAATGTTGTGAAATTGTTTTTAGCTGGTGAAAATGTTCTTCAAACTTAAATAAATCAGTCACATCATCAATTTTTTTTGTCAGAAATGAGGAAAACTTGCAGAAACAGGTGGGCAGAAGCTTTATAAGTATGGTGCTCATGCATACATCATTCACACATTGGGATTTAGGGTATGTTCACACAAGTTATTTTCGGCCGTTTTTCGAGACGTAAACGGCCGAAAAACGGCTGAAAAATTGGAAGCAGAACGCCACCAAACATCTGCCCATTAATTTCAATGGAAAAAACGGCATTCTGTTCCAACGTGGGCATTTTTTTATGCGGCCGTTTTGAAAAAACAGCACGTAAAAAGACACCTCGTAAAAAAGTGCATGGATACGTTTTTCATTGACTCTATAGAAAAACAGCTCCAAAAACGGGCGTAAAAAATGCAGCGAAAAATACGAGTTTGCTTAAAAAACGGCATAAAATCAGGAGCTGTTTTCCCTTCAAAACAGCTCTGTATTTTCAGATGTTTTTTATTAAGCGTGTGAACATACCCTAACACAAAAAACTGCACCAGTCTTTATACATGTGCTCCAATATAGTTAAACTAGCATTTTACACAAGGAAGAGCTCTAGCATGACGCTTGACCATTCACCCAGAGAGGTGAGGTATAATGCATTTGCGTGTTATTATTTCTGTGGAACAGCTTCATTTGTTTTTGTCTTTTTACAGTGATGCACTACCATCTGCTAATCGTAGAGACATTTTTATTGACGATATTGGCTCGAAATGCATACAGGAAGAAGGATGAAGAAGCAGGATACACAATAAAAACACAGGCTGTGTAATTCAGACAGTCAGTGCTCCAATACTTTACGCACACCCATATATCACCATAGGCCTAACATTAATTGTTTAGCAGATTTTAATGGCAGAATTTGCAATGTTAAACCTGGACATAGTCTACAAATACCATCCGAAAGACAACTCAAAGCCAAATTATACGGCGTCAACTGTTTCATCACTACATGGCTAGGAGGTCACAGATCTTGGGCTCAAGACACAAATGAGTGAAGTATTGTCAAAACAACATCAAGCACAGTTTTATTATTTTATCAACGACAAATTCGCACTAAGAAAACCAAATATACAGTTCTATGTACACTTCCCATAATACAGAATTTCTTTATACTGCAATTTTGATGCCGTCATGAACAAATACTATAGCCAACATTTTGATGGATTGGGTACAATAATTTTCCTATTCAACACTTCGGGCCTCATGTATCGGAACCATATAACAGAAATTGTGGCCTGATTTCCCGTAACAACCAACTAAATCAGAATTCAGGTTTCATACGTTAACTTGACCTGGAAAAAAAATATTTGGATTTCAATTGGTTGCTATGTGCAACAAGACAAACATTTTCTCTGAAACAATTTGAAAAGATTATTCATACATGAATAATATTGACGTAACCAACAAATCGATCCCAATCATTGGTTACTATCATTTTATTATGACCATAGTACATCTATGTACTTATTCCCCCAGAATTGGAGCGTCCCCACACTATTATTTTTGACTTGGCTTCGATTTTTCTAGTACTTTATTTTTTCATAGAACATAATCTTTGTTTACGTTATTTTAGTTAATGCAATAGCACCCAAAGGAACGTCTCACAGGACAATGTCACCTGCTTTATAGGGTATAATATAAACCACAACTTCTGTTTTTTTTTTGTTTATTTAACCACGTGCTTTATTGTTCTTTATAGTTCTCGTTAAATGAATCAGGTCTTTGTTAACACGTAGTCCTATTCTAGTCAATTGATGATACCACCACTCTAGTTATAGCCTTGTACTATGCTCCATCATATTGCAATTGCTTCCCCTTTTACTTCATCAGCCATGTTCTCTCCAAGGTTTTCTTAAGGTAATACTGTAAAAAAGTTATTCGCACGAATGGCATGATCATAACGGCCGTCACACGGCTGCATTAAAATCAATGTACTCTATGGGGCTATTCACACAGCTGTTTTTTGAATGGACTGTGTGAACGGCCAGTGAAAAAATAGGACATGTCCTATTTTTGCCCATTTTCATGGATCCCTCAATAGACTCAAGTCTATGAGGGATGCGTGAAATCGGGTCCTGCGCGGATGCAACTCGGCCGTGAAAAACGTCTGTTTTTCATGGCCGATTTGACACCTGTTCGTGTGAATAAGCCCAAACAGTAATTATTTCATTTCATCCACTTTTTTCATTATTGTCATAAAATAAACTGCATCATATATTTATGTATATGTTCTTCATTGAGGTACATTTTTTATATCTGTATTTTGTTCACATTGACTGTCCTTTGCAGATGTTTTCCAGAAGAATAATTTATAAGGCAATATATCCCAACCACAGCTCCTTGGTACCCTGGAGCGTCTCGGAACCTAGTTAGGGGTACACCAGACTACAGCAGCAGTAAGAGCTCCCGCTTATACAGTAGAGAGAGCAAACTAATTTCGGCCTGCTCAAAGATGCTTGGCAAACTCAGCCAGAATATAGTGCTAGGCAACAATTATAGAATGCTTTAGCCGCCTCTATACCAAGCTTATCCAAGCTTCTTCGAGGTAGGAGTGGGTTACCCTGAGTAAAAACATTGTGAATTGCTGTTATAAGTTGTTGGCCTAGTTTTAATAAGAAATATTGATGTTCCAATTAGGCTCCGGTAGCACATAGAGCCGTAGTACAGCGCCATGTGCTGCCCCCTTACAGGACCATATTACAGAGATATTCCCCTCTAGAATCAATTCTACTAGGAGAAAATACCTTTATAAAATGGCACGCTACAATTTTTTTTCCTGTTGGATTAATACAGAGTTGAGGCGTGTGGAGGTACAGTATGGTCCCATAAATGTCTGTGGGTGCTGTATTACAGCTCAATACAACTCAGATCTTGTACGGAGATGTAATACGCAAGTGTACATGAAGCCTTAGGGTATGTTCACACGGCCTATTTTCGGCCGTTTTTCGGCTCGCAAACGCCCGAAAAATCGGAAGCAGAACGCCTCCAAACCTCCGATGGAGTGTTTTTCGCTGCGTTTTTTTACGGGTAAAAAAACGGCCGCGAAAAAAAAGGGCAGGACACTTCTTGGGACGTTTTTGGAGCCGTTTTCCATAGACTCTATTGAAAAAAGCTCCAGAAACGGCCATAAAAAATGCTGCGAATATCGCGAGTGGCACAAAAAACGTCTGAAAATCAGGAGCTGTTTTCTCTTGAAAATAGCTCCGTATTTTGAGAAGTTTTTGACTCTGCATGTGAACATACCCTTACACTGGTTGGTATACTTTCTGTTGTGCTCTAAAGTTATAAAATGTAAAGAAGGCCCACAATGCAAGGAAACAAGGGCTCAATTTTGGTGACTAAGGGCATGGCCAGACGTGGCGGAATTGCTCTGGAATTCTGCTGCGGCCAGTCCGCTGCAGGAATCCGCAGCGGACATTTTCTCCATTGCTTTCCATAGCTTTTTAGTTAGTTTCGTGCACACGTTGCGGAAAACGCCGCTGCGGACCATAGGCTGCGGTGCGGAATTTGGTGTCCGCAGCATACACTGGCTGTTGCGGACGTGTATCGGACTTGTTGCGGACTTATTGCGGAATTTCTCCATTGACTTCAATGGAGATTCAAAATTCTGCAATGAAATCTGCAGATGTTATGTGTGTTGCGTTGCGTATTGGTTTTACGAACATGAAATTTCTTCATTCTGGCTGGACCTATGTGTTTCTAGGTCTACAGTCTGAGGCCCCATGCACACTAACGTAAAAACGCCCGTAATTATTACGGCACGGGCAGGCCCATAGAAGTCAATGGGGCTCCCGTAATTACGGGTGACTAGGTGTGTGCACCCGTAATTACGGGAGCGTTGCTAGGCGACGTCAGGAGATAGTCACTGTCCAGGGTGCTGAAAGAGTTAAACAATCGGCAGTAACTGTTTCAGCACCCCGGACAGTGACTTCCGATCACAATATAGACCAACGTGTAAAAAAAGTAGAAGTTCATGCTTACCGAGAACTCCCTGCTTCTTCCTCCAGTCTGGCCTCCCGGCATGACGTTTCAGTCCATGTGACGGCTGCAGCCACTCACAGGCTAATCACAGGCCAATCACAGGCTGCAGCGGTCACATGGACTGCCGCGTCATCCAGGAAGTTCGGGTTGGATGTCGAAAGAGGGACGCGTCACCAAGACAACGGCCGGGTAAGTATGAATTTCTTTTACTTTTACTAGGGAAAAGGCTGTCCCTTCTCTTTATCCTGCGCTGATAGAGAGAAGGGAAGTACTCTTCACCTGAATACGCAACGGCTAGTCCGCATCAATTTACTGCACATTGTAGAATCTACAATGCAGATTATGTGCGGCATTGATGTGGACAGTGTCGGCAGAAATACGCCACGTCTGGCCATGACCTAACTAAGATCTTATCCAAGATCGTTTTGTGTGACTACATGTATTGTACAACTCTGTGGTTGTCAGTTGCAGCTTTTATAATTTATCTTGATCCTCAAAACATCTCACAAAACTTGTAAGTGAACAAATCCATAGGGCATTGTGGAAAAAGACAGAGAATGAAACAAAGTAACTTATTACTATAAATACCACCTAGATGTACAAACATTTCCATGAAGAGCACTTTAGGCAACATGCACACGCTGCCAATTTGATGAGAAAAATCTGCGTAAAAACTGCAGGTATTTCCGCAGGTAAAATCTGCACTCAATATTGTTTTTTTTAAATTAATTTTATACATTTCGATACATAAACAGGTACATTTTCTTTCTATAAACATGACAGAAAAAATTCTGAGCTGAAAAGACAAGATAAATTGACATGCTGCTGATTTTTAAATCCGCACCGCGGGACAGTATATGTGCTGGAATGTTCCGCAACATCTATATGAGATTACTTATGATCTCATTTACTTTGCTTGTACTGTATTACGCTGCGGATTTGCTGCAAGAATATCTACACAGCAAATCCCCACTTAATACGCATCGTGTGCATGTGGACTTACAATATGCATTGTTTAAAACTTTCCGGTCATGTGAGTGGTGACGTCAGCCGCAGCCTCCGTTGCTCCGCTCTGACCTCCTACCTCCACTTCCCTGAGCGAACTCTGCACTGCTTCGCTGTGCTGCCACTTTCCATGGTCTCCTTCTACTACTGGCGTTGGCAATATAAGGCCGCTTCACAGCGGTTAAAGCTACAGCTCCCGTTGCTCAATCTTGCCTCACCCTGCCCTCCTCAACGTGCTGTATTGAAGATATTGCTGACCCCTTTGCATCCACAGTCCCTGCTGCTCCACAAGCCACCTGGAGCATTCCATTGGGGATTTTTACTCCAAAAATACAAAAATATCTCTTATGGAATCAATATGGAATCCCAATTGAGCAGGGAAGTATTCCATTTTTTTTTATATATCTTTTTGATACTTATGCTGCTGGTGTCATCTATTCATTTTCCTCTTTTTGGAAGAGAAAGGAAAATAACCTATTGTTTCTCAAGCTAATTCGCTATTACACCGCGTTCCAAATTATTATGCACATTGGATTTAAGTGTCATAAACATCTAATTATTAATTTTTCAATAAAACTCATGGATGGTATTGTGTCTTAGGGCTCTTTGGATCATTGTAATAAATCTCAGACACCTGTGATAATTAGTTTGCCAGGTGTGCCCAATCAAAGGAAAACTACATAAGAAGGACGTTCCACATTATTAAGCAGGCCACAGGTTTCAAGCAATATGGGAAAGAAAAAGGATCTCTCTGCTGCCGAAAAGCGTGAAATAGTGCAATACCTTGGACAAGGTATGAAAACATTGGATATTTCAAGAAAACGTAAGCGTGATCATCATACTGTGAAAAGATTTGTTGCTGATTCAGAGCACAGACGGGTTCGTTCAGATAAAGACATAATGAGGAAGGTTTCTGCCAGACAAATTAATAGGATTAGGAGAGCAGCTGCTAAAATGCCATTGCAAAGCAGCAAACAGGTATTTGAAGCTGCTGGTGCCTCTGGAGTCCCGCGAACCTCAAGGTGTAGGATCCTCCAGAGGATTGCAAGTGTGCATAAAGCTATTATTCGGCCACCACTAAACAATGCTCAAAAGCAGAAACGGTTGCAGTGGGCTCAGAAATACATGAAGACTAATTTTCAAACCGTGTTGTTTACTGATGAGTGCCGTGCAACCCTGGATGGTCCAGATGGATGGAGTAGTGGATGGTTAGTGAATGGCCACCATGTCTCACCAAGGATGCGACGTCAGCAAGGAGGTGGCAGAGTCATGTTTTGGGCTGGAATCATGGGGAGAGAGCTGGTAGGCCCCTTTAGGGTATGTGCACACGATAATTGCATTTACGTCTGAAATTACAGAGCTGTTTTCAGGAGAAAACAGCTCCGTAATTTCAGACGTAATTGCATGTACTTGCGTTTTGCGAGGCGACAATTATGGCCGTAATTTGGAACTGTTCTTCATTGGAATCAATGAAAAACGGCTCAAATTACGTCTCAAGAAGTGTCCTGCACTTCTTTTGACGAGCCGTCTTTTTTATGCGTCGTCGTTTGAAAGCGATGCGTAAATGACAGGTCGTCGGCACAGTACGTCGGCAAACCCATTCAAATGAATGGGCAGATGTTTGCCGATATATTGGAGCCGTATTTTCAGACGTAAATCGAGGCGTAAAACGCCTCGTTTACGTCTGAAAATAGGTCGTGTGAACCCAGCCTTAGGGTCGCTGACAGTGTGAAAATGACCTCTGCAAAGTACGTAGAGTTTATGACTGACCCCTTTATTCTGTGGTACAAAAAGAAGAACCATGCCTTCCGTAGCAAAATTATCTTCATGCATGACAATGCACCATCTCATGCTGCAAAGAATACCTCTGTGTCATTGGCTGCTATGGGCATAAAAGGAGAGAAACTCATGGTGTGGCCACCATGTTCCCCTGAACTCAACCCTATTGAGAACCTTTGGAGCATCCTCAAGAAAAATATCTTTGAGGGTGGGAGGCAGTTCACATCAAAACAGAAACTCTGGGAGGTTATTCTGACATCCTGCAAAGATATTCAAGCAGAAACTGTCCAAATACTCACAAATTCAATGGATGCAAGAATTGTGAAGGTGATATCAAAGAAGGAGTCCTATGTTAACATGTAACTTGTCCTGTTAAGTTTTTTTTTGATTGAAAGAGCTTTTGATTTCTGTAAATATGACCTCCTGATGCTGCAAATTCAACATATGACCATTTTAGTTCTCTTTACAACCTTTAAAATGTTTTGATCTCTGTTGTGCATAATAATTTGAAACAGTGCATTTTGGGTTTTTTACTTTTAAAAAAAAAATCTGTTATCATTAGGAGATTTGTTCAATAAAATTCACATTATACTCCAACGGTTGATGGCTTGAAGATTATACTGACTGTCATTTGAATCAACTATTTGGGAAAATAAGCGAAAAAGAACATTTGCATAATAATTTGGAACGCGGTGTATAGAAAAGAAAAGTAGATCCGGAGTTTTTTGTATATAAAATATAGCTTTTACTTGTTTCTCTTAAAAAATTACTTTAGAAAAAACATAAATGTACAGACAATATATATATAAAAAGTAGCAAGTGCCAGGAAACAGGCGCCAGATAAGGAACTACAGACGTACCTGAGCGATTTCTTGCCACTGCAAGCACGCCTGCAGACATACAGCCTGTTTGATTTGTTCCAGCACTCCTGAAAATCTGGACTTAGCTGGGTATGGCCCCTCTCCCCTGAAGAATCATGTGGCCGTGAGGAAACGCGTTGGGAGATTTTAACTATACTACGAGAGTTCACAGAGGAGATCCTTTATAGATACAAGGAGAGCTTTTTCCTGATCCATTGGACAGCAAGCTCTAAAGGTTGTCAGAGAAAACAGATGACATCCATACGGGTAGGGGGGCATTGAGCCCCATACTCTTGTACCTGTTGGTCACTAACTGGAAAGGATCTCTAGACATAAAAATTGATGAACACTCTTTATTCACTATATACACGCATGAACTGCTGTTAATTTCGTATCACCTCACGATACTGGATACAGGCTATGAATGAGCATCAAAAATTCAGTACACTTGCTACTTTTTATATATTTTGTCTGTACATTTATGTTTTTTCTAAAGTAATTTTTTAAGAGAAACAAGTAAAAGCTATATTTTATATACAAAAAACTCCGGATCTACTTTTCTTTTCTATATATATTACGGAGAATTCATTAAAAAGAAGTCTGGATGGTGGACTTTATCTTTCATCATCATTGATTACTTATGGAACGCGGTGTATAGTAACATTATAGTAACATAAGGTTGTGGTTTACTCCAGGAAAATTGTGTTTTTTCTTAAAGAAAAGGTGGCCTAATTAAAAAAATAAAGAAAAAAATAAAGAAAAAACGGTGGTAATTTGGTGAATCTAGAAGGGATCTGTGGATAACTGCGTCTGTTTTTAGTTGCTAGCTATACCAGAAGCATATGCTTGATATTGCAACGTGTAACGGTCAGCTTTTCCTATTTTTTGAATTGAGCCTTTTACGGTATAGGAGTAAACTCCAAGCACTAATACGAATATTAATAGAGGAAAAAGCAAAAATGTGGCAGCAGGAAAAACAAGAGGAGGGGGCAGTAAAGGAGGCAATATGAATGAAAGCGCAGTTGAGAAACTTGGGAGATTTGCAAGGAAATCTGAAGGCACTAGCAGCGACACAAGTGTACTCCATATGGACAATATAGAATCAGTCAATATCTCAGCTATAAACTCTCCGCATAAGAGAGATATGTAGGCAGAGTCTGGGCAAAACATGGAGGAATATAAAGTTTCTTTAAAAGTTATACTAAAAGCAGTTAATGTGTGCAATGAAAAATTGGGGGAGATGTCCACGTAGTTGGGATGTGTATAACAAGAAGTTACATTTATCAGGCACGATGTTTCTAAAATAACAGAAAGTATAAACGAAATGGAGAAGAGGATACAAAATAAAAAGACCGCTATAAATCCTTTATAAGAAATGGAGTACTTAAATAAAGAATTTTTTTTTAAAATTGAGTCAATGGAAGATCGTGCAATGAGAAAAAACCTGCAACA
This sequence comes from Rhinoderma darwinii, assembly GCF_050947455.1. Classification (NCBI taxonomy): domain Eukaryota; kingdom Metazoa; phylum Chordata; class Amphibia; order Anura; family Rhinodermatidae; genus Rhinoderma; species Rhinoderma darwinii. The sequence goes on along the minus strand of NC_134690.1, from coordinate 164,274,520 downwards.
TCTGGGTTTTCATGATTGAACAAGCCCATAGAATTCCAACAGGTCCCCCAAAAGCAGGGTGTCCCCCCCCTAGACCAATACTTCTTAAATTACTGGCCTTTGAGGATCGGGAGAAGATACTCAGGAGTGTAAGAGTTAAAGGGACTCTGATGTTTATTTCAGAAAGAATTGCTACTTACCTGGACTTCTCACGGGAAACACTGAAAAGAAGGAGTAAATTCATCCTTGTCAAAGAGACTGCAGCAAAATTAGATCAAGTACTCAATGTTTTACACTGCAAAGATGCGTATCGTAAGCGAAGGATCTACAAAATTCTTTGAAATGCCTGAAGATATCCACTTCTGGATGGACAGTCTATCTCTCAAATAGAGAAAACTTAGAGGGGAAGTTAGATATGAAGATTTTCAGAATAAAATGAAAAAGGGGAGGAGGAGGAGAGGGGTGGCGGGCGGATAGTGACCATGGGGAAAGTAGAAAAAAAAAGGAGAAAAGGGAGGAAAATGTACACAGAAGAGTATAACGTTTCTTTTGAGGGGCCCCCAGATCAAGGAAATGGGGAACAAAATTTTTTAAATATTTTTTTGTTTCTTTGTCTTATGAAATATGACTGTTAAGATTATATTATGGAACATACAAGGGATGGAAAACAGGATCAAAAGGACAGCAATCTTTGATTGTTTAAAGGAACAGAGGTCATCTCTGATCTGCCTACAGGAAACTCATCTAACATCGGAAATCTCTCAATAGAAGGCAGAAAAATTGGATACAGGCTGTTTCACTCAATGTACTCCTCTTTTTTAAGAGGAGTGTCAATACTTGTCTGTGGAGGAGTACAATTTGAGCTGATATCTCAGAAATTAGACAAAAAGGGGCGATATGTTTTTTTACAGTGTATTATAGAAGACATTGAATATATGGTAGCAGCTGTATATATACCACCACCCTTTGAGTATGAGGTGAGTTGCAAGAGTTTATTGTGGGAAGAGATAAATATCCTTTTTTTCTGTTAGGAGACTTTAATAACATTGTAGATTTGCATAAAGAGATTACTTATAACTTACTGTATTACGCTGCGGATTTGCTGCAGGAAAATCTGCCCAGCAAATCCGCACGTAATATGCATCGTGTGCATGTGGACTTATATTATGCATTGTGTTCTTCCAATTACAATATTGAGATTGCTAACAGAGTAAATATCCTTAAAGCAAGGGCTGTATCTAATATTGCACGGGAATGCTGCTGTAGGGACTAAAGGGATATTCTTTCTCTGGGCAAACTCAAAAAACTGACGATTTGGCATCAGTTTGCAATAGTTTTGATTGCAATTGCCTTTGGTTTGTCAGTTACTTCTGTCCAGATGGCATCAGTTTGCCATTCGTTTTTCACGTCTGTGAAAAAAAAAAAAATGAAGAATGTTTTCAATTGTGCCAACTCACTAAAAACAGCCCCAGGGTGATCGCACCATTTTCTATTGCTTATAGCATAGAAAGCATTGAGATATTTCTCGTGCATATTTTTGGCTTCTGACCATGTTTAAGTTTAGAACCACTCTGCTCTAAATCCGTGAAAAACAGATCAGATGGCATCTGCGTGGCCTCAGTTTTTCACTCAGACCCATTGACTTCCATGGGCCATTACAGTGTGAAAAACGGAAAAAGATAGAGCTTGCTTGCGGAAGACACGTGGGACGCTTAATGAATCGCTATGCACCATTGGTCACCAGTATACAGGTTCATTATTTAAACCAAATTCCAGTACACTAACATAATCTCCTGACGAAGGGTGCGAAACGCGCATCGAGGTGTTCCTCTCCTGAGATCACTGATAGCCATCATGCCAGCCACAGGTAATGGATATGAAGTTTTGCTGATCATTTATGTATGTTAGTCATCTATTACTTTATAGACTACATTGAAGGTGGATGTTCTAGTGGACTTCTGTCAAGAGGCATATTACATGCTCTCCCTGTAAGTTGTTGCATTAACTATTGCACATTATGTATTACAATACAGATTAGGCAATGGTGGTCATTTCCTGATAATCTCTGAGTCTTTTTCTTTTTAAGTATGTTTTAATATTTGTATGTATATTTATGTGAGTTTTTGGGGGGTTTTCCATATTTATGGAACAATAAAATTAATATTTTGGACTAAATACATGTCTAAAGATTCTTTCTTGTATGGTATGGTAATAGGAGACATATATAGGTTTTCTTAAACATTGCTAGTAGTGTGGGTCGTACTAAAGAGCTTAGTGACTTTAAACTTGGCACTGTCATAGGATGTTACCCTTGCCACAATTCAGTTTGTGAAATTTCTGATTTTCTAGATTTGTCTTGGCCAACTGTAAATGCTAATATTGTGAAGTGGAAGTCTAGGAGTAACAACAGCTCAGCCACAAAGCAGTAGACAGCGCAAACTCACAGAACTGGACTGCAGAGTGCTGAAGCGTAAAGAATCGCCTATTCACTCACTACAAAGATCCAAACTCCCTCTGAAAGTGACATCAGCACAAAAACGGTCTGTCAAGAGCTTCATGAAATGGCCTTCCATGGTTAAGCAGCTGCACACAAGCCTAAGATCACCCTGCGCAATGCCAAACATTGTCTAGAGTGGTTTAAAACACGCCGCCATAGGACTCTGGAGAGGTGGAAACATGTTCTCTGGAGTGATAAATCACGTTTCACTATCTGGCAGTTTGATCTGTGTTTAGCAGCTGCCAGGAGAATGCTACCTATCGGAATACATAGTGCCTACTGTAAAATTTGGTGGAGGAGGGATAATGGTCTGGGGTTGTTTTTCAGGGTTAGGTCTAGGCATAAAAATACATTTTAGACAATTATATGCTTTCAACTTTGTAGCAATAATTTGGAGAAGGCCTTTTGCTGTTCAAGCATGACTGTGCCCCAGTGTACAAAGTCTATAAAGACACGGTTTAACAAGTTTGATGTGAAAGAGTTGAGTGACCTGCAGAGCTCTGATTTCAACCACATTGAACATCTTTGGGATGAATTGGAATGCCCACTGCAGGCCAGACCTCCTCGTCCAACATCAGCATCTAACCTCATACCTCCCAACCGTCCCAGATGCAGTGGGACAGTCCCAGATTCCGGGCAGCTGTGGCATCCCCCAGTTTCAACTGTATCTACGTCCTCAGTACGCAGATACGGTTGAATCCAATGATGGAGTAGGGAGCCGTCATACTGTGTGGGAAACATTATGGGGGCATTATACTCTGTGTGGGGGTAGCTATGGGGGTATTATACTGTGTGATGGACACTATCGGTCTTTATACGGTGTGTGGGAGGCACTAAACTGTGTGGGGGGCACTATTGGGAAATGATACTTTGTGGAGGGCACTATGGGGGCATTATACTGTGTGGGCGGCACTATGGGGCATCATACTGTGGGTGTGGGGAACTAGATGGGCATTATACTGTGGGGTGAGATATAGGGGCATTATATTGTGTTGGTGCCCACTATGGAAGCATTACACTGTGTGAAGGCCTCTATGGGGGCAATATACTGTGGGGAGGCACTATGGGAGCATGATACTGTATGGGCTGAAGTGGGTGTGTACTAGCGGTTTAGTATAAAGGCGTGACTTAACAGGAAACAATTTGCTATAACGCCCTTTGCGGGCCGCATCAGTTGTCACTCTTTACAGTAATTGGAAGTTGGGAGGTATGTCTAACCTCACAAATGCTCTTTTGGCTAAATAGACACAAATTCCCACAGATACAGTCCAAAATCTTGTGGAAAGAACAGAGGAGAAATCTTAGGCCCAGATTAACCTTTAGTTTTTCTACGCCAGTCTTAGACAGAAGTTCACAGGAGTAAGATGAGACAAGAGTGGCCAAAAAGTGAAAAAAGTCACACATTACTATTTTCCTCCAGAATACTGACACAAATAGCATCATAATTTCCCCTATCGTCTTTTATACTTTTACTCCCTTGAGGATCCACTCCTAGCTTCGTCATCAACCCATTGCCGTTGCAGCCATTTTTCGGTTTTTCATTTTCCTTTTTTCCTCCCCACCTTCCAAAAAACATAACTTCTTTTTTTTAGGAGATAAAGCCATATGAGGTCATTTTTATTTATTTTTTTGCAGGATGAGGCATAGTTTTTCATAGCACCATTCATTGCACCATATAATGTACTGAGAAACTGGAAAAAAAATATTTGTGGGGTGGAATGGAGAAAACAATATTAAAAAAAAGACATTAACTTTATTCTGTGGGTCAATGCGATTACGGCGATACCAAATTTATACTGTTTTTTTATGTGTTTTACTACTTTTACAAAGAAAAAACTAGTTGCTAAAAAAAAAATTTTTGTTTCATAACTTTTTTTTATTTTTCTGTCGATTGAGCAGTGTGACAGCTTATTTTTGTGGGGTGAGCTGTAGTTTTTATTGGTACCATTTTGGTGTACAAGACTTTTTAATCACTTTTTATGGGAGATGAGGTGAACAAAAAAAATAATAATTCTGGTATTTTTTTAATAGTTTGGACTTTTACTGATGCGGCGATACCAATTATGTTTATTTTTACATTGCTTTAGTAGGAAAATTGGAAAAGGTTTTTTTTTTTTTTTTAAATTGTAGCATTGTTGTTACACATAAAAAAAGCCTTTATATAGCAGTTTTTTTTACTTTATTTATTAGTCCCCCTAGGGAACTTGAACCAGCGGTCTTTCAATTGCTTGCACGATATACTGCAAATTCAATGTACTGCAGTATATCATGATTTTTACAGGCTCCTATTAAGTCCTGCCTCTGGTACGGCTTAAAGGGTTATTCCCAAGTTGACTCAAATAGTTTTTTTTATTATTTTATATTTTACATACACATGAACTTATAATATTTATTGTAATGAAAATATAATTTTTTTATATTATCAATTTTAATCTTAATGTTCATCTATTTTTTTACTAAACGTGTGTATATCTCTCTTCACTAGCAGGCGGCGCTGTAATAAAATCACAACGCTGCTTGGAGTATCTGTGCACTCCCGATACCACTGTATCAGCCATAGCGACTGCTATGGGGCCCCCAGCATGAGGGAGTCCGTGCCGCCCGCTGGCACGGGTCCCCCCGATGCATGGTGGCCCCGCTATCAACCACTATGGCTGGTATAGTGGTAGCCGAGCCACATTCAATAGTATCTGCGTCCTTAGGATGCGGATACTATTGAACACTATTTCAGAGCAGGTAGCCAACTCCTTGCTTTGCCATTTACTAGGCTACTGCCCGCGCAGGCGTAGGTTATGCGCCCTCACTCTTGAGAAGATAGAAGATATGGTATAAAAGGGAGAAGAGCGCAGGCGCGACAGAAAGGAGAAAACGGTGGTGGTGGTCGTTTTCATAGAAATGACCAGCACAACTAAATAAATAGGAGGGCATAACATCTAAGGGCCTGTTCACATCAGCGTTGTCCTTCCGTCGAGGGGTTCCGTTGGAGGTTACTGTCAGGTTAACACCTCAACGGAAAGGCAAACGGAAACCTTAGCTTCCGTTTCCCTCACCATTGATCTCAATGGTGACGGAAATGTTGTTAATGCTTTCTGTCAGTCACGTTGTGACAGGGTTTTGTTGTTTGACCACATGAATAGCGCAGTTGACTGCGCTATTGGTTCCATCAAAACAACGAAACCCTGTCACAACGGTGACCAACCGAAACCATTAACAATGTTTCCAGCACCATTGAGATCTAAACCTCCGACGGAACCACTCAACGGAAGGGCAACGCTGATGTGAACAGGCCCTAAATGCTGCACTACAGAAAACAGAAGGTATTTAGGAAAATGTTTCTTTTACATTAATGTGGCTTGGAACATGGAACTTTATCTTGGGAAAAACCCTTTCATAGGAGCAGAAAGATGGCAGACCTGGGGGCCTTCATCAGACCCCCAGGCTGCCATCACAACCATCGGCACCCTGCGATCGCATAGCAAGCGGTCGATGGGCTGTCAGAGGGGGCCGCCCTGCATCTTTCTAACAGCTTAGATGCCACAGTGGCTATTAGGCTATGTTCACACGCAGTGTTTTCAGGTGTTTCTTTAAAAACGCCTGAAAAAATGGAAGCTGAACGCCTACAAACACCTGCCCATTGATTTCAATGGGTAAAACAGCGTTTTATACAGACGGGGTGTTTATTTAAACTGAAAAACGGTGCGTAAAAAAACGCCCCTTAAAAAAACGTGCATGTTACTTCTTGAGCCGTTTTTTGGAGCCGTGTTTCATTGTGTCAATATAAAAACAGCTCTAAAAACGGCTAAAAAAACCCACTTAAAAAAAGTTTGATACTTTAGCGTGTGAACATAGCCTTAGGGTTAAAAATAAACCCAAAAAAACAAAACTTCAATACACTGCATTGTGTGAATCTGGCCTTAAGCAGACATGGGGTATAAGGGCCCTTTTACTCCGGCCAATTATCGGGAAAACAAGCATTCACAGAATGCTTGCTCCCGATAATTGCCCTGTGTAAACAGGGCAACGATTAGCCGATGAACCAGTGTTGTGTTGTAGGGCTGTTGTAATAGTGGGGTTCACCGACTAGTGTCGCCCACTCTTACTACCTCCTTTATATTTGGGTCAATACAGTTATGCCTAGCTTCCCTACCTTTCTCTTGTATTAACGTTAATCTATCATATGTTAAAGGGCTCAAAATAGTGGGGTTCACTGGCTTGTGTCGCCCACTACTACTACCTCCTTTATATCAGGGTCACTACGGTTATGCCTAGTTTCCCAACCTTTCTCTTGTATTAAAGAGGCTCTGTCACCAGATTCTCAAATCTCTATCTCCTATTGCATGTGATCGGCGCTGCAATGTAGATAACAGTAACGTTTTTTTTTTTTTTAAAACGTTCATTTTTGGCCAAGTTATGAGCTATTTTATATATATATGCAAATGAGATTTGAAATGGACAACTGGGTGTTTTTTTTTTCGTTATGTCCAACTGGGCGTGTATTGTGTTTTTAACTGGGCGTGTTTACGTGTATGACGCTGACCAATCAGTAACCAGTCAGCATCATACACTCATCTCCATTGATTTACACAGCAGCAATGTGCAGCCACATAAACAGAGATTAACGTTAATCAAGTGTCCTGATAATGAATACACCTGAAATCCAGCCTGGACGTCATGTGTATTCAGAATCCTGACACTTCTGAATCTTTTCTTTGAGATTTCTAGCAAGGGAAACAAAAAACGAAATCTCGCGAGATTACGGAGGTAAACGAGATTTCGTTTCCCTTGCTGCAAATCTCACAGAAAAGATTCACAAGTGTCCTGATAACGAATACATATGATCATCCAGCCTGGACGTCATGTGTATTCAGAATCCTGACACTTCTGAATGTTTTTCTGTGAGATTTGCAGCAAGTGAAACGAAATCTCACAGAAAAGAGTCAGAAGTGTCAGGATTCTGAATACACATGACGTCCAGGCTGGATGATCATGTGTATTCATTATCAGGACACTTGATTAACGTGGCTTCACATCGCTGCTGTGTAAATCAATGGAGATGAGTGTATGATGCTGACTGGTCACTGATTGGTCAGCATCATACACGTAAACACGCCCAGTTAAAAACACAATACACGCCCAGTTGGACATAGCGGAAAAAAAACGCCCAGTTGTCCATTTCAAACCTCATTTGCATAAATATAAAATTGCTCATAACTTGGCCAAAAATGAAGAGTTTTTAAAAAAAATAAAAAAAAATGTTACTGTTATCTACATTGCAGCGCCGATCACATGCAATAGGAGATAGGGATTTGAGAATCTGGTGACAGAGCCTCTTTAACGTTAGTCTACTTGCTTTGCTGCTAAGAAAGTGTATACGACTGTATAGTAAATAAAGGTAATATTTATTATTACAAACAGTAATCACTCTTACATATAAAATACACAGAACACAGTAAATAGTCACCGTGTAGTATGAGTGTATCCCAATACACATAATAACTTAATATGTATTGAATACGCTGACACTACAATTTAAAAAGGTATTACAATACTAATCTATACCACCACCCAGGAGTGTAACTAGGAAAGACTGGGCCCCAAAGCAAACTCTTGGCTGGAGCACCCCACCAGGTGCCACACGGAGCCCCCGTTATAGATAGTGGCCCTGCTAGATTGTGCCATACAGCCCCCCTGTAGACAGTGATATACAGCCTGCCCGTAGACAGGGTCACACGCCACTTGTAGATAGCACCCCTAACTCCCCCTTGTAGATAGTGCCATACAGCCCACCCTGTAGATATCGCCATAAAGCCCCCCTGTATATAGCGCCATACAGATCCCCCTGTATATAGTGCCACACAGCCCCCCTCCCTTGTATATAGTGCACATAGCCCCCCTTAGTAGATAGTGCCACACAGTGCCCACCTTAGTAGATAGTGCCACGCACAGACCCCTGTAGATTGTGCCACACACAGCCCCCTGTAGATAGAGCCACAGCCCTCTCCCTTGTAAATAGTGTCATACAGCCCCCTAGTAGATAGTGCCACACAGCCCCTTGTATATAGTGCCACACAGCTCCCACATGTGTATAGTGCCACAGATCCCCCTTGTGTATATAGCCACACAGCCCCGTCTGAATATATTGTCACACAGCCCCCCAAGTAGTACAAGGCAATGGCTCATCCGAGAAAGTTGTATCAGCCAGGGGGATGTCAATCATACATGGAAAGGTGGGTTTGGAGGCAGGACTATGTGACTTTTCAGTGTAGCAGCGTCTCCCCATGACCCTTTAATGAGTAATTAGCATATAGTGTGCACCGTTTTAAAAGTTTATTTTATAGATTTTGCTGCATCTGAAAAAAAAACATACATTTGGAAATATTGTATTTCCAATATAGGTCATGTATTACCGCATGGTGGCAGTTCAAGGGGATAAAACTACTAGACAGGTTCCAATTAAATATACAATAAATTAAAAACAATTCCATCTGGCCTGCAATTCTGTTATTATAAAAATATCCTATATAATTACAGCTCCAGAACCAAGCTCATACATATATATAGTACCACAACCAAGCTCAGTACATAAATACAACACGAAAACCAAACTCATACATATATACAGCACCAGAACCAAGCTCAGTACATATATACAGCTTCAGAACAAAGCTCAGTACATACATGCATCCCCAGAACCAAGCTCAGTAAATATATACATCCCCAGAACCAAGCTCAGTACATAAATACAGCACCAGTGTAACACCTATCTCCGCGCACCATCGGGATTGCTCAGCCCCCGATGGCTGCAGCCATGGATCAGTGAGCGCTGGCCTGCATCTCCACCTCAGGAGACACCAGCTCTCACTACCGCTTCACTCTGCTGTGTCCCGTAGGGTGCACGCGCACGCTCGTTCTCGGCCTTAAAGGGCCAGAATGAGCACCTGTATTGTATATCAAATTAGCCCATGATCACACTGGACTATAAGAAGGGCCCTGCCCCTTTCTTCATTGCCTGAGCGTTGTTGTGTTTACCCGTGTTAGTGTTTGCAAATGGTCCCTTAGTGTTTTCCAGTTCCGAGTGTTCCCGTTCCTGCTACCTGTATCTTGTATCCCGTGCTACCTTGTTCCTGTGCCGTAGAGAGTTGGAGTCGTGTTGTCGTATACTACGCCTGCTGTATTTCACTGCGCCTGGTGTCTGCCTGCTGCCAAGGTCCCTTCCGAGCCTACCATTGCTTGACTCGACACAGCCATGATTAAGAGCACAGCCTAGTGCTTGAAACGCGTAGGCTTTTCTATTGCCGCATATCACCACCTTGTCTTTTCCTCCTGGTGTTCCATTTCAAGCTTTTGACAGCTTGCATTCCAAATAAAGTGGAAACCTTGCTTTTCCTATTGATATCATCATCGCTGGATCTTCTCTGTTTTTTTCTACCATTGCTACTGTCTGAATTACCACAGGAACCCTTATTCAAACTATAGACATTGACTTGGTATCCTGTTGGCCAGCTGCTATCCCGCTATGGCGGTATGGCCCAATGGGTCCACGCACCCATCGTGACAACCAGAACCAAGCTCAGTACATATATACAGTACCAGAACCAAGCTCATACATATATACAGCACCAGAACAAAGCTCAGTACTTAAATACAGCATTAGAATAAAGATCAGTACATATATACAGCACCAGAACAAAGCTCAATACATATATACAGCCCCAGAACAAAGCTCAGTACATATATACAACGCCAGAACAAATACAGCTCAATTTAGTGCAACCCCTGCCGTATAGGTTTGTACGGCGTAAAACTACAGCTCCCAGCGTGACCCGAACAATGGTAAGGATATGCTGGGAGATGCTGTTTCACAAAAAAAAAATCAGATCATACAGTAACTACAATACTGATTAGAGGCAGAATAAACATTCACATTAAGTGACTCACCGATGACGTCTCAGATTCTAGTTCTTTTTCTCTTTTCTTCTCCCTCCGGTCCAGAGCTCTATGATGGATTTCTCCCGGCCACGACCCATTTCTGCAGTTTTCCACTCAGAAGTCTTCAGCTTCTCACTTTTAAAACATTTCCGCACCTATGAACGAAGATAAAATTCTCAGCACCTCTAAATGTAATAGCGCCATACACTGTATCTCTAACTACAATAGCGCCATACACTGTGTCCCTGATTATAATAGTACCATACACTGTGTCCCACACACACACACTGTGCCCCCTGTAGATAGTGCCTCCATAGCCCCCAGTAGATAGTGCCCCATAGAGCCTCTGTAGATAGTGCACTACATAGCAGCCCTCTGTAGATAGTGCCCACATATGAACTCCAGAGCTGCAAGGCAATAGTTCTAACCACTGAGCCACCATGCTGCCTTACATATTGCTTCCCCTATAGATAGTGCTCCACATATAGCCCACCTCTGTAGATAGTGCCTCACATATAGCCCACCCCTGTAGACAGTGGCCTACATATAGTCCCCCTGTAGATAGTGCCCCACAGGTAACCCACCCCTGTAGTTAGTGCCCTACAAATAGCTTCCCCTATAGATAGTGCTCTACATTTAGCCCACCTCTGTAGATAGTACCTCACATATAGCTCCCCCTGTATATAATGTCCCACTTATAACCCACCCCTATAGATAGTGCCCTACAAATAGCTCCCCCTATAGATAGTGCTCCACCTCCACATATAGCCCACCCCTGTAGATAGTGCTCTACATATAGCTCCCCCTGTATATAGTGCTCCACATCCCACATATAGACCGCCCCTGTAGATAGAGCCCCCACTGTAGATAATGCCACTCACAGTTCTAGTAGAACTATTTTTTTCCCCATACTCGAGCGATCGGCGTAATGAGCGCTCGTCCCCATACTAGCACCTTCTGAAAGGAGCAAACAAGTACTGATCAACGGGCTGTCTTGTTGATCGGCGCTCGTTTACACGGCCCACTTCCTTCAGTTTACTTACAGAATGAATATAATTAGGGTATGTTCACACGGCTTAGCAAAATATGTCTGAAAATACGGAGCTGTTTTTAGACGAAAGCAACTCCTGATTTTCAAACATTTTTTGAGCAACTCGCGTTTTTCGCGGCATTTTCGCTGCGTTTTTTACAGACGTTTATGGAGCGATTTTCAATAGAGTCTATGAAAAAACGTCCCAAGAAGTGTCCTGCACTTCTTTTGACGAGCCGTCATTTTACACGCCTTATTTTGACAGTGACGTTTAAAATATAGGCTCGTGGGAACAGAACATCGTAATTCCCATTGAAAGCAATGGGCAGATGTTTGTAGGCGTATTAGGGGCGTTTTTTCCAGGCTTAATTCGAGGTGTAAAACGCCCGAATTACGTCTGAAACCACTGCGTGTGAACATACCCTTACTCACAAACAGGTCTGCAGTCATCTACTTCATGAAATTTATAGAAGTCCCATGGATTGGACTGACAACAAGAGGAGATGTAAACAGGGGGGAATAAAAAATGGAAAGGAAAACAGAACTGTAAAAAGTCAGTATGCCTAAGCCCCATGACTGTACAACAAACCAGCATGTTTCCTCACAATTTTCAGATCTTAGGGCTAGGAAATGACAAGCTTTATGGCATAAGCAGAGTCATGTGCACAGAGCCTGTGAGGCACATTGAGCTCCTGCAGTACTGCAGATAACGCACCATCCTATGAGACGTGGTACAATTATTTTTGTCTGCTGGGTGCTGCATGAATCAGACAGAAAAGACACCGTATGCCTCTGTTTGAAATCAAAGGTAAAGTAGGGGCCAATAGAGTTAAATGGGTGCCATATTACAGTTCCTTATAAATCAGACCGTCGTGAGCTATGGGTATGTGGCCCCACTAGGCTGCACCGCCGTAGCATAGGCCGCACCGCCGTAGCGGAGTAGCAGCTGGCCAAACAACAGTGTACCAAGTCAATATAAAGTCCGAGCACGAGGGTACCTGTAATAGTCCAGACAGTAGCAACCGCTTAGGCACAGATAGGACCTTGCTGGCAGGTGATGGAAAATGTGGCAGATGATGACACCGGACGAGGTGTAAGTCAGCAGACGTAGTAGATGGCACAACGAGATGTCCAACACAAGAGAAAGCACAAATACATCACGAAATACAGGTAGCAGGGCACGGGAACACAGGGAACAGGAGAAGACTAAGGGACCCTTTTCAAGACTAACGGAGGAATACAAATGCAGGAAAGGAGTAAAAGGGCAGGGCCCTTCTTATAGTCCAGGGTGATTATGGGCTAATTAATGATGTTTTACATGTGCGCGCACTGGCCCTTTAAGGCCGGCACGGGACACAGCAGAGCGGAGGTGAGCGCTTGCGTCTCCTGGGGAGGAGATGCGGACCAGCGCTCGGAAGTCCATGGCTGCGGCCGTCGAAGGATGAGTAATCCCGACGGACCACGGACGTGGATGTTACCCAGACATTGTATGTAGCAGTATTAAGGCCAAATGCTGTGTTTATACTGGGATGTCTAGTGGATTCTTGTATGTAAAGCTTTGTAAGGATATACTCTTTTACCCTTTCAGGACGCAGCCATTTTTCTGATTTTCATTTTTTATTTTTTCCTCCCCACATACCAAAAGCCATAACTTTTTATATTTCTGTCGATATAGCCATATGAGGGCTTGCTTTGTGCGAGACGCGTTATAGATTTTCACGGCACCGTTCATTGTACTGTATAATGTATTGGAAAAGTGGAAAACATTCTTTGGGTGGCGGAATAGGAAAAAACCAGCAATTCCTCAATCTTTTGAGAGGTTTTGTTTTTACGACATTCACCATATGGTAAAAATGGCATGTTAACTTTATTCTACCGGTCAATACGATTATGACAATACCAAATTTATATATATTTTTTATTTTTCAGTCGATTGAGCGGTATGGGGGCTTATTTTTTTGTGGGGCGTTGCTGTAGTTTCTATTGGTACCATTTTGGGCTACTTAAGACTTTTTATTTAATTTTTTTGTGGAATATGAAGTGACCAAAAAAACAGCGATTCTGGCGGTTTATATTTTTTTCTTTTTACAGGGTTCACCATGCATAGTAATAATGCTATATTGTAATAGTTCTGACTTTTACGGACACAGCAATACCAATTTTGTATATTTTTCCCATTAATTAAGAGGAAAAATGGGAAAAGGTTTTTTTTTTTTTTACACTACTAAAAATTAAAACTTTTATTTTTTGTACACATTTCATCAGTTGATCGCATCGTGGGAGGGCCTATGAGCTGTTAGAGAGCGCACCCCCTCTAACATCTTAGATGCTGCGAACGTGCTTGATCGCAGCATCTAAGGGGTTAAACGACCTGGAACAGCGCAATCACTGTTCCTGGCCGATTGCCCTGGGTGTCAGCTGTAAAACACAGCTGACACCCACTGCGTACGGAGCAGCCTCAGCGGATGAGTCCGCTCCACACATTACCCCCCGCATCACAACGCAATAGTACGTCGTGGTGCGCTTACAGGTTAAAAGGGTTTTCCAGTTTTATGTAAACAAAGGTTAAAGGAGTTATCCGCAGAGATAAAACTTATGTCCTATCCTCAGGACAGACAATCAATATCTGATCGGCGGGGGTCCGACTCTCGGCAGCCCTGCCAATCAGCTGTTTGAAGTAGCCGTGGGTCTCATGCGAGCTTTGTTTCACCCTAAGGGTATGTTCACACGCCCTATTTACAGACGTAATTCAGGCGTTGTACGCCTCGAATTACGACCGAAAAAACGGCTCCAAACATCTTCTTATTGAATTCAATGGGTCTTATGGTGTTCTGTGCAGACGGCCTTTTTTTTACGCGCCGCTGTCAAAAGACGGCGCGTAAAAAGACGCCCACCTCAAAGAAGTGCATGTCACTTCTTGGGACGTAATTGGAGCAGTTTTTCATTGACTCCAACGAAAACCAGCTCCAATTACGTCCGTAAAAGACGCCGCGTTTTGCACTTGTCAAAACGTCTGAAATTCAGGAGCTGCTTTCGCCTGAAAACAGCTCCGTAATTTCAGACGTAATTGGCATTGCCGTGTGAACATACCCTTATTCCTTTCACTGCTCTGTACTGTAAAACGCCATCAAACCTGCAGCGGCAACTCACAGTATTAGAGTATGTTCACCCACAAACGCAAAAACGTCTGAAAATATGGAGCGGTTTTCAAGGGAAAACAACTCCGGATTTTCAGACGTTTTTTGAGCAACTCGCATTTTTCGCAGCGTTTTTTACAGTCGTTTATGGAGCTGTTTTTCATTAGAGTGAAAAACGGCTCCAAAAACGTGACATGCACTTCTTTTTCGTGGGCGTCTTTTTACGCACCATTTTCGGAAAACAAGGCGTTAAAAAAAACACCCCGTCGGAACAGAACGCCTTATTTCCTATTGAAATCAATGGGCAGATGTTTGTAGGCGTTCTGCTTCCGATATTTCAGCCATTTTTCGGGATGTTTACGGCCCAAAAACACTACGTGTGAACATACCCATACAGTATTCTCCCATTCAAGTCGAGTCCTATCTCTGGATGCCCTAAGGTAATCGGGCAGAAACATCAAAGAAATGCTATGGAATTTTGCAAAACTAACCAACTTAAAAGGGGTTGTCCACTTTTCATTATTTATAGAATAGGAAACCAAAGTTTTCTAATATAAATGTATTTCAAATGCTGCTCACATATCTTTCCTATATCAGTAGTATCCTAGATTTCCTAGACCGTTGCCTTTCTAAAAATGAAAAAAATAAATAAATGGTAAAGCCCATAGTATAACTGAACAGATAGTCATGTGACCCCTGGCATTCAGGTAACACTGTCCAGGTATATAACAGGTGAATAGTAGAATATTGAGGAGCAGAAGTTATAAAGTATTTCTACCTACGGCCACATCTCATCATCATGTCTGTGAGGGGCAGCTCTTATATTCTTCTCACCGTCTCCTGTGTGTGTTGTGTTTATTTTTAGCACTCAACTTTATTAACAAAATGACAACATCACCTAGAGACAGGCGTGCATTTTATAAAACATCTAATCGACCTATATCACGTACTGTAAAGAAACGGGCCTATCGCATAGTTATAAAAAAGATGTTTTTGGCTTAATAGCGTTCAATAACATTACACTGTGTCTGCAAATGTAGAGTACTTCTGAAGATGAGTGATGGGCCCTAGGAGTGTGTTGGCAACTCTTAAAATGAAGGCGAGCAAACAGCTGAGCAACTCTGGTTGGGCTTCTGAAACCCCTAGGAAAGTTGTCTGCCCACTACAGGGGGAATTCAGTATTACATGCGGGCCAGTCAAATGAATGTCAATCCATGTAATACATAAACAAATCATGTCCTCACTAGAGTGGGTGCACTCATACCCCGGGCTCTATGACACCTATTTGTCCTAATAGGACGTTTTTTAAAGGTTTTTTTTTTTTTGTGAGACAACTCCTGTAAGTCAAGGAACTCAAGATTTGAAACTTTACAAATGAGCTCCCATCTATGCAGCTAAACAGAGCTCACTGATGATTGAAGGCCTAAGAATATGCCATTATAAGGAATTTGCTGTGAAGGACTAATTGACAACCTCAGCAGCTCCTAACATCCAACAGGGCGTGAACTACAATGATCTCCTCAGGTGAAGCCATCTTCACGGCCTCCGACGCTGTCCATCGGCCAGCTTATGACATATGTTTGATTTGAAGTCTTGTTCCAGAGTGGTCACACGGCTGTCATAAGCTGCCTCGCACTGATTGGATAGTGTCGAAGGCAGTGAAGATGCTCCACCTTGGGAGATTCACAGTTGTTCACACCCCGTTGGCTAACTAGTCAATTAAAATATCGGGTGCTAAAGTACAGAGCATCATTGCTCAGGAATGGGGGGGGGGGGGGGGGGGGGGCAGAACAAAAACGCGTTATAAACAGAGAGGAAGCGGGCTAAAGGTAATATGTGTAAATTGGATGTTAGGGCCTGGTGACAGTTCCTCTAAGTCTATGGGAAGCCTTATATGCAGTTTTTCAAGCTGCGTTCGTGTTTTGTGCTTTTCATGGTTGAGCACATTAATTTTTGAATGGGTTAATGATACAATAATAATAATAAAGTGACTCTACTCATAAGATGATCACAGGCTGGGATGCAGCTTTTGTTCCATCCAATACTTTCCAACATTTGATTTTTGAAACATGGAAATGATAGAAACAGAAGAATTAGAGTACCCCAATTTTTTATTAGAAAAAGATAGAATGTAAAATAATTAATACACTACAAACCCCTAACTTAAATGTTCACATACAAGTTAAGGTTTCAAGTAAAATACTTCCATTGGCCGTCGTACGACCGTTAATGACGAATCCGTAAAACATGGACCGCACATGGATGGCTTCCGTGTGCAGTCCGTTGTTTCACAGACCAAATCAATGAAAAGGCCCAGACTGTTCCATCAAAAATGGACAGGAGTAGGACCTGTCCTATTTTTGACAGAACGGCCGCATGGAAGTGTGCATGGCCCCATTGAAATTAATGTGTCGGGGTGCTATTCGTGAAAAAAACGGATAGCAACCTGAAGAAAGAAAACTGAAGTGGGCGGGAGGCCTTACAGACATACGTCTTCTGCAGTCTTTTAATTAAATAACAAAATAGTAACGAACCCATAATGAGACCTCATAAGGGTAAAAAAGATGACAGTATCAGCTGAATTATACAAACACTCCTGGCAAAACTGCAGGGCCTGAGGCGGCGGTGCATGACATAGGGATTCAAAGATCATTAAAGATCGTCCCTGTGTCATGACGCGTAACACAGTGTATCAGCTTTGCCTGGAGGATTCCTTTAAAGCAGAGTTCACACAGAGCTTTTACTTTTTTTGGGTGGAGACTTTTGCTGCATTTTATCCATGTACAAAAATCTGATACAACTTTATTAATCAACAAGATAAAAAATACGAAAATGTGATAAATAATCCAAATAGTAACCAAATCGCGGTACACAGGTAAAAATGAATAATGTGCTAAACATATACATATAATCAACCCTAAATAGGAAATAGTACAATGCAGGAAGTGGAAAAGATTCCCAGAGCCAAAGAACCGGACCCACATACACCGCTATTTAGCACATTATGAATTTTTACCTGTGTACCGAGATTTGGTTACTATTTGGATCATTTATGTCCATCACGATTTACCTCTGCTGTGATGCATTAACTAACTACATCATTGTATGTCTTACGCAAAGGACTTTGACACAGTTTCTCGTACCCATTTCACACACCGTTCTTTTTCTCCCTTTTTTTCTGTGAAGGTTGTACGTTCTATTTTATCATATATTCCTATTTTTTATCTTATTTATTAATAAAGTTGTATCTGATTTTATGCCTAAAGGCCGTGTTGTCCCTCAATTGGTTGTCTTTGAATTTGCTTCACACGAGTCATTGATATATACATGGGTTTCATATTGGGGGATATATTTTATCCATGTAAAAAAGGGCGACAAAAAAATGCAATAAAAAAATGCAGTAATTGGATGTTTATTTCTATATATACAGTTCTGATGATATCTCCTTGAACGGTTACATTAAAAAAAAAAATAGGAGAAATACACTACCTGACTACTGTACAACAAAAACACTTGGCAAACAAGCCTTTTTGCTGTACTTCAAAAACCACAAAGAACATACACGGTGGTGAATGTGAAGGGTAGCCAGTTGTGCAAGTAGAATATGGAAAATGGAAGTTGCGATTTTTAGCATATTTCCACAGTAGCCTTCCTCTGTTCCTTATTTGTTGTCTGATTTTGATCAATTCAGATTTTGACTACACACTGTTGGATTCTCTGATATTTCTTATTCAGTCATTCATTTAAAGAATAGCGGAATTTTGCAATGTGCAAATCTAAACAGATGCAAAAAATAGATTTACGACAACAGGCACTTTTAATGAGAAATGGCTAAATCCCATGAGGTTAATGTTTAATACAATGCAATTTACCGGTCACCACCCCCACAGATCAGTAAATGTGAGGGTATGTTCACATGGCTTATTTTCGGCTGTTTTTCGGGCGATAAATGGCCGAAAAATCGGAGGTAGAAAGCCTCCAAACACCTGCCACTGATTTCAATGGGAAAGATGGCGTTCTGTTCCGAAGGGCAGTTTTTTTACACGGCCATTTTGAAAAACGGCCTCATAAAAAAACGGCTGTGAAAAAGAAGTGCAAGTCACTCCTTGAGCTGTTTTTGGAGCCGTTTTTTATTGACTCTATAGAAAAACAGCTCCAAAAACGGCCGTAAAAACGCCGGGAAAAATGCCACTTTGAATAAAAAAAGTCTGAAAATCAGGAGCCGTTTTCCCTTGAAAACAGCTCCGTATTTTCAGACGTATTTTAGTAAGCGTGTAAACATACCCTAAGAGTTAAAGGGTTTATCCGAGTTTACTTTTTTATAATCAGGTACAAATGTTCTAAAATAATAAAAACAATCAATACCCACCTATTCTTTCCCCCAAGGATGCAGCGCTAATGCTTTGTGGTCCTCCCAGTGTTTGTTTACATGTGACCTGCTGCAGCCAATCAGAGGGCTTAGCGGTGACGTGTCATAGTCCTGGCATCATGTTGCCCCCATCGCTGAGGGTTCATACCAGGAACACAACACATGACCGCTAAGGCCTCTGATTTACTGAATTAGTTACATGCTGGTCGAATGTTAAACACCGGGAAGACCACCGGAGCATCAACGCTGGAACAACTGGGGGGTAACAATAGGTAAGTATTAATAGTTATTTTATGATTTGCAGGTGCTTGTAAAACATTTCTAACAACTCGGATAACCCCTTTAATGCCTCCAGTATAGTGACACACACATATACATATATACACTCTGCGTGTCACTTGGTTTGAGCTCTTTTTCCTCCAAGAGAATAATTTACTGTACTGTGAAATGGGACCTCACAGCTAAAAATATCTGCAGGGAGTTAAAGTACTAAAAGGCTACAACAGGATGCAACAGCTCATGCGCTAAAACTTCCCGGTAAAATAGACATTAAATCAACGACAAAAGAAATATAATTTGGACACTTCGTTCATTAAAAAGAGATTGGCTTTGTTTAAAAAATACAACAAAATATTATGGTAATTTGTAGGAAAGAAGCTTGTGTCCTATCCAATACCACAAACTGTACAGAACCGTTCTGCTCAAGAGTCCAGATGTCTGGGCTGAGGTTGAGTGCTCTTTCATCTCTATGTGGCTGCTTTGCTGGGTCAGAGAGCATGGAATCTGCAGCTGGCGGGAAGGATTGAACAAAAAAATAAAGAAATAGAACAAATCCTTAGTCCTCCTCATCCTCACTGATGTCATAGGCAGCAGCTGCAGTGGATCGAGAACGTCTGCCTGGAGATGAAGGAGGAGAGGTTTTGGTAAGGAAGGGCCAGCGGAATGACGGAGAAGGAGAACGTTCCCGGGATGGACTGCTGCTGGGACTCTGCCTTGGACTAATAGCCTGAAGCATTCTTCCCTTGCCTTCCTTCAGCATATGTTTCTGAAACAAATAAATACAATGAATGGGGTCACATTTTTCACATTTTGTGTTACCAGACTGTGAACCAACAGTGCCTACTGGAGTATTGTCTTTTTGAAACAGAATCATTTCAGAGCTTTGCTGTCTGCAAAACTAAATTTCTTTGTGTCATCTCCTGCTTAGTTACAGCAAAAGAGAAGAGTCTGGTACCCAAAAGCTAGATAATTCTTTTCCAGGCAAGTTATTTATATGTCGAGTAGCAGTGAGCTCAGCATGTTGCCAGGCATAGCATGCAGCTGTTCAATCTAGCGTTCCGGGAGATCTATAGTGATAGCCTTTATAATCCGGTATGCCGCCTTAAAGCCTAAACCAGGGCATCTATGCCTAATGAAAGAGGTGCCTTAAAAAACGACACTACCTTCACATATGCTCTTCTGCACCATGCAAATTTCCTGACGATTCTGCAACCTGACTATTCATAGCATAAGCAGTGGTGGGCAACTAGTTTCTCTCGAGCGCTCTCCCTGCGGAACCTGGATTGCCTGTTCCATCTCTATACTGTACTGTCAGAGCTCTGCGCACGTGTGGTTAAGGGAGCGTGCTGCTTCCTAATTTCCCAGACTATAGTGGAAAGTTACATTGCATGTCCAGCTACAACTTTGCTGAAAACAGGGGACAGGATATACTGAATTTAATGCACCTGCCTCAAGTAAAGGTGCATTTGAGGTTGACCACCACATTCTAGAGCATATTTGTAAGCCTATGACATGATTAAGATCCATTGCACCAATGGGTATTTATAGTTGGTGCTAAATAAATTAAGGATTTCCGGCCTATCCACGGCACCATAGGAAAATCACACAGAAAATGTATTTGGTAAGGTTTCTATCATTTAAAGATCTGAAAATTGAGACATGGCTTACCAATGCTCCCTCTGGGCCAAACATCTCCAAGAAATTTCCAATAAATTCTCGAGACTTCTCTTCCCATTTCTGGATTAGATCAATACTTTTCTCCTCCACTTTTTGCACAAACTCCTTTGACTTTTCCTCCACATCCTTCACTTTCTTTTTTACCTTATCAACTCGTTCCTGCAAGTTGTATTTCTTCTCCTAAAATGAACAGAGAGCACATATATTTTTGTTCATACCAATATCGACATCATATTCAATAGCCTCAATGATAATTTTGTGGGAATCCGTCGCCTGTGGTCCTCCGGAACCAACACTTTAGTTAAACATACATAATAAATAACAATTCTCACATTGATGAAGCTGACATTCAGCTCTTTGGCCGTATATCCACGCTGTAAATTACGACGAGCATAGACATCATAATCTCGTACAATCCTCGTGATGATGTCAGATGTAGAAATTCCTTCTGTTCGCTGCGTTGGTGCAAACATTCCTGTTTTGATGAGAAAGATCATCTTAGAGGATTGTTTATTTGACTTTAAAGGGATATTTCTATCTTAGACATTTATGGCATATCATGTGGATAAGTCTGATAAGTGGCGCTCCACCTCTGGGAGACTCATCTATCGAGGGAGCAGGGGTCCCCTAACCACTGTTCCACCCGGTGACACAGCTGCATCCTGCCACAGACTGAATGGAGAGATGGCCGTGCATGTGTTCGGCACTCTCCGTTGTCATGTGTCCCTTTAATATAAGGACATATACATTGAGAAAATAGAACGTTTCCATATCTTCCAAGTAAAAATAATAGGGTATAAATATAAAAAACTTTCATTGACGCGTAAAAATAAATTCCACTATTTATTTCATTGATAGTCCCTGTCCAACATGGTTACATAACATCATAGAGGAGTACACGGACCTGCCTCTTTTATGTGTTTGTAGACATCGTCGCTTCCTGCAGAGGAATAGGGAATATCATCGTGTGCAACAAAGTCAATCTATAGACAAGAAGAGAAGAAACGTGAGATGAAAAAAAGTAATTATAGCGGATAAATGAATCTCTAGGCCCTGATGGTAAAGTGCATTGGACCATTAGACTAAAAAAAGTAATTATTCAGCGGCAAACATTGTGGACATTATCAAAACTGGTTGTGGCTGATGGACCATGCCTGATCCAAATATTAATGCAGAGGGTCAACTTTGGGGGTGAAGATCCTCTCTCACCCTGTGCTCCTCAAGGAATTCTGGGGTGAGCGTCCACGGTGCATTCCTCGCCACCTCATCCACATAGCGACAATGCTGCACTGCGTCATATCTCTCTTCTTCATTCATCACCGTGAAGCCTTTTAGGTTATGCGTCAGCTCATCACTACAGACTACAAAAAACAAAAACAAAGTATCAACTGTGCAATTCTCCAACTAAATAACAAACTCAACCTATTTCCCATTATTTATACACCACCATATATTAGGGGCATAGATCATGGCAAGTCAATTCATCTATCAGTATATTATCAGGAGGGGCAAGCAGAGTAGCCAGAGGATACCCATGCAGAACATATAAACTCCATGTAGATGCTCCCCTGGTCACACTCAAGTCCAGGGCCCCTTTACTGTCAGGAGCCGTACTGACCACTGAGCCAACGGGCTTGTCTATAGTGAAAACTAGGTCGATTATTTTCATCCATGTAGGAATTTTTGGCGTTCATAACAATTTACATATGGATGTTTTTGTGGATCATAAATAACCTACACCACAGAAGGAGTACAGGGATCTCATCTCTATCATGTGCCCTTAAAGTGATGTTACTTGATCACACAGCTAAAATGCCATGAATGACTTTATTTTAGGGAATAACTATTTCTCAGTTCCCCAATATTTTATTTCAACTCCAGGCTAAATAACATTGGCAAATCTGTCAAATATAAGAAGTGGGTGACTGAAACAGGTCAAGTCATCTTCCACAGAGAAAGTGCAGGGATATTGCTAGAAGGATTTTTCCATGAGAATTCCGGAAACACTGTGGTCTGAAACGCCAGTATACTATATTAGTAATATACATCGCCCTGCAAACTTCGTTTCCAAAAAACCCAGCATCTATGAGTAGAGCCTTGTACTCTGCACATCAATCAGTCTATTTACAGAGACCACGGCGCTTCCATGAGTGCGGCTAGAAATTCAGGAAAATGGTTTACCGAGAAATGTAACTCCCCAATCACATACAAAGCTGTGCTGTCAAAGCCTCCACTTACCCCCCACAATCAGGTATGTGTTAGGAAAGAGATTCTTTGCTTGCATTAGAGCGCGGGCATGTCCAGAGTGAAACAGGTCAAAGATACCGTCCGCATAAACTCGTACAGGTCTGTCAACTGTAGAAATACACAGAAAATTCAGCTCACTCTAAAGAATGTTACTTTCTTTAAAAACAGGCACTAAAACACAGTGAACACTTAAGAAGATTCCTTTATTACCATTTTTTTCTAGATATTGCTAAAGGTTCCGATTACAGCTTTATTAATTATTATTATCATCATCATCCTATTTATGGCTTGTGTACCATAATACTACCTTCAGCTGGATTCATTAGGGTATGTTCAAACTGAGTTTTTTGCAGGCAGAAAATTCTGCCTGGAAAAATCAGCTCCAGTTTTGTTAAGTGGTTTTGCACCACATGCGTTTTTTTTAGGTATTTTTTTTCCCTATTTCTTCAACAGACAAAGGGAATAACCGTGAGCGTTTTGATGACGAAAAACGTGTTTATTTCCATCTCCCATTGATTTCAATGGGGTTTTTGGGGTGGAAAACGCCTCAAGATAGGGCATGTCGCTTCTTTTTCCCGCGAGCGCCTCCACCTCCCATTGAAGTCAATAGTAGTCGATTTTGGCCGAATCTCTGTGTGAACAGGGCCTTAATTTTTTTTAAGATCCAGGGGATTTCGGAAAACCTTTTTACCATGCAGGACATTAAGAAAAACATTTACATATACTTAGTATAAAACGGTTTCCAGCACCATGGCCTGCTGCCTTCCCTGCGGCCGGTCCTCCATGTAGTGCCGTCACACTTCTTAAGGCATTGCATCACATGACCATGGCAGCCAATCACGGAACGGCCCAGTGAACGCAACATCACTGGAAATTCTTTTTTAAGACGGAGTATATTTTAAAGTTTTTATTATGTCTTGGTGTCCTGTATGTTAAAGGGGTTTTCTGAAATCTGCCTGATCTCAGACAAACTCTTTAACATGTGAACATCTAAGTAGTCGGATTAAAATACTGTACCTAATCCGTGCCCCGAAAATCTCCCTCCCAGCAGTTGTTCTAGTGATTTGCATTGTGTGAGGTGCCGCCTTTATACCAGACTCTGCAAAGTTATCTGATGTAGGAAGCACAAACTGTCGACACTCAGATAAACGGTTAGGGGTTAGGTCTGTCGACAGCCATGTTACCGGTTTAAATACACTGGTTCTAGAACTAGAAGGCTGTATTCATACGTGGCTTTTTCGGGTTGTGGTAAATAACCGCAGAGGCCTGATGATACACTGCAGTGAATGGCATTTCATTTTCCAGGGCTTGCTGCGTTATTTTAAAATGACATCATGTCCGATAAGCGGCAGATTTGATGTCAATGGGAAAGCCACATGTAAAAACGGCGATTGTTGGTGTAGGAATGCATGATGGCGTAGTGCCCTGTATGGGATGTGTGACCGTATGGCTCATTTACCGCAACACTGCTTGTTAATACATTAACACACAATGCATTCGGTAAGTATATGTTTATGTGTATATGAATAGATGTCTTTGTGTTAATGAGCAGAGCTGCGGGGTTTATTAAGGTAAAAGATGTATTTAAAATAAAATAATTATAACATGAATTCTGCCAGCAACAACTGGCCTGCTGGTGGATAATTTCCAGGTAGCAACAATTTTATTCTCCGAGATAAAAAGTAGAAAACGGTGAAAACCGCAAAATAGTAATGAAGAAATATTACAAAAGGTGAAAGAAGAAACAGCTAAAATATGTATAAAACAAAATAAAGAAAAACAGTAAGGCCTCATGCACACGACCGCATTGGTTTTGCCGTTCTGGTCAATCGGATCGCAAAAAACCCTTGTTGTGCGTCCGTGCATGATCAGGACTCACGGATCCACAACAATTCACCAGTATTGGTGAATCTGTAAATCCGGACCATAAAATGACTTGTCCAGAGTTTTTTTGCGGTCCGGATTTGTGGCCACCCCAGACAGATCCGTGTAAACCACGGTCGTGTGCATGAGGCCATAGAAATTAACGGGCCCGCAATTTACCCACATCAATGCCGATAAATTGCGACCGCAAAAGCACGGTCGTGTGCATGAGGCCTTACGTGGGAGATTATTACAGATCATGTACTCGGACTATAGGACTAATGCTCCATCTACACAATGATAGCTGAAAACGTACGTGGGGTTCCTATCTTGGCCTCTTCCATTGTTACTCTGCTGTATGGCTTACTGTAGTCAATCTCTAACTGGTCGGAGAAAGGTGCAGGCTCACTCACACCCTGCAAATGTAAGAGAAAAAAAATAGACATTGTATCTCAAGTAAAGAAAACATTGCGATGGATATTTTTTTCTTTATGCAGAACATTGTATAGGAAACAACATTGTTATACTACAGTATGTGGCTTTACACATCCAGGGCAGCATCACACATCTAGGACAAAAGGCGTCTGGCAGCTGCACATTTATCCAAGACAAGAGCATATTGTAAATGCTGGCCAAAGCATCTTCGAGTCGTCAATTATTTATAGCTGGTCCTCCTACCGTCTGAGACAAAGCTGCCGTGAACAAAACACCACATTGCCAATGACAAATGAATTAGCCTTTGTTTCCCAGGTACGGAACGTAAAACATAACTTATCAGTACTGAATGATTAACAAACACATATAGTTATTAAAAAACCCAACGCAGACCGATAGTGCTAGTGGTCATGTATTTTAGATCACTTAACAGTGTGTCAAACCTCATTGCAGAGTCTATGCAATGCAACGGAGAATCCACTGCATATATGAAGTGGACAGAGGCAGCGCTTACGGAAGGACACTAAATTTCAGACTGCACGGATGTAAAGTTATTTGGATAACCCTCGCAACATGTTTCACCACAAGTGTGGCGTCTTCAGGGGTATTGGGGCTTATAGCGGCGAGAGCAAACGACTCCCATATATATGGACAGTGACGTCAAGGGCTATTCCTGGAGCAGAATCCCCTGCCAGAGTTAACAACGCTGTGGCCAGAGATTCCACTCCTAGAGGTAACCCCTGAAGTCGTTGTCCATATATGGATAGTGACGTCAGGGGCTCCCTCTAGGAGCGGAATCCCTGGCCAGGGGAGACATTAACGTCAGGGGCTCCTCCAGGAGGGGCGGTGGGTGGTGCCATCTACAGAGGGCCCTGTGGCACTATCTACAGAGGGCACTGTGGCACTATCTACAGACGGCACTGTGGCACTATCTACAGACGGCACTATCTACAGAGGGTGTTCGGAACTGTATACAGAGGGCACTTTGGCATTATCTACATATGAAATTAATCCATTTTTAAAATGGACACTGAAAAACTGATGCAAAACGGGTCACAATCGGCCGTCAAAAACAAACACGGAACGGATACAAAACGGGCATAAAAAATGGACCGAGATGGCAGTTTTTAACGGCCAACACTCGGACCTTGTCGCATTAATAGAAACAACAGCAATCCCAGCGTAGTGTGGGGTGGGTAGGAGATACGTGGTATTATTGGGTAGCTGTAAAAGCGCAAAAAACTAGCTACACCCTGAAATTAGGGCTAGTGTTTGGTGTCTTTGCAGGTTCACAAGGCTGCTTCGAAGATCTGAGGTGAGTGGACAGCAGCTGCCTTCTGGGCTCTCTCTCTCGGCGCTGCACTGAATATGACACACGTGACATTACAATGTGCGTGTCAGACTTCAGTGTAACGCCGAGGCTGGAGCAGAGGAGAGCCCTGACGTGCCAGGATCACATCAGAAGTTTTGTGAAATAACAAGTACACAACATATATCTAATCTATCACAAACTATGCACCACTCTTATAAAATTGGCACATTTTCAGACCCTAGACCGCCTTTTTGGTGGACCATTGTGGTAAAAACTGATGTTTAAAAACGCACGGTAAAAACTGATGACAACTGATGGTTTTGTAGTAAAAATTCTTAAAAAGCCAGATGGCAGCTGATGCATTTTTGAATCAGTTGTAATTACTCGAGAGACAAAAAAAAAAACTGATGTTGATGCAAATGTGAACGCACCCTATTGCTGCCATCCAGTGGACAATGTGTGGAATGTACTTTTTTTTTAATGAAGTAACATACAGCAGAAAACCGCAGCACTAATTCAGTAAGGGGTCCTTATGGTGTGGATTGTATTTCGTACAACGGATCCGGCACTGCGTCATGGTTTTCAGTTTCTACATTTGTTTTCGTAGATTGTAAGATTGTTAATTGTGCCGAAGACAAAATATATTAGATTTATATATACACATTAATATCTATATTTATATAACTAATAGGCTTGTTTTCGAGCCAAAACTTTCCCTGCTTGTGATCAAAAAAACATTGTTTACGTTACATTGGACTTTAACCCCTTAAAGACCAGGCCAGTTTGAGGTTTTCTATTTTTTTCCTCCCTGCCTTCCAAAAGCCATAACTTTTTTTATTTCTTTGTCAACAAAGCCATATGATGGCTTGTTTTTTGCGGGACAAGTTGTCGTTTTTCATGGCACCAACTATTGTACCGTATAATGTACTGGAAAGCTGAAAGAAAAATTGTGGGATCAAATGGGCAAAAAAGAGCGATTACGCCATTTTCTTGGAGGGTTTTGTTTTTACGGCGTCCATCAGGTGGTAAAAACGACATATTCACCTTATTCTACAGGTTGATACGATTACGGCAATACCAAATTTATGTTTTGTTTTATGTTTTACAACGTTTAAAAAAAATAGAACTATTTGCTAAAAGAAAAAATGTTTTGTGTCGCCATATTCTGAGAGCCATAACTTTTTTATTTTTCTGTCAATTGAGCGATGTGAGGGCTTAAATATTGCGGGGCGAGCTGTAGTTTTCACAGATACCATTTTGGGGCACATGCGACTTTTTGATCACTTTTTATTCTATTTTTGTGGAGAGCTAAGGTGACTAAAAAACAGCAATTTTCATGTTTTATATAGGTTTCTTTTTACGGCATTCACCGAGTGGGTTAAACAACGCTATGTTGTGATAGTTCGGACTTTTACGTAAGCGGCGATACCAGTTATGTTAACTTTTTTTTTTTTTAACATTGCTTTAGGGAAAAAAAAATTCGGAAAAGGTTTTTTTTTTAACTCTTAATATATTTTTTTTGTGGAACATTATAAAAAAGTTTAACTGTTTTTTACTTTTTTTTATTAATCCCCCTAGGGGACTTGAACCAGCGATCGTTGGATCGCTTGCATGATATATTGCAACACTAATGTATTGCAGTATATCGTGATAATAAGGGTATGTGTACACACAAACTCAAAAACGTCTGAAAATACAGAGTTGTTTTCAAGGGAAAACAGCTCCTGATTTTCAGACGTTTTTTGAGCAACTCGCGTTTTTTGTTGCATGCACTTCTTTTTCGCGGGCGTCTTTTTACCTGCCGTTTTTTGAAAACGAGGCGTAAAAAAACGCCCCGTCGGAACATAAGTTATAGCCAGTTATAGCTCTTTGAATGAGACTATGGAAAAACGTAAAAAATAGCTTGGTCATTAACCCTTTCATTTCATTTTCTGGATTTTCACTTTTGTTTTTTCCTCCCCACATTCCAAAACCCTTTTATTTTTCCATCAATATTGGCGTATGAGTGCTTGTTTTTTGCGGGACGAGTTGGAGATTTTCACAGCACCATTTTTTGTACCATATAATGTAGTGGGAAACGAGAAAAAAATATATGTGGGGTGGAATAGGAAAAAAACAGCGATTCCTCAACCTTTTGGGTGGTTTTGGTTTTACGGCGTTCACCGTACGGTAAAAACGGCATGGTAACTTTATTCTGCGGGTCAATACGATTAGTGATACTAAATTTATATAGTTTTCTTTATGTTTTACTACTTTTACAAGGAAAAAACTGATTGTTAAAAATAAAATTTGAGTTTTGTCGCCACATTCTGAGAGCCATAACGTTTTTATTTTTCTGTCGATTTAGCGGTGTGAGGGCTTATTTTTTGCGGAGCGAGCTGCAGTTTATATTGGTACCATTTTGGGGTACGTGAGACTTTTTGATCACTTTTTATTTAATTTTTTGTGGGAGAAGAAGGGACCAAAAAACAGCAATTCTGATGGTTTTAATTTTTTATGGCGTTCACCGTGCGGACTATATTGTAATAGTTCAGACTTTTACGGACGCGTCGATACCGGTTATGTTAGCTTTTACATTTTTTTATATTGTGCTTGAGGGAAAATGGGAAAAGGTTTTTTTTTTTTTGAGCTTTTAATTTTTTTATTTTACTGTTTTTTACTTTTACTACTTGTCCCCCCAGGGGACTTTAACCAGCGATCGTTAGATCGCTTGCACGATATACTGCAATACTAATGTAGTGCAGTATATCGAGTTTCTGACAGTCTCCTATGAAGCCCTGCCGGAGGGAGAGCTTCGTAGGAGTACAAAGATGGCGGGCTTGGGGGACTTTGTCAGGCCCCCAGGCAGCTGTGCCAACCAACGGCTCCCCCCGATCTCGCCGCGGGGGGGCCGTTGGGAAGTTACAGGGGGTCGCCCCCCCCTGTTTTTAGTAATTTAAATGGCGCGTTCGTAAATGAAAGCGGCATTTAACGGGTTAAACAAGCGGGATCGCGCTCTAACGGGATCCCGCTCGTTACCTGGAAGTGTCGGCTGCAACACAGCGGACACACTCGCTCTATGGAGCGGTCTCAGCCCGTGAGCCCGGTTCCATATTCCCCCACCCAGCGTGCGCCGTATATTTACGGCGGATGTCGGGAAGGGGTTAAGGCCTAAAATAGGTTAGGCACTCAGGCGTTAATTGAGGGATCGTGGTCTAACTAATAACTGCGTGCACCCACAGCTAAGGCTTCATTCACGTAGTCTACTACAGTATTCATCCCATCAAAACGACAGAACCCTTGCATAACGGAGACAAACTGAAACCATAGGCACCGGATCCGTCACCATTGTAATCAATGGTGATAGAAACGGAAATCTATGGTTTCAGTTTGTGTCAGTCAGGGCTCCGTTTCCGACGAAAAGGAGCCCTGATGCAGATGTGAACATAGCCTTACATGGGATTTTTTTTACTTTGTGCTTTTGCCTTTCCTTATTTGAATCTACCTAAATTAACATCAATTTCTTACATAAAATCCCACTAAATTCCTTTAAATTAGGGAATCTATAACATGCAATAATACAGTAAAGCTACTGTAGGCTGATCAGGGGACTAAAATGAGACATGCAATACATGCCAGGGACTTGGATTACACAATCCCCCATCTTCAGTAAAATTTGTGTTTGGCAGCGCCCCAGCTATACAACAGGTGCTGCGCTTTACTTGCACCACCTTTGAGGAGAGCGGTTTCCTTAAGGACACAACAACAATGCTCTCAGTTTTTGTTTTTTTTATATGCCAGTACATTATCCTGTGTACGGATAGTACACAGGCAGTTGTTAGGCCACACCCAAGTATGCCCTAACAGGAAATATGGTCAGACAGCACTGGGGTCCTTCAATGGACCCCGGGCTGTCTGCCCATATATGGTATGTCCCTCAATCGCGTCACGAGAATTTCTTGTGACACAATTCAAAGGGCATCCCCCTTCTCATTTTCCCCCTGAATGTTGCAGTCAACTTTGATCGCAGCATTCAAGGGAATATAGAGCTGGGCCGCGGATGTGTATTACAGATATGCGGTGTGTACACTCTAGTTTGGAGATAACATTTGCAGGATCACAATGCCCATTATTTGAAAAATAGTTTTTTGCCACTTTTAGGACATATCATTTTAATAAAAAAATCTTTCAAACAGCTCGAGGCCTAAACAGGGATCCTACTCTTTCCCTGTGTGAAACAAGTCTTTTTTTTTTTATCGCAGTAAATATAAAAGGAGTATTCCCCTTCTAATAACATTTATCACCTAACCATAGGAGCGGTGGTTATGTTAGTTCTCAAAGGGACTAATTACTGAGGTGCCTAGTAATCACTGAAATGGGTGACCCCAGTGCCCCTTCCTCCTCACCAGCACATCTGCGATGAGGAGGAGTGGTATGGAACACGCTGCTAATCAATACAACCCTTTGGGAGATGTGGAAATACTAGCTCTCATCCCCCTCTAGTAATAAATGAAGGGACCCCTGCAAACTAACATTAAAGTGACCCTCCGGACAACACTTTAAATATGATGGTGTATATGGATTATCACCTGGTGCCCTCCAGTTGTGCCGCTCTGTTGTGGATCAGCCGCTTTAGGATCCCCTCTGTGCTGTCCAAAATGACTGCAGGGCTTCTTAGACTACGAGTTTGAGATAATCCTACTGTTCTCGGATTGGCCAGAACTGCACATCCACGTATACATATACACGATCATATTTATAATTTTTCCTAAGACCGGAGGGTCACTTTAAGCCTCCATGCTGTGCATAGCTGGTAAATGTTGTTTGTGGAAATTACCATTAAAGGGGTTGTGCCACTCTTTATTTCATATTAACTTTATAGATCATAAATAATGAACATTGTTATGCCATTTATATGCACTTTTAAAAAAAGATCCAGTGACGAGTTATGACATTTACTTACATTGTATGTCGCCACCTAGTGTTCAATGTGTGTTGCAATGTGTAAGTCCACCCACTGAGAGGAGTGCTGGTGGACACGCATGCTCAGTCACTCAGTAATCCTCTGTTCATTGAAAAGCAACCAATAGAAACAGCTTTTTTTTTATCCCTGCTTGTCAGGGAAGGAGCAGAGTGCATGGCAGTATAGGTGAGGAGACTCCTTCTCAGCTTGTTAGGATGGTAAAGCTCTGCATCCTGACAGTAAATATGAACCCTGCACATGCCCAGTCATTATTGTTATATTTCATTATATTTTCATTGTTTTTTAAGGGCGTGTATACTGGGGATGTCACACCGTTTATACATTTACTACTCTGGATGACATGTTTTTAAATTTCTTTGGAAAATGAAAGCAGCGGGACTGTCCCAAGCTCCGCCCCTTTTGGGGAACATTTTTTGATCTTGGTAACAAACTTTTTCATACTGAGGTTCAGACTTCGGCCTCCATTGGCTTACTTTCCATGGTTCCTGGATCACTCCCACACCTCAAAAAGGGTGTCTTTCGGCATTTTTTGACCGCAGCAAGAACGGTGATCCCTCGTCATTGGAAGTCCAGTACTGTGCCTTCTTTGAAGGAATGGGTAGCGGAGGTGAACGGGATTATGAGGATGGAGGAGTTGATGCCCGCTGATCGGGGCAAATCTGAGCTCTTTGTCCGCACTTGGGCAGTATGGTCTGGATTCCGGGGTGGTACTGATCTGCCTC
This sequence comes from Rhinoderma darwinii, assembly GCF_050947455.1. Taxonomy (NCBI): domain Eukaryota; kingdom Metazoa; phylum Chordata; class Amphibia; order Anura; family Rhinodermatidae; genus Rhinoderma; species Rhinoderma darwinii. The sequence goes on along the minus strand of NC_134690.1, from coordinate 164,242,081 downwards.
TCTGGCTGGATGGCCTCTTTTGAAACGCTTATTTAGCCAACTTTTGTTTGCTATGTCCGTATGTGTTTCCCTTTGTTGTCTTGTGTCTGTGTAAGTCTAAAGTTTTAATGTGCACCTGTATGTGACAATTCTTAACCAATTGTGGGGACTGGTTTCCCTAAATATTGCACTAATTCCGCTGCGCACATGGTACTGCTATTCTCATTGCATCTCTTATTTAGCCTATATCTGCTGGTTGGGAGGCTACCTCCTACTGCTGTTTCTATGTTTCTGTCATTTTTATGCGATATTGAAGTTATTATATTGCACTACGTGCAAAGTTTTGCACATTTATGAAACAATGTGTATGCTATGTTATATTTTTGTATTTTCAAAATAAAAATCTTTGATAAAGAAAAAAAAAAAAGAAAATGAAAGCAGCAATCTGTGACGACGGAATCAATAGCGCAGTTGACTGCGCTATTGATTCCGTCGAAAAAAACGTAAACCTGCCGGAACGGTGACAAACGGATAACATTAGCACCATTGATATCAATGGTGATGCAAACGGAAGCTAAGGTTTCCGTTTGACTTTCCGTTGAGGGGTTTCACGATGGAAACCTCCGACGGAACCCCTCACCTCAAAGCCAACGCTGATGTGAACAGGCCCAACGACTCAAGATGGAGGCTTTTTTAAAGTACAGCTGTTCAGAACGGAAGTACAAAATACACAAAAGAAGTGTAGAGTGTGGTATACAGTCAGGTGGGGAATGCAGACATCAAAATTGTTACCACTGGTCGTCTTCTTTAAAGTTAATCTCTAACTTTTATCATCGTGTAGTTTTTAGGTCCAAAATTGGTGAAAAAAATGCTCCCTCACCATGGGGATTGGTATATAACAATATGTACTCCACAGAAAGTTAGAAAAAAAATCACTGGAGAAAGACTGGAGTTTGTAATAAAATATAACTTTTACTGACGTATAATATAAAATAGATATAACAAAAAAATATACATGCAAAAGGAAAAAAAAGGACATACTATAATGACCTCCTCAATGATAAAAAAGACAGGGTTAAATAAACAAAAATAGTGTAAATGTAACCCTCACGTTGTAGGAGGAAAAAAAGCCACAATTATGCAACATGTGTAAAACATTGATGGATTGTGATTTGAAAGCAGGTATTCCAAATACATTTCCCACATATATGAAAAAGGATTTGTAGTAGCTGTGGGGTTTGGTATATATACCCCCCTACCCGTTCCTGTTGTGGTCTCTCACAATCGAGTTGGATAGATTAAGATGGAATCCTGTTCACATCCTCAAGTTTGGAAAGATTCTCCCAAAGAGAGAGTCCCTTTTCATATATGTGGGAAATGTATTTGGAATACCTCCTTTCAAATCACAATCCATCAATGTTTTACACATGTTGCATAATTGTGGCTTTTTCCCCCTCATACAACGTGTGGGTTACATTTACACTATTTTTGTTTATTTAACCTTGTCTTTTTCATCATTGAGGAGGTCATTATAGTATGACTTTTTTTCTTTTTGCATGTATATTTTTTTGTTATATCTATTTTATATTATACTTCATTAAAAGTTATATTTTATTACAAACGACAGTTTTTTTCCCAGTGATTTGTTTTTTATATGTTTATAGTGGGCAGTGCTGTCTTTCAGAACACCTCTGCATACCATGTAATAAAGTTTATTGTATTAATACCCGCCGTATATGAAGCAGGTTAATGGGCTGAGCCCGCTCCATAAGATGCGCGTTGGCTGTATGTTACAGTCAACACTTCGGTGCAACGAGCGGGATTGCAGATTACTACGATTACACTGGTTTAACCCATTAGATGTCACGGTCAATAGTGACCTCAGCACCTAAGCAGTAAGTGGGGAGCGTCCCCCTCCGATGTCCCTTTGCCCACCCCCCCCCCCCTGCTATGCGATCGTGGAGTACCGATGGTTTTCATAGCAGTCTGGGGACCTAATAAAGGTCCCCAGGTCTGCCATCTTTGTGCTCCTATTGAACCCTGCTAGAGGCAGGACTCAATAGGGGCCCTTAAAAATCACGATATACTACAATACATTAGAAATGCAGGATATTGTGGATCGCTGGTTCAAGTCCCCTAGGAGGACTAATTTAAAAAAAAAAGGAAATCACAGTTAAAGATATATATATACACACACACACAAACACACAAACATATACACACCCACCACAAAAATACACATTCCCCCTAAAGGCAATGTAAAAAAAAAAAGTTTAACATAACCGGTACAGTGGAGTCTGTAAAAGCCCAAACTATTAAAACATAACATTATTAAACTCGCATGGTGAATGCAGTAAAAAGTAAAAAAATAAATTGTAAAAAAGCCAGAATCGCTGATTTTTGGTCACCTCATCTCCCACAAAAAAAATGGCATAAAAAAGTCCTATGTACCCCAAACTGCTAACGGTAACAAATACAGCTCGCCCCGCAAACAATAAGCCCTCATACTACTCAATTGACAGAAAATGAACATGTTATGGCTCTCTTGTATGAGACACAAAACACATTTTATTTTTATCAATGAGTTTTTTCCCAGTTTCCCAATACTTTATATGGTACAATAAATAGTGCCGTGAAAAACGACAACTCTACCTACAAAAAACAAACAAAAACATACGGCTAAATCGCCCAATAAAATAAAAAATAAAAAATTATGGCTTTTGGAAGGTGGGGAGGAAAAAAACAAAACATAGCTGCGGCGGGCAAGCGTTAACCTACGCAGTAAATTCGCTCTAGTGGCAGCATGTTATGTTTTTGAGGGGGACAAGTCACAATAGACTACAATCCGTAATACAAAAAAATTAAAAAAATAAAAAAAAAAATCGCATGGAAGATCATTGTATGGCTCTAATCCTAGTGTTTTAATAAGCACCAATTGAGGCCCCATGCACACGAACGTAAAAACGCCCGTAATCACGGGCCGTAATTACGGGTCCATAGACTTCTATTGGCCACGGGTACCTCCCCGTATGCTTACGGGAAGGTGCCCGTGCCGTTAAAAAATATAGAACATGTCCTATTTCAGGCCGTAATTACGGCACGGGCAGGCCCATAGAAGTCTATGGGGCTCCCGTAATTACGGGTGACTACGTGTGTGCACCCGTAATTACGGGAGCGTTGCTAGGCGACGTCAGTGTATAGTCACTGTCCAGGGTGCTGAAAGAGTTAAACGATCGGCAGTAACTCTTTTAGCACCAGGGACAGTGGCTACCGATCACAATATAGATAGAATATAGAAATAATAAAAAAAAATATAGAAAAAATAAGATGTTCATACTAACCCAGAACTCCCTGCTTCTTCCTCCAGTCCGGCCTCCTGGGATGACGTTACAGCCCATGTGACCGCTGCAGCTAATCACAGGCCAATCACTGGCTGCAGCGGTCACATGGACTGCGCGTCATCCAGGGAGGTCGGACTGGATGTCAAGAGAGGGACGCGTCACCAAGGCAACGGCCGGGTAAGTATGAATTTTAATTTTACTTTTATTACGGAAAGGGCTGTCCCTTCTCTCTATCCTGCACTGATAGAGAGAAGGGCTGCCGATTAGTGCAGTGTAATTTTGCAGCGAAAACGTGCCCGTAAATACGGGTGGAATACGGGTGACACCGGACCCGTATTTACGGGCACGGGTCCGTAAATACTGGTGTAATACGGGTCGAATACGTGGGACCAAGGACCCGTATTTACGGGTGGACAAAAATACGGTCGTGTGCATGGGGTCTTAGAATGAAGAATTCTTCACAAATTAAAAGCAGACTGCTTCACAATCAGGAAATAAAACAAATGCATTATCCAAGGATAATCTGGGTAATGCTTCATGTGCACATTTGTGAAAATGTTGCAATACAAAAAGAGGCGCTGGTTTCCAAGCTCATACACAAAGTCAACACTATTACTTACCGTCATTTGGCGTGCAATCTTTGTAGGCAAAGAATCTTCATCTGTTGTGCCATTGGGTCCTAAAACATCTTTTCTTCTCTTCCGAGAACCAAGCTTTGTAGTGTTCTGGGGCTCCATTACGAAGATGTGAATGGGTGTCTTGTGGAGGTCTATATAAATTTATCATATGTTTTCTATCCACCTATTGAAAAGATAGGCAAAAAATAATCAATATTTTCATACCGAAAAGCTTCATACACTAGTTATCCACTATTATTAAAGGCGTTGTACACTTTGGAACCATTTTTTATTGATCCAAAAAAAACTAAAAATAAATTAAAAAATCCTTCTGCACCTATGCAGACCTATGTGTTTCCATGGTTACAAACAAACCGTGTGTGTAATCTGATTGGTCAGTCATGATTTACTCCAATCTGCCGCCCTTCTTGTGTTTTTAGATGTGGCGGATTCGTTGCAGAAATTTCTTTACCAAATCTGCCGCACGTGAGTAGATTAGGGCTTGTCCACACGTAATGGAATTGCTGCAGAAAATTTCTGCAGCATTTCCGTTGAAACTAGCAGACAATCCGCACCATTTCCTGAGTTTTTTTTACTGCAGAAAATGGTGCGGGTTTTGCGGCGTTTTCTTTCAATGCTGGGATATGGTGACATCTCCTCTAAAAAACACAGCAATTCAGTCCATTTTCCGCAGCAGGAATCGACAAGCTGCGGAACTAAATATACGCACGGCGGATCAATTTGTGGACGGAAATGATACGCAGCGCGTGGATGAGATTTGTTAAATCTGACCGACTTTACTGCTACTGTATTCTGCTGCGTATTTTCCATCCGCAATTCCGAACTGAAAATACGCAGCAATTCGGTTACGTCTGGAAATGCCCTTAGCGTTTCCAGTCATTTTAATAGAGGACACAAATTGGCTAAAACATAAAATATGGAAGGACTTGCAGTTAGGGTAAGTCCACACGTACGGATGAGAGAAAAGAGGTGGAAGAAACGACATTTAGGATTATTGGTACCTTTGATGAGGCACATGATGAAGTGCGTGAGATTATCTCCAAATATTGGAATGTTCTCCTTGAGGATCCCGATATAAAAAAAAAAGTACTGAAGACCGCTCCACAAATTACCTATCGTAGAGGGAGATCTCTAGGAGTAGTAAAAAGCCATTTTACATCTGATAGACAAGCTATTCATACATGGCAATCATGGTAGGCAACTATAGATGTGGAGGACGCATAGCGGGCATGTATATGCTTGGAGGTAAAACCTTTTGCTTGACGACCAGAAAAACGTACAAGATACAGAATTTTTTTAAACTGTAAAAACAAAGGCCTCATATTATGACCTGTAGTAGTCCGTCGGCCTATGTAGACAAAACTATATGGGAACTCAGGAGCAGAATAGGGGACCGCCTTGAAGATATAAAGCAAAAAAAAGATACTCCAGTAGCACGTCTTGCGAACATGTGCCACAAAAGTGACCCTAGAAGTTTATCCTTCATGGGGATTGAAAAAATACATGAAAGCGTGAGAGGTGACACCAATAAACACATTCTACAGAGGGAATGTATGTGGATCCATATGCTAAAGGCACTCTCTCCCATGGGTTTAAATGAACAGTATAGTTTCACATGTTTCATCTAAAAAATATACCCATATCATTTGCCCCCCTGTACTCCTGGTTTCCATCCACCTGAACCCTCAATATATATTAAGGTCTAGAACACAAGGTATCTAGTATTTTGATGCAAGCTGAAGTCCTGTGTATATGGACCTAGGGATGCACGGTGCATCGAAACTTCGATACTGTTTCGATACTTTGCATCCCTAAACGGTTCGATACCGCTATTTCCTGTATTTCGATACTGAGCTGCGCAGCCGCACAGCCCAGTATTGTAATACATGAATGTATGGGAGCGCGGCTGCGGCTGTGTAATTCAGCCACAGCCCCGCTCCTGAGTCCTGATAACATGTGCGCACGATCAGGATGATGCGATGTGGCCAGCGATGTACTTATGAGCGGCGGCACTGAAGACCGAACATGGCGGGCGCGCTGCAAAACACCCCCATGTTCTGTGTTCAGTGCCTGAACCGCCGCTCATTAGTGCAGCGCCGGCCGCACCTCCTCATGCTGACCGCGCGCGCACTTCCTGTCAGGAGCGGGGCAATGGCTGTATTACACAGCCGCAGCCCCGCTCTATAACGGCGGAGATCAGTGAAGCCTCTCCTCTCCGCCGTTATTCCCCTGAATGCTGCGATCACAGCTGACTGCAGCATTCAGGGGAAAGTGAGCAGGGGGGATGCCCCTGGATCGCGTCACAGGGAATTCTTGTGACGCGATCGAGGGCCATACCATATATGGGCAGACAGCCCAGGGTCTATTGACAGACCCCAGGGCTGTCTTACCATATTTCATGTTGTTAGGACATACCCAAGTATGTCCTAACAACTGCCTGTGTGCTATCCGTCCACAGGCTAATGTCCTGGCACATATCTGATATATGTCAGTACATTGAAGTTTAAAAACAAAGTATTGTTAAAATTAAAAAAAAATACACATTCACCTTTTTTACAATAAACATTAAAATAAGTCTCAATACATAAAATATTCACACATTCAGTAATGGCGCGCACAACAATTTTTCTGCATCATTTATGATGTGTGCGCTGTAAAAAAATGAAATAAACACGGCTTTCATTCACTTATTATTGTGAGGCACAAGGTGTGATGAATTTACCCTCCATGTTCCTCACATTAATAGTAATTAACCCCATCATGTACCTCGCACATTAACCCATTATGACTGAGAAACATGATGGGATTAATTACTATTAATGTGAGGCGCGTTCAAAATTCATCACACGTCGCGCCTCACATCAGAAAACGGAAGATTTTTTTTTTTTTATTACTGTTGGCAAAAGTATCGAAATTGGTATCGAAATCGCAATACTAAACGAAGTATCGGTATCGAAGTCCAAATTCTGGTATCGTGACATCCCTATATGGACCTGCATTTGTATATTGGACCCTAGGTATATTAGGTATGGCGTTATTCAAACAGACATTTGCCTCTATACGAAATTCTGGGATACTATAATCTGATGCCTAAGACACAGAAAGACATCTATATACTTAATTCTAGAACACGAGGTATTTGCTTTCCTGGACATCAAAAAAGTACTAAATAAGCCACGTAGCTATAGGTATTATGTAACGCTACATGATATGCGGCCGGGGACACGCTTTTGGTCCCCATGTCAACGGATGTCTGAATTCAGGGAGGAGACGCAAGGGACTAGGAAGCCGTGGAGCGGGAGGTGCGGCTGAACGTTGTCAGAGAGGAGCCCCTCCGCTGATTGGCTGTTACATTACTGATCCGTCCCCTCTGTGGGAGGTCATTAGGAGTTTTAAGCTTAGCGCTTCTGAGTGCACGCGCCCATTGCACTGCATCTGCACTGAGAAAATCTGTTTAGCCAATCTCTCCCGGATGATCCGTGAATGCAGGGTGAAACATGTAGGAGAGGCTAGGAAGAATTGAAATCTAGTAACAGGGACATGTTAGAAATAGGCAGCTGAGGCAGAACGCCCTTTTGAGGGCTCTAATAGATAGTTGTGACTAGGTCATTTTTTTGAAGGGACGGTAGGAATCCATTATCATCCATGGTGACCCCTGAATGCAGGGTGATGAATGATGGGAGATAATAGTTCATATACAATCACTACCTGCACAACACCAGGCTGCCTAAAAGTGATAGGGGTTGAAGATCTTCTATGTTAAACAAGCATGCATTAGATGACTACAATGGTGCTTTAAATCCCCCTCTAACAGCTACCTATTCCTAACCTACCCATTGTGGGAATGGTCAATACAAGCATATCCCACTCACTTGGGACCAAAATGAACTAAGTGTGTACTATTTTTAAGTCGCAAGTTTTGTAAATTATATCCAATAAAAGTTATTTATTAGTATTAGTGGATACCCTATTCCAGTGAAAACATAAGTCCACACGTAGCATAAACACTGCAGAGTTTCTGCTACGGATTTCATTTTGGAAAATCCGCAGCGTAATACAGTAGCAGCAAAGTGGATGAGATTTGAATAAATCTCATCCGCACACTGTGTAACAAATCTGTCTACAAACCATTCAGAACTTGACCTGCGGTGCGGTTTGTCAATCCGCAGCATGTCAATTTATGTTTCGGAATCGCTGCTTCACTGTTGCAGGTCTATAGGGAGGTAAAACCTGCAACAAATAGCAAATGTTGTGATTTTCTGCGGCAGAAAAGCTGCGATTCCGCCACAAAATTGCAATGCAGATAAACAAACAAACTTATACTTACCCCATTCTCCATACTTCTCCGTCCAGGCCGGCCTCCTGGGATGATATTTCATCCCATGTGACTACCGCAGCCAATCACAGGCTGAAACGTCATCCTGGGAGGTTGGACTCCATGGACATCAGAGGGACCAGACGCCTTGACTACAGGTAAGTATAAGCTTTTTTTTTTTTTAAAACCATGCTGTTTTCTATAGCGGAAATACGGCACCATAATTTGGTGTCGTTTTTCAGACGGAATTCCCTGCGGGGTTCAGGTAAGATACGCCATGTACTTTTATGCAGCATATCCGCCCTGTGTGAACATGGCCTTAGGCTAACTATAAAGTTAAAATAGTTACACTCACATACACTATATGGACAAAAGTATCGGGACACACATCTTAATCATTGAATTCAGGTGTTTTATTCAGTCCCATTGCCACAGATGTATAAAATGCAGCACCTCGCCATGCAGTCTGTCCTTACAAACATTTGTAAAAGAATAGGTCGTTCTAAAGAGCTCATTGAATTCCAGCGTGGTACTGTAATATGATGCCACCTTGGCAAGCAATGTCTTCCCTCCTAGAACTTCCACATCAACTGTGAGTGGTATTATTGCAAAGTGAACGAACTTACGAACCACAGCAACTCAGCCACGAAATGGAAGACCACAAAGTTGCAGAGCGGGGTCGCCAGGTCCTGATGTGCATAGAGTATAAAAGGGTCTTTAAAAGCTCTGATATTGAGGGAATGGTGGTGTGGGGAGGTGCATGGCCTCGCTCACACGTCCTTGTTACGAACTACGCACCTTTACTTTTTATGATTTACAATATTCATATTGGGTCCAGCAAGTACGAGAAGTAAAATATTTCCCTTATTCTCCTCTTTTATTTGAATTAGATCAGAGATATATATTTTTTTAAATAAATGTGAATCAAATTCTCCTCACTTGGTTGTGTGAACCCGGCTCTACCGTGTCTTATTAGTGCGTCATTGACGGCTCCTAGACCAGGCCGGATATCATATCATATTTTTACATTATCAAAATGATGGGGAAAACCTTACCCTGCAAAGTTACATAAATAAAGGGACAGATAGAAAACATTTGGTTAGTCTGTATATGTGGTGGCATGTATGCAAATAAGCAAACGGTTACATGAAGTGACAGGAAGGTAGGCGGGAAAGGAAGAGAAGCAATAAAATGTAGATTTATCAGTAAAACAGATATTTACTGTAAAATTATTACAAGCAGGAAAAAGTGAACCTATATAAGATTCGTTTAGACCGAGGTTAACACATTTTGTTTCTTAGTCCATAACAACAAAGCAATTCCTGTCCATCGGCTCTAATGGGGCATATAGAGGTCATAGGGTCTTCTGATGGTTGCTCCAAATTATGGACATGTGTCATTTTCTAGTGCAAATTCCTGGTGCGCACGTATAACAGCTATGAGTTGGCGTGGTTGTGTCTAGTACGTTATATAATATATTATGTAGCGTGCCCCATTTTTTGATAAATATGGTGTTATTTTTCACAAAATGTCTACGTTTTCATGTGTCATTCTTACGACACTGCTGAGAAATGTGCTCGGGTAGGTCTCCTGGCAATACAGCTAAACCGCTTGAGAACAGTATGTAAACAGAAATCAAGTGCGCCACCCTGGTATTTAAATATATCTTCAGCAAAGGGCACGGTGATCATCTGGGATTGACTGGTATGTGCAGTGGGTGTCAGGCACCGAGTCCTGCTAGGAGGTGTCACATTGCAGACTGTTCTTATGATAACAAGTGCGACATTTGCTGAATAGCTCAAAACATTATGTTAAAAAAAAAAATTATGTTCAAGGGCGATTAAGTTAGCTTGCTGTCATTGAATAGAGAGTCTTGCTTATATTCAGAAAATGAAAAACTTGTACAGACCTAAAACTTCTCACAGCGGAGGATTAAATACAATTATATCCAGTTTAGGCAATTATACATAAGCTAAACAGCCAGGACTATAGAATAATAACTAATAAGGTTCATTAATATGTTGCGGTCAGAACCTCAACCGAAACCGCATGCGTTTTTACCGCGATTTGGTGCGCTTTTCAATGTGGTTGGGTTTTTATTGCAACCACATAGAAAAACGCATTCAATTGCGGTTAAAATGCATGCGGTTTTCGGATACGGTACTAACCACACCTCAACGGCAATGTGTGAAAGAGTGTTTTTTTATAAAGTGTCAATGGAAATGGTAAAAATCAGCTTGTAAAAGACTTCAAAAAGTGACGTCACTCCTGTTTTTACAAAGTGATTTTCAATTCAGTAGCCTAAAAAAACAACGCCTCGTATGAACTACACAGGTTACAGTCCTGACCAAACGTTTTGAGACTGACACAAACTTTGCTGCTTTATTGTTTTTAGATATTTTAGTCAGATGTTTCTATGGTTTACTGAAGAATAATTCTAAGCATTTCATAAGTTTTATCGACTTTTATCGACAAATACATCAAATTTATGCAAAGGCTCAATATTTACAGACTTCTGCGATTCGCCCTGGCATTCTGGATAGAATCCTGACTGATGGCAACCCATTCTCGCCTAATCAGTGCTTGGAGTTTATCACAATTTCAGTGTTTTTGTTTGTCCACCCGCTTTTGAGGATTGACCAGAGGTTCCCAATGGGATTGAGATCTGAAGCGTTTCTTGGCCACGGACCCAAAATTTCAATGAATTGTTCACCGAGCCACTTACTTATCACTTTTTCTTTGTGACACGGTGCTCCATCATGCTGGAAAAAGCATTGTTCATCGCTAAATTGCTCCTGGAGCGCTAGGAGAAGTCGCTCTTGGAGGATGTTTAGATACCATTCTTTATTCATGGAAGCGTTCTTCAAAATTGTGAGTGAGCCCACTCCCTTGGATGAAAAGCAACCATACGCATTAAGCCCTTTAAAAAAAAAAACGGGCAAAATTTACTCTCCTTGATTTGAGGTGGAGGCGTTTTTTTTCCCCACGAGCAAAAGAAAAATCTTGAGACCTTTTCCGAGTCAAAACCCCCATTGAAATCAATGGGAGACAGAAACAAACGCGTGCGGTTTTTCACTTTGTCTCTAAGAAAAAAAATGCCTTAAAAAAATCGCGCCATAAAACGCGTCTAAAATCGAGGCAAAAAACCGGAGCTGATTTTTCCAGGCAGAATTTTGTGTGAACAGGCCAGGCCCTTAAACATATTCGCCAGGAGTAACTCCAGGTGAATACACTGAATATGTGTTTTTAGACTTTGAATGTGAACAAGAATGTTTCTATTGACTGACAGCAACATATTATGTAAATGATAACTAGTTCAATTACAAAAAAGATTTTAAGCTCTGGGTAACCTTTTCATTTCTGTAAGTCAATATTCGACCGTTAAAGGTATGTTCACACAGCGCGGATAGGCTGTGTAAAAGTACACAGCGTATCTGCAGATGGCGGCCACAGAGAGTTCCGTCCGAAAAATCACACCAAATTGTGGTGCAGTTTGTCTGGAATGTCCGCTGCAGAAAACAGAAGCGGAAAAAAACAAACGCCCATACCTACCTGTGAAATCCTGCAGACTGGCCTCCCGGGATGACGCTCCATCCCATGTGACCGCTGCAGCCTGTAATTGTATGCAGTGATCACAGGAGATGAAACATAAGAATCACAATTATATTGTAAGTAGATTTAGCAGTAATGCATATTTATTTATATTTAGCGGCTTAGGTGGCATTAGTTTTCGCAGTGTGCTGTCGCCATTTTCTTGTGTCCTGTATAAATTTGCAGGCGTTCTTGCACCTGTATACACGTTTTGTTTCATTTTGCTGGCATGTGCTGATCAAACTTTTGTGTTTCTTATGTATTGCATATACGTGGGGTTAGTGACTGCCTCCATTTTTTGATCTTGCACTCCTCCCATTTTGCCCGGGGTGATTTTAATTACATTAATGCGGGCTCCTACGATCCCCAAGCATAGGTAGGCTTAGTCCCAGTTCTGAGTGTATGTGCAGCGTAGGTTCCCACCTTATAGAGGTCGCCTTGTCGTGGCAGGTTGGTTCACACAATTTGATCAAAATGTGCGCTTAAAACCTCACTATTGTAAGTAGATACAGCAGTAACGCATATTTTTATTTAGTGGCTTAGGTGGCATTAGTGTGCTGTCGCCATTTCCTTGTGTGCTACAGGAGTTAAAACGTCATCCCAGGCCGGCTGGGACGAAGAAGCACAGAATTCTGGGTAAGTATAAGATTTTATTATTTTCACCTGAGTTGCAATTTTTGCCAAAAACAGCAACATCTGCGATTTGTTGCGGGTTTTACCTCCTCAATTCAATACGGAAAATCTGCAACAAAAAAGCAGCGATTACGCTGCGGACCAAAAAAATGCACCGCAGGTCAATTTCTGAGTGGTTCTGAGTGGTTATTACGCTTACCACTTACGCTCCGTGTGGATGAGAGATGTTCAAATCTCATGCACTCTGCTGCGGATTTTCCACAACAAAATATGTTGCAGAAAATCCGCAGCATTTACGCTACGTGTGAACTTTCCCTTTATAGAGCCTTGAAACATGACAGGCAGCACTGTTTCGGAGTTGGTACTCCATGCCAGTACAGAACAGGGTTCTGGTTGACTATGTGAGAGGTCTTTTCTGAGGCAGTACACATGATATCTCCCACAGCCAACACGAACCCTACTCCGTACTGATGAGAAGCAACAACCTCGAAACAGTTCTGTCTATAGATGGGTGTCTCGGGTTTCTGTCATAACCTGAATCACGTATCAAAGCTCTAAAAGGGTCAGACATTGATTCACAGGGTAAATGTCTATAGGAGGCACTAGAGAGACAGTTTTCTTCCTTCTGGAGATATTGTGTATCAAAATGTTCCGTACATAAATTAATGACTTGTTAGTGGTGTGATGGCAAAAGAAAATTAAAAAAATAATGTGTAGCAAACACTGCTTCTATGCTTGCAGTGTAATAAATAAGCACAGGGAACTCACAACCCAGTGCTACAAAAAAATAAATAAAATAATCACTAATGGTTAATAACAGACAGAATTGACACAAAATAGGGCGGGTGGTGGTTGACACCTACATGGGAAAATGCATGTCACATAAGTAACCTGTGAACTAATAAGTCTAGTACACATGAGACATTGTATAACACAGGGTGTATTCACATTACCCAATTTATGTGCAAATACGGCCATTAACAAGAGAAAAAAAAAAGGGTGCATTATACAAAAGCCCTAGGCTAGTGCCACACGGTGACTCTGGCCGCGACATGGGTTACAAGGCCAAAGATCTCTGTTTTTGCTGCCATCATTGCAGTTAATGAAAGGGAATGTGGTCGCTTTGCGACAAGTTGCATGCACCGTGACACCACAGTCCCAAGAAATTCAAACCCACTGGACTTCTTGTGTCTGTGGTGTCACAGTCACTGCAACTTGCGGGTGACCACAATCACTATCATTAACTGCAATGCTGGCAGCGGGACACAGCAATCTTTGGCCGGGCGACCTGTGTCGTGGTCAAAGTCGCCGTGTAGCCCTTGCCTTTCAAACAAGCAAATATTACAAAAATGAAACTGGTTTCGAAGGTGAAGTAAGGCTGTTCACACTAGTTTTGGCTTCCATTTTAAAGGATCCATGATGCATATGATAGATCTGCTTTTATCTGATGCAAACAGATCCCATTGGCTTATAATGGGTCAAACAGGAGGCTACAGCATTCTGCCTGTCAGGAAAACAGTCCTTACGGAAGAGAACAATTACACCAATATGAATAGAGGGGTCTACTTTGCCTCTTCTATTTAACCCCTTCCCGACATTTGACGTAAATGTACGTCATGGAAAGCATTGACTTCCCGCAAAATGCCGTATATTTACGTCAAATGTTTGGCACCGGCTCAGAAGCTGAGTCGGTGCCATCATCGTCGGATCTCAGCTGTATCTTACAGCTGACATCCGACTGTAACGGCGGGGACCGAAATTAGCTTCGATCCCCGCCATTAACCCCTTAAGTGCAGCGCTCAAACGCGATCGCTGCACTTAAGGTGTTTGCAGCTCATCGGAGCCCCAGCAATGAAATTGCCGGGGTTCCGGTGGCTGCAATGGCAACCGGAGGCCTAATACTGGCCTCCCGGTCTGCCTAGCACCGAAGCCGGTCAAGATCCGCCCGGAAGCGGAGCCTGATCGGCTTCCGTAGCTGCCGGCAAGATGGCGCCGGGTGAGGAGCTGATCCGGCGTCATCAGCGGTGGAAGTCAGCTGTACTGTACAGCTGACATCCACCTGTAACGGCAGGAACCGGAGCTAGCTCCGATCCCTGCCATTAACCCCTTCGATGCAGCAATCGAAAGCGATTGCTGCATCGTAGCGGTTACTAGCAGATCGCCAGCCCTGAGAGGCAATCGGGACTGGCGACTGCTGTTATGGCAACAGGAGACACAATGGTCTCCTGCTCTGCCATTACGGAAGCCGATTTAGGCCCCGCCGGGAGGCGAAGCCTAATCGGCTTGCTGTCAGTGAATGACTGACAGATCTAATACTGTAGTGCAATGTATTAGAAAAAAAAAAATCTGACCGTTGGACCTTCAAGTCCCCTAGTGGGACTTGAAGAAAAGTGTACAAAAAAGTATAAAAAAGTGTAAAAAAAAGTGAAAAAAATTAAAGTTTGAAAACAATAAAAGTTTCAAGTAATCAAATAAAACACAATCCCCCTTTTACTCTTATCAAGTCCTTTATTATTGAAAAATAATAATAAACCATATGTATTTGGTATCGCCACGACCGTAACGACCTGAGGTATCAAAATATTATATTATTTATTGCACGCGGTGAACAGTGTAAAAAAAAAACGTAAAAAACTTTACCAGAGTTTCTGTTTTTTGGTCACTTTGCCCTACAAATATTAGAATAAAAAGTGATCAAAAAGTCGCACGTATCCAAAAATGGTACCTATAAAAACTATAGCTCGTCCCGCAAAAAACAAGCCCTCTTACACCTCCGTCGACAAAAAAATTAAAAAGTTATGGTTCTCACAACTTGGCGATAGAAAAAATACATTCTTTTTACAAAAGTAATTTTGTTGTGCAAAAAGTTGTAAAACATAAAAAAGTTCTATAAATTAGGTATCGCCAGAATCTGACTGACCCACAGAATAAAGTTAACATGTAATTTATAACGCATGGTGAACGCTGTATAAAAAAAAACGAAAAAAGCTGTGCCAGAATTGCGTTTTTTTGTTTACCTGGCATCCCAAAAAATAGGATAAAAGGTGATCAAAAAGTCACATGTACCCCAAAATGGTACCAACAACAACTACAGCTCGTCCCGCAACAAACCAGCCCTCATACCGCTACGTCTATGAAAAATAAAATTAGTTATGGCTCCAATAAGTCAGAAAATAAAAAAATATGCAGTTGTGCCCGAGGGGAACATTTCTTCTGTTTCAAGAGGCGATTTATCAAGGACCTAAAATTAGGGAACCAGGAAGGGCCCAAACATATCCGCTGGAAGCGACGGTGCCCGTATTATACCAGGACAACACTTTCCCAGCAAAATTCCCCAAACTACAAAAGGTGCGGAGTGTGGACCAAAAGGGGGATAAGAAATGACACCATTTATCAGTGCGACACTGGCCTGTGCGGAAAGGATTGCTTCACAGCATAACACACATCTATGGATTTTTTATACCACCTGACTATGCCCCTTATATACTCCGCCCCGCTTACATGTACCCCCACATTATAAAACACCAGCAATACTCAAACAAATATAGTACCAAGCAAAATCCGCTCTCCAAAAGCCAAATGGTGCTCCCTCGGCTCTGAACCCTACAACGTCCCCAAACAGCAGTTTCCTTCAACATATATGGCATCGTCATACCCGGGAGAACCCTTTTAACAATTTTTGGGTGTGTCTCCAGCGTCATAAGCTGGGCATGACATATTTGCCACTGAATGGCATATCTAGGGAAAAATATAAATTTTTAATTTGCACCATCCGCAGCGCATTCATTTATGGAAAAGACCTGTGGGGTGAAAATGCTCACTACACCCCTTAATAAATGCCTTGAGGGGTGCAGTTTCCATAATGGGGGTCACTTATCAGGGGTTTCTTTATATTATTTCACATCTGAGCCTCTGCAGTTGTGAACCAATACTTTGTAAATCGCCAAATTAGGCCTCCAATCCGCATGGTACTCTTCACTTCTGAGCCCTGTCATATGTCCAGACAAAAGATTAGGGCCACATGTAGGGTGTTTCTAAAACCAGGAAACACCGCATAATAATTAGAGAGCTGCCTTGTTATGGTGGCACAAGCCGGGCACCACATATTGGCATATCTATGGAAAAAAATCCCATTTTCACTCTGCAACATCGAGTGAACACTAATTTCTACAAAACACCTGCAGGGTTAAAATGCTTACTACACCCCTTGGTAAATGCATTGAGAGGTGTAGTTTCCAAAATGGGGTCACTTCTGGGGGGTTTCCACTGTTTTGGGCCCACAGGCGCCCAGAAACCAATCCAGCAACATCTGCACTCCAAATGGCGGTCCTTTCCTTCTGAGCCCTGCCGTTTGCCCAAACAGCAGTTTATGACCACATATGGGGTATTGCCGTACTCGGGAGAAATTGCTTTACAAATGTTGGGTTCTTTTTTTCCTTTATTTGTTGAGAAAATGAAAAAATTTGCGCTTAAAGCTACGTCTTATTGAAGAAAAAGGACTGTTTTTATTTTCACTGCCTAATTCTAATAAATTCTATGAAACATCTGTGGGGTCAAAATGCTTACTACACCCCTAGATGAATTCCTCAAGAGGTGTAGTTTCCTAAATGGAGTCCCTTTTTGGGCGTTTTCATTGTTTTGTCCCCTCAGGGGCTATGCAAATGTGACCTGGCCTCCGCAAATCATTCCTGCTAAATGTGATCTCAAAAAGCCAAATAGTGCTCTTTCCCTTCTAAGCCCTGCCGTGTGTCCAAACAGCCGTTTATTACCACATGTGGGGTATTGTTTTACTTGGGAGAAATTGCTTTACAAATTTTGTGGTGCTTTTTCTCCTTCAGTCCTTCTGGAAATGAGAAAAAATTAGCTAAACCTAGATTTTTTTTTTGAAAAAATGTAGATTATTATTTTCAGGGCCTACTTCCAATAATTTCTGCAAAAAAACTGTGGGGTCAAATCGCTCACTATACCCCTAGATAATTTCCTCAATGGGTGTAGTCTCCAAAATGGGGTCACTTGTGGGGGGTTTCCACTGTTTTGTCCCCTCAGGGGCTTTGTAAATGTGACATGGCCTCCGCAAACCATTCCTGCTAAATGTGAACTCCAAAAGCCAAATAGCGCTCTTTTCCTTCTCAGCCACGCCGTGTCTCCAAACAACCGTTTATTACCACATGTGAGGTATTGTTTTACTCGGGAGAAATTGCTTTACAAATTTTGCGGTGCTTTTAATCCTTTAGTCCTTGTGGAAATGAGGGAAAAAAAAGCTAAACCTACATTTTCTTTGAAGAAATGTTGATTTTAATTTTCACGGCCTACTTCCAATAATTTCTGTAAAAAACCTATGCGGTCAAAATGCTCACTACACCCCTAGATCATTTCCTTGAGGTGTCTAGTTTCCCAGATGGGGTCACTTTTGGGGGATTTTTACTGTTTTGTCACTGCAAGAGCCCTTCAAACCTGACATGGTGCCTAAAATATATTCTAACAAAAATAAGGCCCCAAAATCCACTAGGTGTTCCTTTGCTTCTGAGGCCGGTGCTTCAGTCCAGTAGCACGCTACGGCCACATGTGGGATATTTCCTAAAACTGCAGAAACTGGGCAACAAATATTGAGTTGCATTTCTCTGGTAAAACCTTCTGTGTTATAAAAAAAATTGTATTAAAAATTTATTTCTGCAGAAAAATATGAAATTTGTAAATTTCACCTCTACTTTGCTTTAATTCCTGTGAAATGTGTAAAGGGTTAAGACATTTTCTAAATGCTGTTTTGAATACTTTGAGGGGTGAAGTTTTTAAAATGGGGTGACTTTTTGGGGGTTTCTAATATATAAGGCCCTCAAAACCACTTCACAACTGAACTGGCCCCTGTAAAAATGGCCTTTTGAAATTTTCTTGAAAATGTGAGAAATTGCTGCTAAAGTTCTAAGCCTTGTGAGGTCATAGAAAAATAAAAGGACGTTCAAACAACGATGCCAATCTAAAGTAGACATATGGGTGATGTTAATTAGCAACAATTTTGTGTGGTATAACTGTCTGTCTTACAAGCAGATACATTTAAATTTAGAAAAATGCTAATTTTTGCAATTTTTCGCTAATTTTTGGTGTTTTTCACAATTAAATACTGAACATCTTAGAGCATCTATTAGAGATGCAATACTTTAAGGGATATTTGTTAATGACAAACTGCTAAAAGACACAAAGGACACTCGGGTAGCTATATTAATATTGTACGACTGGTGATCCTTCTCATCCCTAGTGCAGCGTAGGGATGCACGATGCATCGGAACTTCGATACTGTTTCGATACTGTGCATCCCCAAACGGTTCGATACCGTTGCTTCAAGTATTTCGATACTAAGCTGTGCGGCCGCACAGCTCAGTATAGTAACACATGAATGTATGAGAGCGGGGCTGTGGCTGTGTATTACAGCCATTGCCCCGCTCCTGAGTCATGACAAGTGCGCGCGTCAGGATGATGTGATGCGGCCAGCTCTGCACTAATGAGCAGCGGCACTGAAGACAGAACAGGGCGGCCGCACAAAACACCCCCATGTTCTGTCTTAGGTGCCTGCGCCGCCGCTCATTAGTGCAGCGCCGGCCGCATTACATCAAGCTGACCGCGCGCGCACCTAATGTCAGGAGCGGGCAATGTCTGTATTACAGGTCCGCAGCCCCACTCTACAATGGCGGAGATCAGAGAAACCTCATCTCCACCGCTATTCCCCTGAATGCTGCGATCAAAGCGGACTGCAGCATTCAAGAGAAAATGAGAAGGGATGCCCCTGGATCGAGTCACAGGGAATTCCTGTGACGCGATCGAGGGCCATACCATATATGGGCAGACAGCCCAGGGTCCATTGAAGGAACCCAGGGCTGTCTTACCATATTTCCTGTTGTTAGGGCATACTTAGGTATGTCTTAACAACTGCCTGTGTACTATCAGTACACAGGCTAATGTACTGGCATATATCTGATATATGCCAGTATATTAAAGTTTAAAAATAAAGTAAAAACATAAATTTTAAGAAATAGACATACGCCTTTTTTTTACGATAAACATTAAAATAAGTCTCAATACATAAAACACACATATTCGGTATTGGTGCGGCCGTAATAACCTGCACAACAATTTTTTTGCGTCATTTATGATGTGTACGCTGTAAAAAAAAACAACACTTTCACTTATTAATGTGAGGCACGAGGTGTGATGAATTTAACCTCCATGTGCCTCACATTAATAGTAATTAACCCCATCATGTACCTTACACATTAACCCATTATGACTGAGAAACATGATGGGGTTAATTACTATTAATGTGAGGAACGTGGAGGTTAAATTCATCATCACACCACGCGCCTCACGTCAGAAAATGGAAGAACTTTTTTTTTTTATTACTGTTGGCAAAGTATCGAATTGGTATTGAAATCGCAATACTAAACGAAGTATCGGTATCAAAGTCCAAATTCTGGTATGGTGACATCCCTAGTGCAGCGTGTGGCAGAATCAGCATGTAGGCTAAAGACAATGTTAATAGGCAAGTTATTCTCAGCCCAACTCCGAACCCACGTTTCCAGAAAAATTCATGTGACCGACAAAGTGCCCTGGGTCTTCATAAATATGCCACTCGGCCCGAATCCCATATTTTCTAGTGTATTTACGACAGAAAACTGGCATAAATACATTGATAAATCTACCCCGTATTGTCAAGCTGTGTACACATTTAGAGTATTGTATTTAATGACGTCACTAAAGTTAACAATGAAAGTACAGCAGACCTTATTCTAAACTATAGACTATGTTATGCCTATGGGCCGTGCCCCATTTACAGACATAAATGGCAGTCACAAATAGAAGAATGGAATACCTGTTATTTTATTCCAAGCTGTCTGGATTTCACAATCCTCGGATAGACAAGGGTGGAACAGGAAAAGAAGAAACCAAATTGACTAGGAAAGTATTATGCGAAAAAAAAAAAAAATAAGAGAAAGTTACTCCCTTTAGCCACCAAAATCTTCCGTGTTAAATGGAAACCACTGACAAGCTCACCGATGAATCTCAGCCAATGTAAAGGTTTACATATCTACTACTGTATAATGCCAGACCCTACAATATTAAACATGTATGATCTTCCATGATGTGATCTGCACATACTTGTTTCCAAACCCATGACGTGAATGAATTGAAGGAATTAGGAGAGGAATGTGAAGATTAAGTTGAAGATCTGCTCGCTCCTGTCAGCAGGTCAAAGTCTCAGATTTCAGTCTATATATAACCTTGCCTAATAATCCGGGTTACCAGGTTGCTCAGTCATGAATGACCCAATCTATGACAAACTCATCGCAGCTATCTAATCAAGTATAGACTGTCATATATTAAACATAGCACCTGCCAAAAGAAATCCTCCATGTGTTGAGGGTATATATATATATATATATATATATATATATATATATATATATATATATATAGCTCATGTATAATGCTTTATATTAGGGTTTTGCAAAAAAGACAACCCTTTTAAAGTAAAGTTTAAAGCCACTTTAAATATTAAAGGGGTTTCACGCGATTCGGGTGGATGTCTGAACACCCCTTAACTGTGCCCATATTAGAATGACAATAATATACCAAACATACTTCCAGTTTGAACACCGTCAAGGCCCACTACTACCACTGTGATTGGCTTCCATGGTCATGTGTCAATGGATGACACATCCCACCCTGGCATTGTAAACATAAGCTGGCATAGTGGGCCACACAGGTAATGGGCAGCATTTTCAAAACAGCAAGTATTTTTAGAAGTATATTCATTTGAAATAAATAACATAATATTATAATAAACTATTTCTAAATATAATGTTATCATTGGAATCACTCCCTTAACATGCAATACCATTCCAGTAACAGCAGGATATTTTAAACCCACCACCTTCGCCCTACAGATGATCAGTATACAGCAGTCTGCATTCTGCAAATAAAGTGCTCACAAATGTCATAAGGTAGTCTGTAGATTAGGACAACCTCTATGTGCACTATTTTCACAGAATGGCCCCTCTGTTCTGCTGAAAAAGTCACTTAAAATTGAGATTCCCTGCAGGACTATTACCATTGTATGTAAAGGAAGACATTCCTATAATGACATCATATAATTGAACTGCTCATAAACCAATTTCCAGAATTCAATATTTAAACTATAAACTTGAATATATTGATAAAGAATTGATAAAAACAGTGTGAAAGTCCTGGAACTTTTTAAGGCAACATCCTAAATAATCATGATACTTCATGGCTCACACGTGATACTACTCACCTTACAGATAATCTTGTACTATAGGTTATTGCTCTTCTACAGACTCATTGCAATTTGTCCCCGTTACAGTTATTTCACGCACTAGATTATGTTCCAGCATAGAAGGGATCAAGATGTTGACCACATGGAGTAAAGCACAGGAAGAGTCCCGGATCGCTGTGAAGTCCTCATTTGCTGCTCTAATACCTGCTTATGTATAAGTGACACCATCTGCACTTTGTCCAGGTCATTCCAAAAGATAAACTGCTGACAAGTTTAAAGGTCAAAATGAAAGTCAATGATGTGACTGAAGCACAAGATCTAAGCACTTGCACATTTTCCATGCTATATATTGTGCTCATATTGGTTCAATAAAATAGTCCTTGTTTTCAGTAAAGACGTTTCCATACATGCAGACTACCCCCTTCAATTTGGTACTTTTGTCATAAATGTTACATTTGGGAAAACTTTACAAACATTTATATACCAAATTCGACCCATGGATCCGTGGCAGAAATCCAAGGTTTATATCAGATTTTTGCCATCGATTGGCATTTTATTTTGCAGCAGGGCCACACGCGGATTAGCCCCATTCATGGGGCTAATCCTCGTGTGTGGAAATCTGCGTCAATAAGTGACATTCAACTGATTGATGCAGATTTTAAATTCGCCCCGTCTGCATCCAATTCCTACTCAAAACAATGTGAGACAGATTTCATGCGGATACCGGTGTAGAATCTGCATGAAATCCTGACAGCGGGGGCTGGCCTAAAAATACCCAATACTTGCCTAACCGAGCGCTGAAATCTCAAAAGTAAAAATCTCCACCTCTGCTAAAAAAAAAATTTAAAAATGTTTTTGTGGAATGCCCTATTTATAAAGCCAAATTGAATGTGTCAAAAGTGAGCGCGGATTCAGAGTTGCAACAGGCCCGACACATTTCTGAACATTTGTCCACTATTTTTCTACCTTTTAGCCTAAGCAAGAGTCACCTAACATTGGAGAGGGACTGGGGCATTGTTTGCAGGGTGCAGAAGTATTAATAGATCTCCCTCTTTGTGCCGAAGTTCAGTAAAAGAGGAAAAAGTGAACAGTGGCAATGTCTTAAATAAAGGTGCCTCATTTACATGTGATACAACGATGTGCCTCAGGGTATATTCACACGGCAGATTTGTTGCAAAAGTTCCCGCAACAGAAAATCAGTTCCATTCCTTTGAATAGGGTTGTTTTAGCAGAATATACATGGATTTCTGCAAGCCCCATTCAGATGAATACAACAATTGCATCCATTTCCGCAACAAATCTGCAGCGTGTGAATATCCCCTAAAACTACATGACGTGCTCAGTATTGGATTTATTCTCGATTGTAATTCTGGTCAAACACATGCTAGCCATTCAAATGAAGGGCCAGGTCCAACAGAGCAGGAAATGCTCAAAGAGGGGGGGTCCTAAGTGGGGGATAGGGCGTAAAACAACCCTTTAAGAAAGGCAAGCAGCAGGAAATGACAAGGACTGCAGACACATTATCAGGGAAATGACTGACTCATCCCCTATACTTGCACAAGAAATGATTCCAATATGAAGTACGTGCAATTTCCTAATACAATATTAGTGTCATGAAGGGGAGAACACACTGCGATTTCTCTCTGCTCCTAGAATAACTACTCTTTAGGTTACTAGTCATAGGAAACCATTCATTTAAAGAGAAGATGACTTGGCAGGTCAGCTGTTATATGATGCAATGGATAAACCTCAGCCATAGGAGAACCACTAGGGACAAGGGTCCTATGCTTCATTCCTTATCTTTAAAGAGACTAAAAGGAGTAGACGTGTCAGGGCAAAGGCCCATCTATAACCTGCACACAGGCTGATCAGACCATTGATCATATGAGATTTTACACATTATAACCCCCTCCCCCCCCCCCCACCCCTCCATACTTTATTATCAGGAGCTGTCAGTCACACACAGTGGGGTCTTCCCTGCCATCACCTTGTTGTGCTACGATCATAGTAATAACAGTGATCCATTTGATCAGATCCGATCAACATACAATCATTTTGTCCATTCACACAGACCATCATTACAACCGATCATATTGTTATGTGTGTGGTCCCTACCTGAAACCGATCTGGCAGTTCAGACAGGGTACGATGACATCTGTTCACTATGACCATTCTATAAATCAGTGCATACATCTAATGTAATCCCTCATTTACAGATGACAGATCATCCTATACAACGTGTAATATGTACATAGATACGGGTTACTATGTACGCCAGCAACTACTTTCCGGGCTGCAAAAGTCCATACAAAACGCTACCTGTGAAGTCGATCCCTTTGTCTACAGCACTTAAAGTTCGTAAGACGCAGAGCCCCTGCCCAAGCTTACCTCCCGGTGTCTCCGTGTCCAGTTTCCGGGCGGGGCTACTTAGTGTCATAGTCTGACAGCACCGTCCGGAAGTACAGCTCATAGCCAGCAATACAGCAGAGTAACTAAGTAAACAGCCCGCCCGGAACTAGAGCGCGCGCTATAGAGTTCCGCCACTGCAGTCTCTGGATGAGACACACTACAGTTTTTTCCGCAGCTTATTTACATACTTTAATGTTTGCAAAATATGATATAATGGAACAAAGTTAAGATTACATAACAGAATAATAAAAGTTGTACAATAGCTCTGTGCCCCAAAAAAAGTAGAATGCTAAGATGGGGACCTAGTAGAATGCGTTTCTTCAGCAATACGCGCAGCAAAAACACACTATTTGCTGTGGATTTCTGTAACCGATTTACCTGCGGGTTTCAAAATTCCACTGTTGCAGAATTTTTTTTAGTGTCTCCTCTCTGTGGGAACATACCGTAACCTCTCTTGTACACAACCGAGTTCGGTCCGAGTGTTGGCTGGAATTCCCCGCCCCTGACCGCGGTACAGGTGAGTGGGACTCCTGTGATCATAGACGTTCTATGAGGCTAGTAGTCTCTGCCTCCCCGTGGAACTGCTGTACTGTATCATTTTGTCCAGTACGAAACAGCAGTTCCGTGAGAAGGCAGAGACTCCTAGCCTCATAAATGTCTACGATGCCAGGAGTCCCACTCACATGTACCGCGGTCGGGCCCAGGAAATCCAGTCGTGAACTCACTCGCGTTCAAGAGGTGCTATGTTCACACGGGGTCTTTTGCCGAGTTTTTTGACGCGGAAACCGCGTCGCAAAACTCGGCAGAAACGGCCCGAGAACGCCTCCCATTGATTTCAATGGGAGGCGTCGGCGTCTTTTTCCCGCGAGCAGTAAAACTGCCTCGCGGGAAAAAGAAGCGACATGCCCTATCTTCGGGCGCTTCCGCCTCCGACCTCCCATTGACTTCAATGGGAGGCAGGAGAAAGCGTGTTTTCTGCCCGCGGCGCTCAATGGCCGCGGGCGAAAAACGGCGCGATCATTGCTATTCACACGGAGTATTTTGGGGGAGGAATATCTGCCTCAAAATTCCGTTTGGAGCTTTGAGGCAGATATTCCTCCCCCAAAATACTCCGTGTGAACATAGCCTTAGGCTACGTTCCCACAGGTCGGATACGCAGCGTGTACAACCTAAAACCTGCAGGGAAATCTGTACTTAAAAGAGTACGGAATTATGGTGCAGATTTTGGGCCGGACTCTCCACTGTGGAAAACGTTTAATTTGAATAAAAAATTTTTTTTTCCAGATTTGCATTTTATGCGGCGGAATCACAGTGTTTCTGCCGCACAAAAATGCATATGCTATTTGTTGCAGGTTTTACCTCCCCAAGTGAATCCAATGGGGAAAACCTGCAACAAAGGAGCAACGATTCGGCAGCATAAATTGACATACCGGTTAATTTATGAACGTTTTTGCTGATTTTTTTCTGCAGCATGTGAATCCAAATTGCTGCTACTATAAAGGATGTGGAATTTCAGCACAGAATTCCGTTGCAGAAATTTTTGCAGTGTTTACGCTACGTGGGAATGGAGCCTTAAGGGGTTGTGCACGACTGGACAACTGATGACCTATCCACAGGATAGGTCATCAGTATATAATCGGTGGGGGTCCGACACCCAGACACCACAGAGATCAGCTGCTCCGGCTTCCTCCAAGCAGATGGTTCCCGTCACGGAATAGCGTCCGAGCTGCAGTACTGCTCCTATTCAAGTGAATAGGAGCAGAGCTGCAGTTCTGCAACACGGCCACTATGCAGTGTACGGAGTCATCTGCTTCCGGCTCCATATACTGCATACTCTGGCGCCCGGAGGCAGCCGGAGCAGCTGATCGGTGTGGGGTCTGGGTGTTGGACCAGCACCGATCATATACTGATGACCTATCCTGTGGATAGGTCATCAGTTGTCAGTTCGTGGACAACCCCTCTAAACTTTCCTTTTTACTAAACACCATTCACATGCTGCAGATTTTAAGAGTGCAATGGAAAGCATACAATCTGCATATAGTAAAGATTTCAGCTGTTTGTTTTTTTTAGAGAGGGCAAAGTGCAGGGTGGTAGGGTATGTTCCCGGATGCGCTGCAAATTCTGCGCGGAAATTTTGCAGCATTTACAGTAGCAGCAAAGTGGATGAGATTTCTGCAAATCTTAGTCACACGCTGCAGAAAAGTAGTGTGGAAAGTGTTCTGCAGTGCGGCTTTCAAATCCCCAACATGTCATTTTATGCTATTTATGCTATCCAATATGTATATTCCGGTTCAGATGCTTCATTTTTGGCCACTAAAATACACAAGTTGAGTTTTGTTGTGGTTTTTACAGAGATTTCGCAGTTAAAAGTGCAGTAAATCCACACCTACATATAATGTTTTCTACAATCAATGATTCACACTAAATTTGCGGATACATTGCGTTCCCGAAGCAATACGTGCAGCAAAAACACACGATTTGTTGTGGCTGTGACTGATTTACCTAAGGAATTGATGAGATTCGGCTGCAGATTTTCCTCTGAGAACAGACCCTTAAAAGACCATAGTGAGAATATTTTGGTAAAAGATTAACACACAAATCTGCCACATATAAATATATAATAAATCCATACTTTAGTTTTTTTTAGCCTGGCATGGATTCACGATTTGTGAACATAGCCTTATGATCAGAATGCCTCAATTTATAATATATACTAATATAATAAAATACTTGGCATTATAACTATTCTGCTAAAAACAACTATGGGGGGTGGGGGTTATAAAAACTGGTGCAAAGGAAAAGTGGAGTAGTTACCCAATCAAGTCCAACCAATCTGCAGTATTTTTAGTGCAATATATAAAGTATATGTGTGAAATATAAAGTGACTGTGGCTATTTTGAGTGCAGTAATGCTGGCAGGCTGTGCAGAAGCTTCACTTTTCTAGGCAAAAATATAAAGGTTCATCCTTGGTTTTTCACCTCAATCATAACGTCTGAACGGACCCTTAGGCTGGATTCACACACAGAGTTTTTGTGTATTTTTAGTTGATGTTAAATTAGAGTCTACAGTAAAATATATAATGCACTACACACAAGCGTGTTTTGGTTTGTGGCATTTTTGAGGCAATTTTGTGGTCAGCATGCATGCTCTGGGTATGGCATTTTTTAAGCCGTTTTCCCCATATTCTCTGTAGGACTTCAAAAATGCAGAAAAAAGCATGTACAAAACGGCACCAAATGAAAAACGGCACTAAAAACGCCTTAAACACGTGTTACATTTTAAATACGCCTTGTTTTTCGAAGCGTTTTTTGATGCAGTTATTACCAGAATAAGGCTGGGTTCACACGACCTATTTTTAGACGTAAACGAGGCGTATTATGCCTCGATTTACGCCTGAAAATACGGCTCCAATACGTCGGCAAACATCTGCCCATTCATTTGAATGGGTTTGCCGACGTACTGTGCCGACGACCTGTAATTTACGCATCGTCGTTTGACAGCTGTCAAACGACGACGCGTAAAATTACAGTCTCGTCAAAAGAAGTGCAGGACACTTCTTGGGACGTTTTTGGAGCCGTTTTCTCATAGAATCTATTGAAAACAGCTCCAAAAACGGCGCGAAAACGCCGCGAAAAACGTGAGTTGCTCAAAAAACGTCTGAAAATCAGGTGCTGTTTTCCCTTGAAAACAGCTCCATATTTTCAGACGTTTTTGGCTCAGCGTGTGAACATACGCTAATTGTGTGTGTGAAGGAGGCCTAAGGGTATGTTACTTCTGAAAATACGGAGCGGTTTTCAAGGGAAAACAGCCTCTGATTTCCAGGCGTTTTTGAAGCTGAAAATTAAGCTTCTTTTAATTTGGAGCTTCTTTTCAGGTGTTTTTTGAGGCGTTTTTCATAGTGGTTATGGAAAATCAGCTCCAAAAAACGCCTCAAGAAGTGACATGCTACTTTTTTAAGTTTTTTAAAACAGAGGCGTAAAAAGACACCTCGTATGAACTAAATGCTGTTTTTCCCATTGATTTTAATGGGCAGATGTTTGTAGGCATTCAGCTTCCGTTTTTTCAGGCGTTAACGCCCCGAAATACGCCTGAAACCACTGCGTGAGAGCATACCCTAAGTGTATGTCCATACATAAAATAAAAAACGTCTGAAAATACGGAGCGGTATTCAAGGGAAAACAGCACCTGATTTCTAGACTTTTTTTTAAGCCACTCATGTTTTATCGCAGCGTTTTTTACGTGCACTTCTTTTTCGTGACTGTCTTTTTACGTGCCGTTTTTGGAAACGAGGTGTAAAAAACGCCCCGTCGAAACAGAACACCGTATTTTCCATTAAAATCAATGGGCAGATGTTTGGAGGCGTTCTGCTTTCGTTTTTTCAGGTGTTTTTCGAGGCGTAAACGCTCTAAAATACGCCTGAAAACACTCCGTGTGAACATACCCTAAGAGTATGTTCACGCCCTATTTACGGACGTAATTCAGGCGTTTTACGCCTGGAATTACGGCCGAAAAACGGCTCCAAAGCGTCGGCAAACATCTGCCCATTGAATTCAATGGGTCTTACGGTGTTCTGTGCAGATGGGCTTTTTTTTTTGTAAAAAGACGGCCTCCTCAAAGTGCATGTCACTTCTTGGGACGTAATTGGAGCCGTTTTTCATTAAAAAACAGCTCCAATTACGTCCGTAATGGACGCCGCGAAAAACGCGTGCACATGCAAAAATGTCTGAAATTCAGGAGCTGTTTTCGCCTGAAAAGAGCTCCGTAATTTCAGACATAATTAGCGTTGCCGTGTGAACATACCCTCAGAAAATAAATAGCAGGTAAGCATCACCCATGCATTAGTGGGCCGTTCTTAAGACCACAATAGGAATTTGGCTTTAGACCACAGACATCCTAAAATTAACAATGACATATACACAAATACATTCATAAAATATTTATTAAGCATTTTCACAAATATATAAAAATATTTACAATGGAAAATCTCTCAACGTTTGTTGACATCTTGGAATATTTGTAAATATTATATGTAAATTGTATGTCTTCTTAGTAGTAGAAACATCCGAATGCAGCAGCAATACAAAACAAGTATTCCTAAAAATAACAAAATAACATTAGTGAACATCTGTCTGGTAAAAACAGGTCATAATATATACTTCTAAACAAGATCAATCATGAAAATAAAGTAATTGGTGGAAAAAAAAACCTTTGTAAGGGCATGACCACACATGGCGGAATTCCTCCGCAACTGTCCGCATCAATGCCGCACAGAATCTGCGTTGCAGATTCTGCAGCGGATCTGCACAAAATGTGCAGAAAATTGATGCTGACTGGCCGCTGCGGACTGCAGGAAAAGTGCTTCTCTTCTCCCTATTCAGTGCAGGATAGAGAGAAGGGACAGCACTTTCCCTAGTGAAAGTCAAAGAAATTCATACTTACCGCCCGTTGTCTTGGTGACGCGTCCCTCTTTCGGCATCCGGCCCGACCTCCCTGGATGACGCTCCAGTCCATGTGACCGCTGCAGCCTGTGCTTGGCCTGTGATTGGCTGCAGCCGTCACTTACACTGAAACGTCATCCTGGGAGGCCGGACTGGAGACAGACGCAGGGAGTTCTCGGTAAGTATGAACTTATATTTTTTTTTACAGATACATGTATATTGAGATCGGTAGTCACTGTCCCGGGTGCAGAAACAGTTACTGCCGATCGCGTAACTCTTTCAGCACCCTGGACAGTGACTATTTACAGACGTCTCCTAGCAACGCTCCCGTCATTACGGGAGCCCCATTGACTTCCTCAGTCTGGCTGTAGACCTAGAAATACATAGGTCCAGCCAGAATGAAGAAATGTCATGGTAGTAAAAACAATACGCTCCGCAGCACACATAAGATCTGCGGACTTCATTGCGGAATTTTGACTCTCCATTGAAGTCAATGGAGAAATTCCGCCATGAGTCCGCAACCAGTCCGCCACTGCTCCGCAACAGACAGAGCATGCTGCGGACACCAAATTCCGCTCCGCAGCCTATGCTCCGCAGCGGAATTGTACGCATCGTGTAAACGAACACTGCTAAATTAAAGTGAAAGTCAATGGAGAAACGGCTCCGCTGCGGATTAACGCTGCGGAGTGCCCGCAGCGGAATTTAAGTGAAATTCCGCCATGTGTGAACCCGCCCTAATATGTACAAATATAGCAATGTAGACTCTTAACGCATTAAAGGGGTTGTCCAGGACATGTAAAATAAGGCTGCAGGCAAAGTATGGGCAAATAGAAGAAAACAAGGTATATTCACCTTCTAAATCCCCCGCCAATCCAGCGCTGCTGCTTCGAGGGTCTCCAACGGTTTCTTTACCTTTACAGGAAGTGATGAAGTCCCGTTTGGCTGGCCTCAAGGATGACGTGCCGTTCTTGCCAGCATCACCCCTGAGGCCAGTGATTGGCTACAGCCAACGGGACGTCATCACTTCCTGTAAAAGTTTACAGACCAGCGGAGACCTTCGGAGCAGCAGCGCTGGAATGGCGTGGGAATTTACTAGGTGAGTGTGCCTTGTTTTGTTATTTTAGCCCATACCCTGTCTGAATCTATGTTGTACCGGACAACCCATTTAAATACACTGTGGCAAGAACATTATCAAGGGCTTTTGTTGTTTGACATCATGCTACTGCATGCTATCAGAGTCAAGTTAAACTTTGCTACATCTGTACTGTTAAAATGTACCCAATAACAATGGCTTTAGAGTCCTGGCATCTGAGCAGGCAGGCAGGGCCAGAGATGCTTACATTCGCTTTTCTGCAAGCATTTCCATCCATCCTTTCATCCGAGCATAAGACATTGTTGCTGTTGTTTCTAATACTTTGGAGCAGACAGTCAGAAATGACAGCAATTGACTAGACTGCATATAATTATATCCGCCTCTTAGTTGTGAGCTTGGCTAGGTATGTGTAAAGGGAAGTGTCCGATATATATATATATAAGCCGGCATTTTTCGCTGCGTCCATTACGGACGTAATTGGAGCTGTTTTTCTATGGTGCCAATGGAAAACGGCTCCAATTACTTCCCAAGAAGTGACAGGCACTTCTTTGACACGGGCGTCTTTTTTACGCGCCGTCTTTTGACAGCGGCGCGTAAAAAAAATTACCGTCGGCACAGAACATCGTAAAGTCCATTCAAATGAATGGGCAGATGTTTGCCGGCGCATTGGAGCCATATTTTCAGACGTAATTCGAGGTTAAAACGCCCGAATTACGTCCGTAAATAGGGTGTGTGAACCCAGCCTAACCAGGGAGGTTGAGGGGGTAATTACAACCCCACAAACAGTTCCTAAAATTGCATTGTTGAGTCCCCGACAACAGGGGGATTGTAAAGTATCCCATATATATATATATATATATATATATATATATATATATATATATATATATATATATATATAAATAATGTCTCATGAGCCAGGGCTGTAGAGACACAGCCCTGGTCATGAATAACCGTTGCACAAACAAAGCAGGACAATTCGTTATTGTCCCACTTTGCTTGGGACCGATGGAGGCAAGAGATACTGCTTTAATCTCCTGTCACCATTTTAAACTTCTCACGCGCGCGGCAGCGCTCTCGTGCTCGCGCGCTTATGGGTCGGTCGGTGATGTCATATCACCGCGCCGGCCCAAGTTAGCTGGGGCGAGCGCCACTCGCCCCGCTATGAGCGTACCGGCAGGTTTTAAATAGCCCTGCGTCGGTACGCTCGGTAGCTGGGCCCTGCCTCCCTTCACCAACGCCGGCTCACCACACCACCAACGCCGGCTCACCACACCACCAACGACCGGCTCTCCTGCTCCCCGACTCCACGAACGCTAAGTATCTAAGTGTAGCCACAGCTACACTTAACCCTCTCTCTCCCGGTCACCTCTTTCCCTGAGTTAACCCTTACCTCCCCCTACACAACGAGCATTTTACCCTAGTTTAACCTTAACCTCCCTGTATACAACGAGACTCTGCCCCTGAGTTAACCGTTTCCCATCTGCCTGTATAACCCTTGGTATATCCCCTGGTATAACCCTTTACCTAACTGCACATCCCCTGGTTGACCCTTTACCTACCTGCACATCCCTGGTTACCCTTGCTGACCTGCATTTACATCCCTAGCCACATCTCTTGTTTAACCTTAGTGTACATGGACAGTTATATTTAGGAGAGAGTGGAACAGAAATAGTGAGTGTATATGTATTGTAACATAACATATATATGTATGTTTAGGTAAGTGGGTGGTGGTATAGATTAGGATTGTGATACCTTGTTTATACAGTACCACGTGTAGTGTTAGTGTATTCAATACATATTAAGTTATTATGTGTATTGGGATAAACTGATACTATACTGTGATTATTTAATGTGTTTGGTGTATTTTATTTCTAAGAGTGATTACTGTTTGTAATAATAGATATTACCTTTATTTACTATACAATTGTATTCCCTTACTTAGTAGCAAAGCAATTGGATTGATGTATAAGAAAAAGGTAGGGGAACTAGGCATAACCCTAGTGACCCTGATATAAAGGAGGTAGTAATAGTGGGCAACACTAGCCAGTGAACCCTGTTATTACTCAACGCCCTCATACAGTATGTAAGTGTTTTCAGCCGCAAGAATGTTTTCATTAACAAACTGCAATCATAGATCTTGATGGTGAAGAATTGAAACATAAAGTACTGTATATTAGAAAGTTGAATATCTTATCATTATACAGGGGTTGAACCACAATTAAATTTCTCTGTAAGATAACACACAACATAAAACGTTCCTGTATCTAGATACTGCTGTTTCACATTTGTTATGGCGCCCCCTGTTGTTCTTTTGATTTGCTTCTCAAAACATCCACCTAATGTGACCGGTGCTGAAGGACACACTGTCCCACGGTCTGAGAATGGAATCAAAAGAACACCAGGGGGCGCCATAACATGTCTCATGTCTGGCAGTGCAGTTGTGGATCCCTGCTATGCTGATGTTCTGTATTCAGTACAGCAAGGGTGGAAGGATACTGTTGAGACATCGATGTGGGAACTGGGGGAGACAGTAGGAAGTAGAGGCACACATAAAATAAGTATTATGGGGCTTGTAGTACACAGCCTCTCTAGTTCCATAACATGTGCCCCCCTCAGAATCCCTCCTACTGTAGGTTAAGTTCGTCGTGTCACACCGGGGGAAAATTAGCTCAAGAAAACAGATAAAAATGTTGTATTCACACATTAAAAGGCTTGGGGCACTTCAGAAGCACTTTTATAGGCCTATGCGAGGTTTTGGTACCATAAAAAAGCCTTAACAGTCTTGTAGTAAAAAAAATAAATGGGTGGATAAATAAATAGAGAAACATTTTACCTGCAGAACGTTTCCCTCTAAAATATGCGTTGTGACCAACGTTTTATTAACTTCTATAGTCTATTTATTCTTATTATTAAAGAATTCGCCCACTTTGGGGATCGATTACAGAGTTTGGGGTAGTCCAGCAGCAAGTGTTCAATGTCCCTCACAGTGCTACCCCATTAATTATGAAAATATATCTTACATTCATAAAAACATCCTCAGCATAGTTATCAGTATCAGCATCCCAGAAGCATCTAGCAGCCATTCTGAAAACAGAGTACATAGGATCAGCATGTTCCTAGGAGTAAAATGTATCGTTACACTGCACAACCGTTAACACAATTATTACAACTGAAAAACAACATATTGACGCTTTCAAATAGTTGACTTTAACCTCTTTACGACCACAAACACTGTTTGTACATCGTAGGGGGACGGTGGTTGTATGGAGCAGGCTCATGGGCTGAGCCTGCGCCATACGCTGCGGATGTCAGCTGTATATTTCAGCTGACACCCTGCTCTAATACAACTCCGATCCCAGCTGTTTAACCTCAAGACTGACCGCAGCATCTAAACTGTTAAAAGAGAGGAATGGCCCACTCCGACAGCCCAACGCCACCCCGAGACGCAATCATGGAGTGCCAATAATTGTCATGGCAGCCTGGGGGCCTCATGAAGGTCCCCAGGTCTGCCAGCTGTGTGCTCCTATTTAGCCCTGCCAAATCTGTATTGCAGTTTATTGTGCAAGTGATCCAATGATTGCTGGTTCAAGTCCCTTAAGGGGACTAATAAAAATAGTAAAAACACAGCTAAAGTGGTTTTCTAGTTATAAGAAATGTATGGCCTATGCTCAGGATAGGCCATCAATATCTGATAGGTGGGGGTCCAACTCTTGGTATCCCCTGCCGATCAGCTGTTTAAAAGGGGCCGTGGCGCTGCTTCCCCTTCTTTCCTGTTACTGCTCGTACCGTAGATCGCCAATACGCTGTAACTGTATTACAGCCTTCTCCCATTTACTTGAAATCTTGACCCAAAGGTAATTCTGTACTTTGTTTCGGATGACTTCAGTTGTTATTTAAGATGCCCTGGGATACAAGCGTCCAGGGTCTTGCTGAGTAAATATCTGTTTTTCTTTGCACCCATACTACTTTGTGTGCATATCTTGTTTTGTATACTGCATATCGATACACTATGCATGTCTTCTGTATGTGTTATTTTTTATTTTTCACATTTCTTTGTTACTCTTTGTGGGTAACTCAAGTTTAGTTTTCCACTGATTGAAAATTTCAATAAAAAGTGAATTTACACAAACAAAAAAGAGCTTTTTTAATTTGTGGCACTCTTGATGGATTATATTCTCATGGTTTACCTATGTAGTTAATTTTGTACACTTTTGTACACTTGTGTGCATCATTTTAAAGGGGTTTTCCACGTTCTCACGACTGTTGACCTATCCACCGGATAGGTCATCGGTATATGATTGATTGCGTGTCCGACACCTGGATCCCGCACCGATCCGCCACTCCGTCTGCCTCCGGGGCACCGGACAATATTGCCAGAAGAAGATGGCGCCAGTCAAAGAAAAGGAGCAGAGCTGCAGTTCTGCCGAACGGCCGCTATGCAGTGGTCGGAGTCATCTGCTTCCAACTCCAAATACTGCATACCAATCCAAACATCTGATGCACAGAGGCAGCCGGAGTGGCGGATCGGTGCAGGGTCCAGGTGTCAGACACACACAGATCATATATATAGATGGTATATAATCCATTTCATTCCTGCATGAACTACATCCCTGCTGTACCTGCATTTCAAAAATCTGAAACTTTTATTTTATGGTACTCTGCTTTCCTGTCTTCCTATATAGTCTAATGTTATTTCTAACTTTTGTCAGTGTTTAATCGTCGTTAAGTTTTATGATCATGCAGACCAGCTAGTCTGTTTGTTTATCTCTGCAGAGCTTTTCACCTCATGTGTCTAGTTGATTTGATTAATAGCTGAACGAGCTTAATAAGGCCTACATCTGAGCATCTACTCCCCTATAAATTTAGATGTAGCATATGGGGAAGGCACTCGTGCAGGGGGGCACGAAGGCAGAAGTCATCTCTGTCCAAGTGTCATACTGTCAAAGTGTCCTGGCAGTTATACATGGCAGTGTCATACTGTCAAAGTGTCCTGGCAATTATACATGGCAGTGTCATACTGTCAAAGTGTCCTGGCAGTTATACATGGCAGCGTCATACTGTCAAAGTGTCCAGGCAGTTATACATGGCAGTGTCATACTGTCAAAGTTTCCTGGCAGTTATACATGGCAGTGTCATACTGTCAAAGTTTCCTGGCAGTTATACATGGCAGTTGGAAAGTGACAGGTAAGCTGCAAAACCAAAAAACTAGAACAAACTCTAACCATTAGATTCAATATTCTATCTGTCCATCATTATAGCTGCTCTTTGTTTACAATCCTACCGCCCATTTAGGCCTTGGCAAAAAACAGTCCACATCAGTCCCTCTCTCCTTGCCCCGCCCATGTACAGCTCCCATGCACTATTCACTTTCCTCAGTCAACTTAACCCATCTCATCCCACTGCCCAACATAAAAATCACTCTCATAAATCACAGAACCATCTGCTGTCTCTCTCCATTCCCCTGCTACTAGCTGCAGGGGACATCTCTCCCAACCCTGGTCCTCCCTTTTCTTCTGCCAAGCTCAACCACTTACCTGCCACACATAGAAACCCTGCAAATCTTCTTGCCATTCCTTGTACGTCTTCTCCTGTCTCTTTTAACTGTGCTCTCTGGAATTCTTGGTCCGTGTGCAACAAACTCACCTTTATTCATGACTTATTCCTTTCTAACTCTCTCAACCTTCTGGCTCTTACAGAAACATGGCTACACCTGTCTGACACTGCTTCCCATGCTGCTCTATCTTATTGTGGTCTCCATTTCCCTCATGCCCCCAGACCTGAGAACAGGCAGGGTGGAGGAGTGGATACTTCTTTCTCCACACTGCACTTTCCAGGTCATTCCCCCGGTCCCCTCACTCACATTTCCCTCTTTTGAAGTCCACACCCTCAGACTCTTTCACCCTTTTTCCCTCCGAGTAGTGGTTGTCTACCGCCCCCCGGGCTCACCCCGCCAATTCCTGGATCATTTTGCTGCCTGACTTCCACAATTTCTATCCTCTGAAACACCCACTCTCATCATGGGTGACTTCAACATCCCCATTGATAACCCAATCTCCCCATCTGCCTCCCAGTTTCTATCTTTAACCTCCTCCCTAGGTCTGTCACAACTTACTAACTCTCCTACACATGAAGATGGGCATTCACTTGACCTGGTCTTCTTCCGGCTCTGCTCAGTTTCTGACTTTATTAACTCTCCCCCTCCCACTTTCTGACCACAACATTCTCTCCTTTACTATCAAATATTCTCTACCTCCTCAGGTCATGCCTACCTGTCAGACATACAGAAATCTACATGCCATTAACACTCAGCAACTCATAGACAGTCTACAGTCCTCATTGTCCCCTATCTCTTCCTTCTCCTGTCCCAATCTGGCTGCCAAACTTTACAATAACACTCAAGAATGCATTGAATGAAGCAGCCCCCCCTTACACTCCGAACCACTCGACAAAGACAACGACAACCCTGGCACACGCCTCAATCCCGCTTTCTTCAGCGGTGCTTGAGATGTGCCGAACGACAGTGGAAAAAAAAAATCGCATTTGGATGCAGATTTCCTCCATTACAAATTCATGCTGAGAACTCACAACTCTGCACTTCACAGAGCCAAACAAGTCTATTTCACTTCTCTCATCTCCACACTATCTAATAATCCAAAACGCCTCTTTGATACTTTTCACTCCCTCCTTAGTCCTAAAGTGCAGACGCCAATCACAGATCTCAGTGCTGAAGACCTGGCCACTTATTTTAAAGTTAAAATTTGACAACATCCGCCATGATATTATCTCCCAGTCCCCTAGTAATATCGATCCCCTTCCCTCCCGCACTCCCTCTTCTTCACTCTCAGCATTTGACCCAATAACAGAAGAAGAAGTCTTTAGGCTCCTCTCTTCTTCTCGTCCTACTACCTGTCCAAGTGATCCTATCCCCTCACACCTAATCTAGTCCCTCTCCCCAGCTGTCACTGGTCACCTAACTAAAATATTTAACCTCGCTCTTTCCTCTGGTATCTTTCCCTCCTCTTTTAAACATGCCATTATAAACCCATTACTGAAAAATCCAACTCTTGACCCATCCAGCGCTGCTAACTACCGACCAGTCTCTAATCTGCCCTTCATCTCCAAACTCCTGGAACGCTTGGTCTACTCTCGCCTTATCCGTTATCTCTCTGCTAACTCCATCCTAGACCCCTTACAATCTGGTTTCCGCACTAAACACTCCACAGAAACTGCCCTTACTAAAGTCTCAAATGATCTCTTGGCGGCTAAATCTAACGGCACATACTCTCTACTGATTCTTCTGGATCTCTCTGCTGCCTTTGACACTGTAGACCACAAACTCCTACTTAAGATGCTTCACTCTATTGGCCTCAAGGACGCGGCTCTCTCTTGGTTTTACTCCTATCTCTCTGACCGCTCGTTCAGTGTGTCATTTGCTGGTTCCACTTCTTCTCCTCTTCCCCTTGCTATCGGGGCTCCTCAGGGATCAGTCCTAGGTCCGCTTCTCTTTTCTCTATACACAGCTCCTATTGGTCAAACCATCAGCAGATTTGGCTTCCAGTACCATCTCTACGCTGATGACACCCAATTATATGCCTCTTCCCGTGACATCACCCCTGCTCTAATACAGAACACCAGTGATTGTCTGTCCGCTGTCTCTAACATCATGTCCTCTCTCTATCTAAAACGGAATCTTTCTAAAACTGAGCTCCTTGTGTTCCCACCATCTACTAACCTCCCTAAACCTGATGTCTCCATCTCTGTGTGTGGCACTACCATCACTCCTAAGCAGCACGTCCGCTGTCTCAGGGTTATTTTTGACTCAGATCTTTCCTTTACTCCTCACATTCAATCACTTTCACACTCCTGTCATTTTCACCTCAAAAACATCTCCAGAATCCGCTCTTTTCTTATGGAGGAAACAGCCAAAACTCTCATTGTTGCTCTGATTCACTCTCGTCTTGACTACTGTAACTCATTACTAGTCAGTCTTCCCCTCACTAAACTCTCCTCTCTCCAATCTATCCTCAATGCAGCAGCCAGCCTCATATTTATGACCAACCGCTACACCAACGCCTCTAATCTGTGCCAGTCACTGCACTGGTTGCCCATCCCCTTCAAAATAAAATTCAAATTTATTACTCTCACCCACAAAGCTTTCCACAGTGCTGCACCTCCTTACATCTCCTCCCTCATCTCTGTCTACCACCCGACTCGGGCTCTACGTTCTGATAACGACCTTAGATTAAAATCCTCCATAATCCAAACCTCCCACTCCCGTCTCCAAGATTTTTTTCGTGCTGCACCAGTCCTCTGGAATGCGCTACCCCAGACAATCAGATTAATTCCCAATATCCACAGTTTTAAACGTGCCCTGAAAACACATCTATTTAGACAGGCCTATAACATTCCCTAATCTGACTCCTTTCCATGGCCCTCCATTTAGATTAGTCATCAGAATAAGATTCCCTCACACTCCTTCTCTTCATGTCTGTCATACACGGATACTGGCTGGTGACCGGCTCATGCAGCTTTATGTTACCACCGCATGTGTATAAAAATGGCCGGACTATTGTACAGAACTAACACTGTTACACTTTGTGTCTCCTTTATTTCCTCATAGATTGTAAGCTCTTGCGAACAGGGTC
The DNA here is from genome assembly GCF_050947455.1 of Rhinoderma darwinii. NCBI lineage: Eukaryota > Metazoa > Chordata > Amphibia > Anura > Rhinodermatidae > Rhinoderma > Rhinoderma darwinii. Next base: position 164,202,710 of record NC_134690.1, on the reverse strand, counting down.
CTCACTCCTCAGGTTTGAATTGTAAATGAACTTTGTCACTATGTAATGTCTGATATTGTTTGTTTCATGTTCCTCTAAATTGTAAAGTGCCGCGTAATATGTTGGCGCTATATAAATAAAGATTATTATTATTATCATATACTGATGACCAATCCGGTGGATAGGTCATCAGTTGTCAGAAAGTGGAAAACCTCTTTACATCATTTTCCATGTTTTGTCATGCTGTTTTAATGGTGGACAATAACATTTTCTGTACTTACTTAACTCCTTCTCCTCTCTGCTCACCGATGACAACTTGCACCACCATTTTATACCTGTCAAACCCCATGTCTGTAAAAAACAAAACAAAACACATTACATCACAATAATGGTTAGGAATGTGCTCATACATGGCGTTCTTGCAATGTACTCAGTTGGGCTGTTTTTGAGAATATGCTGTCAGTGGGTAACAATGCAGGATCTCCATAATCTTGAAGCAATCCTGCATTGTAACTCACATTAGTAGAAGAGCAGCTGGACTATATTCATACATACTACCAATATTTCTGGTTCCTGGTGCAAGGTAATGGTGACAGCCAGAACCCAGTGCTGAATTGTAAATATCGTTTTTTTTTGTTTTTTTTTACCCCTCACTAATGCTGTATCAGAGGTCTGGAGACCGACAGGGAATTTTTGTGTTCATTTGACAAAGTTTTCCTTTAGAGTGAAATTCGACTCAAAAAAACCCATAACCATATATTGATACATCAGAAGTTAGAGCGATCTCTAAAATTCGGTAATTATGTTTCTTATATTTACAGAGATATTGCCATTTTTCTATTTAGTTGTGCTGGACATTTTTGCAACAGGAAGTGCTGCCATATTGGTTGTCACTTTTGAATTAGCATCTCAGAAACGGACAACAAAATGTAATTTTTCAGCTCGTTCTGTCACTAACAAAGTGCAAAAAGAAGCTGAGAAGTTAAAGGGGTTTTCCCGAGTTATTTTGAAATTTGGCCACGGTAGGAAGGATGCAAAAAAAGAGCCATTACTTACCTCACAGATCCCCATCGTTCCAGCAGCGCCGCTTCTGTTCCTCCCCGTTGCTGTGTATTGACATAGCTGCAGCGATAACGTACTTGTATACCCACATGATCACTGCAGCCAATCACTAGTCTCAGTGGGTATACAGCACAGGATCGCTGAGGCCAGTGCTTGGCTGCAGTGATCACATGGGTATACGGGCCCGTCATCGCTGCAGCTATGTCGATACACAGTGACAGGGAGGAGCGGAGCGGCGGCACTAGAACGACAGGGATCTGTGAGGTAAGTAATGGCTCTTTTTTTTTTTTGCATCCCTCCTACATTGGCCAATTTTTAAAATAACTCGGAAAACCTCTTTAAACGCAACCTGTCACCAGCATTTCACCTATTGAACTTATCCCTCGCTGGCCGCTGCTATCAAAAGTTCATTGCCGTTATCCCCTCTCCTAAACTCCTCCTCCGACCGTAAATAACGGTCTGCAAACATTTTGTGCCTTTTATCGTAATAATCCGGCGTCCCTTTGTGCGCCCACACCAGAAGAGGACATCAATGCACAAGCGCGGGATTTCATGTGTGCTGGGGGAAGGCGAGGAGCTGTCAATCAAAAGTGGGTATAGGCGGAGTAAACTCGGAAAGACTTGAGGAATGAAGATATGACTCTTTTATGCTCATTAGCATACGGTGCGGGAACACTAAAATACTGAATACTAAAGCTACAAAGCCGACTAAGAAGACAATTATAGGTTATATAGAAATGATTTTTCACCCTCTACCACCAGGTATTGCTGGTTTAATAGGTGAAATGCTGGTGACACGTTCCCTTTAAATAATAAGGGTGCAATTCCTGTTGTCACTTTTGCAAAAGTGTTGAAAAGTGGCGATATCTCAGTAAATACAGTAAAACAAATATAGTTTCTAAACTGTGGTTGCTTCTTTAACTTCTTAGATACTACTTTATAGCCAATTCAATGTTTTTCGTGAAAATTTTCTTTAAACTGTAATGATAGGGGTAGGGAAACGGACAAGTGAGCCCTAATCTACCCGCCACTCTGTCCCTGCCTACTTGCAACGACCCGCCCTAGGCGACGGGGTACAACTGGGCGGCGGTCCCTGCACTCAGTAAGTGCACGAGACAAAACATACAAGGGAATATAAAGCAAAGGGAAAGGGGAAGTTGCCCACGGCAACACCGTGAGCAACAGAGTGGTGAACGAGCCAAGTCAAACCAGGAGAGCACGAGGTACCAAACGCAGAGCAGGAGAGTAGTCAGAAAGCCAGGGTCAGAATGGAGCAGGATCAAATTGTTAGGAGCTGTAGCTGGGCCAGGAAACCACACGGAAAGAATCACAAGCAAAGGAGGAGCAGGAAAGGCAGGTATAAATAGACAGAGGGCGGGAGCTAGCTCCGTCTGGCCAGGCTGCGATAGGCTCTCCCACTCCTAAGCCTGCCAGCCTGAGTGGTGGAAGATGGAGTCAGTCTCAGAGAGATAGACTCAGGTGCAGACTGATTACCTAAGGAAGTTAACCCAGAAGCTGTGCCTGGCAGATCCTTTACATAAACTTTAAAAGAACAAGCCATTTTTGGACTTCAGGGCAACTGAAAATGTTTATTTTTTTAATCTCGACATTCTGGAGCTAATAAACTTTTTTTACTTTTGCAACAACGCAGCAATATGAGATCTTGTTTTGTGCTGAACAACTTTTCTACAAGTACCATTCTAGGGTTGCGTATATGTTAGAGCTTAATTTTTATTAATTTAATTTGGGGGGGGGGGGGGCAAAATTAAAAACACTGTTCCGCCATGTTTTCTTACCTTTTTGTTTATTTTTTTGATGTTGTATATTGTTGCGTCGTCCCCCGCCCTTGTATAGTGCCACAATCAGGCTTAATCACGGCACTGAACAAGTATACTTCTGTGATCAGAGTTTCCTCCAATCCCAGCAGTTGCGGTGGGAATGCGTCCTCCCTTTACTGATACGTTATTACCTGCAGGTCCTTCATATACTATTATGTTAAGGAGTCAATGTTTCATGGTGCTCTTACCTTTTAGTTTATCTTTTATTGTCTCTGACAAAAAGCGAGTCAGCTGTGGAACTTCTTCAGGTATATATTGTTTGCTTTTAAGTTCTTCTTTCAGCACAGATCGTATACAGTCCTTTGCTGCTGCCGTTCTAAACCTGGTGAGAAAATACAAGTAGTGAGAGCATGGAGCGATCTTCTTATACCTTACCTATGTAGAACACAATGTACAGAAATAAAAGAATGATGAAATGAAAAACACCCGTATCTCTGGTCGTTGATAATACAAATCATTATTGTGGTATATCCACCTGCTAATAGAGACTGGATATACAGGATGTAAGTGGGGGTCTTAGCTGCTTGATTCCTACCTTTATGGCCCATTAAAAACCTCATGTAAACGTTGGGGATTCTTTTTGTGGGAATTTACATAGTACATAGTGTATATATATATATATATATATATATATATATATATATATATATATATATATATATGCACTGTCACCTACTCTATAGACAGGATACAGAGGCGTAACTTCAAGCTCCATATAACAGGCTCCCCATCTTCTTAGAAAGCAAAAGGCCCTTTGGGCCCCCTCAGGCCCAGGGCCCTTGTAGGACTGGCACCTCGTCACCCTCTATAGCAATGCCCCTGCAGGCTACCATAAACAACAACTTTAATTCTGATGAGCCATTACTGACTGAATTGCCCCCTTTTAACAGAGCAACTGATATATATATACATCCATGTCTCAGCAGCAATGTCAATGTTCCAGCCCTATCACAGGGCCCTATGGATAAATAAACCACATGTTTAACTGGATCTATTTGTAGTCCAGTGATTCCTTCGTTTTGTATATACTTTGGACCTATGATTAAGGTTTTCTGCCACCCTCATACATTATTTTTTCAGACTAAACTGCTGTTTTTCCTTGTGCATTTTATATATATATATATATATATATATATATATATATATGGAATCTGCTCTGCATCGTGCCGGCTGTGCTTGTTCCGGGGCCTTGTCGTATATGTGTGGTTTATTTACACAAGCTAGTGGTTCCAAATGGTATAGAATGTATGTGTTGTGTTAGTGCAGCTTGCTTTATTGTGACGCACTAGATGAAAGTAAATGTGGTCAGTGAATAAAGATGAATGTAGGAGACACATGTAATTACTTTCGCAAACTTTTGCATAGTTCTTTACCTGGAATAAATAAAAGTAACACATATAACACATCACAAGCTAATGTTAACTGCAAAAGCACAATTGCACTTTTATCTGTGCTTTGCCCGTTAGTTATACTTACTAGACCTGTACATAATGTAATATGCTTCTTTGTTCTTGATTCAGATCCTTTAATTTTTGGGCTGATATATTGATCTCTATGAAAAGCTCCTGTGGCAGTTGAATGGATGATCCATGTATACACTGACTGGCCACTTTATTAGAGACACCCATATAGTAGACCGTTGGACCTACTTTGGCCTTCAGAACTGCAGCAATTCATTGTGGCATAGATTCCACTAGGTGTTGAAATTGTTCTGTAGGACATGTGGACAGGATAGCTTCTTGTAGTTGACGTTAAAGTGTCCTTCTGCCGTAGGGTAAACAGCTGCCATGAAGAGATGGCTTAGGTAAGCCCTAATGTTCAAACGTCCATCCACAGGTATCAGAGGGCCCTGGGTGCGCCAAGAAAACATTCCCCTCACCATTACTCCACCTGCACCAGCCTGAACTGTTGACACCTGACAGGAAGGGTTCATCGATTCATGCGGCTTCTGCCATAGAAATCTGGATTGATCTGACCAGGCGATGTTTTATCACTGCTCAGTGATCCAATTTTTGCGCTTTTTTGCACACTGGAGTCTTGCTTTTCTGTTTCCCTTAAACAGTAATGGCACTTGAAATGGTGATCTGCTGTTATAGCCCATCTGTACTAAGACGCGACGGGTTGTGTGTTCGGACATGTTAGTTGGGGCACCAGCGTTGTGCTCAGCTGCAATTTGCTTGACCGTGCAGCGCCATTAAAATGATTCTTGACATCCTCCTCTAAACCCTTTTGTCGATGAGTTGCTGATGTCCACAGGCACATGATCCCCTTTACCTATATCTCCTTCATCATGATTCTGCCCCCGCTTGTCACTGTCCAAATGCGTTGTGTAAACTCTGTTATAGGGATGCCACGATACCAGAATTTGGACTTCGATACCGATACTTTGTGTAGTATTGCGATACTCGATACCAAAACGATACTTTTACCAATAATAATAATAATAAAAAAGTTCTTCCGTTTTCTGATGTGAGGCGCGTGGTGTGATGAATTTTGAACCTCCACATGCCTCACATAATGGACAGCATTGGGTTAATGTGTGAGGTACATGATGGGGTTAATTACTATTAATGTGAGGCACATGGAGGTTCAAAATTCATAATACCTCGTGCCTCACATGAATAAGTGAAAGAAAGCAGTTTTGTATTTTATAACAGCGTAAATATGAATGACGCTATAAATGTGTTATTACGGGCGCGGCGATACCGGATGTGTATATTTTATGTATCGAGACTTATTTTAATTTTTATTGTAATGTGTGTGTGTATTGTTTTTTTATTTTTTATTTAACATTACTTTTATTTTATTTTTTTACTTTTTATTTTTAAACTTTAATGTACTGACATATTACATTAGCCTGTGTACGGATAGTACACAGGCAGTTGTTAGGACATACCTCAGTATGCCCTAACAGGAAATATGGTCAGACAGCACTGGGGTCCTTCAATGGACCCTGGTCTGTCTGCCCATATATGGTATGGCCCTCGATCGCATCACAGGAATTCCCTGTGACATGATCCAAAGGGGCATCCCCCCTCCTCACTTTCCCCTGAATGCTGCAGTCAGCTTTGATCACAGCATTCAGGGGAATCGCAGCGGAGTTGAGAGGTTTCTCTGATCTCCGCCTTTATAGAGCGGGGCTGCGGTTGTGTAATACAACCATTGCTCCGCTCCTGACAAAAGTGCGCACACGGTCAGCATAAGGTGATGCGGCCGGCGCTGAACTAATGAGGACAGAACATGGGGGTGTTTTGCAGTGCGCCCGCCCGCCATGTTCTGTCTTCCGTGCTGGTGCTCATTAGTGCACCGCTGGTCGCATTACATCATGCTGACGGCGCGCACTTGTCAGTACTCAGGAGTGCGGCAATGACTCTATCACACAGCCGCAGCCCCGCTCTCATACATTCATGTGTTACTATACTGAGCTGTGTGGCCCCACAGCTTAGTATCGAAATACATTAAATAACGGTATGTTTGGGGGTGCAAAGTATCGAAACAGTATCGAAGTTTGCATCCTTACTCTGTTACATGTCATCCTTGTGTCATTACTTCCACGTTATCACATGACATAGTCAACTCCTGGGGACACGTGACATAGTCAACTCCTGGGGACAAATGACTAGGTAAATGTGGTCAGAACATAATTATGTTGTGGCCAGTGATTACATAGGACACAGAGGAAAACCCATTAAGGTTAAATAAACACATTATGGATATGCCACAGGGAAATCTGATGTTGTCGATTTTTTTCGAAAATCTGTAGCAGAAATCCCAAACTGAAACTTGGATTTCTGCCGTGTACTGGCAAGTGGAGCCGCCCCACTGTAATTAAATGGAGCTAATCTGTGGCTTTTCATCGTATAATCCACGGCAATAATAAAAATGCTGTGGATTTTAAAATCTGAAGAACGTTCATTATTCAACACTGATATTTTCATGAGCATGTCAATGGGGTATAAAATATCCTATTCACATACATTAGAGCATTGATCCCCAACCACCGGGCCGCGGATCATTTGGTACCGGGCCGCGGTATCTGGTATCTGCCCTGGTGGACTCAGGGAATTATTTTCGCTCAGAATGTCCGCTGCGGAAAACTGCTGAGCAGGCCTCCTAGGTTGACGTTTCATCTCAGGAGACATCTGCAGCCTGTGATTGGCTGCAGTGGTGGTCACATGGGATGAAACGTCATCAAAGGAGGCCGGCCCTCTAACGTCATCCGGACCGGCCTCTTGGGATGATGTTTCATCCATGTGACCGCCGCAGGTCCCAGTTCCAACTGCATCCACCACAGGTCAATTTCCGAGCGTTTTTGTCCGCTCATCATTTACGCAGAGTGTAAATGAGACTTGTTTTAGCTCATCCACTTTGCTGCTACTGTATTATGTTGTGGATTTTTCACAGCATAACATCGGTATTACAATACAGATATACGCCGTATTTACGCAATGTGTGAACTGACTCTAACCCCCCCCCCCCACCCCCGCCCCGTCGATCCCTGGAAAAATGTTCTTGCATCAAACTGGTCCTCAGTGCAAAAAAGGTTGGGGACCACTGCATTAGAGGCAGGATGTTAGCAGATTGTGAATGTCTGTGTGTGAATGTGAACATAGCCTGAAAGACTTCATTAAAAACAAATCTGAAAAAAATGATAGATAGATAGATAGATAGATAGATAGATAGATAGATAGATATGAGATAGATAGATAGATAGATAGATAGATAGATAGATAGATAGATAGATAGATAGATAGATAGATAGATAGATAGATAGATATGAGATAGATAGATAGATAGATAGATAGATAGATAGATAGATAGATAGATAGATAGATAGATAGATAGATAGATAGATAGGATTATAAATCATTTGTTACAGTAGTAAGTGCTGACTTTTATTACCGACGTGCAATCATATAATCCTGTGCTGTACATATTCGCACTTACTTATGTTGGAAGTTAGGCCTAATACAGTAAGTATTATCACCGCTTTCCTCCATGACGGTATCCGTTTCACATACACTGTCAAGCGCCCAGCAGCGTGTTCGTCACCATGGTAACTATCGCCAAGCTCGTCGCTTCCGGTTCCAGGGGAAGGAGCACTTCCGGGGTCCCCATAGCGTGCTGCTGTCGGTGTGGTTCAGTCTGGAATGGAGTTGCTCTCCGGCACCTCCGTTCTAAACCGTTCACTAGTGAGGTGACTAGATTGGAGTTGCTGGAGGGAGGACTTGCTCGGAGCAGCTCCAGGACAGGTCACTGATATGACTAGAATGGAGTTGCTTGCAGGAGCTCCCCATATAAACCGTTCTTGTGGACGGCTAGAGTGGAGTCTCTACATGGAGGATCCTGGAGCTCAGTCACAACGGGCCACATTATGGATAGTGCTACAAAACGGGTCTGAATGGGAATGGAGTAAAACATGTCACCTATACATATTACATTTACACCTGCAGGCAATTTCTGCTGCCGTTATATCAATATTTGCATTGCTGGCTGTTGTTAATAATGTATGGCTCAATTAATAGCGTCAATACCGCGACACAACATGTACGATTATCAAGGTGCGATACCGCCACATCATTGCAAAACAAAAGTTACATTTTTCTGTTATTAAAAATTGCATGTGATTATTTTTGATCCCATAGGATGACATTGAAATGACACGCAATGTGGTGCAATACGGTATTGCGGGATGTTGCGTTGCAGAAGTCTAGGCGCTGGTTTCACACTTCGGTTTTATTATCCATCAGAAGAACGGACATTAAAACCACCATAAAGTCTTCCGTTTGTATCCAGGATCATTGACGCCAATGTTAAAATAAAAACAAAAGGCCACTACTGACGGATTTCCGTTTTTGTTTTTAAAAGGAGAAAAAATGCGCAGCGTGTTGCTTTTTCTTCTGTAAAAAATTTAAGCCAATGGTAGCGGCCTTCTATTTTTTATTGTAACGTGGTCAATGATCATGGATACAAACGGTAGACTTTATGGTGGTTTTAATGTCCGTTGTGCTGATCAACTGACAGATCAAAACAACAGATAATAAAACCAGAGGTGATTCACGCAATAACTAGTTCTTATAAGGAGGTTCAGTATAGACTGTGGTTGTTATAGGGAGGTTCAGTATAGACTGTGGTTGTTATAAGGAGGTTCAGTATAGACTGGTTGTTATAAGGAGGTTCAGTACAGACTGTGGTTGTTATAGGGAGGTTCAATATAGACTGTGGTTGTTATAAGGAAGTTTAGTATAGACTGTGGTTGTTATAAGGAGGTTTAGTATAGACTGGTTGTTATAAGGAGGTTCAGTATAGACTGGTTGTTATAAGGAGGTTCAGTATAGACTGGTTGTTATAAGGAGGTTCAGTACAGACTGGTTGTTATAGGGAGGTTCAGTATAGACTGTGGTTGTTATAAGGAGGTTCAGTATAGACTGGTTGTTATAAGGAGGTTCAGTATAGACTGTGGTTGTTATAAGGAGGTTCAGTATAGACTGTGGTTGTTATAAGGAGGTTCCGTATAGACTGGTTGTTAGCGCTAGTCCACACGTGGTGTAAATACTGTTGATTTTTTTGTCTGCAATGTATTTAGTTGCAGAAAATCCGCAGCATGATATAGTAGCAGAGGATTGGATGAGATTTCAAGAAATTTCATCCACACGCTGCGTACGTGATATGCGGAGATTTCACGCACAAATTGACTTGTGCGGTTTTTTTAATCCGCAGCGTGTCAATTGTGGTTGCGGAATCGCTGGTAGTTTGTTGCAGGGTTTCCCCACTGAATTCAACGGGGATCCAAATCCCGCAACAAACAGTCAAGTATTGAGACTTTTGCGGTGGTATCGCAGCGATTACACTGTAAAAATCTCAACTTAGAAAAAAACCTTATACTTACACTGACGTTCTGCAGGCCGGCCTCCCAGGATGGCGTTTTATCCCATGTGACCACTGCCGCCAATCACAGGCTGTAGCGGCGTCACATGGGATGAAACGTCATCCCAGGAGGCTGGCCTGGATGACATCAGAGAGCCGGCCTCCTGGGTTGACGTTTCATCCAATGTGACGAAACGTCACCCCGCTAGGCGGGCCTGCGAGCAGGCTGGCTAAATGCTCCAGTTTTCCACAGCGGACATTCCAGGCGAAATACTGAACCTCGATTTGGTGTGATTTGTCGCCCGGAATACTCTGCGGCTACCGGGGTGGATACCATACCTCCCAACCATCCCGGATTCAGCGGGACAGTCCCGGATTCCGGGCGGTGTCTCGCTGTCCTGGGCGGTATGTCCTGGGACAGGGCTATTTTAAGCGTATATTTGGACATAGACATCAGGGGCTCCTACTGGAGCGGAATCCTCTGCCAGAGTCCGCAACAGGGATTCCGCTCAAGATTAGCCATTGACCTCACTGTCCATATATGGACAGTGACATCAGGGCTTCCCTCTAGGAGCCGAATCCCCGGCCTATGCTCTGGCTGGGGATTCTGCTCCTAGAGGGAGTCCAAATGGCGCCATCTTCAAGAGGGGTGTGGCACTATCTACATGGACACTGTGGCACTATATAGGGGCACTATCTACAGGGGACACTGTGGTGCTATCTACATGGGCACTGTGGCACTATCTACAAGGGCACTGGCACTAGGGCCAGCTAAGGGGGCATTATACTGTATGGGGGCATTATGCTGTATGGGGCATTATACTGTATGGGGCAGCTATGTGGGCATTGTACTGTATGGCGGCATTTGTGTGGGCATTATACTGTATGGGTGGCATTATACTGTATGGGGCAGCTGTGGCACATTATGCTACATGGGGGCAGCTATGGGGCATTATGCTGTATGGTGGAATTTGTTTGGGCATTATAATGCATGGAGTAATCTGTGTGGGCATTATACTGTATGGGGGCATCTGTGTTGGCTTTATACTGTATGGGTGCATCTATGGGGCATTATACTGTATGGTGGCAGCTATGGTGGTATTATACTGTGTGGTGGCAGCTATTTGGTATTATACTGTGTGAGAGGCACTATGGGAGCATGATACTATGTGGGCTGAAGTGGGTGTATATGGGCGGGGATTGGGTGGGATTAGAGGCGTGGCTTAAAAGAAAAAATGTGCCACAACGGTTGTCCGTCTTTGTGATACTTGTGTACTTATATGCAGCATATCCGCCCTGTGTGAACTTAGCCTCATAGGGAGGTCCTTCATATAGCAACTAGATTCTATCTGTCTAATTACTGCACTGACTAGAATAGAGTTGTTATATGGAGGTTCATGATCTCGGTATAGACCAGGGGTCTCAAACTCGGCCGGGTAAGTGGGCCGCATATAGAAAAAATGGGAAGTTGACGGGCCGCATTACTTTCAAATTTGATACAATACAAAATTATTGTTAATCAATTAGTTATTTGAACTACTATAACACTACATTACTAGAATACTACATTACTATAATACCGCTAGGTTTAAAGTGCTTATTTCAACAATCCAGCTTTCCAGTTTAAGTGTCGCTAAATGCAGTCCGGCGGCTCAGTTAGCACACATGTCAAGATTGGGCAGCCCCTTTTTAGATAGTGCCGCAGTGCCCTCTGTGGATGCTGCCGCAGTGCCCTCTGTGGATGCTGCCGCAGTGCCCTCTGTGGATGCTGCCGCAGTGCCCTCTGTGGATGCTGCCGCAGTGCCCTCTGTGGATGCTGCCGCAGTGCCCTCTGTGGATAATGCAACACACCCCTAGATAAGGACACAGTGCCCTCTGTAGATAAGGCCACAGTGCCCTCTGTAGATAAGGCCACAGTGCCCGCTGTAGATAAGGCCACAGTGCCCTCTGTAGATAAGGCCACAATGCCCTCTGTAGAAAATGCAACACACCCCTAGATAATGCCAGTGTCCTCTTCAGATACTGTCACACACCCACTTGTAGATAACGCCACAGTGCCCTCTGTAGAGGCTGCCACAGTGCCCTCTGTAGAGGCTGCCACAGTGCCCTCTGTAGAGGCTGCCACAGTGCCCTCTGTAGAGGCTGCCACAGTGCCCTCTGTAGAGGCTGCCACAGTGCCCTCTGTTGAGGATGCCCCAGTGCCCTCTGTAGAGGCTGCCCCAGTGCCCTCTGTAGAGGCTGCCCCAGTGCCCTCTGTAGAGGCTGCCCCAGTGCCCTCTGTAGAGGCTGCCCCAGTGATGTCAGGGGCTTGCACAGAGCTGGAGTCCCAGGCAGAGCGCTAGTAGGCTCTTCCTGGGACTCCAGCTGTGCTCCTGACATCACTGGGACTCCTGCTCTGGGGAAGCCCCTGACATCATTGTTGATGTATGGACAGCGATGTCAGAGGCTTCCCCAGAGTCCCGGAGCAGAGCCGATAATAGCGCTCTGCCCTGGACTCCGGCCTGGGCAAGACCCTGACACACTATCCATATATGGGCAGCGATGTCAGGGAATTCCACAGAGTCCCGGAGCAGAGCCGACACCAGCGCTCTGCTCGGGACTCCGGCTCTGGGGAAGCCCCAGACATCGCTGTTCATATGTGGACAGCGATGTCAGGGAATTCCACAGAGTCCAGGAGCAGAGCCGACACCAGCGCTCCGCTCTGGGCAAGACCCTGACACACTGTCCATATATGTGCAGCGATGTCAGGGAAATCCACAGAGTCCCGGAGCATAGCCGACACCAGCGCTCTGCTCGGGACTCCGGCTCTGGGGAAGCCCCAGACATCGCTGTTCATATGTGGACAGCGATGTCAGGGAATTCCAGAGTCTCGGAGCAGAGCCGATACTAGCGGCTCTGTGTCCCGCGGGCCGCAGATGACAGCCCCAGGGGCCGCATGCGGCCCGCGGGCCGCGTGCTTGAGACCCCTGGTATAGACTGTGGTTGTTATAGGGAGGTTCTTCATACATCAATTCAATTAATCCTCCTGAGCAGTTTAGTTGCATCAGCTTATGGGCAGTTATATTAAGCATTGCGAGAGCAGATCGTGTCTTTTTTTCACAAAATGTGTATGAGCCGATCAGTTACTCGTAGAGTAAAATGTTTTCAATTTATCAGAATTTTCTTTGATTTAACAGCGTGATGGCAGTAAGGGTATGTTCACACGGCTTATTTTCGGACGTTTTTCGGGGCGAAAAATCGGGAGCCGAACGTCTCTAAACAGGGCTGTTTTTTTACTCGGTCGTCTTGAAAAATGGCCGCGTAAAAAAACGGCCGTGAAAAATAAGTGCATGTCACTTCTTGAGCCGTTCTTGGAGCCATTTTTCATTGACTCCATAGCTCCAAAAACGGCCGTAAAAAACGCAGCGAAAAACGCCAGTTGCTAAAAAAACGGCTGAAAATCAGGAGCTGTTTTGGTGTTTACCCTTAGGATATGTTCACACGCTTAACCAAAAACATCTGAAAATACGGAGCTGTTTTCAAGGGAAAACAGCTCCTGATTTTCAGAAGTTTTTTTAGACCACTCGCGATTTTCGCAGCTTTTTTTACAGCCATTTTTGGAGCTATTTTCAATAGAGTCTATGATAAACGGCTCCAAAAACATCTCAAGAAGTGATCTGCACTTCTTTTTCGCGGCCGTTTTTTTACATGGCCGTTTTTTTCAAAACGGGCGCGTAAAAAACGGCCCGTTGGAACAGAACGCCGTTTTTCCAATTTAAATCAATGGGCAGATGTTTGGAGGCGTTCTGCTTCCGATTTTTTCGGGCGTTTACGGCCCGAAAATAGGCCGTGTGAACATACCCTTATACTTTTGTAAATACTCAATTTGTCACAAGAGATATAAAAGGGTTAAAGTGTAAAGTATCATAGTGGGTGCTAGGTAGTCAGGAGCAGAGGCGCAGCTATATGGGATGCAGAGGTAGCAGTCGCTACCAGTCCCTGGAGCCTAAGGTTACATGCACACGTTGTGGAATCTGGTGCCGAAAATCCTCATCAAAACCACAGGTAATTCTGCAGGTAAAATCCACACCTAAGGCCGGATTCACACGAGCGTGTGCGTTTTGCGCGCGAAAAAAACACTGCGTTTTGCACGTGCAAAAAATGCTGCGTTTTACGCGAGGAGCACATCAGTGTGGCATCAGTATTTGGTGCGTGCCTGCGTGATTTTCGCGCATATGGCATTGTTATGATACTCTGTTTTTATGTTTACAAACATAAAAGCAGGAGGTGCTTTTATGTTTTCATTCAATTATTTTACAACTCTAGCGCGAATCACGAGCGGCACATGGAAGTGCTTCCGTGTGCCGTGCGCGATTTTCACGCACCCATTGACTTCAATGGGTGCGTGATGCGCGAAAAACAGCGAAGTATAGGATATGTCGTGAGTTTGTAGTGAAAATCACGGACAGTCTGAACGCAGATGTGAATTAAGCCTTACATGGGAGCCTGTGGGTGATGTTGAACATGTACCTCGTGGAGCTCCCAACATTACTGTCCATATATAGACAGTGTTGTCAGGAGCAGTGCTGGAGATCCCAGCCAGAGTGCTAGTAGATCCCCCGTGAGTGATCTGACTGATGGTCATTCAGGTCACAGTTAATTTAAAAAAATAAATAAATACAACACCCCCCAACAACAAACAGTCCCATGTAAATACACCAACCTCTGCAACATACAGTCCCATGTAAATACACCCTCCATCCATCATACAGTCTCATGTAAATGCCCGCCAACATACAGTCCCATGTAAATACACCACCCCCGCCGACCTACCGTGCCATGTAAATACACCACCCCTGACAACGAACAGTCCCATACAAATACACCATCCCCTCCAAGATACAGTCCCATGTAAATACACCACCCCCTTCCAACATACAGTCTCATGTAAATACACCTCTCCATCCAACATACAATCCCATGTAAATGCCTCACTCCCCTCCAACATACAGTCCCATGTAAATACCTCACTCCCCTTCAATATACAGTCCCATGTAAATGTTTCACTCCCCTCCAACATACAGTCCCGTGTACATTTTTCACTCCCCTCCAACATACAGTTCCATGTAAATTCCTCACTCCCCTCCAACATACAGTCCCATGTAAATGTTTCATTCCCCTCCAACATACAGTCCCATGTAAATGTTTCACTCCCCTCCAACATACAGTCCCATGTAAATACCACACTCCCCTCCAACATATAGCCCCATGTAAATACCACACACTCCTCCATCATACACTCCCATGTAAACGCCCCACTCCCTTCAAACATACAGTCCTATGTAAATAAACTACTCCCCTCCAACATGTAGTCCAATTTAAATACACTACTCCCTCATTTCAGATCCCTAACATACATTCCCATAGAGCACAACCCCTTCAGTGGCGTCGCGCTGTAGCATCCATAGTGGCTGCTAGCGGAGCCTCCAGCCATGGGGGGGGGGTGGCACGGGCCCCCTCATGCTGCGGACCACGTAGCAGCCGCTACGGCTGCAATAGCGGTAGTTACGCCACTGGACATAGGGTCACCAGTTACGATTGCTCAGTTCGGGAGGAAGTAATTTTCCCTTCACCTGGCTCTGCGTCCTGTAGCGGATTGTAACTTGGCACTCTGAGGTTATTGACTATCGTACAAGTTCCTTGTCCTCCTCCTTCCATCTTATTGAATTGATGACTGCTGTTACAGAAAAATGCCCTGAAAATGTTATGACTATGTCCTATTACATAGCCTCCGACACTTCATGAACATAGCACACATGAAAATACATGTGACAAATTTAGCACAGCCTGTATTTACGGTACCCAACATTTTTGACTAAAGCTGGCCATACACATCAGATAATGATTGCCTGCAATTCAATTAATCATGCATCGGATCGTTTGTACGAACGATCCGACCATCAACATGCCAGACTAAACTGGTAGATCACTGGGAAAGTTAAAGTGGCAAATGATCAGCCGTATTTGTGCGATAAATCCATACACGTTTATTTTCAGCCCACAACTGAAAAAAATCCAACCTGACATCACACATTTGGCAGACAGTAAATGGCCATCGCGAACAATCATTCGCGTTTAATAATCAAACGACTGTCAGCCGAAGTTATCAAAATCGTCCGTTAAATCTGGAATATGTAATCTTAAGCGGCTATACACAGGAGACAATGATCGTACGTGGGATTGTTTGTATGAACGATCTCACCAGCAACAGTAGAGACTAAACTGGCCAATCAGGAAGTCCGTTTTAAAAATGACTCCCTGGGGCTGGCGCAAAATGGCAAATAATCAGACGATCATGCCATACACATGTCGTTTCGGCCCACCATTGCTAAAATTATTTTCCAACTTGGCCAATCACATCTTCGGCAGACTTTCCTCCTTCGTGAACATTTGTTTGTGTTTTTTTCTCAAACGATGGTCAACCGTAATGGCCTACATCGTCCATTTTGACTGATATTTATCTTGTGTATAGCCAGCTTTAAATATGTTCAATATACCTGCCTAAATGAAAAGCCACACATGTACCTTACAGTACCGCAGATACCCCCATAAAGTGACCCCAAAAATCTCCCAGGCATCTTATACGTAGACAGTATTTAAGATATCTTGATTGCTAGAGACTTTTTTTTGTTTTCAGTACACCTAAGAATTGAAAAGATTGTAATATTGGTAGTAAATACTGAAAAAATTTGGTACACTGTACATCTCCCCCACTCAGGACCGCACCTTTATTAGCTGAAATGTTCTTGCTCTGGCAGGCCTGTTACATTCATATAATAAAGGGGTTGTATGATTGAGGATAACCCCTATTAGGGCATATGGATATCATAGAGGGGAAATGCCAGGCTGGCTGCTGCTCCCCACTGCAAAAATCAGCTGTTTTCCAGTAGCTTGAACCGCAGTGATCAACTGATGGCTACTTTCGGGCATGGAGAGTGATGCGCTGACAGTGATTTAATGTGTGGGTCCCACATAAGTACTCTGTGGGAGTTCATGCATAATGGGATTTTCCTAGGTTTAGGTTTCTGTTTTCCCACATTTTCATTATATCACAACAGACATATTTTACAAAGTTGTTAATGGGATATTTTAAAGTCCCATTCACACTATTCTCCTAAGAACTTCATGTATAGGCTGTTGTTTTCGTTTTTTTCGTGACATTGACTTAAATCACACTAGGACAACCCCGACTGCCCATATGACCTATTAGGGCATATAGAGGTCAGAGGGGGTCCCCCCTCCATACATCATTTGAATGGCCAGCATGTAATACTCTCCTTCATTGGCCGCTGCAAGGGAAACACATGGCTAGATGTGGCTTCCTAAAGTGATATCTACTAATTGCTGTTACTTAGAGAAGCCAGACCCATGACAATCAGCTTATTGTCTGGTCTTTTTAAATAAAGGGTAGTTTTTCATGTGACAACGCCTTTAACCCCTTAAAGGCGTTGTCCACTACTGGACAATTGATGACCTATCCACTGGATAGGTCATCAGTACATGATCTGTGGGGGTCCAACACCCGGACCCTGCACTGTTAAGCCGCTTCAGCTATCTCCGGGCAGTGACATCAGGGGAAACTCCTGAAGCAGAATCCCCGAACACATGGGGATTCCCCTTCAGGAGTTGCCGCTGATGTCAATGTCCAGATCTGCCCAGAAGGGATGCAAAAATAATGCAAACCGGCCGGGAAAAATGGCTGATTTTACCGGCCGATACTCGGGCTCGGGCGGGACCCGGTCGTGTGAATCCCGCCTAAACCTTAGACCTGGTGGACACTAATATAAAATAAAATGGTGGATTAACCCCTTAATGACCGCCGATAAGCCTTTTCACGGCGGTCACTAATGGGCTTTATTCTACAGCGCCGCCATTCCACGGCGCTGCATTAGAATAAAGTAAACAGAGCAGGGAGCTGTCAAATCTCCCTGCTCTCAGCTGCCAGAGGTAGCTGGGGGCGTCCCTGCTCTGCCGGGTGAGATCGATATAAGTATCGATCTCACCCGTTTAACCCTTCAGATGCGGTGCTCAATAGCGTGCACCGCATCTGAGTGGTTTTGGAGAGAGGGAGCTCCCTCTCTCCCCCACCGACACCCGGCGATAAGATCGCCGAGTGTCTGTGTCTCCGATGGCAGCCGGGGGCCTAATAAAGGCCCCCAGGTCTGCCTGTAGTGTATGCCTGCTAGGATATGCCGGAGGCATGACCTAGCAGATGCCTGTCCGTTTTACACGGACAGGCAGTAATACACTGCAGTACAAAAGTATTGCAGCGTATTATAATAGCGATCGATAATTTAAAAAAAAGTGAAAGAAAAAAAATTAAAAACCCACTTTTTCCCCTTACAAAATGCTTTACTATTAAAAAAAACATAAAAAGTTACACATATTTGGTATTGCCGCGTCCGTAATGACCCCGACTATAAAGCTGTTACATTATTTAACCCGCACTGTGAACGCCGTAAAAAAATAAAATACAAATCAATGGAATAATTGCTGTTTTCTGTTAATCCTGACTTAAAAAAAATGTGATAAAAAGTGATCAAAAAGTCGCATCTACTCTCAAATGGTACCAATAAAAACGACAAGTCGCCCCGCAAAAAACAAGACCTTATACAGCTATGTCGACGCAAAAATAAAAAAGTTATAGCTCTTCGAATGTGACAATGTAAAAAATGGCTTGGCCATTAGGGCCCAGAATGCAAGCAGGGGGAAGGGGTTAAACACCAACATCTGTATGTTTATACAAAATGACTATCTTACTCCGAACTATGTTGATAGTTTAAAATCGATTTTCTAAGAATTTCACTGATTGCAATGCAAAGAGGGAAATCTGCAGCAAAATGTACATGTAACACATGTAGATTTTGCTATGGATTTCAGGCCATCTCCACCTCACAAACTATATACTGCGTGGGGACTTTTTCTATATAGTTTTTTTTTCATTCATTCATATATTTTTCTAATAGGTGGTTACTTGGCATTGCAGTGTTGAACTGGTTATATATTACTAATCTATATCAGATGTCTACATTTTATTAGGGTGTATTCACACAAGCTGGTTTTGTCTGGATTTTTTTGCTAAGACAAACAAAACCAGCGGTTCTGAAAAACCTCCGCACAATTTAGTGATCTAACCATGACAAAATTGTCACGTGTGAAAATACCCTTATTTTATTTGATATTATAGTATTTGTATGAAGTAAACATTTTGTTTCTACCTGTGCCTTTTTTCTCCGCTCCAATTTTTTTTGGGGGGTGTGGAAGCGTTAGTCTTAGTGCGGTTGCACGCGACCGAGTGCCATTCGGGACGTTTTTCACGGCATCTGAGTGGTACCCGATGGTTTTCACAGACCTATTCACTTTAGCGGGTGAATCGGGTCCGTGAAAACTGACCTGATTCTCTGATTCGTGGAACATGTCCTATCTTTCCATGGATCACTGAATCACTGACGGGACCAGGCCGGCGCACACAGTCGTGTGCATGAGGCGTTATTAGCAAAAGGAATAAAATAATGCATTCTATATGGAAACAGATGCATCATTAAGTAACACACAAACCCATGTGAGACATATCTATAAATATAGTATTTTCCATTTACATTGAGTATTTCTGTAAACGGTAAAATCACAGTTGGTGACGTGTAATTATAACTATTTATTTCCATTGTCAGTCAGAATCAGATATGTGATTGAATTGTTAACTGAAATGACAGCTGAATTGTGAAAACTACTTGATGTACTATGTATGTATGGCTTGTGTGTACTATATTCACTGTATGTACTGTACTGTTAATGTGGAAACGTCTACCATCTCATCGTGGTGATTAGAAGGACATACATTTTAGCTCATGGTAGAAGTTTGTAAAACAAATAGTGCCAGAAAAATACATGGAGTGCACTACATTTATTATGTGTTTTAGACAATTTTTACACCTACCTCAAAAGTTTTGACAAGCGTCTAAAATAAGGATCGTGGCTAATAGGAAAATGTGCTCCGTGTTTTGCGGCTGTATAAAAGATTACGTTTGTGTGCATGAGCCCTGACATTTGGGCTTAGGAGCTTCAGGGTATGTTCACACGATGAGAGGCATTTACATGTGAAAAGACAGACTGTTAACAGCTGCCTCGTTTCACACGTAAATGCTTCTCGTAATTTACGAGGCGTCTGAGACGCTCTGAGATGCTCGTAAATCTTGAGCTGTGCTTCATTGAGTTCAATGAAGAACGGCTCAAATTACGTGGCAAAGAAGTGCCCTGCACTTCTTTGCCGAGGCAGTCCATTTACGCGTCGTCGTTTGACAGCTGTCAAACGACGACACGTAAATTACAGGTCGTCTGCACAATACGTCGGCAAACCCATTCAAATGAATGGGCAGATGTTTGCCGACGTATTGGAGCCCTATTTTCAGGCGTAAAACTAGGCATAATACGCCTCGTTTACGCCTGAAAAGAGGTCGTGTGAACCCAGCCTCAAGTTACACCTTTAGTTGTATCAATCCATAATATGTAACCAATAGAAATCCTTATGTAAAAACATCACGGCTCTCTTTCTTCCCCAAAATAAATGTAGCACAATCACAGAAGAAGGTCAGTCTTCCAAAACATTAATAAACCGGCACTGTGAACGGCATAAAAAAAGAACTTAGCTGGAAATTCCAAAAGGAAAATCCAGGGAAAAGTCAATAGATATTTTCACCATTCTGGCATGTGTGGGTTAACTGGACACCTTCCTTTTCAAATCCTCAGATTTTTGATAGAAACCTCACAAGACTGTCGATATTTAAATCCAAGCGACTCCTATTTAAGAAACCAATTGAAATCCACAGTGAGTTAAATCCGCAGCATGCCCTCATATCTCTGCATGTTTTGCTCAATAACATGTGAGTAGGGTTTTGTAAAGCCTCATTTACTTGCATTCGACTGTTCAGTTCCGGAGATTTTCCACGCCGAATATCCTCTGCCATGTTTGAGCATGTGTTGTTTCCTTTTTTCCTGGTCATTTAATGAAAAATGCATGATGCGATACAAATGCTTTACATTATAACTATTTTTAGAGAAAACGTTATTAATTACATAAAAAAAAGCAGAAGTTGTTATTCTATTTAAATATTTGCTCCTTTTTAGCGCTTTGGTAATATGGTGCTACTTTTACAAAACATTCTGTATTTAATGGTGTTAATGATAACCTAATATTTAAAACCACAATACCACTGTAGTAAGAACTATATTAGCCAACGACCCACAAAGTATTACCTTTGTGCACATGAAAATACATGTAACTAGTTTCTGAGAAGAGAAATGGGGTGAAAACTCTCAGGTTATGCTTTTATTTGCTAACACAGCTAACCATATCCTGCCTCATATATTGCACTGTTTCATGTTCTAACGCTAAGAAGCTATGTGGATACTTTTTCCAATATATGTAATTAGTCATCCAGGGAAATTTTATTACTACTTAAATACTCATAGTTGCATAGCAAAAGAAAATCTATTATTACTATCGTTTACTTTGCCCTTATATCTACTTCATCTCCTTGCATTCCGCCATAGAGAAGAGAGATTAGAAAACCGTATTGTTGCTTGAAGCAAGTTTTTATATTGCTTTGTCCTTGGAAATATGATTTGTAATGGAGATACTCAAAAAGTTAATAACAAGGGTGGAGGAAGATGTGTGCCGGAGAGGACGTTTGACATGTGACTCCTCCCCTCCCGCTCCAAAGTGTCCTGCCATCCACAGCTGCATGCTGAGTATTGGTGTCTGATGAACGTCTGTGCACTGCCGCTTACTGCCCACTGTGTGCCAGAAACAGGCGCCTCGTCCCACGCGTGCACCTCTCTCCCGGGTCTGATTAGCCTGGGGGCTCCCAGTGTGGCTTGTGGTTGCCCTGTTGAAGCAGCATATTACTGACAGGGACAATGGTGGAATTGCCTCACCTTCTTAACTCCTGCTATTCCCCTGCTACCCACCCTGGTCTCTGCTTGTGCAGCTTACTACTCCCCTTGGACACTGTGTGGAGAGGCTTCACAAGTAATTGCAGGACGCTGCTTGGTTCTGGGAGTCCAGAAAAGAGCCACCTGACTGACCGCCACTGGACCACCTTCAGCAATTCTTTACCTGCCAGTGTGGTATCACCTGCCTGGCTGCACTGCTGCACCACTGGGGGGGACTGGGACATTGGCATAAGGCTCTTAGTTTGGGGGCACTCCTGGAGTCTGGACACTGGATCCCCTGCCTCCTATGTTGCCTCAATGCTGGAAGGACTGATGTGCATTGTAGTGGATGACCACACTCTGTAATTATTCTTAATAAGCAGAATTTTATATATGCGAATATTTTTCCTTTTGTATATGTATCATACCTTTGTAAAGTAACGGGTACTAACCCATTATTAAAAGCAGCGTTTATCATTTGGATCTGTATCTGTACAACAATGGCGGGGGGAAAAAAGTAGAGGAAACCATTCTAGCAGTTAAAAATCGCAAATCTACTGGTGGTGGTCAACCAGATTTCTCCAAACTAAAAACCAACGCATAAATTTATAAGTTACGGAAGTCCCTTGCCCTGGAAAATAAAAAAGGAAAGGGAGTAACAAGGGGAGCTTATGGGTGGGAGCCAACTATTCTGGAACTATCTTTTTGGACTCTCAAAACGCAATGGTGCAAAATGATGCTAAATGACGACCCAGACTAGGTCCAGTAGAATTTCACTAAACACCTCACATCATCATTTGCTGGACCCCATGGACACAGCGGTGATGAGGAAACCTTAGGGCCTTGTGCGGCTTATAGGGCTGGTGAAGAAGTCAAAGATTAGGCAATAAGTGAGCGCAGATATTTTGTATAATACCCAATAAAACCGGCCTGTGCATAAAGGATTGGTTCAAAGCGACCACAGCAATCCATGGATTATTCATTCTCCCCATTATTACATCATCCTATTATGACCAAATCCACTCCGCCCAGTTTACATATACCCTGATATACTCCGCCCAGCTTACATATACCCTGATGTACTCCGCCCAGCTTACATATACCCTGATGTACTCCGCCCAGCTTACATATACCCTGGTGTACTCCGCACAGCTTACATATACCCTGATGTACTCCGCACAGCTTACATATACCCTGATGTACTCCGCCCAGTTTATATATACCCTGATGTACTCCGCCCAGTTTACATATGCCCTGATGTACTCCGCACAGATTACATATATCCTGATGTACTATGTACAGCTTACATATATCCTGATGTACTCCGCACAGATTACATATACCCTGATGTACTCCGCCGAGTTTACATATATCCTGATGTACTCCGCACAGATTACATATACCCTGATGTACTCCGCCCAGCTTACATATACCCTGATGTACCCGCACATATTACATATACCCTGATGTACTCCACAGTTTACATATATCCTGATGTACTCCTCACAGATTACATATACCCTGATGTTCTCCGCACACATTACACATATCCTGATGTACTCCGCCCAGCTTACATATACCCTGATATACTCCGCCCAGCTTACAAATACCCTGATGTACTCCGCCCAGCTTACATATACCCTGATGCACTCTGCCCAGCTTACATATGCCCCCACATTATAAGATAAAATACCACTAAAACACCAGGCAAAATCTGCGCTTCAAAAGCCAAATGGTGGTCCAACTGAGCCTGGCCGTGTACACAAACGGCAATTTATGACCACATATGGGGTATTACTGTATTCTGGAGAACCCGCTTAACAATTTATGGGATGTGTGTCTACGGTGGTACAAGCTGGGCACAACACATTGGGCACTGAAATGGCATATCTGTGGAAAACAGCAATTTTCAATCTGCAACATCTATTGTTTACTCATTTTTGCAAAACACTTGTGCGGTCAAAATGCTGACTACACCCCTAGATAAATTCTTTGAGGGATCTAGTTTCCAAAACGGGGTAATTTATCGGGGGTACCACTGTACTGATACTATAGCTCAATGCAACATGGGGTCAAAAAACGAATCTTGTAAAATCTCCACTCCAAATACTAAATGGCGCTCCTTCCCTTTAGAGCCTTGCTGTGTGTCCAAATAGCAGTTTATGACCACGTGTGGGGTATTTCCCTACTCTGAAGAAGTTGCTTTACAAATGTTATGGTGCTTTTTCTCCTTTATTTGATGAGAAAATGAAAGATTTTGAACCAATGCTGCGTCTTATTGGAAAATAATGTAATTTTTCATTTTCACTGCCCATTTCTAATAAAATATATGAGACACCTGTGGGGTCAAAATGCTCACTACCCCCCTAGATGAATTCCTCAATGGGTGTAGTTTGCCAAACGGAGTCACTTTTTTTGCACTGTACTGGTACCTTAGGAGCTTTACAAATGCGACATGGTGCCGAGAAATCAAACCAGCAAAATCTGTACTCCAAAAGCTAAATGGCGTGCCTTCCCTTCTGAGTCCTGCTGCTTGCCCAAACAGCAGTTTATGACCACATGTTGTGTATTTCCATACTCTGGAGAAGTTGCTTTACAAATGTTATGGTGCTTTTCATCATTTATTTGTTGAAAAAAATAAAATTTTTAGGTAAAGCTACATCTTATTGGAAAATAATGTGATTTTTCATTTTCACGGCCCAATTCTAATGAAATCTATGAAACACCTGTAGGGTCAAAATGCTCACTACACCCCTAGATTAATTCCTCAATGGGTGTAGTTTGCCAAATGGAGTCACTTTTGGGTAGTTTCCACTGTACTGCTACCTAAGGGGCTTTGCAAAAGCGACATGGCGCAGAAAAACCAATCCAGCAAAATCTGCTCTCCAAAAGCCAAATGGCGCTCCTTCCCTTCTGAGCCGTGATGTGTATTCATACAGTACTTTATTACCACATATGGGGTATTTCCGTACTCTGGAGAAGTTGCTTTACAAATGTTACAGTGATTTTTTTCCTTTATTTGATGAGAAAATTAATTTTTTTTACCTAAAGCTATGTCTTAGTGGAAAAAAATGAAATTTTTCATGTTTACTGCCCAATTCTAAGGAAATCTATGAAACACCTGGGGGGTCAAAATGCTCACTACACCCCTAGTTGAATTCCTTTAGGGGTGTAGTTTCCCAAATGGAGTCACTTTTGGGGGGTTAACACTGTACTGGTACCTTAGGAGCTTTACAAATGTGACATGGTGCAAAGAAATCAAACCAGCAAAATCTGTACTCCAAAAGCTAAATGGCGTGCCTTCCCTTCTGAGACCTGCCACTTCCCCAAACAGCAGTTTATGACCACATGTTTGGTATTTCCGTACTCTGGAGAAGTTGTTTTACAAATGTTGGGGTGCTTTTCATCATTTATTTGTTGAAAAAAATAAAAATTTTGAGGTAAAGCTACATCTTATTGGAAAATAATGTAATTTTTAATTTTCACTGCCCAATTCTAATGAAATCTATGAAACACCTGGGGTGTCAAAATGCTCACTGCACCCCTAGATTAATTCCTCAAGAGGTGTAGTTTCCTAAATGGAGTCACTTTTGCGGGGTTTCCACTGTACTGGTACCTTAGGAGCTTTACAAATGCGACATGGTGCAGAGAAACCAATCCAGCAAAATCAGCGCTCCAAAAGCTAAATGGCGTGCCTTCCCTTCCGAGTCCTGCCGCTTGCCCAAATAGCAGTTTATGACCATATGTTTGGTATATCTGTACTCTGGAGAAGTTGCTTTACAAATGTTGGGGTGCTTTTCCTCATTTATATGTTGAAAAAAATGAAATCTATGAAACACCTGTGGGGTCAAAATGCTCACTACACCCCTAGATGAATTCCTCAAGCTGTGTAGTTTCCAAAATGGGGTCTTTTTTGGGGTGTTTCCGTTATTTTTGCACCACAAGACCTCTTCTAACCTGACATGGTGCCTGAAATATAATTTAAGAAAAGGAAGGCCCAAAAATCCTCTAGGTGCTCCTTTGTTCTGGGGCTTTTGTTTCAGGCCCGTAGCACACTAGGGTCACATGTGGGATATTTATAAAAACTTCAGAATCAGGGCAATAAATATTCAGTTGTGTTTCTCTGTTAAAAACCTTCAGTATTACAGGAAAAATTTATTAAAATGGAATTTCTGCAAAAAAAAAAATGACATTTGCAAATTTCCCTCCACTTTGTTTTAATTTCTGTGAAACGCATAAAGGGTTAAGAAACTTTCTAAATGCTGTTTTGAATACTTTAAGGGGTGCAGTTTTTAAAATGGGGTGATTTGTGGGGTTCCTAATATATAAGGCCCTCAAAGCCACTTCAGAACTGAACTAATCCCTAAAAAAATAGGCTTTTGAAATTTTCTTGAAAATTTGAGAAATTGCTGCTAAACTTATAAGCCTTGTAACGTCCTAGAAAAATAAAAGTATGTTCAAAAAATGATGCCAATCTAAAGTAGACATATGGGAAATGTTAGCTAGTAACTATTTTGTGTGGTATAACCATCTGTCTTACAAGCAGATACATTTGAATTTAGAAAATGCTAATTTTTTGCAAATTTTCTCTAAAGTTTGGTGTTTTTCACACAAAAATATTGAATATATCGACCAAATTTTTTCACTAACTTAAAGTACAATATGTCACGAGAAAACAATGTCAGAATTGCTTGGATATGTAAAAGCATTCCCAAGTTATTACCACATATAGTAACACACGTCAGATTTAAAAAATGAAGCTGTGTCATTTGGTCCAAAAGTGGCTGGGTCCTGAAGGGGTTAATTGTGTGGGATTGTTTTAAAGTGTATATATGTGGCCTGTTTTTAAAACAAGCAGCAATAATTATCAAGAGCTCACACTGAACAAAGTAAAGATAGATTGAAAAGGAGTGAAAAAGATTACGTACTACATCCCAACTCAGAGAATGAGGCAGTTTGGAAAGAGGCACAGGTAGGCTTTTAGCCTCCTTCATTTCTAATCAGGGATCATCCTCAGGACCGATAACTATAGAGTATCTTTGCAGAGAGATAATAACAGACCCAGAATTGATTGCTGTGGCATTCTCAAAGTACTATAGGGATTCTGTATACAACTCGAGACAATATGATCATCTACAATCTAGAAAATACTTAGACAAGATAAAGTGTCCAACCTTGAATTTTAACCAGGCAACGATGCTTGATGGCCCCTTGAATATTCTGGAAATGGAAGAAGCACTTAAGCAGACGTCCAATAAGGCACCTGGTCCTGATGGGATCCTATATAAGCTTTTTAAACAGTATGAGGGTATTCTCCTCCCTGAACTTCTAGAGACCTTGGACCATGCTTTCACGATAGGCTCCCTCCCAAAGTGAATGGAAGATGCCTCCATAATTGTGATCCCCAAAAAAGGGAAAGATCCGCATAAATTTGAATCTTATCGACCGATTTCACTTTTTAATGTGGACATTAAATTAATGGCCGAGGTCCAGCTGGGGAGGGTAAACACCTCTATAATACATAGTGATCAATCCGGCTTTATTTCCGGAAAATCCATTGTACCCAATTTAAGGAGAGTCTTTACAAATATACAGGGATCATTGTAGGATAGAGAGCAAAAACCACGGCGCCACATGGTATAGATCAATAAGATAGGCAGGCAAGGAATGTTAAAACCATGCTCACCATTTAGCCATAGGAAGTTCGCGTTTAAGGATCCACGGGTGCTGCTGCCAGATCCGAACCGGTTAGTGCAGGTAACCGCCTGGTAGATGAATGGATAGATGAAAAAGTAGGATCTGTGGTGACGCTGCTGTGTGGAAGGACGAGGAATATGCTCGTGGAGTAGGTTCTATATAACAGATATTTATTGTACAAGGTGGCTACGCGTTTCAACGCCGAACTGGCGTCTTCATCAGGCATTCGGCGTTGAAACGTGTAGCCACCTTGTACAATAAATATCTGTTATATAGAACCGACTCCACGAGCATATTCCTCGTCCTTCCACACAGCAGCGCCACCACAGGGATCATTGGGCTTACTGGGAGAATCTGCCCTCATATCACTTGATGCCACGAAGACTTGACATGGTGGAGTGGGGATTCCTCTGGGAGGTTCTGGCTTTGGGAAGAAATATATTTCATGGGTCACATTGCTGTATATGGGGCTGGGTACAAGAGTGGGGATGGGGCGCACCCGGTCTCTACTATTTCGACTTTCACGCGGAACCAGGCAGGGGTGACCCCTGTCCCCACTTTTGTGTGCCCCTACATCGGAACCATTGGCTATTAAAATTGAAGCTGAGAACAACATTAGAGGACTGTTATTTGGTAGTGGGGAAGAAAAGATTTTGCTTTATGCGGGCGACATGCTTTCATTTTCAAGTGACTTTGGGCCAGTTGAACATGTCTTCTGCATATATGAACAGTCTGGTCAATTTTCAGGACTAAGAATCAACTGGGCAAAATCTAACTTACTGACGCTTGGGTCAACATAAATTCCATCCTTTATCTGGGATTAAGATCTCTAGCGATATTAATGATTTTATAAACTTAAATATAAAACCAATGCTTGATGATTTGAGATACAGGATCCAGATACGAAACAAGCTTCCACTAAATAAAGCATCAAAAAATGCTTTGGTGAAAATGGTGTTGCTACCTAAAGTTCTCCATTTTCTCTGGAATGCGCCAGTTTGAATTCCACAGAAAATATTTAAGACTCTGGAATACATACTGAATTAGCTTATATGGAATGCTAAGAGGGTCAGGATTGTGTGAAATCCACTTACTTTTGATATACAAGAAGGGGACTTCTTCTTTTTCGAATTTTTGGTTGTATTATTACGCATGTCCGCTCCAGCACCTCGTGGGTTGGAAAGATAATTCAAGAAATAGACACATGTTGAATAACTTGGGGAAGATTAAAGACCTTTATGCTCTGCTGGAATCAGGGCTAATATTTTATGGAGTTTCTAAAAATATGGTTCAACACAAAATATGGCACATAATAAAAAAAAATGGAGGCCATACAAAATTCCTTAGATATAGCCCCACAATGGGCTAATCACTATTTTCCATGTTTTAAACATGATATAAATAATAAGTTTTGGATAAAATTAAATGTTACACAAATAAGTCATGGGAAGATTAAGCTATTGTAAAGGATCTGCCATACACAGCTTCTGTGTCGACGCCCGTGGTTAATCAGTCTGCATCTGCTCCTAGGTCTGATAGAGTGACTCGATCTGACACCACTCAGGCTGGTAGGCTGAGGAGTGGGAGAACCTATCACAGCCTGGCCAGACGGTTCTAGCTCCCGCCCTCGGTCTATTTATACCTTCATTTGCTGCTTGTCCTTTGCCTTTGATTCTCACTTGTTTCCTGGCTCTGCTGTCCTGCTATTACTATTGACCTCTGCTTGATATTGACCCTGGCTTTACTGACTACGCTCCTGCTCTGCGTTTGGTACCTCGTACACTCCTGGTTTGACTCGGTTCGTTCACTACTCTTGTTGCTCACGGTGTTGCCGTGGGCAACTGCCCCATTTTCCCTTAGCTTCTGTGTTCCCTTGTCTGTTTGTCTGTCGTGCACATATTGAGCGTAGGGACCGTCGCCCAGTTGTACGCCGTCGCCTAGGACGGGCCGTGCAAGTAGGCAGGGACTGAGTGGCGGGTAGATTAGGACTCCTCTGTCTGTCTCCCTACCCCGTCATTACAGCTAATTGAGGAACTTCTTAGGGACTAAGTCATTTGACACACTGATTCTTTATTTTATGCACAAAACCTCCAGATCGTTGCCAAACTGGAGGATAGTACTAGATTATGTACACCGCACTTAAATACTCACTCACTTTTAAGGCAGCAACGGAATAGAAAAGGACTTATTTCTAGGGTATATAAACTCTTAATGGGGTTTAAACATAATAAAAACTTCTTTAAGAGAAAAGCTAATTGGGAGATTTGGGGTAGATGACGGACGATAAATAGAGGAGAATTTTTATAACAGTGAACTGGATCTCTGAACCATGCCCATCGCTTCTCGCAACTGATAATCACAGACTTCATTATTCTCCCAAGTTTCTATATAAATGTAAAATTAGAAATTCCTTAAACTGTTGAAAGTGTTCAATGCCAGTTACAGATCTTGTTCACATCCTTTGGAACTGCCCAAAGTTGCGAAGATATTGGACAAAGACTCTGAAATGTATCAGCAAAACTTTTTCTACTGTAATTCACTTCAACCCAGCACTATGCATTCTGGGAGATGACTTGATAGAGATAGATGCCGGGTTACGCAACTGAAACTAATTTTGCAAATGCTCTTCTTGATCCGGTTGATAATACTCTGTCACTGGGGTTCGAATACTATACCTCACTTTGGGGAGTGGAAGAGGCAATTGAACAGGGTCATGCTATTTGAGAAATATAATTTTCTAAAGAAATCAACATTGCATACATTTTACACAAAATGGTATTCATGGATACAGCATTTATCCTTTGGGGAGAGAACAACATTGTGTGAAATATTGAGAGAATGTGCATTTTAGACACTAAGTAGGATGAAATTATATGATCAATTATAGATACTACTATATTCTCTGGGGAAAAAAAGAAAATTCTTGTTCTCTTAATTATAAAATATAGAGACTTTCTGAAATGCTAGAAGTGTTTAAAATTGGTTATACACCTTGCATGTCATCCTTGGAACCACCTAAAGTTAGAAAGATGTTGGAATGTGATATTGTAATATACTTGTGAAATATATTTTCTTTATGTATATTGGTAGATGACCTAATGCTTGATGGACAACGCGATGTCTGGTAATGTAATTTAAACCAACATCATAATTTATTTTTCTGGTTCGGTTAGTGTCACCCCATTATTGGGGGTGTTGTATTCTACCCTCTTTGGGTTGTGGATAAGGCAGGCGAACAGAGTTTTGTTAATTAAGGGTTTTTCCTTTTTCTTTTTCTCTCCTCTCTTTGCATCTCTCCTTGTCTGGGGATGGGGTCGTTTTAAGGGGGTGGACTTGCTGGGTTGTACTATACCGTATATTACTGTAATTTTGATGTTTGAGCATAAAAATATTTTGAAAAAAGAAAAGTTAATAATTAAGTCATAAAAACATTGCACCGAGAAAATATCAACAATGATGAGTCAGGAGTAAGTAAATGGAAATGTCTAATAGACGTTATTGAACCAGACACAATTGTCACATTTCAATTTTCCTATCAGTCGGTAACCAAAATAGGCAGATATTAAAAAGGAAGATATAAGTTCAAAATAGTATGATTCAGTTTCAAACTGATGTTCAGTGTGTCTCATCATTTGCCATGAAAATTAACGGATCCCAGCAAAGGAGAGGAGTACAATATTCCCAAAGAACCCCTGTGCTGGATACTATTCCATTTATAATGAATAAGAACAGACAGCAGTAATAATGTCCCAAATGTAGCTGCAATGTTTGCTATATATCTAAGGCTCTATTCATACTATGTTTAGGCTATAGGTTTTGTGTATATGTCAGGAAACGTATACTGTACATCTAAAGTGCTCATAGACATTTGCCAGTGGCATATGTTTAGCTGGTAAACATCAGTATAACTTTTTCTACTGTATTGAAAGGCTTTTCAATACAACTCTATTGTAACCTATGAAATATAGAATCTCTTTACTTTGTAGAATTATGCCCATTTCAAATCATCACATTAGAGAAGATACGCCCTACAAATAGTGCATACAGCATTTACGGAAAGTATTTATTCTGATAAGGGGCATTGTGTAATTCAGTTTCAGTCAAGTATTAAAGTAAAATAGCTATATATATTTTTTTTAATGCTGTGCACACTGGTTTATTCCACAATAGATTCCCAAATATTAATAGAGTGGGCACACAGAAGGGGTGCAATAGATAAGCCCTAAGAAGTACAATAGAAAAACACACAAAACAAAGCAGGCAAATCACAAGTAATTGAACAACCCAATGAGTAAAAAACGAAATATGTATTATCTCATTATGCCACACAAACGCACACAATTAATGTTAATATCAAGGCCCGATCCCAAATTTTGCTTGTTCCATGATTTATTCAACAAAGCCATCAGTAATGACAGTGGAATAAGAAAAGAAATAAAGAAAACATCAACTTTGTGTACCATTTATATAGCCAGTCTAAGAAGTTTCCCAAACCGGTTACAAAAGTCAGTTTCTAAGATATTGTGTTAAAGGTTAAAGAAGTCTAAATGGAATCATGCATATTTTATTTAGTTTATTTCCTGTTGCTTATATAGCACCAACATATTTCTCAGCATTGTACAAAGTGTCACCATAAACATCCGAATAAAGTCAATTAGTCTAACGCTATGTTTTTGGAGTTTGAGAAGAATTGGGAAATCTATCCAAAATTGATGTGACATGGCATAGATATGTGTCAGATGATAACATCAATTTAGTCCATGAGTTCAGACCACCACTGATTTGTAGAACTAATTTGTATAAAATCAAACTTAACCCCTTCCCGCTCCTTGACGTACTATTACGTCATGGCAGCTCTATCGTTCGCGCTCCATGCCGTAATAGTACGTCTTGCAGTTAGAACAGCGGTGCGCGCGCCCGGCGCGTTCATGCGCTGTGATAGCTGCTGTTTCTGACAGCAGGCTATCACGGCATAATGGGACGGGACCATTTACTATGGTCCCGCCTCGCCGATCGCCGCTATTGGCTAGTCAGTGAGTAACTAGCCAATAGCAGCGATCGGTCTCATTCAGCACAGCAGTGCTCGAGCCCGGCGTTCCTGAGCTGTGATAGCTGCTGTTTCTGACAGCATGCTATCACAGCATAATGGGCCGGGACCATTTACTATGGTCCCGCCTCGCCGATCGCCGCTATTGGCTAGTCAGTGAGTAACTAGCCAATAGCAGCGATCGGTCTCATTCAGCACAGCAGTGCTCGAGCCCGGCGTTCCTGAGCTGTGATAGCTGCTGTTTCTGACAGCATGCTATCACAGCATAATGGGCCGGGACCATTTACTATGGTCCCGCCTCGCCGATCGCCGCTATTGGCTAGTCAGTGAGTAACTAGCCAATAGCAGCGATCATTCTCGTCACTTCCTCTCTCTGACCTCACATCCTGCTGCAACCGCCCTGAACGCCCTGTTGGAGTTAGCGAGGCGTTGAGATCGGTTGTGAGCAGAGAGTCAGAAAGAAAAGAAGTGAAAAAAAGTGAAAAAAAGTTTCTAAAACAACGTTTTTTTTGCTTCCCACCACCCCATCCACTACCCACTCCTGTTCCCTTCCTCTTTGAGTTCTACCCACGTTTTTTGGTCAGTGATCTCCTATCACTGACCACTTTTCAGTCTTCAGGACCACATTTCTTGGTCCCTGGGGATTTTTTTTTCATTTTTTTCTATATAAAACATAAAACAAAAAAAAAAATATAAAAAGAAAAAAAAGAAACAAAAAAAAATAGTTAGTTTAGCCAATTTTGAAAATTTAACTGGTTAGTTTAGTATTAGCCCCTTCCCGCTCCTTGACGTACTATTACATCATGGCAGCTCTATCGTTCGCGCTCCATGCCGTAATAGTACGTCTTGCAGTTAGAACAGCGGTGCGCGCGCCCGGCGCGTTCATGCGCTGTGATAGCTGCTGTTTCTGACAGCAGGCTATCACGGCATAATGGGACGGGACCATTTACTATGGTCCCGCCTCGCCGATCGCCGCTATTGGCTAGTCAGTGAGTAACTAGCCAATAGCAGCGATCGGTCTCATTCAGCACAGCAGTGCTCGAGCCCGGCGTTCCTGAGCTGTGATAGCTGCTGTTTCTGACAGCATGCTATCACAGCATAATGGGCCGGGACCATTTACTATGGTCCCGCCTCGCCGATCGCCGCTATTGGCTAGTCAGTGAGTAACTAGCCAATAGCAGCGATCATTCTCGTCACTTCCTCTCTCTGACCTCACATCCTGCTGCAACCGCCCTGAACGCCCTGTTGGAGTTAGCGAGGCGTTGAGATCGGTTGTGAGCAGAGAGTCAGAGAGAAAAGAAGTGAAAAAAAGTGAAAAAAAGTTTCTAAAACAACGTTTTTTTTGCTTCCCACCACCCCATCCACTACCCACTCCTGTTCCCTTCCTCTTTGAGTTCTACCCACGTTTTTTGGTCAGTGATCTCCTATCACTGACCACTTTTCAGTCTTCAGGACCACATTTCTTGGTCCCTGGGGATTTTTTTTTCATTTTTTTCTATATAAAACATAAAAAAAAAAAAAAATATAAAAAGAAAAAAAAGAAACAAAAAAAAATAGTTAGTTTAGCCAATTTTGAAAATTTAACTGGTTAGTTTAGTATTAGGGTTAGTTAGTGTCAGGGAACCGTCAAAAAGCGTAGTTAGGTATAGTGTCAGGGAATTTAGCGTCAGGAATCGGTCACCGTAGATAGGCTTAGCGTTAGGGATCCATCACCGTAGTTAGGTTTAGCGTCAGGGAAGCTCGGAATAATTAGATAGGTTTAGTGTCAGGCACCCGTCACCATAGTTAGGTTTAGTGTCAGGGAAGCTTGAAATAATCTAGATAGGTTTAGTGTCAGGGAATCGTCGCCGTAGTTAGGTTTAGCGTTAGGGAAGTCCACATAAAATTTAGTTAGGTTTAGTGTTAGGAACCCTCGCCCTAGTTAGCTTTAGTGTCAGGGAAGTCCACTTGCTCTCTAAAAACAAAACACACATTTGTGCTAGTTGTGCTATCCTATTGCTCCCAGTTAGGGATTTATTTTTTTGCAGTATATAAATTTTGTCTTCGCACAACAAGCATGTCCCAACGGACATTTACTGCTGAAGAGGCGTATGCATTTCTGGCCTCCGACACAGACTCGTCGGATGGCGATACACTATTTTATTTGTCTACCTCCTCATCCAGCGATGAAGAGGAGGGACCCCCTAGGAGACGCCCCAGGACCACCACCATAGTAGAAATCCCTGAGAGAAGTGACCCCACAACAAGTGATACCCCTGAGCGAAGTGACCCCATTTGGACGCCCACACCAGACCATTATGAACCCCAAATCCCTGAGTACACGGGCAGCCCAGGCATCAAATTTAACACGGCAGGGTTCAGTGAGATGGACTTTTTCAAGTTCTTCTTCACTGATAACTTTATAGAGCTAATGGTCACCCAGACTAATTTATATGCCCAACAGTATATCACCAAGAACCCCAACTCATTTTATGCCCAATCCCAGAGGTGGACTCCTGTAAACGCAGCAGAGTTGGGCAAGTTCTGGGGACTGCTCTTGAACATGGGGCTTCTAAAAAAGCCATCCATTAGGACCTACTGGAGCACGGACATCCTATACCACACCCCGATGTACCGTATGGCCATGTCCAGGATGCGTTATGAGGCAATACTTCGCTTCCTACATTATGCCGATAATGAGCAGTGCCCACCCCGAGATGACCCCAGTTTTGACCGTTTATATAAACTGAGACCCCTATTAGACCATTTCAGTGCCCGGTTTGCCCAAGCATACACCCCCGAGAAGTGTATTTCCATTGATGAGTCCCTGGTACATTTTAAAGGGAGGCTTCAATTCCGCCAATACCTGCCAAGTAAGAGGGCAAGGTATGGCGTGAAGTTGTATAAGCTGTGCGAGAGTGCATCAGGGTATACATATAAATTCAGGATATATGAAGGGAAGGACAGCAGTATTCAGCCCCCAGAATGCCCCCCCCTACTGGGAATTAACGCAAAAATTGTGTGGGATTTGGTGCACCCACTGCTGGACCAGGGTTACCACCTCTACCTGGATAATTTTTATACCAGCGTCCCGCTCTTCAAGTGCCTCGCTTCCAGAAGGACTGCGGCATGCGGCACTGCTAGAAAAAATCTTAGAGGCCTCCCTAAAACACTGCTTGGGCAAACACTCAGAAGGGGTGAGAACAGGGCACATTCTAGTAGCAACATATTGTGTGTCAAGTACAAGGACAAGAGAGATGTCCTTGTATTGACAACAATACATGGCCACACCAGTACCCATGTACCTGTACGAGGTACCAGTACAGAGACCCCCAAACCAGATTGCATCCTGGACTACAATAGGTACATGGGAGGGGTGGACTTGTCAGATCAAGTCCTGAAGCCCTACAGCGCTACGCGGAAATCGAGGGTGTGGTATAAGAAGCTGGCCGTGCACATCATACAGATGGCATTGTACAATGCGTACGTGCTACGTCGATGTGCAGGCCAGAGGGGAACTTTCCTGGAATTTCAAGAGGTGGTTATAAAGAACCTAATTTTTGGCGACCAGGAAGGAGGGGCACCCAGTACTTCTGGAAGCGAGGCCACACGCATCGTACCAGGGCAACACTTTCCAGGAGAAGTTCCCCAAACTGGCAAGAAGGGAAAAAGTCAAAAGAGGTGCAAAGTGTGCTATAAGAGGGGGATAAGGAAGGACACAACATACCAATGCGACACGTGTCCCAAAAAACCAGGGCTCTGTATGAAAGATTGTTTTAAAATTTACCATACATCCCTTGATTTTTAATTTACCCTGATGCACTCCGCACAGCTTATCCCCCTCATCTTTCCCTTTTGAGCCCTGCCATGTGCCCAAGCAGCAAATAACAGCCACATGTAGGGTATTGCCGTACCCGGGAGAACCCACATTACAATTTATGGGGTGTATGTCTCCGGTGGCACATGCTGGGCACAATATATCGGACACTGAAATGGCATATATGTATAGGAAATTGCAAATCTCACTTTGCACCATCTACTGCGCATTACCTTTTACACAATAACTGTTGGGTCAAAATGCTCACTACACTCTAGATGAATGTCTTAAGGGGTGTAGTTTTTAAAATGGGTTCACTTCTCGGGGGTTTCAACTGTACTGGTACCTCAGGGGTTCTGCCTACATGACTTAGCACCAGAAAAGCTCCAGTAGGCTAAATGGTGGTCCTTCCCTTCTGAGCCCTGTCGTGTGCCCAGGCAGCTAATAACAGCCACATGTAGGGTATTGCCGTACCCGGGAGAGCCCACATTACAATTTATGGGGTGTATGTCTCCAGTGGCACATGCTGGGCACAATATATCAGACACTGAAATGGCATATATGCATAGGAAATTGCAAATCTCACTTTGCACCATCTGCTGCGCATTACCTTTTACACAATAACTGTGGGGTCAAAATGCTCACTACACCACTAGATGAATGTCTTAAGGGGTGTAGTTTTTAAAATGGGGTCACTTCTCGGGGGTTTCAACTGTACTGGTACCTCAGGGGTTCTGCCTACATGACTTTAGCACCAGAAAAGCTCCAGTAGGCTAAATGGTGGTCCTTCCCTTCTGAGCCCTGTCGTGTGCCCAGGCAGCTAATAACAGCCACATGTAGGGTATTGCCGTACCCGGGAGAACCCACATTACAATTTATGGGGTGTATGTCTCCAGTGGCACATGCTGGGCACAATATATCAGACACTGAAATGGCATATATGCATAGGAAATTGCAAATCTCACTTTGCACCATCTGCTGCGCATTACCTTTTACACAATAACTGTGGGGTCAAAATGCTCACTACACCACTAGATGAATGTCTTAAGGGGTGTAGTTTTTAAAATGGGGTCACTTCTCGGGGGTTTCAACTGTACTGGTACCTCAGGGGTTCTGCCTACATGACTTAGCACCAGAAAAGCTCCAGTAGGCTAAATGGTGGTCCTTCCCTTCTGAGCCCTGTCGTGTGCCCAGGCAGCTAATAACAGCCACATGTAGGGTATTGCCGTACCCGGGAGAACCCACATTACAATTTATGGGGTGTATGTCTCCAGTGGCACATGCTGGGCACAATATATCAGACACTGAAATGGCATATATGCATAGGAAATTGCAAATCTCACTTTGCACCATCTGCTGCGCATTACCTTTTACACAATAACTGTGGGGTCAAAATGCTCACTACACCACTAGATGAATGTCTTAAGGGGTGTAGTTTTTAAAATGGGGTCACTTCTCGGGGGTTTTAACTGTACTGGTACCTCAGGGGCTTCTGCATACATGACTTAGCACAAGAAAAGCTCCAGTAGGCCAAATGGTGGTCCTTTCCTTCTGAGTCCTGCCATGGGCCCAAACATCAGTTTATCACCACAAATGGGGTATTGCCGCACTCAGGACAAATTGGGCAACAAAATGGGGTGTTTTATTCCTTGTGAAAATAAGAAATTTTGAACAAAAATTACATCTTAATGGAAAAAAATATCATTTTTTTAATTCACAGCCCAATTCAAATAGGTGCTGTGAAAAAACGGTGTGGTCAAAATGATAACAACAACCATAAATGAATTCCTTGAGGGGTCTAGTTTCCAAAATGGGGTCACTTCTGGTGGGTTTCCATTGCTTTCATACCTCTGGGGCTCTGCAAATGCGACATGGAACCCGAAAACCAATCCAGCAAAATCTGGACTCCAACAAACACATAGCGCTCCTTTCCTTCTGAGTCCTCCCATGGGCCCAAACGGCAGTTTATCACCACAAATGGGGTATTGCCGCACTAAGGACAAATTGGGCAACAAAATGGGGTGTTTTATTCCTTGTGAAAATAAGAAATTTTGAACAAAAATTACATCTTAATGGAAAAAATATCATTTTTTTAATTTCACAGCCCAATTCAAATAGGTGCTGTGAAAAAACGGTGTGGTCAAAATGATAACAACAACCATAAATGAATTCCTTGAGGGGTCTAGTTTCCAAAATGGGGTCACTTCTGGTGGGTTTCCATTGCTTTCATACCTCAACACCTCTTCAAACCTGGCATGCTGCCTAAAATATATTCTAATAAAAAAGAGGCCTCAAAATGCACTAGGTGCTCCTTTGTTTCTGAGGCTTGTGTTTTATTCCACGAGCGCACTAGAGCCACATGTGGGACATTTCTAAAAACTGCAGAATCTGGACAATACATATTTAGTAGTATTTCTCTGGTAAAATCTTCTGTGTTACAGAAAAAAATGGAATAATATTGAAATTCAGCAAGAAAAATGAAATTTGCAAATTTCACCTCCACATTGCTTTAATTCCTGTGAAATGCCTGAAGGGTTAAAAAACTTTCTAAATGCTGTTTTGAATACTTTGAGGGGTCTAGTTTTTAAAATGGGGTGTTTTATGGGGGTTTCTAATACATAGGCCCCTCAAAGCCACTTCAGAACTCAAGAGGTACCTTAAAAAAAAGGCTTTTGAAATTTTCTTAAAAATATGAGAAATTGCTGTTTATGTTCTAAGCCTTGTAACGTCCAAGAAAAATAAAAGAATGTTAAAAAAACGATGCCAATCTAAAGTAGACATATGGGAAATGTGAACTAGTAACTATTTTGGGTGGTATAACCGTCTGTTTTACAAGCAGATGCATTTAAATTCTGAAAAATGCAATTTTTTCAAAATTTTCTCTAAATTTTGCAATTTTTCACCAATAAACACTGAATATATCGACCAAATTTTACCACGAACATGAAGCCCAAAGTGTCACGAGAAAACAATCTCAGAATCGCTTGGATAGGTTTAAGCATTCCGACGTTATTACCACATAAAGTGAAATATGTCAGATTTGAAAAATGGGCTCTGAGCCTTAAGGCCCAAACTAGGCTGCGTCCTTAAGGGGTTAAAAAAACCTCTGTATGTCTTGATATGAAATCTGAGATATACCTAGGTA
Source organism: Rhinoderma darwinii (assembly GCF_050947455.1). NCBI lineage: Eukaryota > Metazoa > Chordata > Amphibia > Anura > Rhinodermatidae > Rhinoderma > Rhinoderma darwinii. The sequence goes on along the minus strand of NC_134690.1, from coordinate 164,163,309 downwards.
CAGTAAGGGCCCATACACTTTATTGTGCGTTGTATTATGGCTCCGTACAACTTGGAGATTGTATAAATCCGTAATACGGCCGTATGAATGAGCCCTTAGGAAGTTTACCTTTTCTACAGAAAACAATTTAACAATTCTAATGGCACCGGAACCCAATGTTTACACTGCCTGCAAAGTTCATGCTACCTCACTATGCAACATCTGGATCTTTGCACAGAGAAGTTGAAATGCCTATCTAACAAAGAAGTAGGTAAATCACCAATTTCAGTAATGAACTAAAGCTTATCCTACAGAGAGCTGCACAGACAACACACATCGGAGCCAGTGCATTTTTTATCATATCCTGAATGCTATATGTTTTTATGTCTGGATGCTGGATAAATGGATAGAACTGAAAATGTGCTCTATTGACTTAAGCAAAGCCTTCAACTGTATTGACCATGTCAAATTATTAAATGTACTCACGAACATGGGTGTAGCTGAACATCTCAATCTTACAGGAGGCTTCTACACTGATCAAGAGGACACACGTATAGAGAAAAATAAGCTGATTCCAGATATAAAGATTTGTTAAAGACGTGTAAATACTATCACAATATCAAGTCAACCTGTATGTTCGGCATATAATGAAAGAAGCAGCACCAAAGAAAGGTCAAAGATTCAAGATTGGTGAAAGAAATGTCAAAACCCTTCGATAAAGTGATAATAAAACACTCGTGGCTGAAAATGAAACCTTCAAAATTATTATCATTATTAACTAATATTATTGTTAAAAAAAATAAAAGAACATATTGAGACTTCAGCTAAATATGAATAAAATAAAAGTTGTGAAAAAGAAACGGGAGGCATCTACATGGATCAATTGTGTACAATAAAGGATTCGCAGCCAAGTAGTAAGACGAATAAAAAAAAGCGTAAAATATCTGGAACTAGACCTGGGCATATTATGAGAAGACCCAATTAACAGGTAATAGCAAATTTTGTAGAGAAGAAAGAAAAAGATAAAAAAAAAAACAACAAGCAAAAAAATGCATACTGTAGCTGCAATTGAAAGACATGATCATGGCATTCAGGTGTCTGAGAAGCCAAACAGTCTATATGGTCCCCACAAATTAAAACTGAATTGACCTTACTTAATAATAATGCTATAGTAGTGTTTTATTATTCAGTATAGTACAGAATTCCAGAATTACTAGTCATAAACTATGTAAAAGGAAGTCCAGCACGCTAACAAGAAAATAGCTACTTACATTGTTAGGGCGTATACACTGCGGATTTTCCCACAAGGGATTTCATTGCAGAAAATTCACAGCGTAGTACAGTAGCAGAAGTGTGGATGAGATTTGAACAAATCTCATCCACAAACAGGGAATAAAATCATCTGAAAACCCGCTAATACATTGACCTGCGGTGCAGTATTTTAATCCGCAGCATGTCAATTTATGATGTGGAATCGCTGCTTTTCTTTTGCAGGTTTTCCCCATTAAATTTACTGGGAGGTAAAACCCGCAACAAAGAGCCATGTTTTGCGAGTTTTATGGTGGTAACGCTGCAATTCCGTCACAAATGAGAAAAAAAAGGGTTTTTTTATTTCTCAAAAGGGAGAAGGAAAAAAATCCATGACGCACACCATCCAGTTGAAATATTCTTTGTTTATTCAGCAAGGCAATAAGAATGTGGAGCACAAGCCTACGGCCGTTTCGTGTGTACCCACGCTTTGTCAAGGCCTTATTTCACATTAATAAAAAAAGCTTATACTTACCCCCGGCCATAGTCTTAGTGAAACCCATGTGGCTGCAGCGGTCCCATGGACTACAGCCTCAACCCAGGAGGCCGGGCTGGGCTCAGAAGAGAGGGATGCATTGCCATGACATGTGGGTTGTTTGTATAAACATTTTTTTTTATTCCTGCAGTATTTCCACAGTGGACATGCTGCCCGGAAAACTGCACCACAATTTGGTCCGGTTTTTCAGCCCGTATTCCATGTGGTTTCCAGGACTTATACGCTGTGTACCTTTATGCAGCATATCCACCCTGTGTGTACGTACCCTTAGGTTTTTGTGCTGAGCAGCCCTGTGATCTAATAGTATGATTGTGACTAATAGGCTGGTGCTCTATATGTACCCATGTGACTGGTACTATTAAGAAGCTGTGTGTAAGTGAATTGTTGAGCTGCCTTTCCTCCTAAATAGCCGGTGTGTCTAGCTAATAAACACATATTACACGTGTGAGCCCACTCCCCTATATTAGGCCAGGGCTTCACAGCGTTCTAACGTGCACTAAATTGCATTGCAATATTGTGTGCAGCTTATGGGAACGCATACAATGTCATGCAAGTGCAAATATTCCAACAGAGATCACATTACAGCCCCTAATTGCGCCACCAAACATTGCTCACATAACACAGGCAAGTTTGCAACACATTTGGGGCAATATAACACCGCGGGACCAAGACCTTTAACTTCTGCCTGTCTGTACACTACTTTAGACTAGTGTTATAACCTGCCATTGTTCTGGTAAGTATGGACTTTGAGATTACGCTATAACTTCTCACAGGGGCAGACTCATTCAGCTAAGGCCCCTGTGCAAAAAATCTGTGTACCAGAATGCCTACTAAAAGATGAGTGAATAACTGTTAGGGTATGTGCACACACACTAAATACGTCCGTAATTGACGGACGTATTTCGGCCGCAAGTCCCGGACCGAACACAGTGCAGGGAGCCGGGCTCCTAGCATCATAGTTATGTACGATGCTAGGAGTCCCTGCTTCTCCGTGGAACTACTGTCCCGCACTGAAAACATGATTACAGTACGGGACAGTTGTCCTGCAGCGAGGCAGGGACTCCTAGCATCGTACATAAGTATGATGCTAGGAGCCCGGCTCCCTGCACTGTGTTCGGTCCGGGACTTGCGGCCGAAATACGTCCGTCAATTACGGACGTAATTAGTGTGTGTGCACATACCCTTAGGCTGTGTTCACACGGAGTTTTTTGACGCGTGAAAACGTGCCAAAAAACGACCCAAAATGACTCCCATTGATTTCAATGGGAGACGGAGGCGTTTTTTTTACCGCGAGTAAAAAGAAGGGACATGACCCATCTTGATGCGGTTTCCGCGTCCAAAACCGCATTGAAATCAATGGGGACACGTCAAAAAACACCTCGAACTAGTGAGGTGTTTTCTGACGAGTATATTGCCGAGTGTTTTGCAGGAGTCGTCTCCTGCTGCTAGTCCAGCCCAGAAAGGGGCTGTCATTTCCTGTCTGCTCGTGGAGCCTGAAAAACATCGTGGACAGAGCTCCCCTGAGGGATACAGAAAACCGAAGTCCTGCATCCAAATACAAGTAAGTGCAATTGCTCCTATGTTCCATACATGCTATACATGTATGGAGCTGTGCATTTTTTTGTTTTATTTTTTTTTTCCAATTTTTTTTTTTTTAATTTTGTTATGCAGTTGTTCATGTATGTCATCTCTTTTTTTTTTTTTTTTTAACATTTCAGGAACAGAAATGACGACAGCAGAGGTGTACCACCGAATGGACATTGATGTTGGGAAATTGATTCAAGAAGTAAGTATACTTTTTTTTTTTAATGTGGGCCTGTTCACATCAGCGTGGTTTCCGCTGAGGGGTTCCGTCGGTGCTTTCAGTCAGGGGAACCCCTCAACGGAAAGGCAAGTGTGAAGTGGTGACAGATCCGTTGCTAATGGTTTCTGTTTGTCCCCGTTGTGCAAAGGGTTCTGTCGTTTTGACGGAACCAATACCGCAGTGTAGGGTGTCCCATTAGCAACGGATCCATCAGCATTGAAGTCAATGATGATGCAAACAGAAAACAATGTTTTTTTTAATGTGGGCCTGTTCACATCAGCGTGGTTTCTGCTGAGGGGTTCCGTCGGTGCTTTCAGTCAGGGGAACCCCTCAACGGAAAGGCAAGTGTGAAGTAAGTTCCGTTTGCATCACCATTCATTTCAATGGTGACAGATCCGTTGACAGAAGGATGTCATGCATGTGAAAACCTTGGCAAAAACAGCCTGAAAAACCGCCTGGAAAACCGCCTCAAAAACCACGTCAAAAAACACATCAAACATGAAAACCTCCAGGGTCAGATTTTAAAGGAGGAATTTTTGTGTGAACACAGCCTTAGGGTATGTTCACACGATGAGAGGCATTTACGTGTGAAAAGACAGACTGTTAACAGCTGCCTCGTTTCACACGTAAATGCTCCTCCTCGTAATTTACGAGGCGTCTGAGACGCTCGTAAATCTTGAGCTGTGCTTCATTGAGTTCAATGAAGTACGGCTCAAATTACGAGGCAAAGAACTGCCCTGCACTTCTTTGCCGAGGCAGTCCATTTACGCGTCGTTGTTTGACAGCTGTCAAACGACGACGCGTAAATGACAGGTCGTCTGCACAGTACGTCGGCAAACCCAATCAAATGAATGGGCAGATGTTTGCCGACGTATTGCAGCCCTATTTTCAGACGTAAAACGAGGCATAATACGCCTCGTTTACGTCTGAAAATAGGTCGTGTGAACCCAGCCTAAGATGACAAATAATATCCCAATGATTACCATTATAACACATTTTCTTAGCCAACATGTTGTAAAGTGCAATCACAATATACAAAAAGTTATAAAAGAATATACATACAAAAAGTTGTAAAAGAATATACATAGAAAAAGTTATGAAAGAATATACATACAAATAATGCTATACATACAAAAAGTTATTAAAGAATATATATTTATGAAATATAATGTTTATTGAATAAGTATTACTAGAACACATTAAACTTAATAAAAAATATATAATTTTACATAAAGTATCATGGAAAAATATCATAAAAACATTGAGTTGATATACAGTATGTGCAATAACACCTTCAGAAGGAGTGGTCTCCATAGAAATATTATAAATAATTAACTGTGAGGCCATAACTATACCTCAATGAATTAATAAAGCGTAAATGTACATTTTGACAACACTTAAGTGAGTGTGCAAATGACCATAAATAATATGTGAAAAAATATTATACAGTCCTCATCCTAAAACACTACCATTGAAATTATGCAAAAAAATCTGAATTGATAATGTCCGAAGGCATTGAAAAATCAAAAACTACTTGGTTATGCCACAACCGATACCAAGATCGGGTACTACCACAATATTATATTACAAGAAGGATGCAAATGATACCTTTTCATTCAGACTAGAATTCATTTCATGATCCACCTACAATCAATCTGTTCCAGTTGTTTAAACAAATTTACACCACCAGATCCCAAGAATATTTTCTTAATACCCTGATCTTTAAATCTTGCTATCTTCCCATATGTTTATCCTGTAAATTATGTTTTGATTTTAATTTTGTTCAAGTCCCGGGAATAAATTTTGGCCGCTACTCTGATACAGTATCTCTTATAGGCTCCTGAATCCTAATTTTAATTCATGGGTGGTCACATATAAATCAAGTCACATGGGCACGTGGTATAATAGATAACACCGGTGCTACTACAATTGAAAACATGTAAAATCCTATGTTTGTTCTGAGTGGCAGAATCTGAGAACGTATCACTAAACTCCATAAGATCATATAATAAGCAATGGCCACACAGTCATATACCTCATTTTGGTCCTACTGATACGAACAGGAATTTAGACCTGGAACATAGTATATTGGCTTTTTACCAATCCCACAAAAATGACACAGAAATTCCATTTTTAAGGATATGTTCTTTAGATAGCAGTGAGGTTAAATTCCTTGACTTTCTGGTGTGACAGTACGTATTGAATACATATATATTCGTAATAAAGAGGATGGCGAAATTTCATGAGAAAATTACTCAATCCTTTATGAACGGGAGTGTTTGGACTTTTGGAACAGTGCTCTCTAAGGCCCCATGCACTGAAATCTCGGCCCGTGATTACGGGCACGGCCGGCTGCGGACAGTCATTCCTTTTTTTATGGTGTTTTTTTTCTAGCCCAAAAACGCTGCAACTAGATGTTACATTAATGCTAAGGCCTAAGGCCTTCTTCACACAAACTTATTTTTTCAGCGTTTTTCCCCAAAACGCTATGCTGGGTTCACACTGAGTTTTTTGCAGGCAGAAAATCTGCCTCAAAATTCAGTTTGGAATTTTGAGGCAGATTTTGCTCTGCTTGCACGACGATTTTCGCAGCGTTTTTCGCCCACGGCCATTGAGCGCCGCGGGAAAAAAACGCAGCGAAATGCGCTTTCTCTGCCTCTCATTGATGTCAATAGGAGGTCAGAGATGTAAACCCTCAAAGATAGGCCTCATGCACATGAACGTATTTCTTCCCTCCCGTAAATACTAGCGTAAATATGGGTCCGGTATCACATGTATTCGACCTGTTTTGCACCAGATTTACGGACCCGTGCCCGTAAATACGGTTCCGGTGTCGCCAGTATTCCACCCGTATTTACGGGCACGTTTTCGATGCAAAATTGCACTGCACTAATCGGCAGCCCCTTCTCTCTATCAGTGCAGGATAGAGAGAAGGGGCAGCCCTTTCCGAGGTAAAGGTAAAAGAAATTCATACTTACCCAGCCATTGTCTTGGTGACGCGTCACTCTCTTGACATCCAGCCCGACATCCCTGGATGACGCGGCAGTCCATGTGACCGCTGCAGCATGTGATTGGCCTGTGATTGGCTGCAGCGGTCCGGATGTCGAGAGGGACGCGTCACCAAGGCAACGGCCGGGTGACCGGACTGGAGGAAGAAGCAGGAAGTTCTCGGTAAGTATGAACGTCTTTTTTTTTTTTTTACAGGTTGCTCTATATTGTGATCGGAATTCACTGTCCAGGGTGCTGAAAGAGTTACTGCCGATCAGTTAACTCTTTCGGCACCCTGGACAGTGACTATTTACTGACGTCGCCTAGCAACGCTGCCGTAATGACGGGTGCACACACGTAGTCACCCGTCATTACGGGAGCTCCATAGACTTCTATGAGCTGCCCGTTCCGTTATTACGGCCTGAAATAGGACATGTTCTTTCTTTTTCAACGGCACGGGCACCTTCCCGTAAGAAAACGGGAAGGTACCCGTGGCCAATAGAAGTCTATGAGCACGTTATTACGGGTCGTAATTACGACCCGTAATAACGGGAGTTTTTACGGTCGTGTGCATGAGGCCTATGTCCCTTCTTTTTCCCGCGAGCCGTTTTTTCCGCTCGCGGGAAAAAAATGCCTCCGTCTCCCATTGAAATCAATGGGAGGCATTTTCGGCCACTTTTTGGTGCGGTTTCCGCGTAAAAAAATGTGTCAAAAAACTCTGTTTGAACTGACCCTATGTGTTAAGCCACTTGAATTCACACAAAGTCTTTGTTTTTGTGTGTTTTTCATGGCGTTTTTAATGCTGTTTCTTGATAATTTTTATGCATTTTTTAGTGCAGCCAGACGTTACACTAAAGTCTATTGTTAAATATCAAATGCAATACACACAACTGAGTTTTGGTTTGTGGACTTTTTTAAGGCAATTTTCTGGTCAGTGGCATTTTTTTCCAAACGCAGCATGTTCCGGGTATTGCGTTTTCTTTAGGCGTTTTTCCTATAGGACTTCAGAAACGCCAGTAAAAAGACATACACAAAATTACACAAAATAAAAAATACCACAAAAAAAAACACCACTAAAAAGACCATAAAACACGCATGTTTCATCTTAATAATGCTAGCGTTTTTAGAAGGGTTTTTTCATGCCGTTTAAATTGTCACACAAATTCTGCGTGTGAAGTAGCCTAATAGGGTTTTTAAAGGGACGTTTCTGTGACTGTTCCATTTATCGGAATAGGGCTTGCAGAAATACATGCACAAGCTGCAGAAATAAATCTGCCATGTATGAATATACTCCTATATTACCTAGAGCAGGAGAAGGTAATTTATCCTTGGTTTCAACACCTTACTCATCCCTACCATGTAACGATACTAATCCACTTAGTAAGCTTACATGTTCCCTTCTCCCCATTGAGAAATGTAGTGTACGGCAGGGAAAAGTAGGGAATCACTGCTAATTATTTAACATGGTTTTATTATGACTACCTCCTAATAGAAAGGGTTTATTCTTATAAATAAAATAATATTTATATGGTTTTATTATGGTCATACCCTCTCTTTCCTACTAGGAAGGAATAGGAGAGGTTTAACAGATATATATTATAATATTGTTGTGTGTTTGAGCCCTATCAGTATATAATCAGTAGCTTGTATTTGACTAATTGATATCTCTATCTTTGACTGTATCTGGAAAATAGCACTAGAAAACATAATATACAAATAAATATTTCTTGAAACGTTGCTCTTTTTTATGTATATGTTTGTAGTTTACTCACTAGTTTTATCTCATCATCAGGCTACTGAGTGGGTGGACGATTGTTTAACATTCTTCCTGTTTTTCTTTGGCACCTCATAATTTAAACCAGACTGTTAACCAAAAAGATTTAATATATAGTAAATGAAAGTGATACCAATACATTTGATTAATATTTCCAGTACATCCCTCATGACAGCACTACAGGAGGTTGCCCTATTGACCTCTGTAGGGACAGGAAGACAGAGAGGTTAAAAGGCCCCTCCCACCACCCACTTGCCAGTGTTCTTCCTGTCCCCACAGGGTCAGGAGCAGAGAGCGTCGCTCCTGTGTTAGTGCAGGAAAGAAATTCGGGCAGGGGGCAAGATCGGGGGGTCCGTGCACTCCCCCTTCTCTTCCCCCTAAAGCCCAGGCTAACACCCCTCAAACGAGGGGTCCCTTAGCTCCCTCCCTGAGACACCTACCTGAGGAATCCTAGGCAGGGTTCTGGTAGTGTGTGGGGGCTGGGGTTTCCCAAGCAGGCTTCGGCCGGGCCGCGGACCAAGCGGGGACCGGCAGCTCCATAAACATGGACGCACCGGCAGGGATCCTCGCTGCACCGCATAGCAAGCCTCAGTCGCCGGCTATGGCGGCTGCACTCCAGGAACACGCTGGACGAATAACCGACCGGAAATGACGTCGGGCTACTTCCGGTCCGCGGCCATCTTGGAAGGCGGGAAATTCAAAATGCCCGCATTTAAAGGGACACGCACAGGTATGTAGTTAGAGCTGATAACTCTAACTTGGATTATTTTTTTGTGGATTGCATATTGCATTGCCTGTTACCTGTCGCGGTATGGAACTTCCTCGTCCTGATGGAACTCCAGATATGTCCCAGGGTCACGTGAGTCTCACCCTTGGGGAAGGGTATGACCCCTTATGTATGTACACCATACTTTACCTACCTTCTGTTTTCTATAGGAAAAAGATTCCTCTCAGAGACAAACTGATAAAAAGAAGGTTAAAAAATATGCGACCCATATATGAGTCCCATAGGAAACAATTGTGTCAAGATTGTATTGCAAAAATACTAAAGGAGGAACAACCAACGTTCATGTCTGAACTTAGGACTATGATTCGTGAAGAAGTGTGTCAGTCAGTAGCCTCCCTCGCCCCTCCGCAAGAAAGTCCCTCACACTCCCGGGCAAAAAGACCACGGATTGAAGTGGATCAAAAATATTGTCCTCCTTCTCAGGGGTCTGACTCTGAGCAGGAGTGTTATTACCTATCGGAGGATGTGTTAGAAGAAAGAGAGGAACTCTTGCCTTCAACTTCTTCCACTCAAGAGAAAAAAAAATTCTTCTCTTCCGAGATGTTGGATACCTTAATTCAAGCAATACGGGAAACTATGTATATTCCCGAGGAAGACCAACCACATACCATCCAGGATGAGATGTTTGGAGGTCTAACGGAAAAGAAAACAAGGGTTTTTCCGGTAAACGGAAATCTCAAAAGAATGGTGACAACTGAATGGGAAGATTCAGAAAAAAGGCTCTTCATTTCAAGAGATTTTAAAAACAGACTTCTCTTTGATCCAGAGGACGCTAAGCCTTGGGATGAGATCCCAAAAGTAGATGTCCCAGTAGCCAGGGTTGCTAAAAAAACGCAATCCCATTTGAAGATTCCTCTCAGTTGAGGGACGCCATGGACCGAAAGGCAGACGGACTACTGAAAAGAGCGTGGGAATCTTCCTCGGCCTTGATCTCAACTAATATCGCGGCCACATCAGTAGCAAGAGCAATGTTTATATGGCTAAACCAGCTAGAGACCCATTTGATGATGAAGACATCACGACAAGATCTATTAGAATCTCTACCCTTACTAAAAATGGCAACCGGATTCTTGGTAGACGCTTCAGCGGAATCTATTAGATTTGCTGCCAGGAATGGGGCTCTCTCAAATGCTGCTAGAAGAGCATTATGGCTCAAAATGTGGTCAGGAGATACGAAGTCCAAGAACAAGTTGTGTTCTATCCCATTTACAGGGTCTCTGATGTTCGGTCCTCTCCTCGATAACATGCTGGAGAGTGCAACAGATAGGAAAAAGGGGTTTCCTGAAGAGAAACCAAAAAAACCCCCTCAGTTTGGAAGATTTCGCCAACAGAGGGATCCTACCTCACAGAACTACAGCGGGAAAGGGAAGTCCGGTCGCTGGAGTTACCCCAAAGGAAAAAGGGGTCGAGGATATCTCCTTAACCCAAATAATTCATTCCAGCCCTCAAAGCAATGACGCCAAGAGCGTGGGGGGAAGACTCCTACAATTTTATCCCAAATGGTCGAGAATAACCCAGAACCCCTGGGTTCTAAAGATCATAGAAGAAGGATACAAAATAGAATTTTCCTCCATTCCTCCAGAGAAATTCCTAATAACCCAGTACCAAGCAAAAGATCTTCATCAGATCCTTATCCAGGACGTCCAGAAACTACTCAGATTGAGAGCCATTTCTCCAGTTCCCCACAACGAAATATGCAAAGGCCACTATTCAAAAATCTTCTTGGTCAAAAAACCAAACGGTTCCTACAGGACAATAATCAACCTGAAGGTCCTAAACAAATGGGTGAAATATCAAAAATTCAAGATGGAGTCTATCAGATCGACTATTCCTCTAATAAGGGAAGAGGCATCAATGTGTACGATCGATTTTAAAGGATGCGTATTATCACGTTCCTATCCACCCCGTGTACCAGAGATTCCTCAGATTCGCAATTCAGGATGGTCCTTCCATTCTCCACTTCCAGTTTGTCTGCCTCCCCTTCGGCCTTTCCTCCGCCCCCAGAATTTTTACGAAAATTATGGCAGAGATCATGGCATTCATAAGAAGTCAAGTTATAGTAATTATCCCATATCTAGACGACTTTTTGTTGACCGCAGATACTCCGGCTATCTTAGTCAGTCATCGGTCACAGGTTCTTTCCCTCCTACAGGAATTGGGATGGATAATCAACTTTCAGAAGTCGAGTCTTCCTCCCCAGAAACAGAAGGTCTTCTTAGGAGTACTGCTGGACTTCTCCCTTCAACATTCCTTCCTCCCAAGAGAGAAACAAATACTCCTACTTGCAGAAGTAAGGAAATTTTGGGGGAAAGACGCCTGTTCCATAAGGGAATGTATGCGGATGTTGGGAATGATGACGTCTTGCATCCAATCTATTCCATGGAGCCAATTTCACTCCAGACCCTTACAAAATCTGATCTTGTCCCAGTGGGATCGAAAACAAAACTCCCTGAATTTAAAAATTCAAATTTCCGAGACTGTGAAATCATCCCTCCTGTGGTGGCTCTGCACAAACAACATAGACAAGGGAGTCCCCTGGAGAACGTCTCCTTATCTAGTGATTACCACAGATGCCAGCAAACACGGCTGGGGGTCAGTAATCCAAGACCAACACTTTCAGGGCACATGGCCTGTTCAAATGAAGATGATGTCCTCAAACTTAAAAGACCTAAGAGCCGTATGGGAGACACTTATAAGAGCTTCACCCACCATAAAAGGGAAGCATATAAGAATTTTATCGGACAACACGACAGCAGTGTCCTTTCTTCGCCATCAAGGGGGAACAAGACACACTCTTCTTCAGGCCCTCTCTGCACAAATTTTCAGTTGGGCAGAAGAAAACGTCCTATCAGTCACGGCAGTCCACCTAAAAGGCTCAGAGAACCTATCGGCAGATTTCCTGAGTCGGGAAAAAGTAGACCCTGGAGAATGGTCCCTAAACAGGGAAGTCTTTCTGTCCCTAACCCGAAATTGGGGTTATCCACAAATAGACCTGTTTGCCACGAGGAAAAACACTCAAGTAGAGACATTCTTCTCCCTAAATCTCAGAGACAACCCATTGGGAGTAGATGCATTGTCCCAACCCTGGGACATGGATCTGGCCTATGCCTTTCCTCCATTTCCTCTAATACCAATGGTATTAAGAAAAATCCAGGAAGATTTGACAAAGCTCATCATTATTCTTCCCTATTGGCCAAAAAGAAGTTGGTTTCCAATCTTACAATACCTAGCGTTGGAAGACCCTATCATGCTCCCAGTCAAGGAGAATCTTCTCTCCCAGGGTCCCTTATTCTTCCAGGGAATAGAAACTCTGAAATTGTCAGCCTGGATCCTGAAAGGCAGATCTTGAGGAACCACGGTCTGTCAGATGAGGTAATTTCAACTATCTTGTTAAGTCATAAAGAAGTTACCTCTAAAATCTATCAAAAGATTTGGAAGAAATTCTGTTCCTGGCATGGAAACCCAGGACCAGACCCCTTTTTTCCCAACATTGCAAAAATCCTAGATTTTTTACAATCGGGATTCAAAAAAGGACTTAGCCCTAGTACCTTAAAAGTACAGAATTCAGCCTTAGGTAATTTTTTTAACACTCCTCTGGCGGAACATCGGTGGATCAGAAGATTCACCCAAGCGGTCTCTAAACTGAAACCTTCCCTAAAGAAATCAGTTCCTACCTGGGATTTGAATGTGGTGTTAACGACTCTTTGTGAGCCCCCCTTTGAGCCGCTCGACAAAATTAGTATGCATTTTTTAACTCTAAAAGCTGCATTCTTAGTCGCTATTACTTCAGCAAGAAGGATTGGAGAAATCCAATCTCTGTCAATCATAGAACCGTACCTAAAAGTACAAGAGGATAAGATCATCCTAAAGCTGGACCCTTCCTTTATTCCAAAGGTATCTACTGCTTTCCATAGAGAACAAGAAATAATTCTACCTTCCTTTTATCCAGATCCAAAAAACCAACAAGAAGAAAAATTCCATTGCCTGGATGTCAGGCGAACAATTCTTCAGTATCTGGATAGAACCTCCTCCTGGAGACAAGATAAAAATCTATTTGTCCTGTTTGGGGGAAAGAATAGAGGAAAGAAAGCCTCAAAAGGCTCTCTAGCGAGATGGGTAAAAACCACCATACAAGAAGCCTACAAGTCCCAAGGACTATGTGCCCCACAAGGCATTAGAGCCCATTCAACAAGGGCAGTCTCGGCATCCTGGGCAGAAAGAAGAGAAGCCTCTATGGACCAAATCTGCAAAGCTGCCACTTGGTCAAGCCATCATACGTTTTGCAAACATTATAGGCTCGATGTTCTGTCTGAAACGGATTTAAGTTTTGGACGGAAAGTCCTTCAATCCATAGTCCAGCCCTGAGCATTATAATCTGGTATTGCTCCTGTAGTGCTGTCATGAGGGATGTACTGGAAAATAGCAATTAGACCTACCGGTAATTGTATTTCCAGGAATCCATCATGACAGCACCCTTACATTCCCTCCCTGATTAAATTCTGATTTGTGCGTTTAACATGTCAGTTATTATCCCTAGAAATAAAATAGGGTTGCATCCATCCTGGTGTAGTAATTGAAAAACACTGGCAAGTGGGTGGTGGGAGGGGCCTTTTAACTTCTGTCTTCCTGTCCCTACAGAGGTCAATAGGGCAACCTCCTGTAGTGCTGTCATGATGGATTCCTGGAAATACAATTACCGGTAAGTCTAATTGCTATTTTACAGCATAAATAGCTAGGGTTAAAGCTGTTAGATTACATGTCTGACAGCAAAGTGAAGATAAACTACTATCTGTTTCCAAGGACAACCAACTATAGATATAAATGGCGTAAATAACACAAAATTACTTCAAATTGATACAAAAACAGTAAATCAAAGTACATTAACTCCTTCAGGACTGAGCCTGTTTTGGCCTTCAGGACAAAACCGATTTTTCTAATTTGACGTGTCACTTTATGTGGTAATAACTTCGGAATGCTTTTACCTATCCAAGTGATTCTGAGCTTGTTTTCTCGTGACATATTGTACTTTATGTTAGGGAAAAAATTTGGTCGATAAATTCAATATTTATTTGTAAAAAAACACCAAGATTTGGAGAAAATTCTCAAAAATTAGCATTTTTCTAAATTTAAATGTATCTGCTTGTAAAACAGATAGAAATACCACACAAAATAGTTACTATTAGTTAATAGTTACATTTCTCATTTGTCTACTTTATGTTTGCATCGGTTTTGAACATTCTTTTATTTTTCTAGGACGTTACCAGGCTTAGAACTTGAGCAGCAATTTCTCATATTTTCAAGAAAATTTCAAAAGGCTATTTTTTCAGGGACCAGTTCAGATCTGAAGTGGCTTTGAGGGCCTTATATATTAGAAAGTCCCCATAAATCACCCCATTTTTAAAACTGCACCCCTCAAAGTATTCAAAACCGCATTCAGAAAGTGTTTTAACCCTTTAGATGTTTCACAGGAATTAAAGCAAAGTAGAGGTGAAATTTACAAATTTCATTTTTTTTTGCCAAAATTCATTTGTAATACATTTTTTTCTGTACCACAGAAGGTTTTACCCGAGAAATGCAACTCAGTATTTATTTCCTAGATTCTGCAGTTTTTAGAAATATCCCACATGTGGCCCTAGTATGCTACTGGACTGAAACATCGGCCTCAGAAGCAAAGGAGCACCTCGTGGATTTTGGGGCCTCCTTTTTTTAGAATATATTTTAGGCACCATGTCAGGTTTGAAGAGGTCTTGTGGTGCCAAAACAGTAAAGACTGTAGCGTCCATGGCCGCGGGCCGTCGGGTTCACTAACCTCCCGACGCCCGCAGCAATGGATCTGTGAGCGCTGGTCCCCGTCTCCCTCCTAGGAGACGCCAGCGCTCACTTCTGCTCCGTTCGGCTGTGTCCCGTAGGGTGCGCGCGCACGCTCGCGCCCAGCCTTAAAGGGCCAGTGCCCGCAATAAGGAAGTCGCCATCATCATCAACTGCCACGATTTCCTGGTCTATAAGAAGGCCCCTGGCCTTCTAAATCCTTGCCTGAGCATTGTTAGTTTTCCCAGTCTGTCTTGCAAATGGTCCCTTAGTGTTTCCCGTTCCTGTTGTTACCCTTGCCTTGTTCCCCGTTCCTGTTTCCGTGCTTTGCCTTAGTATCAAGTTGTGCCACATCCTGTGTCATCTGCCACGTCCAGAGGAATCTGCCACGTCCAGAGGAATGTGTCACGTCCTGTGTCATCTGCCACGTCCAGAGGCATCTGCCACGTCCTGTGTCATCTGC